>NC_132910.1:7303859-8046359 GCF_047675955.1 Chlorocebus sabaeus
TTACAGGCTTGCCTTCTCCACGCCCTGTGTCCTTTCCCTTCATATACAGTCTTCCTCTTGTTTAATTTTAATTACAATTCTTTAATGTAGTTACTATTGGGCATTGCTACGATTATCTGATGAGTTCAGGACACATTACCCCAAAATACGGCACCTTGGCATTTGAGGAAATACCAGAAGTGGACCGTGGAAGCTGGAAGGAATTCTTGCCCCTTCTCCCTTGAGGTGAGCCTTAAAACCTAACTGACTTCCTCCTGAAACATCTTCATTCTAGAAGGAGTCCTGGCCTATACTCAGAGAAAAGGAATGTCACACAGAGACACCAAGAAACATCTGAACAAACAGGCCTTGCCATAAGTAAACCCCTCCCCTCCTCAGTTTATGACGATTAGATCGTACCCCTTTTTGTCTAATCGTGTTTCTCCATAACACGGACTTCATCAGACTTAGCACAAAACAGACAATTTTCTCTGCTTCTTTTCGTCTTCATTTGTGAAGGCTCTGGTGTCACGTAATACATATTAAATAAATCTATACGTTTTTCTCTTGTTAATTTGTCTTTTGTTATAGGGATCTCAGTCATAAATCTTAAGACGGGTAAGAAATCTTTTCTTTCCTACAATTATACATATATAAAATACATATATGTATTTACACACACAAATATATATGTGTGTGTGTGTATATATGTACTTTTTTTTTTTTTTTTTTTTTTTTTTTACTTTTTTTTGAGACAGGGTCTCCCTCTGTCACCCAGGCTGGAGTGCAGTGGCACAATCTCAGTGCACTGCAACCTCCGCTTCCCAGGTTCAAATGATCCTCCCGCCTCAGATTCCTAAGTAGCTGGGACTACAGGCATGAGCCCACCACTCCTGGCTACTTTTTGTATTTTTTGTAGAGATAGGGTTTCCCCATGTTGCTCAGGCTGGTCTCAAACTCCTGAGCTCAAGTGATCTGCCCACATGGGCCTCCCAAAGTGCTGTGGTTACAGGCATGAACCACTGTGCCTGCCTCTCCTACAATCTTAAATCACTTACATTTAGATTCCAATTTTTGTTTGGTTTAATCTAATCGTAATAATGCAAATATTCTTTAGCATATCTGCTAAAAAATAGATATGGGCTGGTATCATAATTCTTTCTACTATTAAAATTCTTTACCTAAAAAACACAATTTGAAGGCCAAGTACACATGACTTTTCCATGTTGTAACCAATAGAAGCTCCCAACAAAGTCAATATAATCCTTATACAGTCTGTGCGTAATCTTTACTGTGCTTATAGTTGACTCTCTGGGAGTGCATCTGAATACATGGATCTTCAAAAAAGCAGAGGGGCTTTTCTTTTGTCTTCTTTGATTTTGTTATTCAACAAGCACGTGGAGGATTGATCGATGTGACACTACCTTTAATCCTTAAAACAGAATTACAATAGACATGAGAAAATAACCTTCCCTCAAAGAGGGCTTGAGGGTATACTCAGGGGAGAGATGCATTTTAGTTAATGCCAGAAGAGCCTTCAGAGAAAGCACTGACTGCATGAGGAGTTCCTTCATTATGAAGTTTCAGAAGGCATATTGGAAAGCTTAGAGGCATTTTCAAATCTGAGTGTTTTCCAGCCTCGGCATTGACAGGAAGCAAGAGAATGAAGTAGCTCTGGGCCAGTACGAATAGCACCTGAGCTTTTCCTAACACGGAGAATACAATGCTGAGAACAGGCTGACCAGCTGCAGAGCACACAAATCTGATGCCATTAAAGACTGAAGATGGTCCTGAGGAAGTTCACGATGATCCTGAAAACTTGTGCGTGACCATGAAGAACACACTCCAATGAATAGAGTATCTCATGCCATCAGCAAGTCTATTTATGTTAGTGAAGGGCTATGGCATTTCTTCTCTCCTCTCTTGTTCCTCTGCCATACTCAGAACAGAGGCTGATTTGATGCTTTCCCCTCATTTAAACTTAATGATAAGGGATTCATGGAGGCTTAATATGTTTGCCCTAGAGTCTGAGGACAAAACAGAGAAACAGAGATTAAGATGCATAGGGAGCTAGCTATGATTCCACTATAAAAGTGAAAGGAAAGCTGCATAAATTTCTCAGGGGCAGGGGATGATGCTTGCCTGGAAGCCCAAAGCAACTTTCTGCAGGTGTCTGTGATATCCACAGAAGAGGTATACAACTGGATTCCCAGGCGCACAAAAAGGAAATGTAAATGGTCATCCAGATGGAAGAACATGCATCATTCATTTTCGGTCAAACATTCCTCAATGGGGTAGTACGAAAATCCCATGAAATCACTTATACTACTATTCAGCTTTCAAAAATCTGCCTAAGCCAGAGATTCATCTTTATCCATCTTCCTATGAAAAAACTGAAACTGGATTCTGTCAAAGCCTGTCACTTAAGACCTTTCCTGCCCAAATCTGTGCTCCCCTCCTCACTCTTCCTTCCATCTTAACCATGTAGGAGTCAGAGGTAGTCTAGCAAACAAGAGTCAAGTGGAAATATCAGGTGGATAAACTGAGGAAACCCACTAAACACCTGTTTTGCGTGGCAAGAACTGAAAAGAGGAGAACGTTGTGGAGAAATTGACTTTAAATGAAGTTCAGAAATTTTACTGTCATCTGGAACTGTACACTGAATTTCAATAACTGGATTATTTTTAGGACTAAAAGTAATGTTTGTGGTGCAAAGGAGGAACTATATGGGCAGAGAAGGCATATGGTACAGTCAGAATAAAGTTGTTTTATGATTGGTCTAGAAATCCTTATTTAATGTGCTTATTTACAATCTAGCTGGTTATTTTAGTACACTGAAATGTCAAACCACAGCCTTCCAGTTACACATGCTATTTTAAAAAATCCTGTCCAGATTATACCCCCACAAGCTTCAAGTTGGTGGAAAGGTAAAAGTCTAATAATTTTTTTCAAAACGACTTAGATTTAGATAATTTTTTAAAAGTAGCTTGTATATGGGGGTGGGCAATACAGATTACAGATATAGCTATTAGTAAGCCAAACATATCTTAGAGAATTCTTTTGTCCACAGAAAATTGATTATGAAAATACTCATTTTATTCTTAAGACCAAAATTTTATTTCATAGTTTATGCTTAGTGTAAATCAATCTCATTCTGTGAGAGACAAGTGACATGCAGATTACAAAAATTCATGCATAAAGAAGAGCTTCTATATTTTACCCTAACAGGCTAAAAATCCCTAGGTTCTGCATATATGGCCATTTCAGGCAAAGTAACAAACATGTGATAGTGTATGTCCCTCAAACAAAACAACAACAAAATACAATTAAGTGACACATTACATTCTATGCTTCCGTTGATTGCATTTTAGTTCCACAGCTTCACAATTTTACCTGTTTTCCAAAACTGTGATTTTTATGTCTCTTTGGGGCTCTATTCAAAGAACTCTCTCAGTTCAGTAAATTTAACACTTTTTTTTTCTCAGTTGCTTCAGAACCAGATTCAAAAGAATCATTGAAAATTCCATGATTTGCTCCAGTTTCTGCTGGTGACCTTAGTTTTATTTGTTGTCTCAGCAGTATAAAGTTATTCTAAGCACAAATAAAAGGAAACACAGATAAAAATTCTGTCCTTCTAAAGCCAGCATTACTATAGTTTCTGCATGTGTTTTTGGCAGTAAGTGACTATCACAATAACATCTAAAAGCTTGGCTTTTTGTGGAGCTCAGTTAACATAAGTATCTGATACTCTGGGGCTTTGAAATGTTCAGAATCAAATGCAAGACAGGGAAGAGCCAAGGTTTTATGTTTGACATTCAGATATTTACTGAGGCTCATGAAAGTCCTTTTGCACAGCAGACAAAACTAGTTAGTTTGCCTACTTGCTCTAATCTGGAGCTTAAATTCAATGGGGAAATTGTTATTGACTTAGAGAAGTTATTTTTATAGGCCAGTTTTCAATATTTCTTGCCAATTCACTGATATATGAGAACAAAGATATGGTAGTCATTAATGAATAATCTGATTTAAAAAGAAGACCTAAATCGATTATTACCAGCTTTTAAAACTAAGAATCTGTATTCAGTAACTGAATTTCCAGGGATAAGGTACATAGTACAGTCTGTTCCTATAGCAGCATTGAGTACACTATCTTCCATTTAAATATGTTCAGGTTATTTTCAAGATTTTGATGACAACCTAGCTACTATCATATAAAATATATGTTATAAATGCTTGAGACCATTTTCCTTCTATACTCTTGCAGAGCTAGACATTAGAAATAATCAATTCTGACCAAACCTTCATAGGGAGAATTGCAGTACAGGATTTCATTCCAAACACCTGATTGAGCATACTTAAAATATCCTTTGAAAAATCAGCTTTGTCTAAGACCATGCCAGACAAAGATGGATGTTTATGAAACAATGCTTGTATGATTTTAATCTCTTCAAACTGCCCTCATGCTGGCAGTGATTTTGTGCCTTTTGTTGCCAATAAAAAAATTATTACCTTAAAGTTCCAAAATGCCTACATTCCTCCCACAACTAATATGATGTATTTGTAAGTCTTCTATTAAATCATGGTTGAAAAGAAAGTTATTTCATGTGTACATATATGTGTGTGTGTTTGCATACTGCTACCAAGATAAACATCCACTTTCCTAAAAGAGGTGGAATGGAGTAAGTGAGAATGAATGATGCCCAGACATGATGTGCAGAAGCACGTTTCCTTGTCAATGATATATTGATCTACGTTAGTAACTTCAGGGTATCATTCACATCGTGGAATGTCGGAATGAAAAAGGATCACACTGTTCATCTGGTGCCACTAGCACTTCTCAAAGAGGAGTCATACAGTATTGAAGTGACTCAGCTGGACTGCCAACCCTGGTTTCTGAAATCCAAGTCATGTTTTTCACCTATACCACTGTTTCCCCAACCTACACAATTAGAATCACTGTGGTGACAGGACCTAGAAAGCTGACTTTAGTCTGATTTAAAATAAGCTCCCTTCATCCCCACCCCCTCAAAATCCCAAACATTTAGTTTGGATATACTCCCAGGATGAGAACCACTGATGTAGTAGTAGTGTTGAGCAGTGCTTCTCAAACTTTCACAAGCATCAGAATCACCGGGAGATCTTGTTTCAAAAGAGTCCTAGGTCACCTCCCAATGATTCTGAATTCAGCAGTCCAGGATAGAGACCATGAATCTGGAGTTCGAACAAGTTCCCAGACGGTGCTAATTCTGCTGGTCCAGGGATTATACTCTGAACTGCAATACTAATGAGAGGAAGGCCATTATTGGTTACAGAGACTTGGAGCAGAGGAGCTCTAATTCCCAAGGCTGGTGGTGGTGGGACATAATATCAAGGAACACGTGTGAGGGGAGAACTGTAGACTTTGTTTTTACTCAGGGTTAGATTATTCAACATAATATCCCCGTCCCATCTCCTTCTCTCCTGAACTACAGTTGACAATGCCAACAAACAACTCTAGTTAAAAAGTGGGTCATGCCAGCTGAAACATCATTCCAATGCCTGTGATTCGGCTGATGTAGACTCTGGCTGGTCATAGTTACAGCTCTGTCCCTTAGTCCCCATCTGGGACGCAGACTGTATTTTGAGCAAAAATCTTTTCTTCTGATGTTCTTCTGAATGTGACTTTGCCATAAAGAATCCAATTTGTTCTGGTTTTCCTGAGACTTTCCTAGTTTTAAAATGGAAAGACTCATGTCATGGTAACCCCCTGAGTCATGGGGAAACAAAGAAGTTTTATCACTCTACCTTACCATTTTCCTATGAAAAGGGATAGTCTAATTCCTTTCCTCTACAGTCTTGGCTATCCTTCGTGACAGCCTTGTGCCAGGAGAATATTCCCAAAGTCAAGCTATATGACTTGCAAAGCTATGTAAAAAAGGCTGTGTAGTTTCTACTATTTTCTTGGAACATTTGCTGTTTAGAACCTTTCTTCTGGGACCCTTCCTTTCAGAAAGTAGAAGCTGTGTTGTGAAGTCAGTCCTATGTGGAAAAGCCACATGCAGGTGTTCCGCTTGTCAGTTCCAGGTAGGGCGGGCCTTCAAGTAATCAAGCGCAGCAGTAGACATGTATGTGCAGGAGCTCCTGGAAAACTCCATTCCACTCACTGAAGTCACCTCCAGTCTTCAAATCTTCTCGACTGTGTCCATAGACATGGTGGAGCAAAAGCAAACCAATCCTACTATGCCCTAGATGAATTTGGTAACATAGACTATTAATTACTATCATTTTATTCTGCTCATGACAAGAGTTCATTTTATTCTGCTCATGAATTCTTGCCATGAGCAGAATAAAATGATAGTTTATGCCACCAAATTTGAGGTAATTATGCACCAGTAGATAATCACAACCTCACCTAATCCAAAAGGTATCATCTTTGTATCTATCTTGACTTGACTTTGTCAAGATTGTTGCTCAATCAAGCATACTGTTTCTTGGTTTAATTTTCCAACCCATTAATTCCTTGATTCAGTGCAACTCTCCAACCCAGTCTTTCAGAACCCTTTTCCAAACAAACATTTATGAGCTCTAAACATTTAGCAGGCATTATCATAAATCAATAATCTGGATTATTTGATTTAAACTTCACAACACCCTGTTCTATTATTATCCCCATTTCCCAGATGCTTAAATTCACATCTTATAAGCACTGGATATAAATTCAAATATATGCCTTATTCCCAAATCCTTGCTTTTAACAATCATGACATACACCCCGACTCTCAGCTTTCCCTGGTCCTTCCCTGGTAATCCTGAAATTGGTTTTCTTAAGAAACAAGTGGACACAATTGCTCTGCTGCACCTATCCTATTTCAAAATTGTGTTTTCATCTTCACTATATTTGGAAATAGATTTCAATATTTCCTATGTCTATACTTGGAAATAGATTTCAATATTTCCTATGTAGAAATGTTCAGTTTGACACAAAATGATGAGTGATTTAATGCCGTAACATTTGGCAGTGTGGCTTAGGAAAAAATGCAAAGACTTAACAATAAGACTGAACATGGTTCCTATCCTGGCTCTATCACTTTTTATTGACGTTAAGTTACTCTGCACTTGCTGAGGTTCAGTTTTGTTATTTGTAGTAAGAGGATGATGATAATAATAACTACCTAATAATATTATGATGATCATTAAATGAGAAAGTATAAAACACCAAGAAGAGTAATTGCCATATGACAGGCACTCTCATGGCAGCTATTAATAATAGGAAGGGGCTCTGAGATATGACTGCACTGGAATGAGGCATTTCACTAACAACTTAGCCATGGCACTCAGGGGAAGGACCGCAGATAGAGTAGAGTGGATAAGAATTGTATGATGCTGGCAACAACAAAGGGGCCCAGATACTGGCATTGGCACACTGTATTGATGCCAGCATCATAAAAGTCTTCTACTCCACCCCGATCCAGAGAGATAAAAGGATTAGCTGGCAGTGGCTACTAAACAATCTCTTCTTGTGGGCAAATTTCTTCATTTTCCAATAAGTTACGCAAATAATTCCACATTTCTTTCCAACTCTGATAATTTGATTTTGGACAATGCTAGTAAAGTAAAAGGGCATATGTTTATCTGTATATTGTTAAAGAAAAAGACCAAAAAAAAGGTGAGGAGATGGAGAAATGAGACTGTTGTTCAGTTCAGTTGTCCTAAGTTGGTTGCCGAGAAGGAATAAAACAACATACACACAAGCACACCCACAGAACACAACTGTGTTTCTTAACTTTAAGCTATGTGTTGGAAAGCACCTGGGGAGGTTTTAACAATGCCCAGCCAACCAAAACCTGCTGAATCAAGACTCTCTACAAGGAACACTGAAGCATGCCCTGTAGCAGAAGCTTTGTTTCAAAACAGTAAACATTGAAATACACCTTTATCTCTATTTTTTTCAGGTGAGTATAGGATTTTTATTTTGAAAAATATTCCTTCACTTTTAGTATAGTGTTGTTATTTTGTTAACCTAAAAGCAGTTAAGACCATATTTCTCTCAGACAAGCACTGGAAAAAGACAATGTCATTTATTTCTTTAACATAAATAATTAGGCACTCACTTGTTCTCCTTAAAATTGGTTTTCCTGATGAGATAACCAGCTCTGTTTAGTGCTTCCTTTTTTAGTAAGAATACTGTCACTTTAGTACTACATACCACAGAAATAGATCATTATTGCAGATCCACAGTCTCAGTTATTCCTCAGCATTCAATCTGAACTAAGTTATAAACATGTTCTAATGGTGTTTTAATACTTATTTACATTTAAATTTCTTCTGTATCTTACAGAACTTCATGAGGTTACTGTTGTTTCTATGTCATGCTTTTTGACAACTTATACATTGTAAAGAGAAAAAATGGCATTAAGTCAATGTGAAGTTTGGATCACTAAAACCTACCGAATGATTAGGAGCTTTATTAATAAATGTGTTTTTAACTAATCATTTTTCAACATCATAGAATTACGAAAGCAAAAATATTTCACACCATCATGACTGGAGTATAACAAAATTAAATTTAATCACTAATTTGCCATATTGTCACTACAGATATTTTTTATTATTACTTGATTTGCAAATTACTTCAAAGATTCTAAGTATTTCATTCAGCTTCCTTTCTGCTTATCTAAGTTAATATGTAGAAAAAACAAAACAACCTACCACTTCAGGTGTTAAATCAAACACCTCTAAATAAGGAGGTATTTAACATTTTGCTAACCATCCATCCCTTAAACAGACTTTTCAAATGTCAGCTCTATTTCAGGTGGTACAATTATACTAAGCACTGAAAAATACACCGAAGGCTGAGATGAGTCCAGAAGTGTTCACAGGATAGTATATACACATAAATTTCATAAAGTTAATATATGTATTAAACAGTACGATAGGCTTATTCATCACAATGCAGGATTTGTTTTGCCTTCAAAATCTCTTTTATTCACTCTGATCTTTTAAATTTTAATGGTCTCCTAGCCTTATCCTCGCCATCTTTTTAGTCTCCATCAATCCAAAGAGGTGATTGCATTAACAGCCACCACTTTAGACTTTTCTCTATATGTGAATAACAGAAAACTCCCATTTCTAAGTCAGACTTCTTTCTAGATCAAGGGTCTGTAAATTAAGAACGATGAGCCAAATCTGACCCACTCTCTGCTTTTGTTCAGCCCACAAGTAGGGAATGTTTTTTTCCATTTTGTAATAGTTCAAAAAACAAACAAACAAAGAAGACAAATACTTCATTATGTGTAAATTATATGCCATTTAAATTTTAATATTCATAATTTTTTTTGTTTTTTTATTTTGTTTTTGAGACGGAGTCTCAGTCTATCTCCCAGGCTGGAGTGCAATGGTACGATCTCCGCTCACTGCAACCTCCGCCTTCCAGGTTCAAGCGATTCTCCTGCTTCAGCCTCCTGAGTAGCTGGGATTGCAGGCACATGCCATTACGCCAGGCTAATTTTTGTATTTTTAGTAGAGGTGGGGTTTCACCATATTGGTCAGGCTGGTCTCGAACTCCTGACCTGGTGATCCACCTGCCTTGGCCTCCCAAAGTGCTGGGATTACAGGCATGAGCCACCGTGCCCGGCCAATATTCATGAAGTTTTAATGGCGCACAGCCATGCTCATGTGTTGATATATTGCCTATGGATGCTTCTAGGCTACAACCACAGAACTGAGCAGTGAGAGAGGCCTTACATAGCCTGCAAAGACTGAAATACTTACTATCTAGTGTTTTATAGTAAAAGTTTGCCAAGTTCTGCTCTAGATCATTTGATTTACTGATATTGGGTATGTTACCTTTGCATCCTGTAGGTATCTCAAATTCACTATGTAGGTATCACAAATTCAATATGCAAAAACTTAATTCATTATCTTTTCCCACAAAGCAGCCTCTGTTCCTTTCAATAATGAAGTTATTTGTGACCTTTTCTTTACAATTACCACCTACCAATGATCAAGTTCCCAATGATTCTGCCTCATTAAAGTTTCTCACTCTGCCTTCGTCCCTATTACTATTACTAAACCTTAATGTAAACCTCCCAAATGGACTATTAAAACAATTGTGCTATTAGGTGGGCATGGTGGCTCTTGCCTGCAGTCCCAGCTAATCCGGAGGCTGAGGCAAGAGGATTGCTTGAGTCTGGTGAACTATGAATGCACCACTGCCCTTCAGCCTGGGTGACACAGGAAGATTTTGACCCTAAAAAGAAAGAGAGAAGAAGGAAGGAAGGAAGGAAGGAAGGAAGGAAGGAAGGAAGGAAGGAAGGAAGGAAGGAAGGAAGGAAGGAAGGAAGGAAAGGAGGGAAGGAAGGTAGGAGGGAAGGAAGGAGAGAGAAAAGAAAAAAAGAACACAACAGTTGTCCAATATCTTTCTTGGCTGTGTATAATCTATAATCTTAGACCCCATCCAAAGTTCGTCTCAACTTTCTGACCCATCACTCTTCAGGGCTATTTCAGCACCACTCTTAAGTACACTGTTTCATCATAGTGAAGAAAACTAGCAGTGGTTGGTTGGCTGAAAATTAAAAGCCCCCCAAGACATTCTGACAGGGAAGCCAACCTCATTTTCCTTGATAAATAGCTGTTAGAATGATTTGATAATCTTATTTCTTTACTTACTCTAGCCTAATGTGCAAAGCCCCTTACAACCTGAACTATGCCTGTATTTTCAGGCTTTCTCTTATGGAACCTTTTCTCCTGTAGATACTCTACTCCCAGCATGATTAAGAAATTATCAGGTGTCGGCCGGGCGCGGTGGCTCAAGCCTGTAATTCCAGCACTTTGGGAGGCCGAGACGGGCGGATCACGAGGTCAGGAGATCGAGACCATCCTGGCTAACACGGTGAAACCCCCGTCTCTACTGAAAAATACAAAAAATCAGCCGGGCGAGGTGGCGGGCGCCTATAGTCCCAGCTACTCGGGAGGCTGAGGCAGGAGAATGGCAGGAACCCGGGAGGCGGAGCTTGCAGTGAGCTGAGATCTGGCCACTGCACTCCAGCCTGGGAGACAGAGCGAGACTCCGTCTCAAAAAAAAAAAAAAAAAAAAAAAAAAAAAGAAATTATCAGGTGTCAGACACAGTGGCTCATGCCTGTAAGCCCGGTACTTTTGGAGACTGTGGTGGGAGAATCGTTTGAGGCCTGGAGTTTGAGACCAGCCTAGGTAAGATAGAAAGACACCTGTCTGAAAAAAAGAAGGAAGGAAGGAAGGAAGGAAGGAAGGAAGGAAGGAAGGAAGGAAGGAAAAGGAAGAGGGAGGGAGGAAGGCAGAGGCAGGGAGGCAGGCTGAGCACCCTGGCTCACGCCTGTAATCCCAGCAATTTGGGAGGCCAAGGAGGGTGGATCACCTGAGGTCAGGAGTTCGAGACCAATCTGGCCCACATGGTGAAACCCATCTCTACTAAAAATACAAAAATCAGCCAGATGTGGTGGCACACGCCTGTAATCCCAGCTAATCAGGAGGCTGAATCAGGAGAATTGCTTGAACCCTGGAGGTGGAGGTTGGAGTGAGCTGAGATTCCACCACTGCACTCCAGCCTGGATGACAAGAGCAAGACTCCATCTCAAAAACAAAACAAAACAACAACAACAAAAAGAGAGAGAAAAGAAAGAGAGAGAGAGAGGAAGGGAGGAAAGGAGAGAGGAAGGAAAGAGGGGAGGAAAGAAGGAGAGGAGGGAGAAAAGAAAAAAGAAAGAAAAGAAAAGATAAAAGAAAGAAGGAAGGAAGGAAAGAAGGAAGGGAAGAAGGAAGGGAGGGAGGGAGGAAGGAAGGAAGGAAGGAAGGAAGGAAGGAAGGAAGGAAGGAAAGAATTATTTCTCAGACACAATTCCAAGTTATAAGAAAGGAAGGAAGAAGGAAGGAAGGGAGGGAGGGAGGGAGGGAGGAAGGAAGGAAGAAGGGAGGGAGAGAGGGAGGGAGAGAGGGAGGGAGAGAGGGAGGGAGAGAGGGAGGGAGAGAGGGAGGGAGAGAGGGAGAAAGGAAGGAAAGAAAGAAGAGAAGGAAGAAAAGAAAGAAATAAAGAAAAATTCACAGACATAAACAGTTCTTTCAAATTTTTATTTATTTATTATTTATTTTTGTAGAGGTGGAGTGTGGCTATGTTGCCCAGGCTGGTCTCAAAGTCCTGGATTCCAATGATCCTCCCACCCCAACCTCCCTAAGTGCCAGGATTACAGGTTTAAATCACTGTCCTTGGCCAGTTCCCTGAATTTGATAGACTGCTTCATGCCTCTGACTATACCTAAGGTTTCTCAGCTCTTTCGGTATGGTGAGATACGTTTAAGTTCTAGATTCTCCTGTTCTGTAAAGCCTTTTTCAACTGTCTCCTATTGTCTGGGATTAATGACTCCTTTTTCAATATTCTCAATGAACCCTGACAAAGAGTGTACTTAATTGCTCTTTTAATTATATACCCATTGCCTTCTACTGTAACATCCTTGAAATTAGGGACTAGGTTTGTATCCCTATAGCCTAGAAATTGGTAGGCATTCAATAAATAGTGGCTGAAAAAAAGAAAGAAATTATGTCTGTCACCATTTAGGTGACTATTAGGCAAGTATTTTCTTTTCTTCATTAATAGCTCACAGTCCTCATGGAACTATTTTTAATGGTTTAAGGTGAGTTATTAAGGTCTCCATATATTTAAGCCCGTCAACAATATGTTGATATCAAAAAGAACATAAATCTCACGATATTTTCAATAATCCCAGTTATTTTTTAAAAAGTGAAAAATAATATTTATCAATATTTCTTATCAATATATCAATATTATTTATCTATAGTTAACCCACTCACTAAACAATGAGTTTTAAGTCAGAACTCTTATCTGTGGAAAAGCAAGCAAAGATATATTTTATATTCTTCAAAGTTTTTCTAGCTTTGACTGCTTCCAGAAAATATTCTTCAATATAAAAATTAAGTCAACTATATGAATCTGATATTTTGGTCTCTTAATTTTATTTCTTTTTCTGTGTAATTAACATTTTATTTTACAGCTTAGAAAGATGATAGTTCCTAGTTTATTACACAAAACTTGTAAACACATAGTGTTCCCCTACAGCCAGCATTCCATTTCTATTTTTAATATCTTACATTACTGCGGTACACTTGTCTCAACTAATCAACCAATATTCATAAGTTATCATTAACTAAACTCCATTGTTTTTAAAAATTTCATTAGTTTTTCCTCATGTCTTTTTTTCTGTCCCAGAATCCCATCCTGGATATTACATTACATTCAGTTGTCATATCTTCTTAGCTTCCTCTGGTCTGTGACACTTTCTTACATTTAGCTTGTGTTTAATGACCTTGAGGAGTGCCAGTCAGCTATTTGGCAGAAAGTCTTTAAATCTGTGTTTGTCTGATGTCCTTTTCTCATGGTTATACTGAGATCATAGATTTTTGGAAGGATGACCACAGAGGTGAAGTACCATTTTGATCACATCATAATCAAGAGTAAGTACTATTAATCTGACTTATCACTAACGATGTTAAACTTCATCATCTGACAAAAGTAGTGTCTTCTAAGTTTTTTTCTCAACTAAAAACTTACTTTCTTCCTCTTTCCTTACTGTATTCTTTGGTAGCAAGTTAGTGCAGCCCACACTGAAGAGGAAGGGATTCAGCTCCATCTCATTGAGGAAGAAGTATCTGCACAAATTACTTGGAATTCTTTTCTACAGGAGATTTGTCTCTTCTCCTTCACATATTTACTCGCCCATGCATTTATTTGTATCAGTACGAATTCATGATTATTTATTTTATATTCTAGGAGATAATTCAATATTACATTATTTAATTTAAATTTTTCAGCGTTTTCATGAGAAATCTTCGAGTTTGATTGCTCCTATCTCACTTTGACATATTCTTAACAAATTATTTTTTGAGCACTTCCTTACTTTCTGGTGCTATAAGATTCACCAGATTTATTTTGTATATTTCATCCCCTAGCCCTAGAATCAGCCATTTCTCCAAGGAGGCTGGTGTTTTTATTAGAGAATCCTACTAGAAAACAACACATGGGTGCTGGTTGGTTTCTTCTATTTCCTACTTTTACTTCAATTCTGTGAGGGAGGAAAGTATTGTCCAGTAAATGCTCTGGATGCCCTCCATTACAATTTCACCACTCCTTCTAATGAATATGAATAAAAGCATATTCACACACATATACAATTCTACCAATAAAGAAGCAATAAATTCCCAGATGCTCTGGCTTATAAACATATAAAGATAGAAGATTTCTTAGAAGATAAACTAAACCGTATCTGCAAATGATAACTGTCATGTATCAGCATCCATAAGTACCGGAAAAGATAGATATGCTTGCAAAGACAAGTAATAGATCTTTTAAGTTCAGGCTATAGAGAAGAGGCTATAAATAAAAACAATTATGTTAGGGAATCATTACACCCCATGCTTCTCACATCTGGCTCTCCCTTGTTGAGCTTTACAAATGAAACTTGTCTTTTGGGACTATGACTGGGAAACCTGGAAAGTAAGAATAAATCTCAAATATTAGGAACCATATGTAAACATCAACTCCAGGAATGCAAATCATGTAGGTAAAGAGAAACCGCTTTTGAAGGTAGCTTTCAGATAACACTCTTAGTTGGGTAACAGACTGAGGACACAAACACAAACAGGCTTCTTTAGTGTCTCTAAGGGGGAAATATTCTTCAATGTAACTCAAGTAATAATAAAACTCTGTAGCGAGAAAATGATTTTAATTTTTTCCAAGTATTTTCATAGCCATTATACTAAAGCTCTGCAGCCAAAAGTGAAATCAAGTAGTAAAATATAAAATAATTAGCAACTGATGGGACAGCAAACACACTGTGAAAGCTTACTGATGGTTTGGGAAGGGAAAATATTTCACCGTCCCCAGAAGTCAAACTGTGGTATACTAAAAAACATATTCGTTCTTCAGCCTTGGTTCCTAGCATAGATCTCCTAAAACCCTAGAATTTCATGAGTGGTAGGAATGTCTTTTGTTATTCATAAGGAGACCCTTCAAATATATCTGAGTTTATGCCAGTGGGGTGACCCAAGGTGGGGCCTCTCATGGCGTCAGGATGGGGGCTGCTCACCAGAAAGACCAAACACAGAATTCAAAGTTAGGGACTTTCAGCCAGGGGCAGTGGCTCCACACCTGGAGAGTAGAGGGAGGTTGCAGTGAGCTGAGATCACATCACTGCACTCCAGCGTGGGTGACAGAGCGAGACTCTCTCTCAAAAAACAAAACAAAACAAACAAAAAACAAGTGTGCGGAGAAGGATGAACACTAAAAAGAACACTTCTATAACACTAAAGTTTCTTTCTTTTCTAAAAGTGAGTAGCTGGTAACAGCAAGAGTGGAGTTAACTGTAGTTTTTAAAAGTAACATGCTCTAAGCACAGCTGCATGTAAAAAACAATAAATAAATAAATAAATAAATAAATAAATAAATAAATAAAAGATGCTGAGTTCAGGATTCTATGGAGAAAAAATATCTACTCACTAACTCTGCACAATTTTAGACTTAACTCGTAAAGACTTTTTCATATTTAATTTTACACATTCTAATCAAATGTACTAAACAGACTAAATAAACTAACTGTGGTATTTGCACTCCAAAACAGATTTTTTTGTTATTCTAAATAATTAAATGGGCCAGGAGCTATGACATAATCAGTTCCAGAAAAAC
This sequence comes from Chlorocebus sabaeus, assembly GCF_047675955.1. Lineage (NCBI taxonomy): Eukaryota > Metazoa > Chordata > Mammalia > Primates > Cercopithecidae > Chlorocebus > Chlorocebus sabaeus. Next base: position 7,319,546 of record NC_132910.1, read on the forward strand.
TAAAAACTATGTCAATGTTTTCTCTAGGTGTGTGGCAAAACAAGTCTATTATTGTATATTGACAGTGCCATTCAAGAGTTTTAAAAGTCAACACATTGCATCTATTATATTATGCCAACACCACATAAATAGTTTCACAAGGCACTGGAGAGATTTGTTCTACACGACATCACAAAAAGAAAATAACAAACTTTAAAATCTATTTTTAGGAAACACCATTTAGAGGGATATTCTTAACAAATGACCTTCTAAAGTTGCTCGTCAGTAATTGTCCCCTGAAAATGACACTCAAATGCATTGAATTAAAAGCCTCAATTTTATTTATTTATTTATTTATTTATTTATTTTGAGACATGGTCTCCCTCTGCTGCCCGTGCTGGAATGCAGTGGCATGATCATGCCTCACTTGCAGCTTTGACTTCCCAGGCTCAAGCTATCCTCCTGCTTCAGCTTCTCAAGTAGCTGGGACTATAGGTATGTGTTACTACACCTGGCTCATTTTTGATTTTTTTGTAGAGACAAGGTCTCTCATTATGCTGCCCAGGCAGGTCTCAAACTCCTGGTCTCAAGTGATCCTCCTGCCTTGGCCTCCTAAAGGGCTGGGATCACAGGTGTAAGTCACTGCACCCGGCCACACCTCAATTTTTTATTAATATTCTAAGTATGTAAAAAATGCTCTTAAAATAAATATATTCCTTTCTGAGATACACACCTTTGCTCACTTATGTTACTGCTAAAGATCTTTATAATTTCGGCCAGGCGCGGTGGCTCAAGCCTGTAATCCCAGCACTTTGGGAGGCCGAGAGGGGCGGATCACGAGGTCAGGAGATTGAGACCATCCTGGCTAACACGGTGAAACCCCGTCTCTACTAAAAAAAATACAAAAAAACTAGCCGGGCGAGGTGGCGGGTGCCTGTAGTCCCAGCTACTCGGGAGACTGAGGCAGGAGAATGGCGTGAACCCGGGAGGCGGAGCTTGCAGTGAGCTGCGATCCGGCCACTGCACTCCAGCCTGGGTGACAGAGCAAGACTCCATCTCAAAAAAAAAAAAAAAAAAAAGATCTTTACAATTTCTCTGCTATTCAGCTATATCAGTATATTTAAAAAGAAACAGATAAAATACTTGGATACTAAAGCATGTAATTAAAAACAGTAGATAGGAAAGTAAAATTACACATTTAAAAATAATAGATATGAAGCAATTAATTCAAATTTCAGCCAGTGAATGATTAAAAATGACAATTGGTTCACTTTTTTATTCACTTTTGTTATTAAGAAATGTGCTTTTTAAAATTTTAATAAGGTAATGGCATTGGGAAAGATGATTCCATTTACAAACTAAATTTTCAACAGCAGTATTATTGTAAAAGTGAGTGATTTATTATTTAATTCTACTTAAAGTTGTTTTTTCTCCCTTCCCTTTTGTTGATCCACAGGTGATGCTACATAAATAGTCTATTGATAAAATTTTAGATTTTCATCTATATTTAAATTTACACTTAACTACAATCCTTATGTAATATCCAAAATATTTATAGCTATTATTAAGGAATAATAGCCCTGCCCAAATACAGTATCAACTTTAAGTTTACAATGCTGCAAAGAAAATGCTGTTTAGGAAAGATCCCAGAGGCTGTTTTTATGCTGTCATTTTATCTGTCATAAACAATATCATCTTCCTGCATTGTCTTGAGCTCTTTGGCCTAGAGAAATTAAACACAGGAGTTAAAATACATCAGGACTATTCACTTGGTTACTCAAGTTAAATCTGTCATTTCACTAAGAATGGTAAGAGAAGTGAAAGTCTGATATCAGAGCCCGTTTTATTCTTTATAGTTCACTGATAGTAGTTATTGGTAAATTGTCAAAACCGCAATTGCTTTTGCACCAACCAATATTTAATTTCTCTAAGCGTCAATGTCTATACCAATAAATTGGAGAAAAATAATAACGTAGAACTTTTGTAAAGATAAAAGGAGATAATTAGCATAAGATGCTTAGCACAGTGCATATGCCCATGATATGTGCACAGTAAATATTACAAAATGTAGACTGACCATCACAATGTTCTCAAATAATTGTTTGTGTCAAGACCTGTATTAGGGAACTGTATATACTTATTAGGAGTGAAGATCCTGATCTTCACAGTGGTCAAAACCAGCAAAATAACATTCCTTAGAAGACTGTCTTAATAATGCCTCAAATCTGCCTGACTGTGCTATATTATGTCATAATTAAAGTGAATATTCTTCAAGTCAATCTGTTTGGCAAAAGCGTTCTGTTTACATGTAATGTGTTTATACCTAAAATACCCATGGCAATGTTTACTGGAAAATGAAAATATTTTAAGCTGTCCTCAAAGTAGAAATAAACTAAATGTGTTTGGTTATGTTGATTACATTTGCTCTTTGTTTGTAAGAAATAAAGTCACAGCTGGCATTTAGATATTAAACAAGTATAATATTTGTAAGAAAGAATTGGAAATTTAACCTAAAGATAATTGAAATCAGACACTACAAACAGAACTTACAGAACTGTTTCTAAATGCTCCATATAGTTTATACATAAAACGGATAAAAGTTCCCAAAATGCTGCAGAGAGAAGGATGTTTAATAGAGTTACACAGCAAGAGTCAAGATATGCCTGCTTGGGCTCAATGAGAGAAAATGGATCCAGTTTTTGAATCACATTCCACAAAAAATAATATAAAATATTTCTCTCTTCAAAACAATGTAGAAAACACATATTGGAATCCATCTAATGATACAGAGTTTTAGTGCTAAGTGAGGCTGGGTAGTAAGGAAAACAGACAGTATTTAGATGTTGTGCCCTAAGGAAGCAATACTTCATTGGTAATGCACTACTAACAATCATTGGACTTAAATTGCAATTTCAGCATCTCTATGTTTGTGACTTTTACAAAGAGTAATAAGAGTCCTAATAAAAGAAAGTGACATTGCAGAAAAGGTTATGGTGAGGAAAGAACAATTTTAAATAGAGCAAAGGATCGACAGAACTTAGACAAAGTAGAGAAAAAAGAAATCCAGACCAGTTTAAGAAGAATAAATATTTTACAACAGTGATTGAAGCATTTCATTCGGATGCTGGTTACTGCTATCATAACTTCACTGTGTATAACTTATAATTTGCTAAAATGTATACACTTCTCATTTATGGAAGTTGATTCAGTTATGAACTAACTTTAGCTTCATAAAGTACTTCTCTAAATGATGCTATGGACAGAGATCTGAATGGGCTGGAGCTTTCTTCACTGCCTCTGTCATGATCTAGACACTTGTGACATCAGTAGCAAATCTTAGAAAATCCTCAGTGTATTTTAATTAGGATATCATTTATACACAGGAGAAACTCTGGAACAGACAGTAGTCATAGGAAGCTAATTAAGCCTGCAGAAAGTTTGATCATTTAATGTATCCTTTTATGAGTCATTAATACTAAAATTATTAACCCAGAAGTAAGAAATATTATTGTCTTATTACCAGAATTAGACAATAGTCTCTTGGATAAAATTTAAAATACAAGGTGATATGGGTCGAATTGTGTTTCTCAAAAAGATACATTGAAGTTCTATCCTCTGGTACCTGTGAATGTGACCTTATTTGGAAACATGGTCTTTGCAGATGTAATTAAATTAAGATGAGGTCATATCAAGTGGGGTGAGCCCTTCATCTATTGTGACTGGTTTCCTTTTAAGAAAAGAAGGGGGCCGGGCGCGGTGGCTCAAGCCTGTAATCCCAGCACTTTGGGAGGCCGAAGCGGGTGGATCACGAGGTCAGGAGATCGAGACCATCCTGGCTAACATGGTGAAACCCCGTCTCTACTAAAAATACAAAAAATACAAAAAACTAGCCGGGCGAGGTGGCGGGCGCCTGTAGTCCCAGCTACTCGGAGGCTGAGGCAGGAGAATGGCGTAAACCCGGGAGGCGGAGCTTACAGTGAGCCGAGATCGTGCCACTGCACTCCAGCCTGGGTGACACAGCGAGACTCCGTCTCAAAAAAAAAAAAAAAAAAAAAAAAAGAAAAGAAGGGACACAGAGACAGACATACAGAGGAAAGAGGGACTTGTAAAGACAGAGACAAATGGAGTTAGTTGTCACAAGCAAGGGATTTTTGGGGCTAGAAGATACTGGAGAAGGTAAAGTAGGATCCTGCCCTAGAGGCTTCAGAGGGAACATGGGCGAACGAACGCTGTGATTTTGGACTTTGAGACTTCAGTGCTGTTAAAAGGATAAATTTGTAATGATGTTTTACAGCAGCCCTGGAAATTAATGCACATGGCTTCAGAATTTGAACTATTATGTTTACAAACCAAAATTGAAAGCAGTTCATATGATACAATTTTTGATACATGATTTTAAAAGTCTGCCCCTCTAACATATACATGATATAATATATAGAATATATATTTTGTGTGTGTGTGTGTGTATATATATACACATACACACGCACACACACACACATACTTCATGTACTATAATTTCTCATTTGGGACTTCTAAACAACAAGCTCCTATGAGAAAAGTTTAATGATTCTTCACAAAAAAAGTATATCTACCTTCATGTGGTACACACATACCCTGCCCCTTAGGTTTGCAGACATTTTTTTAAATGGCACTATAGATTTGGTGAGGTTTTGGAGAAAGTCCTCCTCCCCCATACACTGCTTCTTTTTTTTTTTTTTTTTTTTTTTTTTGAGACGGAGTCTCACTCTGTCACCCAGGCTGGAGTGCAGTGAGTGGCATGATTTTGGCTCCCTGCAAGCTCCACTGCCCGAGTTCACGTCATTCTCCTGCTTCAGCCTCGCAAATAGCTGGGACTACAGGCACCCACCACCACGCCGGGCTATTTTTTTGTATTTTTAGTAGAGACGGGGTTTCACCGTGTTAGATAGGATGGTCTCAATCTCCCGATCTCGTGATCCACCCGTCTCGGCCTCCCAAAGTGCTGGGATTACAGGCGTGAGTCACCGTGCCCGGCCCCCCATACACTGCTTCTTGATCTGTAACTTGGTATAATATTTCTTCTGCAGGGCAACTGTCAATAAATTGATTCAAGTTAGCCCTTTGCTTATCCTTTACTTTGGAAATTTCATAACTAAGAATTCATTCTTAAGGATACAATCATGTATATGTACAAAAATATAATCACGATTTATAAAGAATACTTACTGTAGTGCTATTAATATGAACTAATTAGAATTGTCCAAAATATACCATAATATGAATAGTTGAACATGTTATCTAATACCCATATGATATACTGTGTATATTTGCCCCCAACCAAATCTCATGTTGAACTGTAATCCCCAGTGCTGGAGGCAGGGCCCCGTGGGGAGGTGTTATGTTGTCACAAGCAAGGAATTATTGGAGCTACAAGATACTAGAAGAGGTAAAGTAGGATCCTGACCCAGAGGCTTCAGAGGGAACATGGCCCAACCAACGCTGTGATTTTGGACTTTGAGTCTTCAGTGCTGTAAAAGGATACATTTGTAATGATGTGTTATAGCAGCCCAGAGGTGGATCTGACCCTCTAACATATATATACACACACATATTATCCCTCATGGCTTCGTGCTGTCTTTGTGATGATGAATTCTTATGAGATCTGGTCATTTAAAAGCATGTGGCACCTCTCCTTCTCCCCACCCCTCCCCACCTTGCTTTCTCACTCTTACTTTCACCATGTGACATGCCTGCTCCCCCTTCATCTTCTGCCAGGATTGTAAGCTTCCTAAGGCCTCCCTAGAAGCCAAGCAGATGCCAGCACCGTGTTTCCTGTAAAGCCTGCAGAATTGTGAGCCAATTAGGCCTCTTTTCTTTATAAATTACCCAGTCTCAGGTATTTCTTTATAGCAAGGCAAGAACAGCCTAACATACCACACAAATTAAATGCTACAGGTACATTAATGATACTATAGAAAAATATAAAAATATTTACGTGGAAGGTTTTTTACTGACCTATTTTGAAATAAATAAAAAAGCTTGCGAAACAGAATGCACTACAGGATTACCTGCATAAACATTAACAGAAGGCTAGATGGCTATAAATGCAGATGATAATATTGATAACCTGAGGAAAGTAGGCAATTGAAATTTTTTTTTAATTTCAGTCACTTTCTTTAGTATATTCTACATGAATATGTGTAACTTTTTAATAAAAAGTACTTTATGATTTCTTTTTTTAGAGACAGGGTCTCACTCTGTTGCCTAGGCTAGAGTGTAGTAATGCCATCATAGATCACTGCAGCCTCAAATTTCTGGGCTCAAGAGATCCTCTTGGCTCAGCCCCCCAAATAGCTAGGACTACAAGTGTGCACCTCCATACTCTACTGATTTTTAAAATCTTCTGTAGAGATGGGGCTCACTATGTTGTCCAGGCTGGTGTTGACCTCCTGAGCTTAAGAGATCCTCCCACCGTGGCCTTCTGGAATGCTGGAATTACAGGCATCAGCCACCATACCTGGCCAAGAAAGGACTTTAATTTGCGTAAATACAAACATTTGCAATGAATAAATGAAGGAATTGCTGCCAACAGAATATTATGCCAATAAATGCTATAAAACTCTACTAAATACTACACATTAATAGGAATGGTACTAGTAAGCAATTGCTAGTAGGAATTGGTTTACATCAAATGATGTAAACTTCTACATTGTTGCAATTTTAAGTGTATCACTATATTGCTATTATTTTCTGATTTTCTCCAGATGGCCATGTCTCCCACTAAAGCCATTTATTTCTGTCATTAAGCGTTAATAATACCACTGAACCAATTCTAGGCCATTAAATAAAACATAGTAGAGAATGATAATTGTTCATAAAAGAGAGGAAGGCTGGGTGCCGTGGCTCACACCTATAATATCAGCACTGTGGGAGGCCCAGGAGGGAGGGTAACTTGAGCCCAGGATTTCAAGACCAGCCTGGGCAACATAGTAAGACTGCTGTCTACACAAAACAAACAAACAAACAAACAAACAAACTTAGGTAGGTGTGGTGGCATGCACCTGTAGCCCTAGCTAATAACTGAGGTGGGAGGATGGCTTGAGCCCAGGAGTTTGAGGGTGCAGGGAGCCATGATCATACCATTGTACTGCCAGCCCAGGTGACAGAGCAAGGTCCTGTCTCAAAAAATAAAAATTACAAGAAAATTAATTAATAAATAAAAAGATAAAGATAAAAATAAAATAAAAAGAGAAAAAGAGAAAAATGTAATGGGAAATCTGCGTAGCTTCTTCATGTTTCTCTAATATTTTGGACAAGATAAGAGATTGTCTGAAAAAGCAAAGGTGAGGGGGTATTCCAAGACATTTTATGCATCAAAGAAAATTAAAATGCAAACAGACTGTCAAAACAAAAACATTGTAATAAAGATGATCAAACACATTATAAATGCATTTGATGACTACACATAAGATTCTAAAAATAAACATAAACAGGAAAGTTGGCTTACTTTAAGAAAAAGTCCTTCCATCTCTCCCACTTTCTCTTCCATTTTCTTTCTTAATATTCAATGAGTAGCTACTATATACCCACTAGTCATATAGGAACTAATAGTTCTGCTGTTTTTAACTGACATGCGAAGAATAATTGTGCAGTGTGTAGTTCAGTATTAAAGAGACACAGATACACAGTAGCAGAAGGGAGTGAGGGAGCTAGTCAAAGAAGTGAAAGTAGCTTGAATCTGTTGGAAAAAGACAAAAGATGAAGAGAGTCTGCATTAAGGCAAGACAGTTACAATGTCAGAGCTTATCAATGAGGATATTTCAAGCAGTGGTGTTCAAACTACAAAACAATGAAGTTATTGCGATTATTCATTTTAGTCAGTCTTTTCCCTCTTTTTCTGGGGTGAATAAAGTAAATACAGTCACACCTTTTTTTTTTTTTTTTTTTTCTTTTCTGGGACAGACTCTCACTTTGTCGCCCAGGCTGGAGTGCAATGGCACAATCTTGGCTCACCGGAACCTCCGCCTCCCGGGTTCAAGTGATTCTTCTGCCTCAGACTCTCTAGTAGCTGGGATTACAGGCGTCTGCCACCACGCCTAACTAATTTTTGTATTTTTAGTAGAAATGGGGTTTCACCAGCTTGGTCGGGCTGGTCTCGAACTCCTGACCTCAGGTGATCCACCCACCTTAGCCACCCAAAGTGCTGGGATTACAGGCGTAAGCCACTGCACCCAGCCATATATAGACATTTTAATTAAATTATTTTTCTGAAACCCTTTTTTGACTACTATTTTTGTTAGACGGTTAGCAGCCACTATATTATGGGAAGACCAGTATAGAAAGAAAAAAACAAACAGGAAGCAAAGATAAAACAGAAAACACAAAATATATGATTTCCAAAATTTTTGTAAATTTTTGAGAGGGCAAGACCCCTGTGAATGTGACATTGATATAGTCTACCGGTGATTTTTTTTTTTTTTTTTTTAAAGACAGGGTCTTGCTCTGTCACCATGTTGGAGTGCAATGGCACCATCTCAGCTCACCACTGCAGCGTCAACTTCCCAGGCTCAAGTGATACTCCCACCTCAGCCTCCTAAGTAGCTGGAACTACAAGCACACACTACCCACCATGCCTGGCTAATTTTTTTATTTTTATTTTTGTAGAGATGGAGATCTTGCTATGTTGCCCAGGCTTGTCTTGAACTCCTTGGCTCAGGCGATCCTCCTGCCATGGCCTCCCAAAGTGCTGGAATTATAGGCACGAAGCACCACATCTGACCTACTAGTGAAATCTTTATTGGATCGTAGGAAAATTATAATAGGATTAGGTCTGTTAGTGACAGAAAATCCAAAATAGCAATGACTTATTAAAAGGATAATTTTTTTTCTCTCTCAAGGCAAAAATAGTTTTCCAAAGCTGGTACAAAAGCAGCCATCTTTTTATCATGCTCTTTGTTTTGCCTTCATAGAGTCTACTTTGTGATCCACAATGGTTCCTCTTGCATATTGTACCAGCCAATAGGAAGGATAGAAAAGGGAAAGAGAATGAGACCTTCATTCAGTAACACTTCCTGGAAGTTGCACACACCAGCATTATTTATAATACTATTGGCCAAGACACACCTAGCTGCTAGAAAAAGTTGGAAAACATCTTTATTCTCAGAAGTTAAGTGGCCAGTCAAAAACAGGATGTTCTAACACTGCAGAAGAAAGGGAAAGTATATTGGTGGATATTATCAGCCTCTCCTACATTGGCTTTTGCATATCTATTAAGTTTATATCCATAAACTTAGAAATGACATCAACATTACCCAATTTCTGAGACTGAAGGAAATTAAACAAGTTTTATAGTATGAAAAGTGAATCCGTCTCTCTCTCTCTCTCTCTCTCTCTTCTATCACACCTTTCCAACCACATTTTGAAAGATCTAATCTTTGGTGCTCTTTACTCCCTTTTTTCAGTTGAATCTCTCAATACCAGTATACAGGAGGTAACAACTGCAAGAATTATAAGTTGCTCTTTTTCTCCTCTTACATGTGTTTCTTCATAGCCTACTACTGAAAGCAATTTGTAACAGCCCTTAAAGAACCAGTGCTGAAACACCTGTTTCCAATTTCCAATATAGAAACTATCATCTTCAGTGTAGACTATATGCATTCACGACTAGAAGGCTTCACTGAGCTGATCTTTTCAATGAAATTATACTAAAATCATCAGCCACTGAAAACAGCAAATGATGCAGCTTCTTACAAAACACAAACTGCTTTCAAGTGAATTTACCCTGTAGCGTTAGGGTTGCAACAAACCTGATGGACTTTATTCATCTGGGATCAATACATTAATAAGATTCTGATTTTCTTAGGGATACAGTCAATTTTTTTTTTTTTAAGGAAAAACACCTGAGAAGATGGTGTTCCAGCCAGATGTTTTTTCTCCCAGGGGAAGATAATTCACATAGCTATCTTTGTGTTTGTATCCCAATGCAGAAGAAAACCAAGCTCATTGGCCTTTCAGCCAGCCAGCTACCTAGATCTAAACTAGGAATGCCCCAAAGGAGAAGATGAAGAATTTAGTGCTTTTAGATTAATCCCTTTAATTACTCCAAAACAATTAAATATCCTGTAGACTAAAAAAATTATTAGTCAGAAGATAATGTAAACTTGATCATATACTTATCTGTATAGAAAAATCTACAGGAAACAAAAATGAAAGAAAATAGGAACATAAGGAAAAATTATCCCACCCAATATATGAATTTCTTAGCCACCTGCAAATATTTACCTCAGTTCTCTCATGTGAATTCTATTTTAACCTAATTTATTTTCACTTTTCTCTGTAATTTATTTCTTTTGGTATTAAAATGTTTTAACTGTATAGAATTTATTCACTAGTGCCTTTTTAACATCTCTGTGTTATGAAATTCTGTTGTACATTTTTTAAAAAGCAGATTTAAATTAGGCTTTGAGAGTTGGCCATTTCATATAATTTTCCCTTAGGAGATTCAGCTAATTAAACAAATGATTGCAAAATACCCATGGTGTCAACCCTGCTGGCTCTTACTAAGGACAACTAAAGCCAAATTTCAGTCATTTATCTCCATCCATGCTGGCCTTTTCTCATACTGTCATCCTACCCCCAGGACAAGTATGTATTATAAAAACAATGTGTGCACACATAAGAGTAAAGTCTAGGCAGCAAGGAACTCGAAACTTTCAACAAACTCCAGCCAGGTACAGATGATTTAATATTCTTATAGGCATTCAGCAGTGGAAATTATTTTTTTTCATGATAAGTAATTTATTTTACTTTATCTAATAACAACAACAAAAAAATCCCTTCTACAATTTTGAAATTCTCTCATGGGTTAAATGATCTCACAGGTGTATTCCTTCTTCTCCTTAGAGAGAATTTGTCCTCAGGTATGAACTATTCTTCAAAACACATCTTTTTGCCATCTTTAACCGCTTTTTCTCATCTTCCATGTTCAAAATTTCTAACAATTATGTGGTGCTGACATAAAATTTTGAGTCAATTACAATGAGTGTTTGATGAAATGGTGTGGAGAACAGAAAAATTCAAGAAAGAGCTTCCTCCAGGGTACAAGCTACTGTAATTTGGACTTGAACATCACCTGAGACTACTTGCAAGGCCTAAGAATATATATATGCAAATTTAAGAAATGACCTAATTTATATGCAAATACGTAAGTGAGCCTCCAGCTTATTGGAATAACCTGGTAGAGATCAACAATTTTCAGTCATGCCTAAGGATTTTCTCTCCTTGGGTTTTCAAACGCTTAAGGTTTGAACTAGGATATTCATTGTTGCTTTTATTTTTCCAAGATATGAAACAGAGGAGATGATAGAGTAGGGATGGCAAAAGATGAAGAAAGAAAGGGGAAGGAGGTAAGGTAATAGCCTGCCTTTTATGGAAATCTAGAGTCTGTGACTTTACAATCCTATCCAATGAAAATATTTAGTTTACAATGATAAAATACACCTAGCATTTAGTTATTACTCCCCCTTGTGATTAGAGGAAGTTTGAGGAGAAAACTCAAGATTTGGAATAGAGAAAAAGACATGGGGAAGGAAGAAAGCAATTCTAAAAGATAAACTCTAAGCCAAAACCAAGCAAACAAAAACCCAATTTCCTCTCCTTCCACCAAAGAAGGAAACTTCCCCGCAGTAGCATGTTTTGATACATCATTCAGAAGCAGCATCAGTTATTTTGAACCTTTTTCTCTTCCCAGTTCAAGTGCAAACTCATGAACACAGGCTACTTATTCCTGCTTCTCAAATTATCTGATTTACCCTTTTAGGGAAAAATTCTCATCTCAGGAGGGGATATCAAAGAAACTAAACAAGCAAACAAATACATTTATTGTAACCTCCCAAAGGCCCTAGTACAGTAACCAGTAAAACAGACACTGAAAAAGAGAAAAGCAACAAGAGAGAAATTCAGTAGTGTTTCCTCAGTTGAAGGTAATAAAAGGAGATGCTCTTAGGCTTAGACTCAAAAAAGTGTACAGTATAATGTGTTATTATCAGGTACAAACAACTGGAGTTTCTCTTTCCTTATATGTAAATAGAATTTAATACCACATGTATTTGTGAAAGTTAAATGAGACAAACAAGCTCGGCGTGGTGGCTCATGCCTGTAATCCCAGCACTTTGGGAGGCTGAGGCAGGTGGATCACTTGAGGTCAGGAGTTCCAGACCACCCTGGTCAACCTGGTGAAACGTCATCTCCACAAAAAATTAAAAAATTATCAGGTTTTTTTTTTTTTTAATTGGTTGGTTGATATTGCTTAGGCTTTTGAGATAAGACATGTGCACGGGCATGGTGGCAGATGCCTGTAATCCCAGCTACATGGGAGACAGAGGCAGGAGAATAGCTTGAACCCAGGAGGCACAGGTTGCAGTGAGTCAAGATTGCACCACTGCGTTCCAGCCTGGGACACAGCAATACTCCATCTCAAATAAAAATACAAGTAAATCAATAAGTGAGACAAACTAGTTGATGGTTAATTCATTTTGTAAAAAATGTAAGATTATCCTATGTACATCATTCATTACATAAGAACCTGGATTTGCTTTTTTTTAATGTCCTTTTTTTTTTTTTAAGATGAGGGTCTTGCTGTGTTGCCCAGGCTGGAGTGCTGTAGCCTAATCATGGCTCACTGCAGCCTCAAACTCCTGGGCTCAAGTGATCCTCCCACCTCAGGACTGCAGTCATGCACCACCATGTATGGCTAATTTAATTTTTTGGGAGAGGGGTGGGCAGAGACAAGGTCTCGCTATGCTGGTCCTGACCTCCTAGCTTCAAGTAATCTACCCACCTTGGCCTACCCAAAGTGTTGGGATTACAGGTGTGAGCCATGGCAGCTGGCCTTTTCACATGTCTTTTTTTTTTTTTTTTTTTTTTTTTTTTTTTGAAACAGAGTCTCACTCTGTTGCCCAGGCTGGGGTGCAGTGGCCGGATCTCAGCTCACTGCAAGCTCCGCCTCCCGGGTTCCCACCATTCTGCTGCCTCAGCCTCCCGAGTAGCTGGGACTACAGGCGCCCGCCACCTCGCCCGGCTAGTTTTTTGCATTTTTTAGTAGAGATGGGGTTTCACCGTGTTAGCCAGGATGGTCTCGATCTCCTGACCTCGTGATCCACCCATTTCGGCCTCCCAAAGTGCTGGGATTACAGGGTTGAGCCACTGCGCCTGGCCCCCACATATCTTATCTCTAAAGCCTAAGCAGTATCAACCAACCAATTAAAAAAAAAAAAAAAAACCTGACAAATTATGCCCATTATAAAGAAAACAACAACAACAACAACAACAAAACTACCATAACTATACTTTTTTTTTTCCTTTTAGTTTAAGAATCATATGGCCAGGTGCAGTGGCTCATTCCTGTAATTCTAGCACTTTGGGAGGCTGAGGTGAGAGGATTTCTTGAGCACAGGAGTTTGAGACCAGCACAGGCAACATAGTGAGACCTCTGTATCTACAAAAACAAAACAAAACAAAACAAAAAAACAAAAAAAATAAATCAGCTGGGCATGGTGTTGAATGCCTGTGGGACTAGCTACTCAGGAGGCTGAGGTGACAGAATCCCCTGAGCCCAGGAGGTTGAGGCTGCAGTGAGCTGTGATAGTGTCACTATACTCCAGCCTGGGTGACAGAGTAAAGACTCCATCTCAAAAAAGAAAAAAATCACAATCTAATTACAAACTTCATAGTTATATAAAAACAAAGGATACCACAGATAGCAATACATACTTAAAACTACCACATAAGTTGCATTACTTTTAAATACTCCAGTACACACTTCCTTTCTTCCTTCCCCATTTCCTTGCTACACCTTGCCCAATTTCCTTAACAAAAACAAAAACAAAACACTCTCTCTATATAGGACTCCTTACAGTAGATGACTTTGAAGATCACTTTTGTGTTATTCTTACTGGAATTTAACTTAGATTTCTTTAAGGATCATTCTCATTTGCTCTAGGCACTTATAGCAACAAAAGAATGTAAGTTAAGTTATAGGCAGTGCCTTTCACATTTTATTAAATTAAATTAAACCAACCCTCTTCCCTCCTCTGCAATAAAAAATAACAAAGAGAAGAAATGGAATAAAACAGTATCTTCAAGTCTTTACTTAAAGATAAAAGGCATAGACCATTTTTACTTTCAACCAGAGAAATTATGATTTTTCGTATGATAAAACTTAATTTATTAACTTAATATAATAGAGTTGGTTATTCTTTAATTTTTCTACTCAAAGATGCTAGACATTTGTGTTTCTGTATTAGATATCTACATCTTTATTAACCCAAAGTAACTCTATCATACATGTTCAAATGTAGTTTTAATTTACTTCACATGAACAAAATTTGAAGTTCTAACAAATATAAGAATGATCTTGAGTTTACCTGCTTTACAATCTTACATCCTTAAACAGAATCCTAAATAGACAAATGCTTAACTGCCATGAGAAATTCTATAAACATTTCCTGTTTATTTCTGTTTCCTTTTTATAGAGCTAGGTTAATATTGTGCCCAGTAAGTAATTTTAAACCACTGTAAACACCCTCTTAAAATAGCTGTGTTTTTCAGAAACTGTTTATAAGGCTTCTTGATTTAAATTTGATTTTTATCTTTATATGTAATGAAATGGTCAAAGTGGTTTATAAACATTTCTTTCTCTCTCCTCTTATGATAGAATCCAGCAAGTATAATTACTACTAAATAGCACCATGATGTATTTATTTAGCTTGGGATCTGGGGAAGGTGATTCATGGTAAAGAGAGTTTCATAAGAAAAAAATTTTATTTTCTTTCTCTTTCTTTTTTTTTGCTCCCTCCCGCAAACAAACTTTATCAACAACAACAACAACAACAACAAAGCCATTCTAGAGCTTACTCCTCAACTGTATGAAGCACATCATGACAATGGAACTCTTCATTTTAGAGCACCATCCATGGAATTCTCATTCATGTAACTTTAAAATGATAATGCAATGCCAGCTCCCCACCCTATCCCTAGGAAATAAGGTCTGTTTACTGACAACAGTGTGTAATTGTTTCTTCCTAGGAGACTACCATGACTATTATTTTTGTTTCATAAGAGATGATAGTGAGGGGCCACTAAGAACTTCACAGTTGGCATGAAGATTATTTTAGGCTCAAAACCTTTGAGAATCTATAGATGCAGACAGAATCCTTCCCAGAACTTCCCTAAAAACAGAACTTCTAAAAATATGAGGCTGCCATAAATTCCCATTTCAGGGTGGGACTACTCCTAGTGGGTAGACAGAGAACATACCAACTCTGAGTCTCTTTTGGAAAATTTTAATGCCCTAAAGAAGACAAATAGACCAATCAGACCTGTATAGATGAACATTATCACAAACTTTCCTATCATCTTCCCATTTGTTCTCCTAAAAACCCATTTGTCTTTTCCAAAGAAACCACAGAAGTCTTTCTACCCTCTCTCTTTCCCCAACTAAGATAGGTATGTAAGCACCACATCCTAATTGCCTTTGTGATGGTAGTGATGATAAGTTACTCACCACTGAGCAGTCTGCAGGTGCATTGCACTTGTAAATAAGCTTTTTCTCCTGTTAATCTGTCTTTTGTGAGTTCAATTTGCAGGCCTCTTAAAATAAGACCTAAGTGGGTAGAGGAAGTTTTTCCTCCCTGGCACAGTATTTTGCTACTTTTATTGTATCTTTTATTGTATCAACTCTAAAAAATGTGGTTACTGTTTATAATCTATTCCAGAGTCCTGACTCTAGCACTTAATAGCTGGATGAACTACTTCATCTCTGTAAGCCTCGGCCTTTTATTTCTATAATGAGGATAAAAATATTTATTTTGTCAAATTTTCAAAAGAATTTGCAATATTCTATATGAAACACCAATGTAGCAGGTTTAGAATTGCCATTCAGTCAGTGGTGACCTTTCTTATCCTTATTTTATTGGATACTGAAATTTCTTTCTTTTTTGAGAAGCAGTCTTGCTCTGTCACCCAGGCTGGAATACAGTGGTGTGGTCTCGGCTCACTGCAAGCTCCACCTCCCGGGTTCACGCCATTATCCTGCCTCAGCCTCCCAAGTAGCTGGGACTACAGGCACCCGCCACAGCTAATTTTTTGTATTTTTCGTAGAGACAGGGTTTCACTGTGTTAGCCAGGATGGTCTCGATATCCTGACCTCGTGATCCACCTGCCTCGGCCTCCCAAAGTGCTGGGATTACAGGTGTGAGCCACCGTGCCTGGCCTGCTACTGAAATTTCTAATGATATTTCCTAAGTCTTTGATTTTTCTTCTATTATTCAGTATTATCACTACATTTACAGTGGGGTAAAAGTCATATTTTAAATTACATGTTTATAAAGTCAAAGTTTTTACATGATGGAATAAATGGAAACCATTCATCAATTTTTTCCTAATCAAGAACATATAAAACGTTCAACAGAAGTAAATTTGTTTCATGATAAATACAGTCATTTTAAAATGAAATGTTAATAGGTACCATAAGTATTCATGAATAACATTGTTATTCAAGGAAAAATATTAGCATAAGGAAGACATTTGGGTTTTACATGTCTCTTGATTTGAAATTATGGGGTACTTCAGATTCATATAGTTTTAGAAATGCATAATGTCCTAATACCACACATTCAACTTTCATGGGTAAAATTGAAAAAGGGACTATAAAGTTTCATATCAACCATTTAACATTATCTACTCCAAATCACAGAAAAAAAATATCCAGTGGATCTTATACAGGAAACGCTACACTTAAATTATTTCCACTTGGCTTCTATGACTTTTAAGACTCCAATGTTTCAATAATTTTTGTCCCAAATATTATTCCATAGTACAGACAATAAGATATTTACATAGTTTAAGAGAAACCTAGTTATAGAATGTTTTTCTCAGAAATCATAGAATGTTGCAGCTTTAATATAATGAATAGTTTTTCTAGCTTAGAAATTTTAAAGGGATTAATCTTTATGAAATATAAGAAAGGACTAAAATTGGAAAAAGTGTGAATTCTCAAAAATTTGTCATTATTTTTAGATGAGATATTCTTCAGTGGTCACGAGGTTAAGCTTTTAAGGACACAAAGCAATACTGGATAAAATTTCTCTGTCTTGTTTTTCATCTTTAAGAGCTTAACTTTGTGACCATGTTGGGATACTTTTTTTGGTTTCTGACATCTGGAGGACAGGACTTTTGAGGTTAATTTCATGGTTACCCTTAAAAATTATCTTGAGCAGTTAAAAGCCTTTGCAAGCTCAAAACTGGCTTCTCTAGGCTCCTTATGGGAAAAATAATAGAAATCGCTCAATGCTGTATAGCTCAGTAGTTAAGGCTTTATCTTTTGACAATGGTGGCCCAGGTTCAATTCTTGGCTTCTGGAATGATTCATTTCTGGTTTGCTATTTGTATAACTTTGCCATTTATTGAGGTTTTTTTGCCCCCCATGGATAGCCTCTGATTTTCTGTCTTGAATTTTCCTTTCTCTAAACTATCCATGGGGAGACTGCAAATCTTGTAAAAAAAAGAAACTCCTTACCATGTCTTTGAAGCACCTGAGAGGTTACCTTTGGCAAAGCTCAAAAGCTAGATATATTGGCTACTTGATATGGCTAAAGTCAGATAATACAAGATTTAAAAGGATTTATTTTTTTAAAGAGCACTATGGTTAAACATCAGCTTAATGGATAAACAAGTTATAGGTATATTTAAAAGGCCTTTATGTTTTTCTCTTCTTGGATCTTGTTTTTCTGGAAAAAGGTTTCTTTTCCTTCTCAGTCTCATCATTTTTCTTTTTTCTTTCTTTTTTTTTTTTTTTTTCCAGTCTTGACACTCTTAAAGCACACATGAGAGGTCCTAAGGTAACTTCTGCTAGTGGTAGCCTAGGACTCCTTGGGAAAAACAGACGAGGAGCTGCAGAACTCATTTTGGAAAAAAACAAAAACAAAAACAAAAACAAAACCTCTGTTTTTCTCATGAAACCCCGGGAATTAAAAGCAGATAGATCCCTATCAATATCTAAGGCTCTACTGTGTCTTACTTTGAGTTATCCAATGGTTTTAAGTTCTGGGGGTATCAAAAATTACTCTGAATTATGGGAAAGCTTTTACCCTTGATGTATAACATATAACGTAAAAGCACATACTTTAAGAAATGGCTAATGTCATTTATGAAGAGATACTTAGCTCTTTGCATGCTTGGATCAGAGAATCATGCTCTCTGCCACCCGGAAGACATGGAAACATGTGCAACCCCCACTGAGAAATGACATTCCCATGGGGGATGGCTGATTACAAAATGGGCTGACTGGCTTTGGGTTTTACCTTTAAAATTAGGAATTGCACTCTTCATCCTAGTACTCATTATTTACCTTATAGTACACTGTTCACTTCAATACTGTACTAAAATTGTAGATGTAAGTACTAATGCCTTTGTCATGCAAGCCTTGGACCCCCAGCCTGGCTCATGTGAGTTTGCTCAGCCAGGTACAAAGTGGTTTCACTCCTCTCACCTTGGGGTCAACTCCCATTCTCGCTATGCCCCCTGTCCGCAGGAAGAACCCAGAGCCCTTGATGGCCTTTTCCGATCTTCATAGCCTACACCTTAAGATTAACACGTTTTAAAACCCAAAGTGGGGGATTGAAACTGCCTTTGCAAAATTATGACTGAGACAGTGAAAGGGATCTGACCTAACCAACTCATCTTGCTTCTATCCTCCAAGCTGTTCTTGTTCACTCCTGGGCATAGGCTGAACTAACTTTAGGAGGAACTTAGTTTATAGTTTAAAATAAAGACAATAACTGCCTTTTCCCAAAACAAACCTCCTTCTTGCCTGGGGACTAGTTTGCCTTTGCAGGACTAACAAATTAGCCACAAAATTAGAAATTATGGTTTGGGAGTCATGCAGCTGGAGGCTACAAGATTCTGACCCTCTCTAAACTGCTCCTAAAATCACTACTTGAGATATTTTGCAGATCCTGCACTTGATGGATCAGCTGGCACCACCCAGACTGATAAACCGGCTCATCTGATCTTGTGGCCCCCACCCAGGAACTGACTCAATCCAAGAAGATCGCTTTGACTCCCTATGATTTTATCTCTGACCTGACCAATCAGCACTCCTGCTTCACTGGCTTCCCCCTACCCACCAAGTTGTCCTTAAAAACTCTGATCCCTGAATGCTCAGGGAGACTAATTTGAGTAATAAAACTCCAGTCTCCCACATAGCTGGCTCTCAGTGAATTACTCTTTCTCTACTGCAATTCCCGTCTTGATAAATTTGCAACATCTACGCAGCAGGCAAGGTGAACCCATTGGGCTGTTACATGTTCACCTTTACACATTTTTTTAAATGCAAAATAAACCAAGTGTCCTTGCAAGAACTATGCTCCTTATTTTATATAAAATTTCAGTGCAGCCAGTATTTTTTCCACCACCTACAAAGTGTGATACATACTTCGATTTGCAATTCAGTCTTGGCATAACCAGCAAAAATAAATATATATTTGAAGATAAAAATATAAATAAGCACTTTTTTTCTTTTAATTTCTAGATGGTACTATTACTTAATGGTTTTATTTTCACATGAAAATCCTCAAAATCTTAGATGTAGACACTTCAGGAACTATTCGTGGCTCTACATGAACTCAAAGGTCAGAAAGAAGAGAGAAACATGCTGGTAGTCCCAGCTACTCGAGAGGCTGAGGTAAGAGGATTGCTTGAGAGGATTGCTTGAGAGGTGAGTGAGCTATGATCACAACACTGCACTCCAACCTGGGGGACCAGGCTCTCTCTCTCTCTCTCTTTTTTTTTTTTTTTTTTAATGGAGACCACTTCTTAAAAAAAGAAAGGAAAGAAAGAAAGAAAGAAAGAAAGAAAGAAAGAAAGAAAGAAAGAAAGAAAGAAAGAAAGAAAGAGAAAGGAAATGAAAAACTGATTCTAGGCCAGTCAAGTGATTGATTATATATTCAGGTTTTCCAACAAGGTTTCAGATGATTAGGCTATATTTTTGATATAGTCAATCCAGTGAAGCTGTGAGAAAAATACATATAAGATGATGAGGAAAGAATAGTAGATTATAGGAGGTCCCTGCTATTGGGGCACAGAAAATAATTCCCTAAAATATGGTGCTTTGGCACACTTAGAGCTTTAAAAATTCAAATGTCTCAGAACAAGGTCTGATGGTCTTTCTGGAAGCACTGGAAGGGATTTCTGCAGAATTTCCTTATCTGACTAAGAAAGCTTCTTTCTAAAAGAAACACAATTGTATTAAGATCCCCTCCCTAGGAATCTCAACAAATATCCAGGAAAAATAAACACTGGAAAAGACTGACTTTCATCTGGTGTCCTGAGAACAACTCCAGGAGATTACCTGTGAAGCTTTATATTCACAGTAAGTCATAACCCATAGGTCCCATCCTTTTTCCTAAGAGAATCATTTACAAATTAATGTTTGCCTGCCAGGCTCACACATCTCTCCCCTCTGAAGAGAGTATTTAAGCCTAAACTACCTGGCCCCTCTTCAAGTGTCATGCATTGTATATGGCTCTTAAGTCCATATGTGCATTAAATAAATCTTGTATGCCGTTTTCTCGTTTGGTCATTTCATGTTCAGCGAACATTAGGGGGCAGAAAGAATGCTTTCCCTTGGCCCCTACACTGCCAAATGCCAGTCTCGTGGTTTAGAACAGGCTCTGAGGTCTACTCAGCTGTCTAGGGCTTGAACTGGCTCAGGGCTCTTCTATATAAAGCTTAATCTGCAGGCTTTAGATTTTTTTCTTTCTTTTTTTTTTTTTTTGCCAGCCAGCAGAAACTTGCTGCCACCTCCCCCTTCATTCTGGTTATACTTGCCTGAGGGTTAAGACATGTAAAAGACAGCAGTCTTGATCAGTTCTTGGGAGGCTTGCACCCCTAAACAGTCTCAGCCAGAGCCATGCTAGGTCACCTTAGCATGAGGTTTCACCTACTAAACCTTAACAATTTTATTTGAGTTGGCTATTAAAATATCTTCCCCCATAACCCAGACACCTTAATGAACTTTCCAGCCATTTAGGTCAAAGGTATAGTCTAGAGACTAATTATCTATTGACCACTAGTGTCCACTGGGAGTAAATCTCAGAGGCAGTCCATGCCAGTTACAAATGCATCAGTGTGGCCAGACATTGAAAATGCATTCTTTCACAGTACCAGGGCTTTTAAATTTAGAATGTTAGGAATACCTAGCCCACCTCCCCTGCTTCACTCCTGGTTATCCCCCACTTAGCATCTTTTCCTTTCTTCATCTTCATGACATTTTTTAGCTGTTGAAGACATCACCAAAATGCATGGTTTCTTTAAGCATATAGGCCTGGCAGAGAAGTTAATGACCTTCTATTCTATCACCTTGCTTCCAGTGTGAGTGCCATCAGTCATGAGAATGAAACTATGAAAGTTGTCAGAATCAAAATTCTCCCTCTCTTATTTGTTATTTAAAATGACAAAGCTAGGCCGGGTGTGGTGGCTCACACCTATAATCCTAGCACTTTGGGAGGCAGAGGTGGGTGGATCACATGAAATCAGGCATTTGAGACCAGTCTGGCCAACATGGTGAAATCCTGTGTCTACTAAAAATACAAAAATTAGTTGGTGTGGTGGTGGGCACCTGTGATCCCAGTTACTTGGGTGGCTGAGTCACAAGGATCGCTTGAACCTGGGAGGCAGAGGTTGCAGTGAACCAAGATGGCACCACTGCACTCCAGCCTGGGCACAGAGCGAGACTGTCTCAAAAAATATAAAATAAAATAAAATAAAACAAAACAAAACAAAATAAAATAAAACAAAACAAAACGGTAAAGATAGAACTAGGAGGAATAAAGATAGGTTGATAATATTATGACACTGACACGATCTCCTTTTTGGCATCTCTAGCCCTTCAAATAGCTTAAGACAATTCTAATATGTCTATTGTAGATTCATTCTCATACCATCCATCTCTATTAATAGTTTGTTAATATTTTCCTATTCTGTAGCATTCAGTTTCTTCCTAATCTGGCTGGTCAAATAGTTTAATTGATTCTTAAACAGTCTTTGAGACTTCTTTCCCCCTACAGTTGGTCTTATCACTGCCCCCATTCTAAGGTCCCCATTAGATAATAGGCTAGACATCTCTGAAAGAATCTTTTCATAGATAGTAACTTCAATTGAGAGTCTAAGGATTTCTCTAATAATGATCTTGAACATAGACATGGTGGAGTTCCAATAGCAGGTTCTTATGTCCGAAGAAGAGGGCAAAAAGATTCTGCAGATGCCAGCAGGGAACATTAATTCTTTCTTGTCTGTTTGTTTTGTTTGTTTATTTAGAGACAAGGTCTCATCTCATTCTGTTGCCCAGGCTGGAGTGTAGAGGTGTGGAGTTAGCTCACTGTAGCTCACCTTCCTGAGCTCAAGCAATCCTTCTGTCTTAGCCTCCTGAGTAACTAGGCTAATTTTAAAGGAATTTTTGTAGAAGCCTGGGCAACATGGCAAAACTCTATCTCTACAAAAAAACCAGAAAAATTAGCTGGGCATGATAGCACCTGTGCTTGTAGTCCTAGCCTGGGAGGCAGAGGTAGGAGGACTGCTTAAACCTGGAAGGTCAAGTCTGCAGTGAGCCATGATGGTGCCACCACACTCAAACCTGGGTGCCAAAGTGAGACTCTGTCTCAAAAAAAAAAAAAAAAAAAAAAAAAAATTGTAGAGATGGGAGTCTTGTTATGCTGTCCTGGCCAATCTCAAACTCCTGGTCTCAAGAGAGCCTCCTGTCATGGCCTCCCAAAGTGCTGAGATTGTAGGTGTGAACCACCATGTCCAACCAGGAACATTAACTATTAAAGCCTACAAAGTACCAGTTCCTTGACTGTCTTTATTCCTCTTGGCGCCTCTCTCAAAAACCTAAACTTCTCTTTTTGCTGTGTCTTTTGTACATATTGCTTTGATAGTGCCACGGTTAACTAACTATACCCTGTTTATGTTGTCTAATGGAGAAGTTCTTTAAAAAAAAAAATGTGGTAAAAAAACACATAATACGAAATTTACCCTCAACTAATTTTCAGTGTACAGTACAGTATTAACTGTATTCACATTATTGTATAGCAGATCTCTAGGGCCAAGTTTTATTTTTTTTCCAAAAAGCATTGTCACTTTACCAAAATCAAACTGAAATTCACTGGTAAAGGAAACAAAAGAATTGTGATTATTTTAAACAGATAGGGGCATTAACATAATTGAGTATGGAATTTTACATCATCTGTTATTCACATTTTCCCACTTCTCAAAATTCACAAATATGAAACAAAACATCTTATGTTTTAAATCCCAAAGGATATCAGATTAAGTCTGTGTGCTTTAAAAAAAGGGGCGGGTATTAGGAGAAACACATTTACAGCAAAAGTGACGTGAATGGACTATTCATTTGTTTGGCCACTAATTCCATAGGGCAACTGATCATAAATTAAGTGCCTGACATTCAGTAATAGATGATTATATCTGACATAATGAAGTTATAATGGAAGGTGTTCGCACACTGCTTGACTATTAAGTGCCCATTTATTGTCCCTGCACCAGGTGTGATAGTGATAGGCTATACAAATCATCCGGAAGAAATGTCAAAATAGGCTCCGTTACTGATAAAGCACCACACATGTTTATTAATATAGCAGCTTGTCTCAGGTCTGGCCCATCTGCTCATTTAAAACAAATCTTTTCCCTATAAATATTTCAGTTAAGAGCATGACTGCGAGTAATAGTTTTAGAGCAACAGAAATGGTAAGGGAAGAGGAGAAAAAGAAAAATAGCTGAGCTTAAATAAAATATTATGTTCTTACTTTTGTCTTAGATGCGTTTAACAGAAGAAGGGGCAGGGGCATAGCTTTTCATATGACATTTGCTTTAGATTAGTACTGCGTGAGTGTAGGCCATCGTAAATGGGCCAGGCTCCAGCTGTTGCTGATGCCAGGTGGGAAACAGCAAATTTCACCAATGTTTTCAAAGTACACATTTCAATAAAGTACAAAACGAAGTACTCAATTAAGACATTCTCTAGAGCACTAGTTCATATGCATTTAAACTCATCAGAAAATATTTCAGCTGGGTAGATTTTATAAAGAAAAATAATAATGCAGATTTTTGCGAAGAGGATGGGATGATTTTTAAACTCTGAAGATTTGCTTTTAAAAACTCATTTTCTGTAAGATACCAACACCAAATTTCTGTATTAACGGGGGCAAACAACAGAAGCAAAATTTAAATGTTTGCCCCTACATCCACCTCCCGACACCTCGTACTTTTTATTTTTATTTTTTTACTTTAGCAAATCAGAATTACAAGGCTAAGACATTTTCCATCTGGTATCTCGGGTTTTATGTGCTTGCATTGCAGCCTGTATGCTCTGTGTTGTGCCTTAGGATGGTTTTATCTAACAAACAAACAAGTATGCCCTAAGGGTTCCCTCTTAAATGAACAGGCACATTGAAATGAAGAACTACAATTGTTCAAAATAGTGAAACAAAGAAAAGGCATGGACCATTTGGTGACCAGAGGTGGTTCCCACTCTATAGCCCTGGCTTCATTTATTCACTTATTAAAACCTAAATAAATTCTGGCAGGCATACCTTTCAACTTCCAGGAAAGATCTTTATCAGACTCAGTATCACATAAATCCACTAGTCATACTTTTCTAAATAAATTACATCTCAAGATAACTAACCACCCGGTGACCAAAGGGCCAATTCAATTACTTAGACAAGGCTAAAGGTCTCAGACACTCCTAAAATTATTATTTTTTCATCTTTTATAGACTGAAAGGAACTACTTTGCAATCATGTTTCATGTTACATGTACTTTCGAAGAATCAATAATGGGTGATCTTTAGTCTGAACATGAATTGCCCTTGTCTTCCAGAACAGTACCAACAACCACCCAAATTATCTAAATTAGGTATCAAGAATTTCTCTCTTGACATTTCCAACAATTCTAAACAATCAAGGAGATCTATTTATGCTTTAACTGCAGTCTATGAATCCATCATGTCATCTTTATTTCCATTGCTATTGTCTTGTAGTTTGTACTCTCAAGAGCATTTTATGAAACAACCTACTAATTCTCTTTGTTCTCAATCCACCTTAAGAACTGGAATCAGGCCAGGAGTGGTGGCTCACGCCTGTAATCCCAGCACTTTGGGAGGCCGAGGCGGGCGGATCGCGAGGTCACGGGACTGAGACCATCCCATCCCGGCTCACACAGTAAAAACCCCTCTCTACTAAAAATACTAAAACTAGCCGGGCGAGGTGGCGGGCGCCTGTAGTCCCAGCTACGTGGGAGGCTGAGGCAGGAGAATGGCGTAAACCCGGGAGGCGGAGCTTGCAGTGAGCTGAGATCCGGCCACTGCACTCCAGCCTGGGCGACAGAGCAGGACACCGTCTCAAAAAAAAAAAAAAAAAAAAAAAAAGAACTGGAATCAATATTTATATGCAAACTAATTGCATATAATTTGCAACTAATTGCCTTCTATGCTTGAAGTCCTTTGTGGTTTCCCACTATCTATAGGATATTTGGAATTGCTAGGTTTAGTACACAAAGATCGATTATAACCTAGGCTATTATTTCTTTTGTCAGTGTCTTTCTTCCCACTTCGCCCCACATCAGTTGTTCACACTGAAGGCCTACTCAGTACTAGAGGCAATACAGACTAACCTTGGCAATAGATTAACAGATTCACAATCACCAGTCAAGAGTCTAAAACTATTCGTGATTTAATAGAATCAATATTCAGCAGGAGAATCTGATTGTGTGGGCACAGTAAATGCAGTCTTTTCATTGGTTATCCGTTAGTAGTTAATGCTCTTATGCTCAGCAGAGGCTTTAACCCCAGGACATATATTGGAATCCAGGGATGTGTTCCTTGAGATGCTGCTCTTAGAGACTCAGAATTTAGTCTTGCGATTTGAATTTGCCTCTTTCCAAACTATTCTGCTACATCTGATCAGAAAAGGCAACCCACTTTACCCATGGAACAATAACTAGTGTGGGAAATGGAGGGGAAAGAAGGGAATGGAATCTTCGGAGAACAGAAGGGACAGGAGGGAATTCTGTAATAAAATTTTAAGGAAAGGTCACACCAGTATGATTGGATGTACCTCTCTCTAAGTCATTCTCCATTCCGTAGCTAGAGTCATCTTTTAAAAATGGAAACCACAGTATGTAGTACTCTATGTTATAAACCCTTCAGAGTTATTCACAGCTTTTAAAACAAGACCATAACTTTCTTCATGTCTTACAAGACCCCACGTGACTGTGGTATGATTTAGGTCCCACCTAAATCCTCTGCCTATATCCCTACTCTCTCCTCTTATTATATTCCAGAAATTAGCTTATCCATTTATTTGCCTACTTTTTTGTTTATTTATACTTTCCTTTGTCTAGAATGTGTACTCCATGAGAATAGAAATCTTGACAGACTTGTAAACTGCTCAATCCCACAAATGCCTGGCAAATATGAGGCCTTAATTAGTCTTTACTTAGTGAGTAAATTAGTTAACATACTATAAATTTCCTACTTCAGGGCCTTTGAACACAGTATTCAACTGTAATCATGGACAACTCACTTTCATTCTTCATGCTTCGGCTCAGTGGTCACATCCCTAGAGTGGCTTCCTTTGACTAACCATCTTATATGTCTTTTATGGCTATAATAATGATCTCTTTATAATCTTGACTGTTTAATCAATAATTTTTCTATTGTTTAAATCTCCCACTACAAGATAAAGTCCGTGAGGGCAAAAATCTTTTCTCTCCTAGACATTCACTATTGTACAGTCACATCAAAAATTAATTTGATTTAAATTCAACTGTATGCATTTAAAAAAAGTTTGAGAAAAGATTCTATTTGCCATTTTACTCAGTAAGCACACAGCCCAGAGCGAGTGAGGAGCAGTGATCAGGTGCCCTCTATGCTGTCTGTGTCTCTCTACACCCCTCATCACATAGGTATCTAGACACCCCGGAGCAATTTTATGACATTTTTAAATTCACATTTTCTAGTATTAAGGAATAACTCATTATTGGACCACGTATCATGGGTAATTTAACAAATTTTTCAAGATCTTTTTTTTTTTTTTTTAGCTTCACTCTACAATTTCAGAATTTAACCCATGCATAAGATGCAACTGCATAAAAAATATTTGTTGAATAGTGAAGGACAGTTGGAGTCCTTAGGAAGAACACAGAGAAAAAGTCATGTGTAGTTTTACATAGACTATAATAAATTATTTGACATATATTTGAGATTTTTAATGTATAGCCATTCACAACTAAAATATGTTTTCATATAAAATTAAAATTGTATCATAATTAAACCAACAGGATTTAAGGAGGATAAAAACATTGAAAACTCAATTGAAAACTGCTTTATTTGATCTTACCATATGTGAGATATACTAAGCTTTTGACTAGAGCAATACAGTATTGCTGATCAATTAAATTAACCAATATCTGTATAGCATTCTTTAGGTTATAAAGCATTTTCACATATAATATCATACTCAATATTTGATACTTAACCTTGGGAAGGAGATTTGCTGGAAAATCTGAGGCACTGTGGCAAAGGTTTTGTCCATGGCCATATACTTACCAAAGTGGGATATCAGGATTAAATGCAGGCATTGGTATTCATGCTGTGTACTTAACATTTGACTCCACCTAGGATATTCTAATGCCACACTTAACAGCAAGGGATATTGTTTTTTGCTGCACTCTTAAAAAATGGAAATAATTGCTGGACCCAGGGCTATCACTAGCAAAGAGAAATGTGCTTCTTGGCATTGAGAGAGCCAAGTGCTTCTTAGTGTCAAGGTAACACTGGTTAATGTGCAATGGGACAAATAATAGCTAAAGTCAATGCTTCCCAAACAGAAGCATATGCCTTTCAGCAGCGAAGAAGAAAAGATTCTCATTCTCCAAATGGTATTATATAGGCTGATGTTGTATATATAACAGTTCCTACCCCTACTGTTAGGGTATAAAAGATCTCGAAAAAGAAGATATTTAACTTCAGGCAATTGACTCTAAGATTAAAATTTAAAATGTAAGGATTACCAAATATAATTTTTGTCATGCATATCTTCTACATCTACTGTCATGTAGGAATTGTTATATTCAAGAAGATTCCCCTGAGTGGCATCCGTGTGTGTGCACGTAGGCATGTGTTATGTTGAGTATGCCAAATAATTTGGAACCTTGCAGCTGTGGATATGCAGCAGGTGGGGCTGAGGAGACTGTTACATTTGGAGGTCAAGGCAGACCTCCTACTTCACCCCCTCAGGCTTTGGTGGTAACAGCCAACACAACTACGAGCCAGTTGTCTGCTCCAGGCAGTAAGCTAATTAATTTTTACTATACGGGTATAAAACTATTTTCTGGTGATAACATAAACATTAACCATTTGGGGGAAGAGAACATTGAAAAACATTTAAAAAAGGATATTTTATCAAATAAAATATGACGTTTTAGTATTTTACAAGATTTAGTACATTAACTTGTATACAATTTGTAATACATCATTAGAACATCTGACTTCTTTTTGCAGTATGATTTTAAATACTTTTTCTGAGAGAAGTAGTATATGTTTATGAAAACAGTAAAAGGTAAAGGGTGACACTAGAACAAAGACGTTTTATGGAAAACAACAAGCACACAAAAAATTATTTTTCACTTGGTGAGTAAATAGTAGATATGTCTTCAAACTACTCGTGTCATATTGTATTAAGATGAATAAATAAGATGATGAAAGAGTTTCTTAAAAAGTACTACACTATGGATAGTCAGATCCTCCCTGCCTTGCTGGTACTGTTTCATTAAGGATGCCCTTTTTTTTTTTTTTTTTTTTTTTTGAGATGGAGTCTCACTCTGTCGCCCAGACTGGAGTGCAGTGATATGATCTTGGCTCACTGCAACCTCTGCCTCCTGGGTTCCAGTGATTCTCCTGCCTCAGCCTCCCCAAGTAGCTTGGACGACAGGTGTGTGCCACCATGCCTAGCTAATTTTTTGTATTTTTAGTAGAGACAGGGTTTCACCATGTTAGCCAGGATGGTCTTGATCTCCTGACCTCGTGATCTGCCCACCTCGTCCTCCCAAAGTGCTGGAATTACAGACGTGAGCCACTGGGCCCAGCCTAAGGATTACTTATTACAGTGTATAGGACTGGGCACTAAGTCGTAGTTCCTTTTCTATACATGAAAAACTGCTATAGCAGATTTTTTTTTTTTTTTTTTTTTTTTTAATACTTAGGTTTGAATCCTGGCTCCAAGACTTAGTATTATCTGTCTTACCTTTATAAAGTTAAAGAACTTCTCTATGTCCCAGTTTTCTCATTCACAAAAAGACAACAATAATTGTCTACCTATTTCATGGGATTTGGGAGATTTTTTGTTGTTGTTGTTGTTGAGACGGAGTCTCGCTCTGTCACCCAGGCTGGAGTGCAGTGGCACGATCTAGGCTCACTGCAAGCTCCGCCTCCCGGGTTTACGCCATTCTCCTGGCTCGGCCTCCCGAGTAGCTGGGACTACAGGCGCCCGCCACCTCGCCCGGCTAGATTTTTGTATTTTTTTAGTAGAGACAGGGTTTCACTGTGTTAGCCAGGATAGTCTCGATCTCCTGACCTCGTGATCCGCCCGTCTCGGCCTCCCAAAGTGCTGGGATTACAGGCTTGAGCCACTGCGCCCGGCCACGGGATTTGGGAGATTAATGAAATAATAATCCATGTCAAGTGCTTAGAATAGAGCTGGGAACAAATAAATGTTCATACCACTCAAAAGGTGATATCTATGGAAAATCCTGAAGAATAGTATGATTTGTTCTCTTTACGAAGGAATAATGAGAGAGGGAGTCATATGAATTATATTAGATTGAACACATGATTTCACAGTTAATTTGCAAAGTAAATGTTAGCTATTATTATTGTCATTATTGACTAGCAATGCCTCAGTCAAAACCTGTGATACTTAGACATTAAACATATTTTTTCAGAACAAGATAACACAGCTCTATCAGCACTTTTCTGAAAGAGACCAAAAACAAAGTAAGACAATGAAAAATAAGCCTTGGAACCTATAGTAGCAATCTTAGGGAAGCTAGGCCAGTGAATAACCTTAGGAGAGAGAACACAGGAAGCTCCATGTGGTAGTTTGGGAGGGGTAAAGTTGAGGGAACTGAGCCTGATCATAGCTACTTAGAGACATACTAATCTCAGTGACTTTCTCTTTTCTGGAGTAGTGCTCAAGGGCAGAATCACCACTGGGGAACCACGGTATTCAATGTGAGCATCATTATCACAGGATCTGCAACCAGTCACATCAAACCTGAAGAAGAATGTTCAGAGCATGACAGTACCAAGCCTTTATTTAACGCCCTTTGAATACTAAGAATACCATTCCATCAGCCGGCATGGAAAGAGAATTTGAACAAATTCTTTTTCCCTTCTCAGTCTCTTTAGAGACCACCAGGACAAATTGATGAACAACCAAATATGAAAAACCATCAAATCATTCTATCAAATCATTCTACTCTCTGGGATAATTATTCTCAGTATGTGAATTATAGACCACAAGGGGCCAGAAAGAGTATGCTAAATTATTTCAAATTATAAAAGTCAGCTTTAAACAAAAACCTATAATTGGAAAGTATGTTACAGGTTTACAAAATCCTCATACTTATTCCTGACAATACTGAATAACAAATACATTTTAGCATTAAATTTAGAATATAATTTTAATTAAAGTCAACACATTCCATTAGTATTATAGGGTATCACGGTATCATGCAAGAACCTAGAGATATGATAATCATGATCATTAAGTCTGAATAAAATAGTAACAGGATCTTTGTGAGACTAATTGAGACAATGTGTATGAAATATTTTTTTCTGTGTTTGATACAAGGTACATACTTAATAAATGGGAATTATCTTTATCGTTAATAATAACAAGCTACACTCTCTGCCTATATCTTATAGGTGTTGACAGTGTACTTTAATAATAAAAATGTTTGGCTTTACAAGTGTAGGAACATAGGAAAAGGGATTTAATTTAATGCAATCAAAGAACTCTGTGATATGCAAGTTTCATTTTTATTCTATTAAGATAAGAGTAGGTATAACTAGGGAATTTATGTTCCCTCCCCCTGTAATGTCTGCTAATCAGATAAGTTAGAAAAGTATCATCATGGAATATTAGAGAACAGGCCTGCAGACTCTTCTAGGAGAATGCCAGATGTGACATTCCTATTTTATTTTAGTCAATTTCAACTGTTTTTATACTTCACTAGATAATAGCATGTGTTAATGTCTCTAATTTGTGATAGTAAATCTTTGGCTACAGCGTATTTCTAATATAGATGCACTAGGCAGGACCATCTGCTTATTTTGAACTTTAAAAAATATTTTCAGTGAGTGGATTTGCTGAATATAATTTAATTTGCACATGAAACTTAATGCCTGGTATTACTCTAGTTCATTGATTATGTGTCAGTTGAACCCTGTTTATATTACTTGGTTTATTTGAGGAAAAAAAGCTAAAAATAATTGTAATTTTTCAAATGTGAAAAATTAGCTTTGTCTCAGAGTATACATTGTAACTGTCAACAGTTAGCAAATGTATAAATTAATATCCAATATTAGACTCCTTATTAAGACCCTACCTGTAGAAAAACTCTACAAAATTCACTAGATTTATAAAAAGTAGTAATTAGTCAGGCATGATGGCACATGCCTGTAATCCCAGCTACTCGGGAGGCTGAGGCAGGAGAATCTCTTGAACCAGGGAGGCGGAGGTTGTGGTGAGCCGAGATCAAGCCACTGCACTCCAGCCTGGGCAACAAGAGCAAAACTCCGTCTCAAAAATAAATGAGTAAATAAATAAATAAAAAGTAGTTCACTGTATTGGAAGGTGGAATATATTCAATAATTGTCAATTTTTTTATATAGCAAAATATTCAAAATATCATCATTAGCATGACATTAGGAGGGCATTTTTTTAGAAGTTAATGTCTTTTATTTTGTTTTTGTAATTGACAGTAATTTGTCTAACTTCAATTGTTAGTGATACTGTAACGAATTTCTCTAATGGATTTTATAATGGACTGCTAAGGTGTCACCAAACTGTACAGGAAAACAACGAAACAGACAAACCCAACATAAAAACAACAAAATCTCAACTGAACGGTGTGTCCCAACTGGTATATGTAAACCTCAAATAAAGTATGCCTCTCCTTAGGATTCTGATTTACCTTTAACACAAATTCCCACCCAATCACCTTCATTGAGTGACTCTGTCTGTAATATATTAAGACATGATTCTGGTGTAGGGCATTTTACACATGAGTAGTTAGGAGGCAAAATAACAGTTGGGAGAAAGGAGAGTTGGTGGGGACATATGACCTTCAGAACTCTAACTTTCAACGAGTCCTGCTAAGAACTCTCATGTACTTATTTACAAATCTGCCATAAAATCACCAAAGCAGTATTTATTTCATTTCCACTTTAGTAAAACTGGGAAATATGCCTTAAAAGCATGCACAGCTTACTTGCATACAGAATTATATAATCAATCTCATTAGATTAACTACAAAATTATAACAAACTTGTTCTAATAATGAAAGTTTTAAAAATAATAGTGCTTTGAGATGAAGCTTCTTTAAAAAGTCCTGATTAATGAGACGTATGGCAAGAAAAATTACTATAATGGTGAATGCTGATTCAGAACCTTATTTTTATTAAGCAGTTTATAGTGAAGGCTGTGACTATTTTTTCTATTTATAGTGACAGCTCTGGTTAATTACCTTGTAATGTATTGTGACTTTAATGTACTAGTAAACTATTGGAATTTACACCCTTATTCAGTAATAAAATCTGTAAATTGAAGAATGCACATAAAGCCATCACAGCCATAAATTATGGGACCAAATGCCATGTACTATCACATTAGATTTAAAGAACAGAATCTCTCAAATTTGCTCATTAGTATATAAATTCAGTGGCTACTTCGCAACTGCAGAGAGTACATTATATTCAAAGGTATTTTGTTACTTGTGACTGTATTTTCCTTTTGATCACTAAGAGCAGGTTAAACATAATTCAAATGAACACTATCAAAAAAGAAACACACTGTGACTATGGTAAACAAATGTAACAATAACACAAAATACTTTTTCCCTAAAAATGTGAGAGTGAAAGTGGAATAAATCAAGGGAATTGAAAGGAGGCAGAATAGTGACCCATGGATTAAAACTAAAATGATTCACAGGTGAGGGGGCAGAAGGGGGTTAGAATGTGACTCTCTCTCTCTCTCTCTCTCCACATATATATATGTTTTTTTTTTTAAAAAATAGAGTTTTAAAGCACAATTTCAAAGTTACCAATGATTATTTTATTGTCTCAAACTCTCAAAGCACAATCACTATTTTAAAAAGTAAGTATCAAGTAATCCAAGATATTTCATATGACAGAAGAATAAAATGGCATAATATCTGAAGCATTCTGTGTTATTTTTAGACTGAGTTCATATTGTTAGGTTGAGTTTCCTCTGCTAATATTTATAACTATGTTAATATATTTTAAATGTTTTTGTTTCATATTGCTAGGTTGATGAATAACAGAAAATTAAGTATGATTTTCCTATAGGAATATAGTCAGTCCATAAACTATAAAAGGAATTAATACATGAAGCAATAATTCCTGATACATTAACATATATGTAGACTGGTGAAATTGCTTCAGGAAGAGAAAGAAAAAGATATAGAGAGTCATGGGTGAATGGAGTAAGGGGAACACCTAGAAATGTTGCTCATATTTTCAATACGCATGAAATTACAGTAGTAAAACAGAAGAAGAAAAGGTAAGATGGTTAACAGGTGTTAGTTTATAGGTAATTCAAAGGATATTGCTATATATTCTCACAGAAAATTACTGGAGATAGAATTTCAATTATTTAAAGAACCTAATTTGTCATATTATATACATTCAAATAAAAATCCATAACATTCAAGAGAAATTCGCTCTCCTCCTCCTCTCTCTCCCATGTCCCTTGTCAACAGATGAGCAGATAGATATAGAGATGTATGTACATTTTGCATGTATAATTTGACTGCATATAAGTATCAACAATAATGTACAATATACTTTTAAATTATAAATAGAGATGAGGGGTTATAGTTGAAAGGAAATATTTTATAGTTCCAAGCTAACGATATTATTATACCAACTCTATCCCATTTCCAATATTTGTCTTTAAATATAAGACAGTCTTAAGATAAATGAATAAGAGTTTTTGTATTGTTACTTGGGTAATTTGTACAAATCTCTTCTTTATTTGTCTAATCAATCTTATTTTTATTTTGAAAATTGCAGGTCAGGGTCACATGAGCTAGTGATTATAACTGCAATTGGATTGAACAATTAATCACAGAACAATTTAGGAGAGTCTCTAATCTGTGCAAGCAGAGAAATGTATATCATTTCTCTGGTATAGCATGTACCTCCTAAATCGAATAAGTAGAATCTATCAGGACAACCATTTTAAAGTAGAGAGCACAATTTGAGGTAGATATCAAGCAGAAATGACTGTAGGATTATGGTTGATATGGTTGGGATCTGTGTCCTTGCAAAATCTCCTGTCAAATTGTAACCCCTAATGCTGGAGGTGGGGTCTAGTGGGAGGTGACTGAATCATGGGGCCAGATTTCTTATGAATATTTTAGCACCATCCCCCTTCAGCCCTGTTTGTGTTATGGCTCCACAGAGCTGTCCTCCAGTCCACAGAATGGTAGGTCCACTGATGGCTTGCACCATGCACCTGGAAAAGCTGCAGACGGTCAATACCAGCTCATGAAGGACTGTGCCCTGCAAAGTCATAGGGTGGAGCTGCCTAAGACCATGGGAACTCGTATCTTGCATCAGTGTGACCCGGATGTGAGACATGGAGGCAAAGGAGATCATTTTGGAACTTTAAGGTGTAGTGACTACCCAACTGAATTTTGGACCTGCATGGGGATTGTAGCCCCTTCATGTTGGCCAATTTCATCCATTTGGAATGGCTGTACTTATCTAGTGCCTCTATCTCCATTATATCTAGTAAGTAACTAACTTGCTTTTAAGTTTACAGCCTCATAGGCAGAAGGGACTTGCCTTGTTTCAGATGAGAGTTTGGACTGTGCACTTTTGAGTTAATGCTACAATGAATTAAGACTTTGGGGAACTGTTGGAAAGGCGTGATTGGTTGGCTGTGTCTCTACCCAAATCTCATCTTGTAGCTGTCATAATTCTCATGTGTTGTGGGAGGGACCTGGTGGGAGATAACTGAATCATGGGGGCAGTTTCCCCTATATTGTTCTCATGGTAGTGAATAAGTTGCATGAGATCTGATGATTTTATGAGGAATTTTCCTTTTTGCTTGGCTCTTTCTTTTTCTTTTCTTTTGTTTTTTTTTTTTTTGAGATGGAGTCTTGCTCTGTTGCCCAGGCTGGAGTACAGTGGCACAATCTTGGCTCACTGCAAGCCCCACATCCTGGGTTCATGCCATTCTTCTGCCTCAGCCTCCCAAGAAGCTGGGACTACAGGCGTCTGCCACCACATCTGGCTAATTTTTTTGTATTTTTATTAGAGATAGGGTTTCACCACATTAGCCAGGATGGCCTTGATCTCCTGACCTCGTGATCCACCCACCTCAGCCTCCCAAAGTGCTGGGATTATAGGTGTGAGCCTCTGTGCCCAGTCTTGGGTCTTTTATTGTCTCTTGTCTGCCAACACATACAATATGCCTTTCACCTTCTGCCATGATTGTGAGCCCTCCCCAGCCATGTGGAACTGTGAGTCCATTAAACCTCCTTTCCTTTATAAATTACTCAGTCTCAGGTTTGTCTTTATTAGCAGAGTGAGAATAAACTAATACAGTGAGCAAGGTGGATAGGAGCTTCACTGAGGGACAGAATGGCTCTCAGGAGACCCAAAGTGGGTAGCTTCTCTCCACAGGCAGGTCATCCTTATGAGTGTTCAGCTCTCAGGAGAGGGGAGACTGTTAATGGGTAACTCCCTTCTGCAGGCAGGTCATCCCAACATCTGTTCAAGTATGGCTGAGTCTGGGGTTTTTATGGGCTCAGAAGGGTGGAAGTTCATGCCAACTGGTCCATGGGCAGCCATGGGAGGGCTTGAGAAAAAGGACCATAAGTTCTCACTCCAGGTCACAGATTCCACCCAGAAGTGGCAGTCCTGCCCCCAGGCTTCAGGCCATCCCTTCCTTGAAAGTGGGGTTTAAACTTCTCTTCCTTGAAAGTGGGGTTTAAACTGGGGACCCAGTCCTTTCAACCCAAGAACCTGTCTGCCTCCTGCCTTCAACATGCCATCCATGGTGCCCAGGCTTTTCATGCCTAGGGAGGTCTGCAGGCCTGTGCCAAGCTACCCTCAGCCTCTTGAACCTGGGATTCCATTGCTGAGCTTGTCGATGTTCAAAGTTTCAGAGAGGGTTGAGGTGGTGGAGTGGGGCTGGGATGTCAGCACCACCCAAAGCACATGCACACCCAGACGGGATGCAACAGTGACCACGCTCGGCTTCAACTTTGCTCTGAAATTGGAGCAGGCACCAGGAGCAGGGAGAGGACAGGGAGTAGGATCAGTCACTTCTGAGCCAGGAGTGGCAATGGGGGCTTCCTGGGTCCCTGATAACTCAGGGATGGCTGGGTCCAGAGCTGCCCGCTAGGAAGCCGCGGCTGCACCTAGGAGTGTAGGGTTCCTGTCCCTTTAACTCAGTAGGGGGCGCCTGTTCCTGGCCCCTGAGTGCTCAGCAGAGCATGCCGCCCTAGTTGTGCCTCCCCTGCTGCAGCTGGCATCCCCTCAGCAGCTGCTCCAGACAGGTCACCACCACCATCACTTGGAACTACAAATGGGAGCCACTGCACCTGGCCATTTATTAGCTTCCAAATCCCTTTATCAGTCAGTTTTTTGTCTTGTTTGATTTTACATTGATTTTACTTTTTATATGACTACCTATGGTACTTTATAAATTGTTCTAATTCCTCCTCTTCTTATATTCATGGTCCTTTGAAGTGTGGCTCCTCAGTCAAGAGACATAATCTATTTCTGCTCTCCTAAATTGAATTTGCTATGTGACTTGCTTTGGCTAATGGGACATCAGCAAATATGACAGTAACATGCTGAATGAAGAGAGAGACCTGTGACCATCACCCTAGAGACATCAGGGCAATTTTCAAAAACATGAGTGAGTCTCCTCCTCTGCAAAACCAACCAGCCTGTTAACTATAAAACACTCAGCCTCAGCTAAGTCAGTGGACATCAACTAACTCTCAAAACTATAATAAATATTTCTTGTTTTAAGTCATTAAGTTTTGGAGTAGATCATTATACTGTCTTATCCATGACCCTAAAGTAGTACTCGTTCTCAAATCATATTGGGATCATGCATGAGGAACTGAATTCTACTGAAGTCACCAACTTCTATTAGTAGGACTCTATCTTTCAAGTTTAGTAGGAACATTCTACTATGGATTAATGTGTCTAAAGCAATGCATTGATTTATAATTCATATCTATTTCTCATGATGAGCAATTATGTCATAAGCATCCAGCTCAGTCCGTTTGTGATGCTATAACAAAATACCTGAGATTGGATAATTTATAAAGAATGGAAATTTATTTTCTCACAGTTCTGGAGGTTGAGAAGCCCATGATCAGGGGCTGGCAGATTTAGTGTCTGGTGAGGGCTACTCTCTGTTTCCTGCTGTGTCCTCACATGGCAAAACACATAAGAGCAAAAAGGACCTACCTAGTTTCTTCCAGCCCTCTTATAAGGTCATTAATCCATTCATTAGGGCAGCACCCTCATGGCACAATCATCTCGTAAAGGTCTACCTCTTAATACTAATACAGTTGCACTGAGGATTAAATTTCCATATGAATTTTGGCAGGGATACAAACATTCAAACCATAGTAGCATCCAAGCAGTTAATCAATATAGAAACCTCAGAGGCATTTCTGCCCCTTTCCCTGTATCTATTCATTGAAATGTCATGTCTCTTCAAAATACTTATCAGATCCTCACATTGCCAGGACACACTGCTGATTTCCCCATCATCTTTTATCTGAACTGCTGAAAAGCATCCTTCTGCCAATCTCTTCTCCAATCAGTTCATCACCTACACTAACACCAGAAATATTTTTCTCATATCTAGAACTGATAATGTTATGATGTAACACCCAACTGACCTGGGGAAAAATAATTTAAAATATTTCATGTTTTTATCCAGGATAAAACACAAACTCCTTGGTATGGGATACAGAATCCATCACAATCTGCCTCATTACATCTCTCTAGTCTTTTCCTCCAGAACCGCTCCCCTTTTACTGTGCATCCAGCACATTTCCTTAAAAATACCTTCACATATTTATGTTTTGTCTCATTTTTCTTCCTTTTCATGGGATTCGCTTATCATTTCTCCTCTCTTTTTCTCTAATAAAGCACAGATGCATCCTTCAGGGTCTATGCTGTCACCTTCACTGTCAGTACCTTAGAAATCATTGAATGAGTTTCCATTATGTGTCAAGCACAGACCCAATGGCTCAGGGAAAAATAATAAATAAGACACTCTGTGCCCTCACAGAGCATACAGATAAGGGAAAGGAACAGGTATGCCACAAAATAAAAGCCAGTGTGTTAGGTGTGTAACAACTGAGGCAAGCACAGGGGGCATTTGGAAAACTGACACATGCACATATGTCCACCCTATCACACAGTCTGGGAAAACTTAATAGGGAAACTAATACAGAGGAGGGCCTTGAAATGTTGGTGGAAACCTATCAATTAGACAAGAAGGGATAAGAGATTCTCAGGAGAGGAAATAGCCTATACAGAAAACATGTTGAGAAATGTCAGAGCTAATGAGTTTTAATTTATTAAGTAATTAATACTGTTGACAACATGAGAAAATATACTGCATTAGTTAAAACCAAAAACTTGACCTTGGAATATCTGATATTTATAAAATTAAAAGTCATGTCCACATATCAGCTTTGAGAAAAAGAAGCATTTTGAAAATCATTGATAAATATTTATTTAAAAGCTGGAGGATTAAATTTGTGTTTAGATTATGATGCAGTAAATGTTACCTTTAATTTTTATTTTGTATGACTATTTACAAAAATCTTTAACTGAAACAGGTAGCATCAACTTAAAAAAACATAATTTTAACACATATTTGAAAAACTAAATGATGTTAATATAAAATGACTTAAGCATAATAAAATATTACTTTTCAGGGGAAAAAATCTGTCAATATGATTTAGATTAAGACATCTTCATGTAAAAAAAAAAAAAAAAGAATTGTACAAAAAGAAGGTCCCAGTAGAAAAGTTAGGGTTATCTGGTAATTTCTAAATCTAAATTGGTATTCAGCTAGTCCTCCACTAGTTGAATCACTATAAATACTCATTTATTGAAGCCATTGTATTTTGGTTTACAAACATTTCTCAGAGAAATATTTCACATTTTGGTTTATAAATGAGACTTGCTTTATCTCCAGATTACTCGCATACTTCATTTTATCCCTGCTTTTTGAACAGGCACTGCATTACAAAATATATAGGTACAACCATCATTGCTTTCATCAAAGAATGAGCAGCGTTACTTTTTCTTTAAATAAAGAAAAACTCACCTTTCACAGAGGGTCTTTCTAGCTCAGAGTCAAGATGAATTGGTGGAGAAATGTATGAAACCTGTCCATGATGTGCCTGCCCTGTGGACCCAAAAAAAAAATTGTTAAGAAGACATCATTCGTATGTCTTTTCCCTTTATAAATTGTTTTTATATTACATTATCTCACTCTAAACTCAATTAATAGCCTACATTAAAGAGTGTAGATATATCTGCCCAAACATAAAAACAATGTGCCATGCAAACATCACCCAATTAAAGCAGTGCTTCTCCAACAATCTGAGTTATGTTTCTTCTTTTTTTGTTGTCGTGAAATTACAAATGTGTTATGGAGTAGTAACTTTATTTATTTTTTTTTTTTGAGATGGAGTCTTGCTCTGTCGCCCAGGCTGGGGTGCAGTGGCCGGATCTCAGCTCACTGCAAGCTCTGCCTCCCGGGGTTTACGCCATTCTCCTGCCTCAGCCTCCTGAGTAGCTGGGACTACAGGCGCCCGCCACCTCGCCCGGCTAGTTTTTTTGTATTTTTTAGTAGAGACGGGGTTTCACCGAGTTAGCCAGGATGGTCTCGATCTCCTGACCTCATGATCCACCCATCTCAGCCTCCCAAAATGCTGGGATTACAGGCTTGAGCCACCGTGCCCAGCTGGAGTGGTAACTTTAAAAACACAATAAAAATGAGTTATAAGAAAAAAAAACTCAAAGCAAAGACATATAAAACAAAAGTCCTTTTTTTTGTTGTTGTTAGATTAAATAAATATTAAGTGGCATATTTATTTGCTGTAAATATTTCTTTCTTATTTATTTATTTATTTATTTATTTATTTATTTTGAGACGGAATCTAGCTCTGTTGCCCAGGCTGGAGTGCAGTGGCGTGATCTCGGTTCACTGCAACCTCCGCCTCCTGGGTTCAAGCAATTCTCCTGCTTCAGCTTCTTGAGTAACTGGGATTACAGACGCATGCCACCACACCCAGATAATTTTTTTTATATATTTGTAGTAGAGACGGGATTTCACCATGTTGGCCAGGCTGGTCTTGAACTCCTGACCTTGTGATCCACCTGCCTTTGCCTCCCAAAGTGCTGGGATTACAGGCTTCAGCCACTGTGCCCAGCCTGCTGTAAATATTTCCAAACTCTCTCAATTTCTGCACCTACCTCAATGAAGATCAGTAATAAACAGTCTGGAGACTGGCACCCAATGTACAAATAACACTTTGAGAAACATTTATTTAGATCACTTTACAATTATGATTAACTTATATTTTACCTTTAAGATTCACCTCTACTACTTGAATACAGAAGTGTTCCTATCTGTATTTAACTTAAAAAAAAAAAAACAAAACAAAAAACAAAACAAAAAAAAACCCCACAATTTAAAAGGGAAGTAGATGGATTAATTCTGTGTTCCTTGCAAAACATTTTATTAACTAACACACAAATTTGTAATACACTTTCTATTTCATGAGATGAAAGCATTAAAGTGAATTTTAAGGTTAAGATGCTGATTTGAAAAATTGTTAGCTTAAATGTAAAAGAATTCTCTAATTCTCAAAGTAGCCATAGTTTGTATACTGATAATAATAAGCAATTAGGATTCTGAGGCAAGAAAGCATAATTATAGAGTCAGTTCAATTTCTAAAGCTACTTTATATACAGAAGGTGTGACTGGGAGTGGAGGACCCACTACTTTCTTTCTACAATGGGAATATGCAGTTATATATTTCACACATCTACCATAGCAATTTATAGGGTTGTTAATCTTTTTTCCTAAACAAGGAAAGTTAATGATACATAGATAATGATAACAATTGGAGTAACCTTCCCATTTCAAGTAATATTCGACTTGTAATAAACTCTGTTGATTCCTCTTATGAGGCACATTTCAAATAATTAATATGGCTCCCTGTTGATAGTAGCTGCCGTTGCTCCCAGCATTTTCCTGGCTAACAGCAGAGACAGTGGAGAGACTGTAATATACAGAGTCCCTCATAATGGTAACTAAGAATATTGCACATTCACTGGCCATGTTTCAGTGGAATACTAAAAACATTATTATAAAAAGAATAAGACACCAATTGTGTACTGTTAGCAGTCCATGTTCAATACTGTTTATTAAGAACTTCAGATAATCTTAATTATAAAACCACCTCTTGACCTATGTAACATATTGGTTGCAAAGACATTTCTATTCTTCTGGCCCTGTGTCATTACATATAGATTGGTTTGAAACTTTGTAGATCTTGTAAATACAAATAATACATTGCTTTCTTTATATTGGCTCAAAATAACCTTAGCATATAGAATAATATTGATTTTCTGTTTAATACCGGAACATAACTTTCGTCACCTAAGACAGTAACCACAAAACACTCACACATACCTAATCTCCTTTCATCCAACCCCCATCACTATGTACTTTGTTAAAATACGAGCATTTTTAAACCAAAGAATAGTGGCAATAGAGAAAAGGGAGGGTAGCTTGCAAATTAGTTTTGATTATATTTACTCTAGGTAAAATGATACATTTGTATGGAGATTTTTATATAGAGAGAGAGAGACACACATACACTCATATATGTATCTTAATGAAGCATAATTCACATACCACAAGCACCCATTTAAGGTATACAATTCAACAGGTTTTTTTTGAGACGGAGTCTCGCTCTGTCGCCTAGGCTGGAGTGCAGTGAGTGGCACGATCTCAGCTCACTGCAAGCTCCGCCTCCCGGGTTCCCGCCATTCTGCTGCCTCAGCCTCCCGAGTGGCTGGGACTACAAGTGCTCGCCACCTCGCTCGGCTAGTTTTTTGTATTTTTAGTAGAGACGGGGTTTCGTCGTGTTAGCCAGGATGGTTTCGATCGCCTGACCTTGTGATCCGCCCGTCTCGGCCCCCCAAAGCGGTGGGATTACAGGCTTGAGCCACCGCGCCCGGCCAACAGTTTTTAATATATTCACAGTTATGCAAACACCACGACCAATTTTAGAACATTTTCATCAAAACCAAAAGAAATCCGAAGTTCATTAGCACTCACTCCTCATTTCCTCCGAAGCCATCTCAGCTCTAGGCAGCTACTCATCTACCTTCTGTCTCTGTAGATTTGCCTATTCTGGACTTTTCATATAAATGAAATTATAAAAGATATGTTTGTATATTTTGTGATCAGCTTCTTTTACTCAACATAATTCAAAGAAGCTCATCCATTGTTGTAGCACAAAGCAGTACTTTACTTCTTTTTCCTAAATAATAGTCTATTGCATAGACATACTACATTTAATTTATCCATACATCAATTGATGAACATTTAGAATCATTTCCTCTTCTTGACTATTGTGAACAATGCTGCTTTGAGCCTTCATGTGCAAATTTTTATATGCATTTTTCTTGGATATATTCCCTTGAGTGGATTACTGTGTCATATGGTAATGTTATATGTAAACTTTTGAGAAATTGTTAGATTGATTTCCAAAGAGGCTGTA
This sequence comes from Chlorocebus sabaeus, assembly GCF_047675955.1. Lineage (NCBI taxonomy): Eukaryota > Metazoa > Chordata > Mammalia > Primates > Cercopithecidae > Chlorocebus > Chlorocebus sabaeus. The sequence goes on from NC_132910.1 coordinate 7,362,740, forward strand.
CTATCTTACTTTTCCATAACAGGATATAAAGGTCCCAATGACATGGAGACATTTTGAGGGTTTTTTGTTGTTGTTGTTGTTGTTGCTGTTTGTTTGTTTTTAAGGTGATAGTATAGTGAAGTCAGCTTTGACCAGATTTTGAAATGATTAATATTATGACGACTGTAAAATCTGGGAAAGGACCAATCTCCCTGAGTACAGAAAGATAAATCAGAGAATTTGAGCCAGAAATTATGTCCCCATTGAGAGGATAGAAGGAGAAAAATGATCTAATGAACAGAGAAACACACACAAAAAAACTTTTGTTCTGAAATGAAAACGCGGACTCTCCACTGTCAGGTATGCCAGATAAGTAAAAATTTCAAGGGCCTGCTCAATAAAGCCCAGTGCTGTAGTAAAAATCAAAAGGCCATTATGGATTCTGGAAAAGCCTTTATTTTTCTATCTTCAATCTCTTTTTCAACTTTCATTTAATTTCTATTTTATTGAGAAACGCTGTGCAATTTCTACTAAAGTTCAAATAGAAAAAGGACTTGACCAGCATTTGGTACAGGAAAATGCTCTTCTCTCTTTCTACTGTCAATACTTTCCCTGTACATCTGAGCATAGAAATACTTTATAGAACTATGGAACTAGGACGGAGAAAGACATTTGATAGCTTATATTCCAGAATCCACATTTTAGAATGAGAAAACTGACATCTTGAGAAGTTGGAGACTTTTTCAAAAGTCAAGTCAAGATGGTGGTTGTCAAGAGTGATGTCAGAGGCCGGTTAGAAAGCGGATGCTTTACAGCTAGCCTGCAGAAAACTGCCAATAATCCTCATCCTCTTACCTCTCAAGCCTCACTTAGAATGGCATTATTTTCAAGGTGTGTGGGGCATAATGCTTCATGTGTGTTGAGACATTAAAAATATTGAGAGCTATTTATTTATGAAAATATGCACATTTTTCCCCATAAGGCTAGGTTTACAAACTAGAGGCAGTTTAATTTAATGGGTAAGATCACGGCTTCAGAAGCAGGAAGTCTGTGTTGTTACCCAGATTTTGCCACTTATTAGTCATATAACCCAACTAGTTAAGTAACTATCAAGTTGCTTCACTTCTATGAGTCTTAGTTTCCTCATTTGTTTATTGAGGATTATAACAGCACTGACCTCATAGGGGCATTTTGAAGATTAGAAGAATTTATACGTAGGTAGTAATTAAAACAGTGCTTAGTACACTGAAAAGTACTTATTAATTTTTAGCTATTATTATTACTAGAAGTTCGTTCTTTTGTTCATTAATTCATGAGGCACAGGTGCCTTTCTAGGTGTCTGGCATACATACAACACCATAAGAAATGAGAGTCCATATTCTTATGTAGAGTGAAAAGAAAGCAAGCAGTAAACATAATAAATATATGAATTATATCATATGTGCAAGATGCTAAGGGCAATGGGAGCAACCTAGGTTAAAGGGTATCTGGAGTGGGATGAGCAGTTAGCAATTTTCAATAGGGTGCTCAAGGAAGGCCTAATTTAATTTCCATGAACAGCACTTACAGAGTTTAAGAGATGACAAGAGGTAATATCTGACTTTTATGAGAAACTCTAAAAGGATAAATGCACAGACAAAGGCTCAAACCTAATTTTAATAAGTAAGACTTAAAGAACTAAATATGCTGCTATCAGATGCTTTTCCTCTAACCCATTTATTTCAAATTCTTTGCATATTTATAGAAATATTAATACTGTCACCACTGACCAATGGATAAAAGAAGATATCAATACACCATGAAGATATGCAATTGGGAAAATAACCACAACTTTCTTCTAAAAGGAAAACCACATTTAACTACCATAAAATCCTCATTGATTTCTACAGTTATACCATTTTTCAACTCAACTTTTTGCCATTTTCTATACAGTACTGTAAACAAGTTGAATAGTTGATGGTCCTCCAGGCAGATTTTATGCCTTTTTTGTTGTTGTTGTTTGCTTTACATTTTTCAACTGTTGATCATGATTATTTTACTCTAGAGATATGACATTCCTGCTCTTTAAAGACAATAAAATGGATGCCACATTTTTACTCCTGAGGTTTTTAATAATATTATCATTTTGCTTTTATAACATTTTGGATGTTAGTAAGTTATATCTTTCTGCTCTACTACAAGAATAACTCCACATGAGGAAGAGGGAACCCACACCATACTACATTTAAAAATGGCATGTGGGATTTTTCTAAGTTTTAAAAACACTCTGAAAGTAGCTCTGATCCTCCAAAAGAAAAAAAAAAAAAAAAAAAAAAAAAAGGAAAGCAAGCCTGATTTCTTGTTGGAAATAATCTCTACTGCTGAAACAAAACAAAACAAAACATAGGTCAATGTGTTGTTTGTGTTGATGGAAAATTGGACATGCCTAGCATTATAACAGCTTGAATTTTTTTTTTTTCTTCAAGTTCCACTCTGACTATACCCATCTGCATTTATAAAGTCGGCTCTCAGGAGATGATGTAAACACCAGTCAAAAGTCATCATCAACCAAAAATTGTGTAAAGTCAATTTGATACCTATCCTTTTATTCTGGTTTCTTTTTTTCCCCCCTTCATCTTAATAATCCTACAGATTTGCAGTGAATTTAGTAAAGTATGAGGTAGCAGAGAAACAACTACATGCTTGATTTATCCTGGACATAAAGTCATTGATGGAGGTGCAAAGGTTACTGATGGGCCTCTCCCTAGTGGATATTACTTGTTGCACAGAAAACATGGAGTACTTTGAAGCCAGGTAACTTTGTGTTTGTCTGTGTATTCCATTTGGCACCTGCTCCCACTCTGTGGTCGGTATTAAGGATACCATAGGAACACTATTCCTCTACTGACAGATTTCAGTCTAGGTGCAGGACTAAGCAATTACAGGAAAGTCTGATACGTACCTTGATAAGAGGAGAGAGAGAAGAGCATAGCGGTGGCACCTAACTGAGGTAAGTAATGGACAATCAGTACCTGGAGAAAGCTGAGATCTGAGGGAAGAGCATGTCGTAGTCCAGTGAAAGACTGGGGCAGTGTAGGGGGGGCAGGAGCAACATTTTGAGTGGATGTCTACAGATCACAGGAGTGAGAGATAAGGGACAAGGACCCACATGCCAAAAAGATGACTAAGAAAGAATTAAAACTTCAGATATGTACTCATAAAAAAAAAAAAAAAAAAAAAAAAAAAAAAAGTACATGCTTATCACCCAGCTTAAATAATCAATTCTGGGCTATATTGTTTCATCTTCTTCCTATGCTGCTTTCCCCATCCCAGAATATTCTGAAGCAAATCCAGGACATACAATTTCATCTATAAATTATTTGAAAATGCATCTGTAAAACATAGGGGGTTCTTTTTTTTTTTTTGAGACTGAGTCTCGCTCTGTCGCCCAGGCTGGAGTGCAGTGGCACGACTTGGCTCACTGCAACCTTCGCCTCCCAGGTTCATGTCATTCTCCTGCCTCAGCCTCCCGAGTAGCTGGGGCTATAGACGCACACCACCATGCCCAGTTAATTTTTGTATTTTTAGTAGAGATAGGGTTTCACTATGTTGGTCAGGCTGGTCTCAAACTCCTGACCTCTTGATCTGCCCGCCTTGGCCTCCCAAAGTGCTGGGATTAAAGACATGAGCCACCACGCCCAGTCTAGGGGCTTCTTTATACCATTATGATACCTACAAATTAAGAAAATACATTTTGTAAATGAATTTAGTGTGAAATTTAATATAGCTATTGTTAGCAAGAAATCAACTAATCCGAAAGGGATGAAAATCTTTTAGCCTGCAGAGCATCACTTGGTCCTAGTGTTGAAACTACATTGTAGCAGGATGAACTGCAGACAAAACTCCCTAGACACTGAGTTAAAGAAGTAAGGGGTTTATTTGGCCGGGAGCATTGGCAAGTCTCCTGTCTCAAGAGCCGAGCTGCTGGAGTGAGCAATTCCTGTCCCTTTTAAGGGCTCACAACTCTAAGGGTGTGTGTGTGAGAGGGTTGTGTGTGATAGAGCAAGCAGGGGGTACGTGACTGGGGGCTGCACGTACCGGTAATCAGAACAAAACAGAACAGGACAGGGATTTTTACCATGACTTTCCATATAATGTCTAGAATCTACAGATAACATAACTCGTTAGGTCAGGGGTCAATCTTTAACTACCAGGCTTAGGTCAGGCAGGCCCAGGCCTGGTTTCAGATCTGGTTCCTTGATTTAGGGTCTGGTTCTTAGGTGCCGGGCTACCTGCCTTTAGTTTAACTTGTCTTTCTTTTTCTGATTATAAAACAATATAAAACAATCTGAGAGGATCTGTCTCACTTCTCTCACATTGGCGTGAGAAATGCTTTAAATTTATGATAAATTTCAACTACTCATAGATGCACAGGGAAATCTATTTTATAAAACCATACAGATGCCTTTCTTTCATAAACATGAAAAATAGACTTGGTGTTTAAATGACAAATGTTAATTTTGAAAGCACCATTAAAAAATATATTCCATGAAGTCTCAAAGATCTATTGTAGCAAGCATTACTACAAAAAACTTAAAAAAAAAAAAAAAAGTTAGAGCAATTAATTTTTGCAAAGATTGAGCAAAATAACACCTCAACACAAATAACAGCAAAAGAGAAAAAAATGTGAATGAGCTTTCACTAATTCCCTCATTACTAAATTATCATTTGGACAATATGTAATGTGTGCCTACTATGTGATTGATACTAAGTACTGAAAATAAACTGGTGAACCCTTAACTCTTGAAACTTATAATCAAAAATATAAAATGATTGATTTCAATTGAGAAATCCATTTCCTAAAGGAAAGGAAACCCAATCAATATGGGTGTGACTCACAGTAGGTGTTTAAAAATGCTTATTTTTATTACTTCTTGTTTATAAGAAAGACAAAACTAATCTTGATAACTGAGAAGTAAAATCTCTTTGGGGTGACTCAGGAAAGACCGGTAGAGGAACAAACACAAAGCAGACACTGTGACTATGAAAGACAAAATTATCTGTCACATTTATACTCGCAATTCTCGTGTGATATTTGAAAATATGATTCATCATATTATATAGTACTTTTGAAAAAAGAGAAAAAGATGAGGCATTTCCTGTGACATTTTATTTATGCCAAAATTTAGATAAAGGGCATAATTTATGAATTTCTTGAATCTGTATTTTTACTTATAAATCAATTCACCTATCAAAACTTTACATTAAAAGAAAGTACCAATTATTTAACCCTTTTCAACATGCAGCCTAAATAACAAATTCCAAGAAAACAAAAATGATGACAATGGCTCTATACTCAAATTCTGTTAGGAAAATTTATTTAATACTTATAATTTTGTATGCTCCAGGTATTGTATATTAAATAAAACAATACTAATAGCAAATATGTGTTTATAATGTATGTATTACATACAAATACTTGCTATTTATATTAGCAGGTGTGTGTAATATAACTTACATATTTTATTTATATACACTATATATCTTTTGTTTATATATAAATATAAATACACACACACAAACATACACACACACAACTTGGCTATCCACAAATTCTCCTAGAATTTCTAAAATATTTTAACATTCGCTATATTTTTAAAGACAATGAAACCAAAACATCCTTTCCCTTTTCTAACTTCCCTTTATTGGAAGAGTAACCTAAATGAAAACATTCAGTGATGACTAAATAGGATGAATCAGATATAAAACTCCACGAGGGTTGGAAGTATCAACTGCAGCTCCTATGTGTTCTCTGTCATCCTAGGACCTACTAGAATGTCAGACATTATAAGAGCTCAGTGTATTTCTGGTGAAAACACATATGAATGACATAAAAAAAAGTAAGGCAAATGTTAAAATTGCTATATTTCAAATCATAAACAAGAGAAACATTGAAATTCTGGAGAAATTTCAAAAGTTAAAACAAATTCACACTGCAACTAATTCTGTTTAATTGAGAAGTGTTGCAAATTTGATAACGATGTTAACTCTCAGTCTACCCATTTTCTAGCAGAAAACATTCATGGAGTTCTTAAAAAGGCCTCTACGAAATGAAGGGTATAACAATTCACCAAACAGTGATTTTAACCCAGTGCCCTATGTAAAGTAGCTATTTAAACATACTCTCCTAACGTACTTTTCTCAGTTTTATTTTTCCAAAATAACATAATTATTAGGTAGGGGGCAATTGTATCATTATAGTAAACTATAATATGAAAAACTTGGATTAATTGGCACCATATTTCTATTATTCATCTATTTAATAGAACTGAAAATAGTTGCTGGTATAAAGAAAATATTGAAATTATGTGTTTAGGATAAAGGGTTATGGTGCTAGAAAAATAATATTAGAATTATTTCAAAGGAGAACTAGCAGGAGAAAATTTGCCTCTAGAACCACAGAAGCGAACAGCAAAACCATAAACCAGGGAAGTCACAACAAAGAGGTTTGTTCCCTAGAGGACAGATCCAGGAAGTTGGCCTGCTGTGCTTATGTTTTTAAAGTTCTGCTTTAAATCCTATCTTGGCATGCTAAGAAAAACATAATGTGGTAAATTTTCTTTTCCTCCCTGCTGATAGATCAGAAAACATTCAGTAGCACTAACTCAAAAAGCAGAATAAGAAAGCATGTTAAAGGCGCAGGTGACAGACCCGGCACAGTGGCTCACGCCTGTAATCCCAGCACTTTGGGAGGCTAAGGAGGGCGGATCATGAGGTCAGGAGATCAAAACACAGTGAAACCTCATCTCTACTAAAAATACAAAAAAATTAGCCGGGCATGGTGGCATGCGCTTGTAGTCCCAGCTACTGGGGAGGCTGAGGCAGGAGAATTGCTTGATTCTGGGAGGTGGAGGTTGCAGCGAGCTGAGATTGTGCCACTGCACTCCAGCCTGGGTGACAGAATGAGACTACATCTCGAAAAACTAAACTAAACTAAACTAAACTAAACTAATGAAAAAATAAAAGGCACAGGAAACAAAGTTCATAGGTGGATTGCAACAAAATGCTAACACCTCTCCCCAACCCCTCCCAGCAAGGAAGGCTCTAAGATACAAAATGTAGTAGCCGGAATTTGACTGAAAAAATGTTATCAATGATGAAGTGTGACAATATAGATCTCAAAGTAAAAGCTATTTATCATGTATTACTCTCAAATAATGGCCAATAGGCATTCTTCGTATCAGCTCTTGAGTCAGTAGACCTTAAAGAAGGCAGATCTATAAGGGAATCAGAATGAGGTCTTTCAATACCAGAGTCATAATAAACTAAGTGTAGCTCAACTTAGTTGAGAGAAGACTGAAAAATTTTAAATATTCCATTATGGCTCCAGTGTTCAAAGAGTTCTTTACACCTATAATGATATGGTTAAGCAAACTGATGAAGAATCAGAGGAGGAGGTTTTTAGCAGAATATCTATAAACACTTGTGTGTCCAATTAACTGTTCTTATAAAGAAAAGAGACAAGGAGACTCTTATTTTCCTTATAATTAGTTCAGAATCTTCTCTTCCTTTTCATTAATCCAAGTGATCTATGAGAGGATCTGCCAGGAAGATGGCCCAGCAGGACTTGACAGCATGTCAGTTAGCTGATTGCGATCAATATATGCCCCCAAAGACCCGAATGCAGGAAGTTCCTTGCAAATGTATTGCAAGGCTTATAAAAATGGGATCAGAATGACCTAAGTATAAAGAGACCAGATTGGCACATACAGAAATTTAAAAATATGGATATTCTCCCAGGATGATGACAGTGAATTTTACCACCTAATTCTTTTCAAGATAATTTAAAATGTATCATTGTATAGAATATAACTGCCTGTAGTGAAAGTTTGACAACTCCCCTCTGTGTGCTAAAATGCTGTCACCTGGGAAATTTGAATTCTTTTTGCAAATTGTTCATTTTTGACAGATTTATCCTACTTTTATGTTTGTAGCATTAATCAAAGGAATTTGGAAAAGTCAAAATTTAGTTTTACATTCAAAGAATAGGAGGCATTATTAGCATAATTTGGGGGTACTGGGTATTTATATCACAGTTGTCTATAAAAAGTAAAAATTGTCATAGAAGGGAAAATATTTACAAAGTAACAGTAGAGAGCTTGATTGATTTTAAGACACTGTGTATTAGACTTTAGTAGAAATATCATTTCATAGGTATAACATATTTAATAGTTTTATGTTTTCTTCTTTAACAGATATCTTAATATTTCTAAAACGGTCATTCCATTTCATTATTTCAACTTAATGTAGGATTAAATGAATCACTTGATTCCTATTATATTTCCATTTTGGTTTCCTTTACTATATAAAAAATATCATGACATTTCAAGGTAACTCTTACTAAAACAAAGAAAGAGAGAGTGAGTGAATGAGTGAGAAAGACGTCATAGTGAAAGACCAATACAGCTCTATGTCATAGATGAATAGAGCTTTCTCTCATATCACAGACTCCAAGATTAAATATTCAGAAAATGTATGTATTAAATCAGATCTGTTTACCTAACAACATGCACCAAGTAATACTCATTAAAGTTCGGGAGAACACCTGAAACGGGGAAAGGTGGAAGAGGTGACTTTAATAGACTATAAAAATTCATAGTTTTAGAATTTCAATATAAGCTTCAAACAAGGCTCAAATAATTTTTCCACATAACTCTTGTATGAAAAATCAAGCACAATCAATTTCAGATAATTTACTTTATGCTTAAACAAAAAAAAATTTGTCCATTTAAATGTTCACTGGGCTATGTACTATCATTGGGGAGTTTTCATAGTTTTGTTTAATTTGAATGTTTTAAAGATTCTCACTGATACCACTAGCAAATAGAAATAAAAATGTAAACGAGAAAATTCTGCATATTATAGTCTTATGTTTTTCCTTCAAGGAAACAGTATCTGATAGATATATTAGCTTGCCTCATGTGGGATTAGAAGTGGTAATTCTTTTTCATGAAGGATTTTTCTTTTAAAAATTATATTTTGGGGAAACAAGCAAAACAGCAATAAAAATGACACCAAGGACATTTTTATGAAAAACAAAACACCTCTACTAGAGTAGATTTAGATAATTTTTTTATTGTGTCATAAAATTACATGCCTAATGCATCCCTTGTTTCCAGATACCATATACCATTCAATATTAATCCTGCTCAGTTTAAATTGTTTGGGGAAGGACTTACTCTCTCCAGTATCTCTAAAATCAGAGAGGTGAATCCATTACCCGGGTTTGGCCATTCAGAGGGTTTTAAAAAGTATGTCAGAAGGCACAATCAGATTGTTCCCTGATGACCAATGAGTAGTGCTCATAGAGAGAAGGAACACTACTTCTACAAGAATATGAGCTCTATGAAAAATCAGGTTTGAAGATGCCCATGGTCATCTTGTTGACATCTGGAAGAAAACTATCTGAGAAAGCAGCCTATCATACAGAAGCAAGTAAAGTTATAGTGATGGTGTGAGACAAAGGCTTTATAGCAGAATATGAACTTTTTAGGTCTGAAGCAAGCCTCATTCTTTGAAAACCCAATTACCGGAGAGATTAAATTCCTTATTTTAGTTTTGGCGAATTTGAGTTGGGTTTTCTCACTTTCAAACAAAAGCAACTTCACTGATATTGTGTGTGCAGACGTGCATATGTGTCTGGAAAGCAGAAGTGTTTTCTTCCTTTAATAAGTTTATCAACTCTTTTTCTTCGGCCATTCAAAAGTTTACTTTCATGATTTCAATTCAACTAATTCAGCCACATATAATTCAATGGACACATCTTAATATTCTGCTTTGAGAATGAGAATATTCAGAGGGCTAGCATATGATCATTTCAAAATCATTCATTATCAGTGCTCTCCAATTGCTCATTAATTGATAAAGGGGAGACAACTTGGAAATTTCAGACAGAAATGTCTGCAAATAAAAAAATAAACATGGTAAATCACTTCACATGCTAGTGAGAGAGAAACACTCATGTGTATTTTACATATATTTGGAGAACATGAAATTAATAAAGCATTAAGGAGCATATTCATTACTGAAAATTATTTCAAAATCCAAAATGTTTGAGGTACTGTTGTGTCTTGATAATATACTTTCGGGACATTAGGCATGAGTGAAAACTCTTATATCCTACTGTAAACAACTTATATTATGGAATGCTAGACTTGATACTATATCCTCTTTTGGTATAGAAGGAGTAACTGACGCCTTATACCACGAGGCGTCACAATATCCCTCATTCTTTTCTTTTTGTATTTCATTGCTAAATGATTTAAAATGTCACCGTTCAAAGTTCTACTTGTAACAAGAAACTATGGTTTCAAAGAAGCAATGCGGATTATTTCAGTTTATGCTACTACAGAACACTTTACAATCTTGACATGAATGTGAGAGTCTATTTTTTAAAAACAGGCTGAACAATAGAGTTTATGTCCACTCTTAATTTAATTAAAAACCTGTTTCATGTCATGCCATATAAAAATTATTGTTTCCTATCATCAACATTTTATGTCAGGTGCTGGAGCTGTCCTCAAATAGCCTTGATGTTCTAAGAATTGTTCCTAGAAATGTTATTAATATCTCAAGAAAAAAAATCACATAAACCTACCAAAAGCCATTATCCATTGCTTCTACCGTCATGATGGCTTTATCAAGATGACTTTACCAAGTACCAATCACTAACCTTATTCCTGGGAAAAGCACATTTTCAGGTAGATTAGCTTTACAGAAAAGACATGACATTTTCACCCACAGGTGTAAACTGGAAAAGCAATGCTGAATACTAACGTGCTGAACCACCTGCCACTGAACATTTGAGGAGATGCTGTACTTAGGAAGATAGGCAGCTAGTAGACCTTCTCAATGATCTTTTCAACCTGATTAAACTGCAGTTAACTGTGTAGACAGCAGACTTGTTTATATAAACCAGGTACAAAGATCAATACTGAAACTGAATGAAGAAGTTCCAAAAAAGCCATTTGTCCTATCTGCTATAATGTGTACCTTTAAAGAAAAAAAATTAAATTGTAATTCTAGAACATTGTCATCACATCATCCTGAAGATATTACACACAAAAAGGGATCATTTTCATGATAATATTTTTAGAATTATGCCTGATGGTCTGTAATTGATTCTGATACTGAGAAGGCTTTAGAGGAATTTAGTCTAAATCTACCTGTTCAGGATAACCCATTAAAAGAAACTTCCTTATTAGAAAAAGACCAGAAATGTCTAACAAGTATCTTCAGTGATGTTCTAGAATAATTCTAGAAGAGCTTCCCTATCAAAACAACTTGGCACACATTAACTTTTTTTTTTTTTTTTTTTTTTTTTTTTTTTTGAGACGGAGTCTTTCTCTGTCGCCCAGGCTGGAGTGCAGTGGCCGGATCTCAGCTCACTGCAAGCTCCGCCTCCCGGGTTCACGCCATTCTCCTGCCTCAGCCTCCCGAGTAGCTGGGACTACAGGCGCCCACCACCTCGCCCGGCTAGTTTTTTTGTATTTTTTTTTTTTTAGTAGAGACGGGGTTTCACCGTGTTAGCCAGGATGGTCTCGATCTCCTGACCTCGTAATCCGCCCATCTCGGCCTCCCAAAGTGCTGGGATTACAGGTTTGAGCCACCGCGCCCGGCCTGAAGACAGCACTTGCACTGAGGTTAGGAACGTCGTTGACAGTATCGTTGTCTAAATGCCACTCTGCTTTTTATCAAGAAACAGTTCACCTAACAGAAGATGGTACAGACTAGAATGGACCCTCTACAATAGACTCATGAAAATTATTAGCTAATGGATTGTGTCAAGTTTTCTCAGTGTTCAAAGTGTCACTCAATGCTCCAAAACAGCAGTCATTCCTCCTGAATTTCATGACGATAACTCAGGTTCTGCCTTAAGTGTACTATTCGGAGAATTTTAAAAATATTATCTTCATAGCTATATTTGTATATCTGTATCTATATATCTCATATATACAATATATACATACATGATTTTTCCTGTTTCTGTTTCATTTCTTTGCTCATTGTTACAGATGGTTAAGAAGGTTTCTTTTTGCTAGACCTTACAATGCTAAGCTAAGTAAATTTCACTAATTCTTTTTTTTTTTTTTTTGAGACGGAGTCTTGCTCTGTGCCCCAGGCTGGAGTGCAGTGGCGCGATCTCGGCTCACTGCAAGCTCCGCCTCCCGGCTTCACGCCATTCTCCTGCCTCAGCCTCCCGAGTAGCTGGGACTACAGGCGCCCGCCACCTCGCCCGGCTAATTTTCTTGTATTTTTAGTAGAGACGGGGTTTCACCGTGTTAGCCAGGATGGTCTCGATCTCCTGACCTCGTGATCCGCCCGCCTCGGCCTCCCAAAGTGCTGGGATTACAGGCTTGAGCCACCGCGCCCGGCCAATTTCACTAATTCTAATCAAAGTCACATGTCCCAGGACACAAGAGGTTCAATGGTAAGGCAGGGTCGTGCCATGGCATTGAACACAGGTTCGAGAGATGTAAAACCTGTGTACTAATTTTAGTTACATAACCCGTGAAGTCTATGGCCTGGATATATTAATCTCTTAGCTTCAGTTTCTTCATCTATAAAAGCAAACAATCCTTTTTCATAGGATTGTGGTGAGGATTTTTTTCTAAAATCATATATATGAAGCAGAGTACTTGTCACATGATAAGCACCCAAATGTTGAACTATTGTCAACATCATTGCCTGTATCATCGCTGTGTCACAGTTGCTACCTCTGAGACAAACAAGATAATACTAGTATGGTTAATCAAATCCCTTCTGAGACATTTAGCTTGGTGAATAAGAAGCTGGTATTTAAAGAGCATATCGTTGCCTGAAGTTCAAAACACTATCTTAAACTGAGGCACTCTGGGCAAGTTGGTTAGCCTCTTGGGGGTTCTGCATCCCTATCTGTAACATAGGGCTATTGATAGATACTTCATAGAGTAGGGGTCAGCAAACCATGGTCTGCAGACAAAAGCTGGCCATGGCCTGAGTATGTGTGGTCTGTCACAGAAGAATGCTTCCTCTAGTTTTAAAAGTTTAGAAGAAAAAATATTCAGAAGTAGTTATAGAAAGAGAAAAAGGAGGAGGAGCAGCTACAGCAGAAGTACTTCCAACACTAGCAGCAATAGGGATCATATGTAGCCTGCAAAACCTAAAATATTGACTCTCTTGTCTTTTACAGAAGAAGTTTGCTAGTCCATCTCATATAATCATTGTGAATGGTAAAGGAACTAATATGTGAAATATGCTAAGCAGATAACCTGGCATAATTGTAGTTATTGTAGTTATCATTCTTGCTACTAAACTTTTCAGCACTCCCCTAAAGACCATAGTAAAGGATGCACCATAAAAAATCATTTTGGACCACATTTAACTGCTGATAATGGATATTATATATATATAGTGTATACGTTATATATAAATACATATTTATTATATAAAATATTCTAAACTCATTAGAAAAAGCCTTCTGAAAAGAGTTCTAGCCAGGTGCCAAGGCTCACAACTATAATTCCAGCACTTTGGGAGGCTGAGGCTGGTGGATCACTAGAGGTCAGGCATTCAAGACCAGCCTGGCCATGGCAAAACCCCATCTCTACTAAAAACGTAAAAAAATAGCTGTGCATAGTGGCGTGCATCTGTAATCCCAGCCACTTGGGAGGCTAATGCAGGAGAATCCCTGGAACCCAGGAGGCGGAGGTTGCAGTGAGCCAAGATCGTGCCACTGCACTCCAGCCTGGGCAATAGAGCAAGACTCTGTCACAAAAAAATAAAAAATTAAATTAAAAAAAAATTAAATAAATAAATAGATAGATAGATAGATATATAGATAGATAAAAGAGTTCTACTTTCCTTGGTTCACAAAATACGTTAAATATGGCAGAGGAAGATGTACAATATTATCTTTGCCAATAATCATTTGGCAAAAACAGTTTAGATGATTTTGTATCATGCATCTGTATTTAACGGCAGTCAGTCCTACAACAAAGATTTCCATATCAGAAACATATGTGTATGTAAATGTAGGCACACACACAGCCACACATGCACATATACAGAGAGGAAAGAATCATAGGTTTTGCTTTGTGTGTACCTACCACGTGCTCAATTTTATCACAAGCAACAGTCACATACTATGGGACTCGGAAATTAATTTCCAATGAGGTTTAATGTGATTTTTAGCTCTGACAAGTTTTTAAAGCTAGAAATTGTTGATTCTCATCCCTTGCTATTTTATTACTAATAAGTACAACACAAGACAATAGTATAAAAGTAAAAATTGTTTCAGAAAATGCATTTTACCCTATTTGCCCATAAGGCGCAAAGGTGGAAATGAAACAGAACTGAACAATAAAGATCAAGATACCTTGTCTAAACATCATGCCATCATCCTCACCCTTCTATTTGCCAAATGTTCTAGAAGGCTATGCCTTTTCATATTAATAGATGGATGTGATCCAGCAATTTTTATAAAGTCACAAAACCCGTAAGAGGTAACTGTGAAAATAAAATAGCTAACAAGTACGACAATATATTAATTATTTAACATTAATACTTTGACATTAATTATTTAACATTAATAATGACACAGATCCTGATACCCAAGTTGAACATGAAGGAGAAAATTAACCCATCCATTAGGAATTGGGAATTCATTGATGTGATAGTGAAACTTAATCTATGTGGTGTTGGGTTTTTTCCTCTAATAGTGTGAATATTTAGAATAAACATGCAGATTTTTTCTTGGTTTATCATTTTGCTTCTGTAAAAAATAAACTGTTATAAAAGGTAACATGATAATGAGGAAGAGGATAATGATCACACTGATAATATTTATTGAATATTTAATTCTGCTAAACTTTCTGTGAACTATTTTATAATCTTACTTTCTATCCTCACACAAATCAATGAGGTAGTTGCTATAGTTCTTTCTACTTTATTAGAGAGGAAACCAAGTCTCAGTTTAAATTATGTTTTATTTTTGCCCCATACTCTGCCTCAAATTTGTGTTAAGTTCGGAGAAAATATGATCCCCAAATTAACACCCAGGATCCTTTAGAAACACCTTTTTGTAGGGTACTTAATTCCAATATTTGTTTAAAACAATTAAACAATTGATACTTTGAAACATTAGTCTTCATACATAATAAAATGTGAATATCCTTCTAAGACACCAGAGTTGTAACCAAAACTCTGATTTTCCTACGTTTTAATTTACCTTGCTTAAATTCTCTGTAGATACAAAGCTTTTGAAGAACTGAGAGAAGGAAAGGCTCTAATTTCATTTGATTTGGCCATGTAAGGATAAAAGGCAAGGGCTTCTGAGAAATCTCTTCAGTTCTTCGGAGAAGTAAAGGGGTGCTATGCCTGAGAAGCAAAGGCAAAGCCAAATTGACAGGACAGGAAAGAAAGGGAAGGCTGTGAATGCTGAACTTTAGAAATGCTAAAGATAAGGGGAAAACAATTCCACCACAAAATCACATGGTTCAATTTCCAAAACCCCAAATACAGAAGGGGTACTAACTGCTCCATGCTGAAATACTTCTTTGTATTTTTTTTTATCCTTTTGTATTTTGTTTTCTTTTGAAATTTGTATCTACTCCTTTACAATTAGATTCACTAATGTTTAAACAATTCTAAAAAAAATTCAAGAGCATATCTGGTAAGTAAAGAATTGCTTATAAAAATTATAACGACAGCAAATACCAAAAAATAGAGGCTATCCAGAGTTAGCATGAAAAAAACTCAAGCAAAAGGGTAAAGCCATTTTCAAAGTCATGATAGATTTAATCATGTGTTGTTATTAGAATAGGCATCTCGTCTTTTGTGAAGTCATCAACAAATATTTATTGAATCCACATAAAATATACAGTCAGTGATTCTCCAACCCTATCCCCTCAGAATCTACCTTCAGGGCATTGTCAAATTTCATAAAAGCTCTGACTTCAGTTTCTGATTTGGTTAATTTATCTTTGATCTAGAGAGCCCCAGCTTTTCTAATCTCCACCAAGACTTACTATAGTTAAAAGGCAAAGACACTGATTACACACAAAGAAGTCCAACAGATATGCTGGGGTGGAAAAAAGCTGAGTCTTTTCTGTGGAGGAATTATGATGAAGATTCGAAATGATTAAGGCCTAGATCCTTCCCTAAGAGACATCATTCTAATAGAGACAGCAGAGAGGTGGCAGCATGTGCAGGGGGTTATTTGCATGTCACAGCCCAGGGACCACAAGCAGTCCATTGTGTTGGGATGCAAACTACAATGTATAAGAAGTAGGATACTGGCTGGGCATGGTGGTGGCTCAAGCTTGTAATCCCAGCACTTTGGGAAGCCAAGGCAGGTGGACCACGAAGTCAGGAGTTCGAGACCAGCCGGCCGAGATAGTGAAACCTTGTCTCTACTAAAAATACAAAAATTAGCTGGGTAGGGTGATGGGCACCTGTAATCCCAGCTACTCGGGAGGCTGAGGCAGGAGAATCACGTGAACCCAGTGGACGAAGGTTGCAGTGAGCTGAGATCGCGCCACTGCACTCCAGCCTCGGAGACAGAGCTTGACTGTGTCTCCAAAAACAAAAAGAAGCACGATATGATGCAAGATATGCAAGCAGGATCAGATTATGCTTGTATTTGCCAATATGGCTGATGAATAATCTGTTTGGGGAAGTGAAATAAAAAATCTCTCATTTTATTTTTTAAGAACAGTAGTTGCTTTGAGTTTCTCAATAAAGTACACATACTTGTATACAATAGTGAAAGCCCCCATGAACAGCTGAAAAGTATTCATTTGCAGATAGTAGTTGATAAGCTGGAAACGTGACTCATTTTCTTTATGTTTATATATTTTATTTCACAACTTGTACAATATATACTCCCTAGACATAGTTAAATGGAAATGAGTTCAAATGATTCGCTCAAGATCACGTATGAACTGAAAAGAATAAAATGCAAGAATTTGAATCAGTAGTTGCTGTCTAATCATTCTTGAGGTGTTCTTTTTAAATTTAGGTTGAGGCCCGCACAGTGGCGCACACCTGTAATTCCAGCCCTTTGGAAGGATCACTTGAGGCCAGGAGTTCAAGAACAGCATAGCAACATGTTGAGACCCTGCCTCTACACCCAAAAATAAATATTAGCTGGACACAGTGGATTGTGCCTGTAGTCCCAGTAATACAAGAGGCTGAGATGGGAGAATTGTTTGAGCCTAGGAGTTCGAGGTTGCAGTGAGCTATGATCAGGTTACTGCACTCCAGTCTGGGCAACACAGCCAGACTCCATCTCTAAAAAATAAATACATAAATTTAAGTTGAGCACAAAACTGATATTTTTCCATTTTTTAGAGAATAGTTATTATTGTTCTATTTGATAGGCAGAAAGATCCTATGAATAGCTCTTCAATTTCTCAGTAGTTTGACATAAAATTATTCATGTAAAGTGCATTTATTGCATAAGAATTTTCTGAATTGCTTAGGCATGAAAAGAGGTTGAGATAAGAAGTTATTCATGTAGAAGTAATTGTGAAAGCAATGACAATAAGTAACTTTCCTTAAAATAATTCACAGTTAAGAGCTATGCTCAGAATTGTCATTAGCTCACAAGCAAACGAGAGAAAACTGAAGAAGCCACCACCTAATGGTTTACCTCATTTAGGCTTAAAACTTACAAATGAGTTAGTGCCTCTTACAACACTGCTACCCTATTCTTTAAGTCAGTCAATCATCACCAAGTACATTCTGAGTTCCTCTTCATGAAGAATATCTCCACAGGCAAGTGAACAACCACTTGTCTTTCCTTTCCAGGAATCTCAATAACAGAACGCATTTATTTGTTTAAAATGGGAAGAAATAGACAACCAGAAATGAATCATGGCTATACAGATTAGCATTATTTCTTCAAATGAATTCACAGAAAAATATCACTCATTATTTAACAAGAGACAGGTGTTTTCTTCTTTGATTAACTTGTTTAAAAACCAACCAATGTGGTTTTTTCAGAAAGTATTACAAGCAGAAATTTCCTTTCTCTTTTGAATATATTAGTAAAAGACATCACAAAGGCATAAGCTACTATGGTGAAAAAAATACTAAAGACAATATGTTGTAATAATTCATCTACTCATGTCCTTGTCTTGTGAGAGCAAAATGACCACCTGGCTAATGCTCAGGTGACAATGACTTGTTTTCTCTCTACCGGTAAATGAAATTATAAGTAGAAGAAATGGCTAAATACATTTGTTTGAATATTGTCAATGAAATTAGTTCACATGTTTAAACTCTTTAACAACAAAAATAAGTATGATCTACCTGGTTCTCTCAAGGGCGATATAATCTTAGCCAGTATGACTGCATCTGTGCAAAGTTAGTTATGACATCATGCACATAGCACCTAGCACCCTTTATTATCTAACAGATTTCCAATGATTCGATGTACTGGTCATTAAATATTAGAGATTTATTCTACTTTTTCCAGGTCTTTAATGTATATTAAATCTATATTTTACTTAAATTTAAATTACTATGTTTCTTCTTTGAAATTAAATATGTAGACTACATTCTCATTCATAGTATAGATGTAGGTAAATTATGACTACACCTTTGTTTTTGGTATGACCATATGTTGAGGTCATATTTCTCAAGGTAAGTTTCATCAAGTTTATTAAAAAAACCAGGGTGTTAAAAAAATAAACTACTTTATAACTTATCGTTTTGAGTTTTGGAAATATCCGGTAGCTCTCTGGAGAGTAGACTGAGAGTGGGAATAAGGATGGGGAGGAATATGTTGAGAATGGAGGCTGGGGGTCAAATTAGTTGTTGCAAAAGATAAGTAATGTTGGGAGCCTGACATGATTTGGCTGTGTCCCCACCCAAATCTCATCTTGAATTGTAATTCTCACAGTTCCCACTTGTTGTGGGAGGGACCCAGTGGGAGGTAACTGAATCATAGTGTGGGTCTTTCTTGTGCTGTTCTTGTGATAGTGAATAAGCCTCATGAGATCTGATGGTTTTATAAAGAGGAGTTCCCCTGAACAAGCTCTCTGTCTTTGCCTGCCTCCATCCAAGATGTGAATTTGCTGTTCCTTGCCTTCTGCCATGATTGTGAGGCCTCCCAGCCACATGGAACTGTAAGTCCAATAAACCCTTTTTTTTTTTTTTGTAAATTGCCCAGTCATGAGTATGTCTTTATCAGCAGTGTGAGAACAGAGTCATACAGTAAACTGGTACCAGTAGAGTGGGCCATTACTGAAAAGATATCTGAAAGTGTGGAAGCAACTTTGGAACTGGGTAACAGGCAGAGGTTGGAACAGTTTGGAGGGCTCAGAAAAAGATTTAAAATTGTGGGAAAGTGGCCAGGCAGGGTGGTTCATGCCTGTAATCCAAGCACTTTGGGAGGCTGAGGCGGGCAGATCCTGAGGTCAGGAGTTCAAGACCAGTGTGACCAACATGGTGAAACACCATCTCTACTAAAAATACAAAAATTAGCTGGGCGTGGTGGCACGTACGTGTAATCCCAGCTACTCAGGAGGCTGAGACAGGAGAATTGCTTGAACCTGGGAGGCAGAGGTTGCAGTGAACTGAGATCGTGCCACTGCACTCTAGCCTGGTGACAGAGTGAGACTCCATCTCAAAAAAAAAAAAAAAAAAAAAAAAAGTGGAAAAGTTTGGAACATCCTAGAGACTTGTTGAATGGCTTTAACAAAAATGTGATAGTGATATGAACAATAAAGTACAGACTAAAGTGGTCTCAGATGGAATTGGAGCAAAGGTGACTTTTGTTGTTTTAGTGAAGAGATTGGTGGCATTTTGCCCCCCCTAGAGATTTGTGAAACTTTGAATTTGAGAGAGATGATTCAGGGCATTTGGCAGAAGACATTTCTAAGCAACAAAGCATTAAAGAGGTGACTTGGGTGCTGTTAAAGGCATTCAGTTTTATAAGGGAAACAGCGCATAAAGTTTTGGAAAATTTGCAACCTGACAATGCGATAGAAATGAAAATCTCATTTTCTGAGGAGAAATTCAAGCCTGCTGCAGAAATTTGCATAATGAGGAGCTGAATGTTAATCCCCAAAACAAAGGGGAAAATGTCTCTAGAGCATGAGAGAGGTCTTCATGGCAGTCCCTCCCATCACAGGCCTGGAGTCCTAGGAAGAAAAAGTGGTTTCACAGGCCGGGCCCAGGGTTCCCCTGCTCTTGGTACCCTGTGTCCCAGCTGCTCTAACTGTGGCTGAAAGGGGCCAATGTACAGCTCAGGCCATGGCTTCAGAGGGTGTAAGCCCCAAGCCTTGGCAGCTTCCACGTGATGTTGAGTCTG
The DNA here is from genome assembly GCF_047675955.1 of Chlorocebus sabaeus. NCBI lineage: Eukaryota > Metazoa > Chordata > Mammalia > Primates > Cercopithecidae > Chlorocebus > Chlorocebus sabaeus. Next base: position 7,383,057 of record NC_132910.1, read on the forward strand.
AGAATGCAGATAAGTCAAGAATTGGGGTTTGGGGACCTCCACCTAGCTTTCAGATGTATGAAAATGCCTGCATACCCAGGCAGAAGTTTTCTGCAGGGGTGCGGCCCTCATGGAAAACCTCCGCTAGGGCAATGCAGAGGAACTCCACACAAAGTCCCTACTGGGACACTGCCTAGTGGAGCTGTTAGAAGACGGCCACTGTCCTCTAGATCCCAGAATGATAGATCCACTGACACCTTAGAGCATGCACCTGGAAAAAGCTGTAGACACTCAATGCCAGTCCATGAAAACAGCCAGGAGGGAGGCCATACCCTGCAAAGTCACAGGGGCAGAACTGTCCAAGACCATGGGAACCCACCTGTTGCATCACTGTGACCCGGATGTGAGACATGGAGTCAAAGGAGATCATTTTGGAGCTTTAAGATTTGACTGCCCCACTGGATTTTGGACTTGCATGGGGCCTGTAGCCCCTTTGTTTTTGCCAATTTATCCCATTTCGAATTGCTGTGTTTACCCAATGCCATACCCCATTGTATCTAGGTAGTAACTAACTTGCATTTGATTTTACAGGCTCATAGCTGGAAGGGACTTGCCTTATCTCAGATGAGACTTTGGACTATGGACTTTTGAGTTAATGCTGAAATGAGTTAAGACTTTGGGAGACTGTTGGGAAAGTATGATTGGTTTTGAAATATGAGGACATGAGATTTGGAGGGGTCAGAGGTGGAATGATATGATTTGCTTGTGTCCCCACCCAAATCTCATCTTGAATTGCAACTCCCACAATTCCAGTATGTCATGGGAAGGATGCAGTGGGAGGTAATTGAATCATGGTGGTGAGTCTTTCTTCTACTATTTTCATGGTAGTGACTATGTCTCATGAGATCTGATGGTTTTATAAAGAGGAGTTCCCCTGCACAAGCTCTCTCTCTTTGCCGGCTGCCATCCTTATAAGATGTGACTTGCTCCTCCTTGCCTTCTATCATGATTTTGAGGCCTCCCCAACCATGTGGAACTGTGAGTCCAGTAAACCTCTTTCTTTTTTAAATTACCCAGTCTTGGGTATGTCTTTATCAGCAACATGAGAACAGATTAATACAGAGCCTAAACTAATAGTTCTGGTTTTTAGCTTCTAGATATTTAAAAGGATTAAGACATACTTCCATCAGAAACACTGATTCACAAAGCAGTCATTCTCAACAGAGAGAGAAAGAGAGAGACCACATTCATATAACTTTTATTACAGTATATTGTTCTAATTGTTTCTATGTTATTATTAATTATGGTTGTTCATCTTTTACTGTTCCAAATTTATCAATTAAACTTTATTATATGCATGTATAGGAAAAAGCATGCATATAAGCTTTGGTATCATCCACAGTTTCAGGCATCCACTAGGAGTCTTGGGATGAATCCTCTACCATAAGGGCAGCCCTACTATACATAAATGAATGTACAGTCAACTATTGTGATAGGAGTCGTGTAATATTCCCAAAATTTGGTTTAGAACTTTAAAATGAACATATATTTCAAGATATAGGCAATCAATTTCCAATAATGTCATAGTAAAAATAACCTATTTGTTTTAAAACCACAAATTTAAATACTAAATACATAAGGCAGGTATAAAAGAAACCCCAGCATAATGATAATCTGTAGTGACCAAGGAAAAGTTAAAAGTTAAATGTAGTTAACTTTGCTATAATAAAAATTAAGTACAAAAGTTACAGAAAGGATCTATTCCAAATGACTACAATGTATCCTAAAAGTTTTAGTGCTTAAATAATCTGATTTAGGTAGAATATTCTGCTACTCAGCATGACTCATTTTTTAAGAGATTCAGACATGAAAAGATTTATTCTATTTTTAATAACAGGTGCTGAGGAAAAGCTATGGCTCATTTATGCATTTGTATTTTATATTTTGCCATTCTAGTTTTGATTATTCAACACTTTTTCTGTGCCTATTTTGGAAGCTTTAACATTGTAGTTACATAATGTATATTCTGGTATATAAGCATATTTTGGCAAAAGCGAAAATACTAATTAAACATTAATTGCACTTCACTAGTAATGGAGACTTATTTCATTCCTTAGAGAATTGTTTGAAAATCAACTATCAGTCAATTTTACTATGAAGCATCAATTAAATACTTAAAGTTCAAACTTACCAATTAAAAGAAAGGTTAGTTTACTATTACTAGCATATAATCGCTCAAGCATAATTAGAAAATTTAAGCAAAAGGTACTTTATTATATATTTTGAAGAAAAAATAAATCTTAAAAATAAGTTTCTTGCATATAATTGGTGATTAATTGGTCTGTTTGTACGTTTGGTGATTAATTGGTCTGTTTTTAAGTGTGCCATATAGTAAAGCCCTCAGGACATTTCTTTTTTTTTTTTTTTTTTTTTTTGAGACGGAGTCTCGCTCTGTCGCCCAGGCTGGAGTGCTGTGGCCGGATCTCAGCTCACTGCAAGCTCCGCCTCCCTGGTTCCCGCCATTCTCCTGCCTCAGCCTCCCGAGTAGCTGGGACTACAGGCGCCCGCCACCTCGCCCGGCTAGTTTTTTGTATTTTTAGTGGAGACGGGGGTTTCACCGTGTTAGCCAGGATGGTCTCGATCTCCTGACCTCGTGATCTGCCCGTCTCGGCCTCCCAAAGTGCTGGGATTACAGGCTTGAGCCACCACGCCCGGCCAGGACATTTCTTATATTTCTTCTCTCTAGGAGTTTCTTTGTTAATAAAGACCAACGTATATGTGTGTGTACACACACAAACACACACACACACACAAAGAGAGAGAAATTTTACTTGTATCATTTAGTGAAAAGTGTTCCAAGAAAACATAAATTTGATAAATAAATACATAATTTTCTAATCAGTATAATCTAAAATCGAGGTTTAGTTATCTTTTTTAAAATCCTGAAAATAAGTAAAAAAGTCTAGGTAAATAACATATCTTTGGTTCATCTGTTTGTGACATAATGCATGAATTTCTAATTTTATGACTCCTTTGTTAAATTTGATTAAAATGTTTCTTATTTTCTAATTTTAAAAGTGAAGAACTGAGACTTGATTTAAGATTCCATAATTGGTTTTAAAACAAATAGGTTATTTTTACTATGACATTATTGGAAATCAATTGCCCATATCTTGAAATCTTATTTTGGAAAAAGCACTAATTAGTTTTCTTAATTGTAAACTCATAAATCTATGGATGTACATAGATTCTTAAACTTTAATACACTCTCAGTCTACATTAACATGGTCTTGTATTTTGAGTAGCTTAAAAATCAACCTCCTAAATTCTTTTCTGGCAATTCAGAGATTTCTTCTTGGTTTGGATGCATTGCTGGTGAGCTAGTTTGATCTTTTGGGGGTGTTAAAGAACCTTGTTTTGTTATATTACCAGAATTGCTTTTCTGGGTTCTTTCTCATTCGGGTAGACTATGTCAAAGGAAAGACCTGGGGTTCAAGGGCTGCTGTTCAGATTATTTTGTCCCATACGGTGATCCCTTGATGTGGTGCTCTCCTCCTTCCACTAGGGATGGGGCTTCCTGAGAGCCAGACTGCATGGATTGTTATTGCTTTTCTGGGTCTAGTCACCCAGTGTAGCTACTGGGCTCTGGACCGATATTGGAGAGTGTCTGCAAAGAGTCATGTGATGTGATCTGTCTTCAGTTCTCTCAGGTGTGGATACCTGCACCTGTTCCAGTAGAGGTAGCAGGGGAGTGAGGTGGGACCTTGGTTGTAGTTTTGATTGCTGCACTGGTTTTCACTAACGCTGGTAGTGCTTGCAGTAAAGTTGTCACATGGATAGACTCAGGACCTCTGGTAGCCAGGATGTTACAGGCGGTGGGGTTAGCTGTTGTTCTGTTGTTTTCTCCTTTCTTGGGGAAGGGTTGTTCTTTGATGAATTGCTCTAACGGTTATAGCAGCACAATTCCCAATTGCAAAAATAGGGAACCAGCCTAAATGCCCATCAATCAACAAGTGAATAAAGAAAACGTGACATATATATACATATATATACACATATATATTTGTGTATATATATACATATATATGTATATATATGTTGTGGACAGCTATCAGTTTTGCAGTAGCATTTTTAGCCTTATTACTTTCTTCATTTTATTTTTTTCTATCCTTTTTTCCTAAACTATTTTCCAGTTTTAATTTATGTGCTCTGTTTCATGTGCCAAGGTAAGATATCTTAAATCTTTTCTGGATTTTTTAGAGTGATGAAATTATTCTATATCTTGATTGTGGCAGTGAATTTATATGAATCTTTCATAATTTTCTGTGCCCTGTATTAAAATGAGTGAATTTTACTGTATAAAAATAATATTTTAATTTTTAATAATGAAAAACACTATTTTGGAAATAAGGCTTTATTTGTTCATAAACAAATAAAGAAGACAATATATTTTATAAATAGTTCTGACAAGCTTTCAAGTACTGATAAACTACTGGAAAAACAGAATTCTTTTGAATGAATTTGTTTTGGGTATTAAATTCCACTGGATGGTTTTCTTCCTTCATTGGCATAAACTAATATGGGAGTCCCCAAAACACTCTTTACGTTGTTACTGTATAAAATTGTAAAGAACATACAATAATATTTTCGAAGCATGCAGTGCTAGATATTGTCTAGCAAAAAATTAGTCATTCCAAAATCACTGTCATATATATGTGCCTATGCTTTTTAAAAATAAAGTATGACTATACTTTTAATATTTACTAAAAGCTGGGATATTTGAAAGATAATGTGAGGAAAGTTGAAAATCTTTATAGAATTTCAGGAAGTCCAATAATGTCTGGATAGCATATGCAATTAGTGAAAAACAATAACTCATCCTATGTGACATATCAATTAGAGAAAAATGATACCTTCAATTGTGATGTTACTGAGTTATTCACAAATTTTATCATTTACAGAATATAAGAGGGATCCTTTTACCTTTTCCCCTTGCTTTTAACAACCTCTCAAGGTATACCTTGCCCAGGAAACTAAGAAATGTCTAACAAATGTATTTTAATTAATTCTGTTTCAAGTTTTTATTTATCTTTTGTGTATTCATGAATGCCATCAGTATCAGCAGTGTGACATGTTTTTCTCTTTTTTAATACGGAAGAATCTCGTAAGTAATCAGCATAAGACTTCACAAAGATCTATTTTGTATTGTCACTATAAAATGAGAATTGTCAATATAAAATATTTTATTTACACTTTTTTTTTTTTTTTCTTTTGAGAGGGAGTCTCACTCTGTCGCCCAGGCTGGAGTGCAGTGGCCGGATCTCAGCTCACTGCAAGATCCGCCTCCCGGGTTTACGCCATTCTCCTGCCTCAGCCTCCGGAGTAGGTGGGACCACAGGCGCCCACCGCCTCGCCCGACAATTTTTTTTTTTTTTGTATTTTTTAGTAGAGGCGGGATTTCGCCGTGTTAGCCAGGATGGTCTCAATCTCCTGACCTCGTGATCCGCCCGTCTCGGTCTCCCAAAGTGCTGGGATTACAGGCTTGAGCCACCGCGCCCGCCTATTTTATTTATACTTAATAAACCTATCCTAGATGTGTGCCTAGATATGTGAAATCACAAGGGGCAAATGTTAGAATATTTTTGGAACAAAATCTCATTTAAGATAAAAATCTTACAGATTTATAAACTCATCTATGGGATAAGAGCTACAATGTTTAACACATTGCTTATGCTTTCCAATATGATGTCCTGTTCAGACAGGAAATCTGTTTAAAAACAAAAACAAAAACTATGGGAAGTGTAATACTCTGATGGCTAATGGCAATAGCAGCTAAGATAAGGGTGCCTTGCCAAATATCTTGCATCTCCTCTTTTCCCCCTTTGAGTATTATTTTATCATCTTATGAGCATTCATCTTATGAATGTTCTTCTTATTCTTTCTCCATCTGGTTTCTTCATTTAAAGTCTGTCCCCAATGGAAAGGTGTTCATTTTTGGCAAGAGTCATATGTTACATCCTCACAGTGCTTGCCAAATAACCTCATTCAAAGCAGAATGAGTGAGTGAATGAATGAATATTTAAACTGTAGGAAGAAGAGTAACAACTATTGACTAAATACTACAAACTGGCTGCTTACAAATCCTCATTCCAAACTTTATACATTTCTAGTAAGAAGAAATTAGCTTTTCTGAAGACAACCACCAAAACCAACATTGAATGGCTTTCTATTAGCATGAATGTAGAATGTATGTATCAGTGGAAACATGAAACTAACATTCTGCAGATAAAGTTGTATATATTATCCAGCTAGTGTATATAATTATCTTAGATATATGTCTTTTAAGCACATAAAAAAAAAATCTATTGTCTAATTATATAACACTACACTGCCAATAGCTCTGTCTCCCAGCCCGCGTGCAGTGGCATGATCTTGGCTCACTGCAACCTCTGTGGCCCAGGTTCAAGAGATTCTCCTGCCTCAACCTCCCAAGTAAGTAATTTTTAAAAATATCATTCCAAAAGCTCCACTGTTTCTTCCTAACCAAAGTTTTTACTTTGGAAATGTTACATTAAGTTGATCTTAGCAAGAAACATTCCTCTAAAACCATTAAGAATAATCAAGTTCTATAAAAAGGATAAACTCACTGCAGTATGCCTAGATGCCAGAATAAATCTCTGATAATGCTAAAAATAGCACTGCATTGATGAGCTTTTATTTGGTTAAAGAAGGAGAGAGAGACTAAGAAAATTCTATGGATTTATTCCGATAATCTGTGGCAGAAGAGCTCCTGAAACAAGACAGGAAGACTTGCAGTTACCCCTCTAAGTCAGCTATATTATCAGCCAATAGGCAACCATGCCTTAACCTTGGATTTACTCAGGTTCCAATCATTATCAGATTATATTTTATTTCCCTGTTAGAAGGTAACAATATTTTGAAATTTTAGACCTTAAAAGCAGTGCCACCTACTTTACATGAAAGGTATCATGTGAAGAGGCAGAGTTGTTGAAGTTAATTTTGCCAATTTTGCATCACTTTAGAAATGAACAAGATTTGGAGCACTGCAGAATAAAAACTGGCCAAATAAAAAAAGAGTATATTTTATCAAAGAATAAGGATTTGTTTTCACCTAGTGATTTCTGGCTACTTGATCATGCTCCTTTTAGGAAGAATGAAACATGGATACTTTCTCTTCCAAAGCTTCTTTTCAGATATTTCAAAATACCTTCTATGTCTCTCTCTTAATCTCCTTCCTAACCCCTCTTATTTATTTATCCCCTATCTAGCCACCTGTCAATTTATAGATCTATCTATCCATCTATTCATTTATTTACATTTAGCACTCACTTGTCACTTACATGTCATTATTCATTGTTTTAAGTACTTTACAAATATTAACTCACTCTTCTTAACAAACTTGAGATATAGATACTTATATAATTTCTGTTTTTCTGATAAGAGTACTGAGGCTGAGAAAGGTTCAGTAACTTGCCCAGTGTTATATAGCTAGAAAGTAATGGAGCCATTTTGAACCCAGGCAATTAGACTTGATTGCCATTAGCTAAAAACCCTCATCCTTCAACCTTTCATCTATTGGATTATAGTTCCCAGAATTCATACCAACATAGGCATCCTCCTGTGAATCAAGTCTCACATTTTGACATTCTTCCTAAAAGCTGATACCCAGGAGTTCTGAACCCAATTCTTAGGAAGTGGTCTGACCAAATGGGAATAGCATAAAAATGTTCACCTTGATTCTAGGTGTCATTATAATTATTACTATTATTAATGTACCTGAAGACTGCATTCATCTTTCACACCCCATACCCCAAACTGTTGTTATAAAGTGAACCTGTGGTTCCCCACATTCTGTAAACTTGTGAGGACAGGGATTGAATGTGTTTGAGTCATTGCATCCTCAACATCTTATAAAGTGACTGGAAAAAAGTGAGTCAACTAATATCTATTTGCTGGCCAAAAATGAATTAAGGGTTTTTGTTGTTGTTGTTGTTGTTCACATGTCAAGCAGAGTCTCACATTTTGGAATTGTATAATATACAAGGAAAAAAAAAAAAAAAAAAAAACACCTAAGCATAGGACTTAACATTTATCTGTGTTAGATTTCATCTTTTAATTTTAGAACCTTGACATAGGCCGTTCAAAACCATTTGATTCTTGATTTTATCATCTGGTCTATTAGGGTATTCCTTCTAAATAATCTGTCATCTAGCAATGCAAATTGTCATATCTTCTATATCTTCATCAAAGTTATTGATGAAAAATATTGAACAAGAGAGGGCCAAGGACAAATCTTGTCAACATTCTCATAAGACTACTTTCTAGGCTAACTCTGATGAACAAACATATTGCTTTACTCTCTCTGGGTAATTCAAGCTACTTGTGAGAACGATACATTGTATTAGGTCAAGTCATAAAAGTTGCATTTTCTTACATCAAAACTGTCAGATATTGGCAATTTCATATAATTTAACCTAATCTAATGTAGTCCACATTTTTTCATTTTCTAAGAGTGTCATACGAGATTTCACTAAATATCTCGTTTAAATAAAAATAAATCCACATCATGCATAACTTTAATAAGATGTATATTATTTTAAGATTTATTATTATTAACTTGATAAATTTTACAAAACTAAGAAATTTTGTTATTTGGCATAACTTGATTCTTCAAGTTTGTTGTCTCTATAACCAAATAACTAATTCTTCATCTATGGGACCAAGGCTCTTACTTTATCTCCCACAGCTTTCAGTAAAGTATTTTGCATATCATAAATATTCATCAAATGTTGAATAAATAAAATAAAATAATTTTGAATGTGGTCATAACTCATTCAGCAAAGAACCTTCATTGAGAAGCTTTTTATACAATTTCCTAGAACTATCTCTTTTCAAGATATTTCCTATCACTAATCTAACTTCTACTGGCTTTAATAACTATTGGCACAGCCCACTCACATGTGGACATACTATATATATAGAGAGAGGGAAAATACCCCTTTTGCATTAAAAATAACCTCATAATCTCTGAAGGTCTATGGGAATTAAATACATACTAAATCACCCAGGCACTTGGCTCAGATATAGAGACACTGCTGATGGTGACATGACAAAAGGATAAAGTAAAGTAACACCATCTGTCACAATCATAATGGAATTCCAAAATGAGTCACAGAGTCCTTTAAGCCACTGATATGAAGAAATGCAAGTTTAACCTCTGTTTGACCCTCAGGCAAAATTGATGCCACATTTAAATACTCTGATAATAGTGTTTTTGTATCACTATATCAACTACTGCATGACACTCTAATGCTTAGTCAATAGAAATTAATTTCTGATAATGCCAGGTCTAGTCAGTGGAGCCTGGGAATACATTTCTTATCAAAATCAAGAGTTCTTAAGGAAGCTTATGATACAACAAAGTCACTTATAATTAGAGAAAAATATCAGCAGTGACTATGGGATTCTTTCCAATTATGGATTTCCCAGTGCTTGAATTAAGACTTTGGCTCTAAAATGAAGCTGACTGACACATTCAGACTATGTCTGTCAATATTTCTGGGCTAGAAAGCTCAGATAATTCCAGTATCCTTCGTAAGCTGTCTGACTGCTTTACTGGCAGAGTCTTCTTTCTCTGTCAGCATGAATTTAATATTAAAAGATTACTGCTTATTTATTTATTTATTTATTTATTGTTAAAGTAAGCTTCCATTTTCTACCATTTAGTAGTTTTAGGTTAAGAGGAAAGAAACACCAGTGAAATTAGTAGTGTCCTTGGTATGTGAATGTATATTTATCTGTACTATTCTTTTGAAACCACAAAGCCAAAGCATTCTAAAATATTTTTTCTCATAATTTGATCATTTTCCCCATTTATCTGAGGTTTATTGTGTTTATCTGTGGATGACTACTGTAATATTTTTAGCACTACTTATTAAAACTCATGTCTTAAAGTCTTGTTCAATATTGCTAATTAACTTCTTCATTACCATAAGCAATGCTGCTAAGCTACAGTACTGTCATAAAATTTTTAAAATGAATAAACAAAATCATGTAATATAAACAATGATGCAGCTGCTCATTGTTTATACAGCTCAGCAAATAATGGTCAAGTGCTACTGACTGAATCAGTGAATATTATTCCTTCTCATTAATGGAAAAAGAAAGGAATGTAGAATAAGCTGTGCACATCAAAATAACAGGGAGCTCACATATTTAGGATGCAATCAATGTTGCATCTCTGTCTATAGTACTCATCAATACTCTGCCAAATGGTAACTACATCCTCCTCTTCCCATTTCAAGTAATAAAGTCAGCCCATTTTAATCGTAAACAATTGCTTTGTAATTTAAAAGGATCAATTCCATTACACATTCACTGTAATTCATTTAAGGTCTGAAGCACAGCGTTGGGCACAAATTTAAGTATTCGATAAGTATTTGTTAAAAGAGTGAAATACGTAAAATTACATAACCTTATCATTAAGAATAATTAAGGACACCTAAAAGTCCTCTGAATTATCTCAGAGACAGTATACTTAGAATCTAAATATAGGTAATCATGATGGCCATTAGTGAAACAAGAAATGGATTCATATTTTAAGCTTTACTTTTTCTTATAGTTTAGAAATGCTTACACTTCCCAAGGCTTGTGTAAACTTTAATTTTACCACTTTTACTATTTCATATTATTTTAAATAGGAATAATATCAGAATTGCCACACATCCTAATAGAAATAGGGTAGAGTATGAATAAATAAATCAATATCAGTAACAAAAATCAATAGTATTTTCATTTCTAAATTGGAGGTAGAGTCGGGATAAAATTAAAAGAACTAATGAAAACCCAACAAAGATCTTCACAACAACCAGCTACTACTCACCTTAGTCACTAAGCCAAATATTTCTGGAAGTAAACTATAATGATGCATACAGAAAAGAGGTGAAGAGAGAGGTAAACATAAAGAAATATTTCTCTTAAAAATAGTTATTTCATTAAGTGAGACAACACTTTGTTTTTTCCTTTTCCTTTTTTTTTTTTTTTTTTTTTTTTTTGGCAGAGTTTTGCTCTTGTTCCCCAGGCTGGAGTGCAATGGCACAATCTTGGCTCAAGGCAACCTCTGCCTCCCAGGTTCAAGCAATTCTCCTGCCTTAGCCTCCCGAGTAGCTGGGATTACAGGCATGCACCACTGTGCCCGGCTAATTTTGTATTTTTAGTAGAGATGGGGTTTCTCCATGTTGGTCAGGCTGATCTCGAACTCCTGACCTCAGGTGATCCCCTGCCTCAGCCTCCCAAAGTGCTGGAATTACAGGCATGAGCCACCAGGCCCCGGCAGAGGCAACAATTTCATGCATAATTTTAGAAATTAAAGAGATATGCTATTGGAGTCCCTTTTAACCATGTTAGAATATTTAATTCAACAGATTCAGATTTGAAAAGATGCTTTTAAATTTTTAGTCTTAGTTGGACCAAAGTCAACAGATGTTTCTGTCTTTAAGAGAAAAGTAAGAGCAACAGGGGGCTGGAACAAACACATCAGCCTGATTCAGGATGGGCAAGATCTCTGGTTCCCTACATTCGCTCAGACCTCAGCTGGCAAAGCTGAGTGCCATTCATGCTGGCTTTGCAGAGCCAGAATAAATTAACACAGTCAGAAAGAGGGATTGGTCTCACAGCATTTCAAAACAGCCCTTCATCTGTCTATGTTTAGGGAAATCAGTGGGAATGGACAGAAGAAGGAATCCATCATGTGTTATAGACTATGAGTTAGTACACTGAGAAAATTACAAACACACATGAAAAATTGAAACTCTACCTGCTCCCTATTTTTGAGTATGAAACATAACCTTTGCTTAAGTTAAAATATGGAAATCCAAGGTATTGCCCATGGTGAGAACAGAAACTTACTGGTTCCTTTTCTAAATTCCTTTAACCTATACTAACAGGTCTAATTTATCTTTTTGTCCATTTTTCACCTCTTCCCCCTCCAACATATGAACAGATCAAAACACTGCATGACTGCCTCGAGTCTCATTGCTCTTCTCACTGTGTTAATTGATTCCAGCTATTCAAGGTGAGGATAAACAGTATTCTGCTTGGCCAGGATAAACCTGTGAGGGACATATCCATCCTATATCAGGTGGCTGCTCTTCTCTGTCAACCAGACAGGCAGTAATTCTGTGAGGACACAAAATAGGGTCATTTAACAAAACAAAGTGATGTGCTTCACTGCCTGAGCAGCCTAAGTCTAGAGAGGGAGGCAGCATATACATCGCTCCACAGCTTCTTTTTTTTTTTTTTTTTTTTTGAGACGGAGTCTCGCTCTGTCGCCCAGGCTGGAGTGCAGTGGCAGGATCTCGGCTCACTGCAAGCTCCGCCTCCCGGGTTTATGCCATTCTCCTGCCTCAGCCTCCCCAGTAGCTGGGACTACTGGCACCCACCACCACGTCCGGCTAATTTTTTGTATTTTTAGTAGAGACGGGGTTTCACTGTGTTAGCCAGGTTGGTCTCGATCTCCTGACCTCGTGATCCGCTCGCCTTGGCCTCCCAGAGTGCTGGGATTACAGGCATAAGCCACCGTGCCTGGCCGCTCCACACCTTCTTAATAGATTAGTACACCCATTCATGCTAAGATATAAATTCAATTCAATGTTAGGAAGTTGAGAACAGTGATTCTTTTCCAAACCCAGAATCACCATTAAAAAAAAATAGTGACCCAGGGCCTTACTACAAATACCGAATCAACACATCTTAGGGCTCTGATTTGATGAGATGTGGGAGAGACAGAAAATTAGCATTTTAACATGATCCCGGGGTGATATATAGAGCCTCCTTGCATTAGATAGGAAATTCAGAAACATCTAATTAGTCATTAGGAAATTCAGAAACATCTACATAAACATCTATATAAAGGCAATCAACAAAAATAGTCACAGAAATTTAAAACACAAAAAACAGTTTAACATGTTTTTATTATATTTTGTAGCTTATACTAACCTAGCAGTAGTTATGGAATACATGATAATTCTTTCCTTTTTTTTTTTTTTTTTTTTTTGAGACAGAGTCTTACCGCGACACCCGGGCTGGGTGGCTCAGTGCTCGATCTTGGCTCACTGTAACCTCCACCTCTGGGTTCAAGCAATTCTCGTGCCTCAGCCTCCCGAGTAGCTGGGATTACAGGTGCCTGCCACCATGCCCACCTAATTTTTGTATTTTTAATAGAGAAGGGGATTTCACCATGTTGGCCAGAGTTCTCAAACTCCTGACCTCAGGTGATCCACCCACTTAGTAGCCTCCAAAAGTGCTGGGATTACAGGCGATAATTCTCAAATTTAAGCAGCTTGTTACAAGTAGATTACTGGTCTCCACCCCCCAGGGTTTCAGATTCAGTCTAAGGTAGGACCTGACAGTTTTTCTTTGTAACAGTCCTTAAAAAAAAATTCAGTTAAGTGTAATCTATATGCACATAAGTTTGATTATACAAATGAATATGATAGTACACCTCTAATTCATCAAAGAATTTAAACTCACTGATCACTAAAACAAAATTACATAACATTGTAGTAAAACACTGTAATATTTCCTCTACAAATGATTTTTTTTTTTTTTTTTGAGACGGAGTCTCCCGCTGTCACCCAGGCATGAGTGCAATGGCATGATCTTGGCTCACTGCAACCTCCGTCTCCTGGGTTCAAGCGGTTCTCCTAACTCAGCCTCCCGAGCAGCTGGGACTACAGATGCCTACCATCGTGCCCGGTTCATTTTTGTATTTTTAATAGAGATGCGGTTTCACCATGTTGGCCAGGCTGGTCTTGAACTCCTGACCTCAGATGATCCACCTGCCTTGGCCTGCCAAAGTGCTGGGATTACAGGCATGAGTTACCGTGCCCAGCTTACAAATGATTTTTAATATTATTACACTATGATAATGACCATCAGTAGTGCTTCTCTCATCAAAAGCATTCACTTAATATTAGGCTAATAGTCAATACTAATGGTTAATATTTATAATAACAAGGTTTAATGAATATACGTACCTACTCCTTCCAAGGGAATGTAAGTACAACATAAAATGGCCATAGTTGTATAAATTAAAAAAAAAAAAAAAAAAAAAAAGAATGTTGCAGATAGGCAATTTTTACCTGCTTTACTGTGAAAGCTGAAAGCAAAAATTTTAAAGTTTCACCTCTGATTAGAATGGTTGACTCTTCTTTTATTCAAATTCAATGTTGACATTTTTACACTTCATGGTTTTCTTTTCATGTTTTTCAACGTTTGTCCTTACAAACAACTGGTGAAAGCTGTCTGTTTGAACTGTTTAAATGTGAAAGTCAATAGAGAGTACCGCTTAATCAAATAAAGGTTGAGTATTCCTTCTCTGAAATGTGTGGGACCAGAAGCATTTTGGATTTCAGATTTTTCCAGAGTTTGGAATAGTTGCAAATACATATTTGAGATATCTTGGGGATGGGACCCAAGTCTAAGCATGGAATTCATTTATGTTTCATCAACACCTTATACACACAGCCTGAAGGTAATTTTATACAATGTTCTTAACAATTTTGTGCATGAAATAAAGTTTTGACAGTATTTTGACTGCAATCTATAACATGAGGTCAGGTGTGGAATTTTCCTTTTATGGGAGGATGTTGACACCCAAAAAGTTTTAAGATTTTGCAGCATTTCAGATTTCTAATTTTCACGTTAGAGATGCTCAATCTGACATGACACTAGAACTATTTCTTAAGTCTCTGGAGCGAAAGACCAACCCACTTTGTTATTCTATGTTTCCCTAGGAGAGTAGAGTCAATGTGTTACACACTTTTTCAGGGCTATTTAATAAATAGAAGCAATACTCAAAACTTTTAAGAACTACTTTTTTTTTTTTTCCTTCCTTAGCAAATAAATAAATAAATAATAAACAAATACTAGAAATAGAGTAAGGCTCTTCTCTTGCAGTTTTATTTTCACAGTAATACTTTGGCACTTTCCCTGGAATTTGTGTGTCCTAACAACGAGCAGGTGCCAATTAGCTAGCTGGATAACTCTCCTGAACGCAATTAACACTTTTTACATTCCTTCATGGAATTCTAGGTGAACTATCAGTCCTGTGTTCATGTGAATTATTAAATTAATCTTCAGAAATTTATTTCAAAATTTCAAAGACTGAATATATTCACTAAAAATTTTGGTAAAATGCAGAAGAGCTCAAATCTGAAACACTCAGATTTTAATGGTACTTTTATTAAGTACCATTAAAACTTTGGATCACATGTAGTAAAAACATGTACTACATAAAATAAAAACGCATATAGTGAGAAATTAAAAAACTTTTTTTTTTTTTTTAGAGAAATTTTCTTTTTCTTTTCTTTTCTTCTTCTTTTTTTTTTTTTTTTTTTTTGGAGGCTGAATCTTGTGCTCTGTGGCCCAGGCTGGAGTGCAGTGGCGTGATCTTGGCTCACTGCAAGCTCTGCCTCCTGGGTTCACGCCATTCTCCTGCCTCAGCCTCCCAAGTAACTGTGACTACAGGCGCCCACAATCACACCCGGCTAATTTATTGTATTTTTAGTAGAGACGGGGTTTCACCGTGTTAGCCAGGATGGTCTCAATCTCCTGACATCGTGATCCGCCACCTCAGCCTCCCAAAGTGCGGGATTACAGGCGTGAACCACCGCGCCCGGCCAGAAATTTTCAAACATAAACAAAAGCAGGGAAATTAATAAAGATCTAAATTCCAAATCATTTTAACCTGCTTTCAAAAGCAATAGCAATGCATAATGAATATTTCTCAGATCATTATATATGTTTAATAATTGCACTGTTGACACACTTAGTAAGTGATCTAATAATTGCATACAACTTTAATGGAAAAGTATAAATCAATATATTCAAGAAGACTCTTGTTGATGCATTGTTTTGGGGAAAAGTTCTCATGGAAAAGATTTATCAACACAGAAATAGCAACTGAATTTTTTTTTTCTTTCTTTTTTTTTTTTTTGAGACGGAGTCTTGCTCTGTAGCCCGGGCTGGACTGCAGTGGCCGGATCTCAGCTCACTGCAAGCTCCGCCTCCCGGGTTTACGCCATTCTCCTGCCTCAGCCTCCGGAGTAGCTGGGACTACAGGCGCCCGCCACCTCGCCCGGCTAGTTTTTTTGTATTTTTAGTAGAGACGGGGTTTCACCGTGTTAGCCAGGATGGTTTCGATCTCCTGACCTCGTGATCCGCCCGTCTCGGCCTCCCAAAGTGCTGGGATTACAGGCTTGAGCCACCGCGCCCGGCCTTGAATTTTTTTTTCTTAGTACAGAGGATTGCATCACAGATACATTTAATTTACATAAATTCAAGTAGTTCTTTTATGTTATTACAATACTATAAAATGATACTTTGTAAAGATACTTTTTATTATGTACTCCATACTTTGTACAATAATATGTAATAATATCTCTACACCACATAGGAATATATTTTTTTAAGTTCAGTATATTTTATGATCTAATGAAGAAGTTTCAAAAATAATTTTGATTATACTAAAATTTAATAGTTGATTTCAGACCCTGACCCCAACATATAATTTAATTCAACTAGGTGATTATTTCAGATACTCAATTTCTTATGTGAATTCTGTCCTGCAGTTTAAAACTTTCATAAATCTTTTCTGGTTATCTCGTTTTAGTAGTAAAAAAAAAAAAGCAATAATAATAAAATAAAAGAACTCAAAACCCCTACCTTCATTCACATGTAATAGTCTTCTTGCTCACTGTTAGGTTTAGAAAATTTTAGCTTTTCGGCGCATGAGGCGTTTTTGCCTGTCACCACTGAGTCGTGCAGAGGCGGAGGCCTGGGTGAATTCAAGATTCGGCTTCACCCGTAACCCACCGCCATGGCCGAGGAAGGCGTTGCTGCTGGAGGTGTAATGGCCATTAATACTGCTTTACAAGAGGTGCTGAAGACCGCCCTCATCTACCATGGCCTAGCATGTGGAATTCACGAAGCTGCCAAAGGATTAGACAAGCACCAAGCCCACCTTTGTGTGCTTGCATCCAACTGTGATGAGCCTATGTATGTCAAGTTGGTGGAGGCCCTTTGTGCTGAACACCAAATCAACCTAATTAATGTTGATGACAACAAGAAACTAGAGGAAAGGGTAGGTCTCTGTACAATTGACAGAGAGGGGAAACCCCATAAAGTGGTTGGCTGCAGTTGTGTA
This sequence comes from Chlorocebus sabaeus, assembly GCF_047675955.1. Lineage (NCBI taxonomy): Eukaryota > Metazoa > Chordata > Mammalia > Primates > Cercopithecidae > Chlorocebus > Chlorocebus sabaeus. Next base: position 7,400,263 of record NC_132910.1, read on the forward strand.
GTAGTTAAGGACTATGGCTAGGAGTCTCAGGCCAAGGATGTCATCGAAGAGTACTTCACATGCAAGAAATGAAGAAATAAATCTTTGGCTCACACGCACAAAAAAAAAAAAAAAAAAAAAAAAAAAAAAAAGAAAGAAAGAAAAAAAGAAAATTTGAGCTTTTCCATGATTGTAAAACTAGGAACTTGAATTTGTGTCATGGTATTTCAAATTCTTAACTCTAGAACATGATCAGCTAAATCAATAGTCTTGTTCATCCACTGAGCTACTTTGCCATGTTCCTGAAAGCTTTTAGTTAAAAAAAAAAAAAAAAAAAAAGGCTGTCATAGGAATCTAGACCATCTGGCAAGTCAATATATTCATACTTGGGGGAAAATTCAGTGAAGGTTATGAAAAGTAGCAAAATATGCTGCCCCAAAATATGCCACTTGGCATATTGATGATTTTGAACTGAAGACAATTGGAAGCAGATACAAGGCAAGCTCTAAGCAGACTATAAATTTACAAAGGTATCCCCTCTCTCCTCTCTATTAGGAAAAATAGAAGTTAATCACCAGGGACAACTTTAAACATTTATCGGCCTGGAGATGGCACCAGAAGAATCCACATAATAAACATTACTAACTACAGTAGTCTCCTCTTACCCATGGGGAATATGTCCCAAGGCCCTCTAGTGGATGCCTGAAACAACCCATAGCAGCAAATAGTACATATACCAGGTTTTTCCCTATACATACACACCTACAACAAAGTTTAATTTATAAATTAGGCACAGTAAGAGATTAACAACAGGAATTTATAATAAAATAGAACAATTATAATAACATACTGCAATACAAATTATATGAATACAGTATCTCTTTCTCTCAAAATATATTGTACCGTACAGTTATCTTTCTGTAGTCACATGGTACTGGTTCCGAATCTTCCCGGGGATTTTTCTGTGGATGCTTAAGTCCCTGATATAAAATGGCATAGTATTTGCATATAACCTACACACATCCTCCAAAAGAGTTTAAATCATTTCTACATTACTTATAATCCCTAACACAATGTAAATATAATTTAAGCAGTTGTTATACTGTATTGCTTTTTCTAGAAAAATCATATTTTTATTTATTTATTTACTTTATGTTTCCATTTCCTGATTTTTTTTTTTTTTTTGAGACAGAGTGTTGCTCTTTTTGCCCAGGCTGGAGTGCAATGGTGCGATCTTGGCTCACTGCAACTTCCGCCTCCCAGGTTCAAGCGATTATCCTTCCTCAGCCTCCTGAGTAGCTGGGATTACAGGTGCCCACCACATGCCCTGCTAATTCTTTTGTATTTTTAGTAGAGACAGGGTTCCACTGTGTTGGGCAGGCTGGTCTTGAATTCCTGACCTTAGGTTATTCACCTGCCTCAGCCTCCCAAAGTGCTGGGATTACAAGCATAAGCCACTATGCCCGGCCCATTTCCTGAATATTTTTGATCTGATATTGTTTACTCACATGTTTGCAGACCTCAGTTGACCACAGGTAACTGAAACTGCAGATAGCAAAACTGCAGATAAGGGGGAACTACTGTAGCTCTCATGTTCCATTAGTTTCCCCCATATATTTACCTTCCCACAATTTGCTGCCCTCACAAGCTCAAAGTTCTTTTCCTTTGTTTTGCCACTTCTCTACAAAATCTGTTGTTTTTTGTTTAGATGCTATATAACCCTAAATTCCAATCACCCCGTTGAGTTACTCATCAGAATTCTCCCATGTGCATCCATGAAGCACTCCTTACTAAACTGTTTTTCTCTTGTTAATCTGCCTTTTGTCAGTCTAATTTGCTGGGCCCCACCAATGAACCTAAGTCAGAGGGAAAAGGTGTTTTTCTCCTTGCCTGCAGTGGTATAAAAATAATTTTTTAAGAAATTACATTATCAAGAATTGTTTAATAAGCACAGTACCTGAAACACATGGCAGTTATTCTTATAGGCCACACTCAATTAAAATTTCAGAATAAAATTTTACTTTTAGGAAAAGTGAGGGCTTATTTTACTAATGATGTAATAATTGGATGGAAAGAGTTATAGGAATAAAAGGTTGCCGGTGCTTTAGGAGGTTATAATCTGGATTGTTTTGCAATATTATTGTAGCTTGAGACCGAATGAGACAATGGTACTAGGAAAAAGAAAACTCCAGTATAAGATCAATTCTTATTCATTATTTCATATATACCAATATTTGATTTAGTATATTACTAAGGGGTAACTGATCATATAATGCTTTTCTCCACGTTTCATGTTGTCCAGGGCTTAAAAAACCTCTGGTGCCAGTGCAGATGATTGTCAGATTCAAATCTTCTGCTCCAGCTTGGCATTATCCACCTGGACAAGTGCAAGCAAACTGTGCTTTTTCTTTCTTCCCTATTCCACCCTGTTCTCTTTTACTGAAGAACAGTTCAGTATGATTGACTTTTATGCTATTTTAAACATCACTGTAATGAACACCTGATGCATGTCTTTGCACACAAGAATGAGATTTTCTCTAGGAGGAAAACTTAGAAGTAGATTTCCAATATACAAGGTATGTAAAACATGATATTTTTTAAACATGGTATTTTAAACATGATATTTTTAAAACATGGTAATATAAGGTGGTAAAACATGGGTTTTAGTAGGTGAGGAGGTTCAGAACATACCCCATAATACAGAGCTCTGACACATTGAATATTTTAAGAAATTGACAAATAGCAAGTGCAGGAAGGTATCTCTGATTTTCTCCTGAAGCACTTCATAAGAACCTCAAATGAGAGCTGCCCTCCATATACCCAGTGGAAAGGGGCATCTTTATCTCCAAAGATGGAAGGGCAAGAGGAATCAGAATGAATAGGCTTTGCTAAATTTCCCCCAGTTTACTTCGCTTAACCCATACTTTGCCCTATCACACTTTTTCATAACTTTGCACACTTCATCAAATCTCACATAAAAATACTCAGGTTTAACCTTTTTTGGGGGGGTCTTCATTTCCTTAGGAAGGCTCTCACGTCATGTAAAACTTAAATTAAATAAATGTGTATATTTTTCTATTGTTAATGTCTTTGGTTACAGAGTCCCAGCCAAGAATGTAGACAGGTAGAATGAAAATATTGCTTTCCTTCTCTGCAGTTTCTGGTGATGAGGATGGGATTGCATTGGCTAGGGCACTCAACAACTCTGGGGCTGCCACTGACTAAGCCAGCAAAGAATTCTTACTGAGTCCGTTTCCTAGATCTCTATCTGCAGAGGCCAGTTGAGAGAGGAAGGTAAGATTTTTTTCCCGTCCAGTCCTTTCCAAATTCAGATTAGCAGGAGAAATTTGTAAGAAGTATTCCTTTTAATTGTAACTCTTACAAATTTGGTTCGAAGTACTCATTGATTACTGATCCTTTTCCTCCCAGGGACAGCCATGGCATTCCTATTTGTCTCACTTTGTATCTTGAGAGCTTGGCTTGATTTTACACCTGTCAGGGCACACAGATTGTCAGGCCTGTATCTGCAGGTGGCCAACTGTTAGATAGGGGCCCTGAGATATGAGGGTGGCTGAACAGAAATGTGGGCTGCACCCCATTTGCAGCTGGTATCTTACTGGCATTACTAGCTCGTAGGAGGTTTTGTGTTTGCATCTGTCATTCTTCTGTCTGTTTTTGGTAGTGGCTCTGGATCATGAGGGTGGCTTCTTCTCTGGGGATGCCTCTTGCGTCTGTGATTAGGCTATAAAGGGGCTTATTGATTTTGATTTTGAGTCACATGGAATAGATACCCCTTTGGTTTAAAAAAAAGGCAGGGTGGCGGGGGGCGGTTGCAGTTGGCTCCTGCCTGTAATCCCTGCACTTTGGGAGGCTGAGGCAGGAGGATTGTTTGAGCCCAGGAGTTTGAGACCAGTTTAGGCAAACACAATGAGATCTTGATCTCTGAAAAAATAATTAATTAAAGGAAAAGGGTTCATCTCTTCTGGGTCTTTATAGTTAGAGGAACAAAGGGGATTCAATTGTGCCGGAAAATGTACTGTTTGTCCCATTCAAAACCTGACAATCATATTTCAAAGGATTTTTTTTTTTGGCCAAAATACTCTATGGTCAGAAATGGGCTTAATTGGAGGTTGATCTTCAGAGCCTGAGAGGAACTATTTTTAAGGCCTTCTCTTCTAATATACAATTATGCACTTATGAAAGGAGTTATCCAGCTTGCTTTAGGCAGACAGTAAGGGAAGGGTCCCTGGAGAACTTCAATCCACCTCACAAGAATTTATATCAGATGTTTTTTGCAGATAAAGGAACTTGCACAGGGATCTTGCCTAAACATGCCCATAGTGGACAATTCCATTCCTTAACATATGTGCGGTAACAGAAATAAATCAATATGGAGGAACTCAGCCTAAGGACCCACATGTGCACTGGAAGGATGGGGTAGAATTCACACCTTAAGCCCTCATATTCAACTGTGAAGGAAGCAACTGGAAACCTGCTTTCAGGACCCTTTTTTGTTTTTTGCTGAGAGCTTTCCTTTTGCTTAATAAATTCTACTCCACTCACTCTTTGATGACCTTGTGCCTAATTCTTGGTTGTGAGAAAAGAACCCAAATCTGGTTGAGCTAAGGAGGAAAAGCTCCTGCATCACTTAGAGAGAAAGAACATTAGGAAGGCTTTGTGTAATAATTTATTAAAACATTCTAAAGGCATGCAACTCAATCTAGAACATAGGGATTTTTATTTTCATCTTAGTTAGAAATATGTTCTCTGATATGAAGTAGCAAATTCAATATAATGTAATTTGATAGGAAGGTCAGCCTCTTTATTACTCAGGCTGCAACACAGTTTTCTGAAGAGTTTAAAACAACTACCCTTGTCTTACAAACTGAGTCCATTAAAAACAGAAACGCAGCACTAGGAGCAATTCAAAGCCCATCCATCCTTCTTAACAATCCCCAAATCTCTCCGGTTCCTATCAAGATGCTTGCAGATACTTTAAAAAGTCAAAACATTGGAAATAGAATTGTCCTGCACTTAGAAAAAAATACCCTAAATCTGTGATCATTGATATGCCCCAAAATGCTCTCAGAGAAACCTTACATCCTTTCTTTGTGCCTTTCAGATATAAATATTTGACCCTGTCCTCTCTAGGACCTGAGGGCAATCTTTTTGCTATGAAAACTTCCTGGGAGATAACTCTTGCTTCTAAACAACAACAACAACAACAACAAAAACAGGCTTTTTGAAAACAAACTGCTCCAGTGTCCACCACTTCCAGAAAATTACTTAATAACAATAAACAAAAATCTTAAAAGCCTCCTCCATAAACATGAGTCAACAGGTAACCCTAACTTGTCCCATTTGCCAGAAATACAATTTGGATACAAATGTAAAGTGGAGATAAACCTGTGAGTTTTTACTAATACATTTACTGAATCATGACTAAAATTTTAGAACAAAACTCTAAGATCTCTGTTTGCAGCTGTCTGTATGGCTATGTATACTTAGGTTTACTTGTATATGTATATGTACTGTATACATGACAGTTTTCTACCTCTGAATAGTGTTACCAAATTAATTTATAAAATTCTATAATGGTTTATTCAAATTGGCTTAGAGATAAACGAACACTTACATAAAATAAATATTTCTAAAACCCCAGGAAATACAGAAACTAACCTAAATGCTTTCATGTTCCCATGACTTGGATAAATTGTTGATATAAAAGATTAGTTTAACATGGTTGGTTTCATAAAAATAGCTATGTATTCTAAGTTATCAGCATTATGTATAATATGAGCATACATTTTTATTCTACTGGATTTAGTAGCCAAATAAGGTTAAAAATAGTTAAGAGGGAAATAAGTTAAAATGTTGGTTAGTTTTGTTTGGTATTATAATATATGTCTGCCTAAAAACAGTTTCAAAAATGTTTATGGTAACTTGAAACCTTAGAATTATGTTAAATTATACATATGTATATATGTATATATATAGTGTGTATATATACACTATATATACACATAGTCCACATATGTATATATATGTGTGTGTGTATATATATGTAGTGTGTGCGTGTGTTCAAAATTTCCAAATAGGATAAAATGCTGAAACATTCATTACTGAACATAAGTTAAATCTATGTATTTTTGGCATCTTGTTTTTATATGTTATAAAGAAACGAAATATATGTGGGTATGTTAATACACATGAGAAATTATACCATGAGGAAATAGTATATACCTATAAAAACACAAAATAGTGTATTTGTAAATGTGCCAGTCAGTTACAGAACACTGGCATATGACAGGAAATTCACAATTGTCTACTTCCTAGTTTTCTCTGTAAAAGAAATGTTGATCACTTTGTGGGGCCAAGGCAGGCGGATCACGAGGTCAGGAGATGGAGACCAACCTGGCTAACACGGTGAAATAAAAATAAAAAAAAAATTAGCAGGGTGTGGTGGCACATGCCTGTATTTCCCAGCTACTCGGGAGGCTGAGGCAGGAGAATCACGAGCCTGGAAAGTGGAGTTTGCAGTGAGCCGAGATCACACAACTGCACTCCAGCCTGGGTGACAGAGGGAGATTCTGTCTCAAAAAAAAAAAGAGGAAATGTTACTCATGATTAAAAGTTATACTGAATTTACATAAATGAAACTACTATGAATAAAGAGAGTAAAGAAAAAAAACTATGCAAAGTGTGCAAGAAAAGTAGGATGTGTTTTTGATTTAAAAAGAGAAATGTGGTAGCAAGGATATTTTTTTTAAGGGGGAAAAAAGAGTAATTTTGTCCTAAGGTAGAATGACTGGTTGTTCCAGAATGAGAAAAAGGAAAAGAGTAGGACCAAAACTCAATGGATTTTAAAAAACACGTAAAGGGTTCGTGGAAAAATAATTTTATGTGTAGTCAGCCTCTAAGAGAGAATGACTTTATTTCTAAGTTAAAAAAATGAGACAACTTTAAAAGCATACTAATGCAAAACCAGAATGGCAGTTTTCTTGGATTATTGGTCTGGTCTTATTGAAAAATAAGAGATTTCTCCTTATCTTTTAAGTAATCTACTTAGGAAACAAAGATTTTGTATCTTAGCAAAATAATTTCCTCTGCTTCATGTTGTATTTATCAGATCTTTGCTTAGGAAAACCAAGTTTTCTCAATATTAGAAGAGCTAAAATTTTTTCACAGCTATATAACTTATGGTATTTGCTTTTGAAATATTTTATTGTCTCACTAGTTAAATAAATAAATATTATTTCATAGTAGTGAGCCTACTTAATGAAATGTTCAAAACTTTTCACATTTTTGACAAGCAACTCAATATCAAATTTAAATAGTCGTTTTGACCTCAAAACTAACTTTGTGATTTCCCAGAGCACCCCTGGAAACTCTTAAATAATATGTTCTCTCATCTTGTAAAGAGAGAGATGTTAAACTCATTAGATTTATTTGAGATACTGAATTACACAGAAGCATTGTCAAATAAAAAGTAATGCTTAACCTTCCTCAAGTTGTATTTATATGGGTATACATTTTTAATATAACTGCTTCAAAAATTTTATGAAATTCCTAGAAATATGTCAATGTTCTTTCTGTCTATATGAATCAATCATAATTCAGTTATCTTAGAATGTGATATGCCACATTATAATAAGCTCCTATCAGATCTTTAACCATGACCACTTTAAGTCTTTTGTCATTTACAGACAATTAGTTTTATTCAGATTCTTCTCTGAAAATGTTCACAATTAGCAGCAGGCCAAAACTGCTCTATCTTCAAAGAAATTCATGAAACATACTCTAATAAATACTCTGAAGTACAGGTTTCTGATAATTGTATTTATTTGTTTGTTTATTTATCTATTTATTTATTTATTAGAGACAGAGTCTCACTCTGTTGCTCAGGCTGGAGTGTAGTGTTGTGATCATAGCTCACTGCAGCCTCCAGCTCCTGGGCACAAACACTCCTCTGACCTCAGCCTCCTGAGGATTTGGGACACTATAGGTATGTGCCACCATACCCAGCTAAATAAATTCTTTTTTTTTTTTGTAGAGATGGAGTCTCACTTTGTTGCCTAGGCTGGTATCGAACTTCTGGCTTCAAGCAATCCTTCTATCTCAGTCTTTCAATGTGGCAGGACTATAAATGTGTGCCACCATGCCTGGCTAAATTTTAAAATTTTTTGTAGAGATGGGATCTTGCTTTGTTGCCCAGGCTGGTATTGAACTCCTTGCTTCAGGCAAACCGCCTGTGTCCGGCTCCTAAAGTGCTGGGGTTAAGGGCATGAGCCACCCATGCCTGGCCTCTGACAATAATAAGATCATACGCTTTGACTGGGTAAAAATTTCCAGAACTCTACTTTAAAAATCTGATTGAGTCATAAAACTAATCGAAGATGATGCAAAATTATAACCGAGCTGATGTAACCAACTCCATCTTGCTTCTAACCTCCACTGTCCTTGTTTCTTCCTGGGTGGAGCCTACACTAACTTTGGGAGGAACTTAGTTTATAATTTAAAACAAAGATGATAACTGTCCTTTCCCAAAACAAACTTCTTTCTTGCCTGGAGACTAGATTGCCTTTGTAGGACTAACAAATTAGCCACAAAGTTTAGAAATTATGGTTTAGGAGTCATGGAGCTGGAGGCTACAAGATTCTGACCCTCCCTAAACTACTCCTAAGATCAGTGCTTGCGATGTTTTTGCAAACCTTCACTTGATGGACCACCTGGCACCACCCAGATTGATAAACTGGCTCATTTGATCTTGTGGTCCCCACCCAGGAACTGACTCAGCACAAAAGGACAGCTTCAATTCCCTATGATTTCATCTCCTACCTAACCAATTAGCACTCCTGGCTCTCTGGCTTCCCCCCACCGAGTCGTCCTTAGAAACTCTGATACCCAAATGCTTGGGGATACTGATTTGAGTAATAATAAAACTCTGGTCTCCCACACAGCTGGGTCTGTGTGAATTATTCTTTCTCTGTTGCAATTTCCCTGTATCAATATACAGCTCTGTCTAGGCAGTGGGCAAGGTGAACCTCATTGGGTGGTTACAATCAAGCATAACAAGAATTAATTACATGGACTAAATGAACTGGTAAGGAATATTATAATTTTTAAATTACTTTTTTGATTGAGACATTGCTGGTTCTTTAATATTTTGTTTTTCAAATTAAAGTTTTTCTCTTTTTCTCTCAAGCTATAACAATCTGGCAAACTATAAAGAAAAACAAAATATTTATTTGTTCTCTCTACTTGATCTCTCCAGAATTTGGAAACTATTGTTGATTATTCTTATTTTCAAGGCAATATAAATACATGCATAAGTTCAATAAGAATATGTACTTCTTATAACAGAAAATAACTAGAAACGTTGATTATATTGCTAAGCCTTTGACTGAAGGTCATATTTGAGAATAATATGTATAGAATCAGATATGACTAGAAAATTTTAAGGAACTAAATTTGATTTCATGGGGCCAATGATTACAAAGACCCTTGGAAAAACTGGCCTTGGACCTGGCTTACAGAATTCTCAGCCTTACACGTAAGGAAGGTCACTTCCCAGCAGGTCCAGGAACCTCAAAATACATTAAGTACCTTGGGAAGAGTGGAATTCACCAAAATCTATAGGTGCCACAGGCAAAAACTAATGGCGAGTCCCGTGACTCCAGGCACTTTTAAAAGTCTAATCTGAGATTCCTTATCATAAGTTCCAGGGAAACAAATTCAAAAAAAGACCTATGTGGTCAAGTACATTCTTGCTGCACTAATGTAAATAACCAGGAGAAGTTTAATGGGGTTAGACTTATTTTGCTATCTAATTAGTCTCACTTTGTTAGAATTGGAAATAACTATAGAGAATAAAATTACTCCATTATTATTTCAAACATAGAATCTAATCCTGTTCTCTGTCTTTGAAGCTTTATTACGTCTCTGTAAAGTAGACTAGATCATGCTCAATTCTAGCATCCTCCAATACCTGACTATAACTCTTCAAATTAATGTTTCCAGTTTTTCTCTCACCCTCTTAAGTTGGTACCACTGAGGGTTAAAACCTTACTGCTCAGGTCTTTGTTAGGAATAGCTAAAGAAGCCCTGGACATTGAGACTGGAAACTTCCATATTTTGCTCTGAGAAGTAACTGTAACCCTTTCATCACCAGAGGCATTCAAACTACAAGCCAGGAAATTTATTGAATGATTATTTCCATTTTCATGCTATCATCTAAAGACACTTTGAGCCAAATGTCCTGAAATCTTGAGTGACTGCTTTCTGGAATCAAAAACAGGGTTTATAGTTTGTTCTAACTAGTTATCTTTTTCATTTTTTTTTTAAAATAGAAATGTACCTTATTAAATGCTTGATTGTTCATACCATCTAGAGGAGTTCGAGGAAGGAAGCACCCTATTCCTACCTTTATGGTGTCTCCTGAAATGAGATAAAATTATTTAACTGAACTATCCTCTTCCTAGGACTGAGAGACTTGTTCATTGGGATACAGGGCAATCTACCAACTCAGTTTTTGGACTGTAAAACTTCCTGTGGGAAGTTCCAGTTGGAAGAATAACAGATTCAGTACACAATACCCCCAAATAGGGCACCTTTGCATATTGAATACATCTATATTTTTGATACGGGATCTTGCTCGGTCACCAGGCTGGAGTGTAGTACAGCAATCTTGGCTCGCTGCAACCTCAGTCTCCTAGGCTCAAGTGATCCTCCTACCTCAATCTTCTCAGTAACTAGGACTACAGGTGAATGCCAGCATGCCCTGCTAATTTTTGCATTGTTTTGTAGAAACGGGGTCTCACCATGTTATCCAGGCTGGTCTCGAACTCCTGGGCTCAAGCAATCCACCTACATCAGCCTCCCAAAGTGCTGGGATTACAGGTTGTGAGCCTCTGTGCCCAGCCAGCATACTGAGTATTATAAGCTGAAGAGAAATAACTTTTACAGGAAGATATCTCTGACAGTCCCCTGAAGCAGAACATAAGACAATCCTGTAAGAAGTACTCTCCAAATACTCAGAGGAAAGGAGCATTCTTATCTGTGAGGATGAAGGAACGCTGAGAGAAGTCTGAATGAACAGAACTTGCCAACATTTCTCCAGTCTACTGCTTTTAACTTATACCCCTTTGTCCTATCACATTTTTCCATGGTTTTTCATAATAATAGGCTTATTAAGCAATATAATAATAGGTGATATAATAGGCTTTCTAGGCTAATAATAGGCAATATAATAAGCTTTCCAAGCCTATTATAAAAACACTGATGTTTAATCACTTTAGGGATCTTTATTTCCTTAGGAAGCCTCCTATGTTATAAAAAACTTATATTAAATAAAAGCAACAATTTCTATTCTTTTCTCTTGTTAATCTATTTTTGGTTACAGAGCCCAAGCTGAGAATCTATAAGAGCAGGAACAAAATACTTTTTTTTTCCCTAGGTAACTATGGACAAATTGCTCTCCGAGTGGTTACAACATTTTATACTCCAACCAGCAGTATATAAGCACTCCTCACTTTGTCCTTAATCACATTGTTACCTACTCAAGGTTATTTAAATCAATCCTGGGAAATAACTTTTTAAAATAAAAAAATGCATGTTCTCTCATCACTTTCTTTTGAAGAAAGTGAGACCATCCATTACTTGTTCATTTATTTTCAAAGAAAAAATGTGTATTTCCCTTTTATTCCTCTTTTCTTTTCTTCATTCTACTCTTCAGCTTTTCACCATTTTGTCAATCTTGCCCATAGATTGTAAGCATGAGAGTGTTGTTAGCAATACATCTGAATGTCCAGTTTACAGCAAAATTAAGAACATGCAAATAATGTATGCTAGAGTTAAATCTAATAAATATTCAGTCTCCAAATCTCTAGTCTTTCAATTTGTTCAGAATCTCTGCAAAAGTTTCTAACTCATCTTTCTAATCCTCCAATAATTAAATCTTTGTTTCTTCAAATTTATCTAAGCTAATGCATACACATACATACAACAATCCATACACCACTACACCACAATCCACACACCACTATATCACTATCTTCTGTATGCTTGTGTGCATTATATACTTTTTTCTACTGCAAATACAAAGTATTTCAGCTTTATAATTCAGAGTTGCGCCCAAATCTACACTTACAAAATGGATTCTTCTGGGCAGGAGACTATATCTCTGAGTCTTAGTTCCCTTCTCTGTACCTAATAGTGTTCAAGGGTTAAATATGTAATCTCGAAAGAAATAATAAATAATAACTTACAGTTTTTAGTTAATCAGTGAATAAGAGGCAATAACATATTTCAGATGTTATTTATTTAAAAGTCATATCTTATTTTCATTTAGAATAATAGGTTAAAATTAATTACCATTTCAGCCTCTGATTTGAAAAACTAAAGCAAATTCTTAACTCAGGAATTTGGGGGGAAGGTTTCGAGATGAAACTGTTTCATCTCAGATCATCAGGCATTAGATTATCATTAAGGAACATGTAATCTAGATCCCTTGCATATATAGTTCGTTATAGGGTTCTCACTCCTATGAGAATCTAATGCCACTGTTGATCTGACAGGAGGCAGAGCTCAGGCGGTAATGCCGGCTCACCTACCGCTCAACATGTGCAGCTCAACTTCTGCTGTATGGCCCTACTCCTAAAAGCCCACGGACCGCTACGGAGGAATCCTGCTCTACAACACTGGTTACTGTTTGCTTGTCCCGATTCCACTTCAAGATTGACATGTCCTTGTTGCCTTGCATTTATTTGCTCCTTTAGCTTATCTGCTTTGACTTCAGTTCTAATATATGTCCACTGCCTTCCTGCTTTTCCCCTTGTTTCTCAGTTGTGGCACCTGTATTCTTTTAAATCCCTGATGGAGGCAACGTGACAAAGCAGAAAGTCAGGCAGACGAGGATTCTAAATGTATCTCTGGACTACGTATGTCACATTTTAATTATTAAAACTCTCTGATGCTCAATTTCTTCATCTGGTAATGAGTATAATGCTGTCTTTGAACGATTATTGTTAGATTTAAATCTGATAATCTTTGTAAATGGTCAGCAAACACCTAAAAAATAGTAGGGAATACTATTATTATTATTACTATTATTATTATTATTTTTTACCATCTCCTTTTTTCTTTCTTCTCAATTTGTTTTTAATAGACTCTAAGTTCATGACAACAGGGCCAGTGCCTGCCTTGTTCTTTGTTGTAACAACCACAGAACATAGAATAGTGGCACGGTTCAGTTCTACCTAAAGACATAGTTCCTGACTGAAGGGAAGAAAGAAATAAAAAAGCATCAATCAATGAATCATCCATCTTCTGATGTAAACCTAATTTCAACTCCTGCTTCTACATCTCACAGCAGATATGACTTTGTGCATGAATTCCATTTTTCATTTTTGTCTTTTTCTGAATTCTTTCAATTCCACTTTAAATTACCTCACCACAAACTACCCATGGCCCTCAGTGGGCTTCTCATAAAACACAGAAGTCTAAATTTTCATCTACTATTTAAATATGCATGCTAACAGCCAAATTATCATAGATATTGAAAGGTTTGCCATGTTTTAAAAATAATCTATTTTATATTTTTAATGAGTAGTGTGTTTCTAAATATAGTACTATTATCTTGTTTTGAAAGGCAAAAGTTTTTTCAAAGACATTTCTCCCTTAACAAAAAAATTAGCATTAGAGATAATTTTCAGATAAATCTTAAATGTCAACAAATACCTTACTCTTCACTTATACCCGTATGTTTTTTGGAGAATTGTTTTTTCTAACATTATTGAGAAAAAAAAAAATAAGTTTTAAGGCTAAAATATTGCAGTCACAAGGCATTTTATATAGAAAGCACTGGCTAATTTTAATTTGTATCTTTGCTAGTATAAATAGATGCAAAAAGTTTGGCCATTGATTTGTACTATTGAAAGGCATAATGAAAAGCAGCCAGAATTCTTTTTAAGTAAATAAGATGAAGTATTCCCCATTTGTTTTCAGGGAAATCAGTTAACATACCTCATCTTGTAAAATTATATAGTATAGTAGATTTTACCTGTCATTTACGTGTCCTGAATTATTTTGTCATTAATCATTAGTATCCGAGAATTTAGCTTTCTAGTGGTAAAGTAGTTACTAAGAAGGAAATACCTTTGTGCTTAAAAACTCATACTATTGCCTGTCAAGCCTAGTCCCAGGTATTTGACCACTACTTAAAAATGCAAAAAACAGACCCGGCGTCGTGGCTCATGCCTATTTGTAATCCCAGCACTTTGGGAGGCCGAGGCGGGTGGATCATGAGGTCAGGAGATCGAGACCATCCTGTCTAACACGGTGAAACCCCGTCTCTACAAACCCCGTCTCTAGTAAAAATACAAAAAATTAGCCCGCAGCTACTCGGGAGGTTGAGGCAGGAGAATAGCGTGAACCCGGGAGGCAGAGCTTGCGGTGGGCCGAGGTCGCGCCACTGCACTCCAGCCTTGGCGACAGAGTGAGACTATGTCTCAAAAAAATAAAATAATAATAATAATAATAATAATGATGTTAAAAACAGAGAAGTGAAGCAGATGTCTGACTTGGCTATTGTAACAGCTATTATGTAATAGAGTCTACTCTCACTTATCTGTGCTAAGATGGGTAGAAGCATGGGACTCTAAGGTGGAACCCCTAGATAATCACTACTTTTGGCACTGTTACCAACCCTTACAAGATGTGCCAATAAAGAGCAGCAACAGTATTCCAGTTCCACCTGCCTGCCCTCTGCTGGACATGCTAATGAGCAGTGAAATGGCTACAGAAAGGACAGCTGGTGTGAGCGGGAAGCTTATTCACAAATAAGTCATCTTTATTACTGTAAAATACATGTAGAAATGATTTTGATTACATGTCTAATAATTATACATTTATCAGGGACATCACTCTGTACAAACAACTAACGTTAGAGCATTTGTGAACCTTTTTATTCCTTATCTCTTCTCTCATCCATTTGGAAGGTCACCTAGTCAGATGACTAACAAACACTAGGTTCAGCTGTATAGCTAAGTTCAGCTTTACTTTGTACAGGACTGTGATTCTTTTACTCAGAGCCTGAAAGGCAGATGCCATTCTGGGAAGTTTTACCCTCAATTATGACAGAAGAAAAATACAGGAAAGGTTTTTTAAAAAGTGTAAGAGAAAATTCAGCTGCTGTGAAGTGGCAATGGAATAGCTCTTGCAAATTTCGCAAGCTTTGGCTGTGCTCCCTGAAAAATCAGCAGCAGCAATGTCCTTCAGGCAGCAGCTGTCACTGCAAGCAAAGCAGCAGCACTGGAAAGAAAAAGAAGGGGTTCCTCTGCAGACAAAGAAAACAGCTGATGCATAAAAATACAGATAGGGCTGAAATTAGCAACAAGTTGCTGACTATTTTTTACTTTTTGTAAAGTTCACTCAGCTACTAAGATAGATGTAAATTAAACTTTAGAGACAATGTGGAATCTCAAGTGGAACTGTGAAGGAATCATACACATAGGCTGAGGACAAGTTTGATTTAAGATCCTACTACTTTTAGGCTCTATTTTCTGACTAGGGTGCACCATATTTAACTAAACCATTCAGGAAGCAGATTCAGCTACCTATTAAACACGTGACATTTTCAAAATGTTCAGGATTCTCTGCCCAGCACTCACATTACTCAGCTGTCATAGTAAAGCGCTCAGATATATGATGTGAAAATTACATTTTAACGAGGTGTCATGTGTGTTTAAAGTTCTTATTCATCACTACACAGCCACAGCTTTTACTGGAGACACAAATGTACTTAATTTGCATATTATAAGGACAGAAGGTGCACCATATCCTCATTGTTAAACTGTTATGTGTAGGTTTTTTGTTGGTTTAGAGTCTACTATCTTTAGCGTACATAAGAATGGTTATATTTACATAATCTCAAATGTCTTTCAAGAAAATGTGGATTGTGTTTGGGAAGCAGAACAGCAGGTAACAAGACAGTAGCTACATCTCTTTATCATTCTATTGTTAGTACTTATTGCTGGATGTGTTTTTCACTAAATCTCAGTAGATTTTTAGATCTGTTAGACATACTAATTTTAGGAAATTTTTGAAACTCAGCTTCTCTGCCTGTTATTACCAATTTGAACCTACTTCCCCATCCTCCTTCAGCAGGAAATACTGAAAAACATTTGAATATTTAACAAGGAAAATTAGACTGCTTGATGGACAGCTTAGAAACAAACTGTAAGAGTCAAAGAAAATACCTTTCATCTAACTCCTCTTTATTAATGAATAATCAATTCAGCAGAAGGTGGTTTGGGAGAGAGAACAGTGAAGGGTGAAAGTCAGTCAAAACCAGCCACTAATCATCGCTAAAGGCAAGTGATGCAACTATCTGACTCCCTCCCACCAGTTGCATTAGGATATAGCATATGGTTTTAGAGTTATGAGGCCCATGTGAGAATCACTCAAATAATCTGTGAAACAGCTAAGTATGACTTGAACATTTTAAATGTACATCTTACAAAAAATAACCAATTAAAGGTCATAATAAAGGTAGACTTTTATATTGTATTTTATAAGCTAGAAAATAGGCTCGGTTGAAAGTATATCTGAAGAAAATTCTAGATTTGATAGTTCTGTATCTGGTGCTCTGCCCAGAAAAAACAGAGGAAGTGCTTTCACATGTACTTTGTACTCAAGTGCTAATGCTTAAAATCATTTTGGTACCTGTGTACAAAGCTGAATCACTGGTTCTTTAGACAAAACATATTTTCAAGAGAATGCAACTATTATGCATTTCTAAATATAACATATTTTCCATTTTCTCTAAGTTGAAGAAATCCCTACAATTTGTCAACTAAACAATTTAAGAAAACGTTCTTAATATAGAATTCTTTAAACAGTTGCCCACTTTCTTCCATACTGTAAAATCACTGGCCTTAATTTCTTCTGGAAGAAAACACATTAAGTATTTATGTACTTTGGTACTTATCTTTATCACACACTACCAAAGCTCACAACAACGTGAGTGAAGGAGGGGAGAAGCTGGAGGTACAGGGTGGGAGTGTGGAGGATGACTGAGTGACTTAATAAAACTTAGATTATAGATTCATGTGCTGACAGCGAAGATGACTACCTGAGGAGCATACACATAATCTTAGTAAATCACATTTAGAAACTATACTCCTATTCACCTAATATCTTGAAAAAGCAGATTTAAAAAATATAGTCCATTTATCCATTTAATCACTCAATAGTCTTTTAAAAGCACTATTTATCAGACACTTTAAGAATTTGTAGACGGGTCGGGCACAGTGGCTCACACCTGAAATCTCAGCACTTTGAGAGGTCAAGCTACTCAGGAGGCTGAGACTCGAGAATCGCTTGAATCCAGGAAACGGAGGTTGCAGTGCCACTGCACTCCAACCTGGGCAGCACAGTGAGACTGTCTCCAATCAAACAACAAAAAAAGGAATTTGTAGAAGAAACTGATAAAACAAAATCAACAAGATATTACAATGTGAATCAAAGTCTAATTAGTTCCAAAAAAAACTTTTTATAAAACATTAGATATTCTTTGCATTTGTGTTTTCCTTAATATGTGAAATATAACTATATTACCTAAAATTTTAAGAAATTATTTGCAAATCTATTTGCTATATGAATGCTAAATAGCAGTATCAAAATAAGTTCAGATTTATGTTTCTACCGATTTCATGCTGGGAAATGACAAAAATGTTGGCAATTTTACATTTAATATCATGCAGAATAAGTGACAACAGGATGGTGTTCCAAAAGTAATGTTTTTAGGGAACATAGTACATGAATTTTAAACTTCTTCTAAACTTTGCCAAGAAAACTTGGCCAATTAATGATTTTTTTTCTAGGAGAAACTTCACTTATAGTCTCTGAAAACATTTTAAATACAAGTTTAAAAAGTCAATTGAAATGAATTTATTAACATAGCTATTGTTGAAAACAATGTTTCACAGATCGTACCATTTCCCAAGACATTTCTTCTGAAAAATAATGCAAACATATATGCCACACAATTGAGCAGCTCAACAAAATGCAGAGAAATTTAAAAATGTAACAATTAAAAGTCTGGAGATGAGTGTTGGGAAAAGTAAGGAACTAGGATTAATAACTCCTGAAACCACTTTTAGAATACTTTGAGGAGTTGAGCTTTTTTTTTCATATTCTTCCTCCAAGGTTACCATTTCAGACTTTAAAAATGACCCTTGTTGAATACAAACTAGTACAGCCACTATGGAAAACAGTGTAGAGATTCCTTAAAGAACTAAAGGTAGAACTACCATTTGACCCTGCAATTCCATTACTGGATACCTACCCAGAGGAAAAGAGGTCATCACACAAAAAAGATACTTGCACACATATGTTTATAGCAGCACAATTCACAATTGCAAAGTATGGAAATAGCTCAAATGCCCATCAATCAATGAGTGGATTTAAAAAAAAAAAAAAAACTGTGATATAAATATATAGAATGGAACACTACTCTATAGGAATGAATTAATGGCATTCTTAGCAACATGGATGGACTTGGGGACTATTATTCTAAGTGAAGTAACTCGGGAATGGGAAACATACGTTCTCACAAGTGGGAGCTAAGCTATGAGAATGCAAAGGCATAAGAATGATACAGTGGACTTTGGGGACTTGGAGGAAAGTGTGGGAGGGGATGAGGGATAAAAGACTACAAATTGGGTTCAGTGTATACTGCTTGGGTGAAGGGTGTACCAAAATCTCACAAATGACCACTAAAAAACTTACTCATGTAAACAAATACCACCTGTTCCTCAAAAACTTATGGAAGTAATAAGAAAAAAAAAAAAAGAATGATAAAAAGACTGAAAAAAAAAAAAGACCCTTATAAAAACAAATCATTTGATTTCATGGTTGAAGAGTAGATACAATTTTTAGAGTACAAATACATCATGTTTAACTTGTAATATGAACTACAAATGATGCTTGTATCTAGAGGTGCTAACATCTGGGCAATTTTGGAATAAGTTATATAACTGAAGTGCTTTAAAAGGGCCTTCATTTAGAAAACATAGATAAAAATGGTACTTGTAGGGCTGGTGCAAATCTATTAGGTTGTTACTGTATTGTGCCTATTACATATATTTTCTCATTAAAAGAAAACAATAGTCTTGTGAGGTTGGAGTTATTTTTTCCATTTTATAGTCTGAGGAAATCAAGATTGAAGACTGAACAACCTGCCCAGAGTCAAAGAAGAGACAGAGAGAATTCAAACCTACATCCTTCTGATTCCCAAGCTCATATTCAGAAGCCTATGCTACCTATGTGTAAGCATCACCAAGTGTCACCAGAGGATCTTTATATACCCAAGAGAAGCATATTTGCCTTTTAGTTTTCAACACCAGATCTTTTTACAAGAGACATAAAACATAGAAACCCCTTTACATAAAAACTTCAAAAGAATGAATTTTCATTGATTAAAATACAGTTAAAATCATCGCAAAAAGATTTAGCCTGCTACCAACAGATGGTAATGACAAATACAATTTGGGTTGATAAATTTAGGATTAGTTTTTGACTCTAACATATCTGTAATAAGTTGAGGGTTTCTGTACATAGACACATAGGACCCAAAATAAAATGGCAATAAAAATTCACTAAAGGCAATTTCTTTGGGCGGGGGGGGAAGTCACTGTAACTTACTAAAGAAAAATACCCAGCTGAAACTGTTTGTATGAAATAAGAAAAGGCTCTACTAACGTTAATTGAAATTTTCCTATCAGCACACATCATGCATAAAATTTATTTGTATACATATTCTTTTCACCCCTAAACTGCAATAAGTCCATGCTAAAGCACTAGCTTTTCAATTTGAGCATTATGCATGAAAATTGATAGTTTTTTTGTGATTATATTGACAAATTTAAAGGGTGAAATTTCACTATTTGTAAAACAGACAAAGTCTTAATTGTCATTGTTCAAAAGGAATGAAAATTCAATCTCCTGACTTAAGTTAGGAATTCATTTTAAAAGCTGAAATCTATCACTTCTTAATGTTTGCTACTTCAATAGCATCCATTTATTTATTTATTTATTTATTTATTTATTTATTTATTTATTTTTTGAGATGGAATCTCGCTTTGTCACCCAGACTGGAGGGCAGTGGCGCAACCTTCGCTCCCTGCAACCTCCGCCTCCCAGGTTCAAGCGATTCTCCTGCCTCAGCCTCCCTAGAAGCTGGGATTACAGGCGCCCACCAGCTTGCCAGGCTATTTTTTTTTTGTATTTTTAGTGGAGATGGAGTTTCATCATGTTGGCCAGGCTAGGTTTTTGAACTCCTGACTTCAAGTGATCTGCCCACCTCGCCCTCCCAAAGCGCTGGGATTACAGGCGAAAGCCACCTCGCCCAGACTTCAATAGCATCCTTTTAAGAAATAATGGGCACTAGTACATGAGGGAGAGACGGCCCATATTTTAACTCCCATAAACAGACAAACAAATACATTTTAAAAAATTAAATGAAGGTGTAATTTTCCTTATGTTCACAATTACAATAACTCATTCTCTTACCCCCTCCATATATATGTACACATATATGGAGGGGGATATGTACATATATATAGATGGGGAAATGTATATACATATGGAGGGGGATACATGAATATATTAATATATAAACATATAACAACCATATGAATATGTATACTAATACACATGTGACTATACATGTATACATATATGTATAGTACACACAAAAAGCATAGTCATATATGTGCATGAGTATATATATTCATATGTTTATTATATGCTAAAATTGTGTGTATGCTAAAAATATTTTTGGCAAGTTTTTAAACACATGGGATTATGGTACTATCTTATTCTTTAAGGATAACTTAATAAAACCGAGTTAAGAACTTGCTTTAGTTTATCATATCAGAACCTGAAATGGTAATTAATTATAACTTATCTGTTACTCTAAATAAAAATAAGGTATGATCTTTTAAATAAATAAAATTTGAATTATGTTATTGCCTCTTATTCACTGATTAACTAAAAAAAGTGTTGTTATTTATTATTCCTTTGAGATATTAGAAATCACTTCCTGTTCTAGTTAAGAGTCAACAAAGGCTAAGAACCATCCATAACAAAGTTTTTACTACCAAATATAAATTTTAGTTTAAGAATATCATGACTATGAAAGGAGTGTCTTCCCAGATACTCTAGATAATGGATTATTGATCGGGTTTTAAACTGTAGAATGCAGTGGTTTAAAAAACAAACAAAAAACCTTACCTGTACAGTGGTGAGTCAGATAATAGAGTTGGTCTAGGAGATGTTGTTGAGGACTTAGGTGAAATTGTTTTTGTTGCTATTGCATATTTAGTCTTTTCTTTCCATAAAAGCCAATTCAACATAATATCAGCATTGCTGATTGTGGAAACAAGTGCTGTCACTCTGACTGAAGCCTCTCCATGATTAGAGAAAATACCACCTAATTTGTCATCCTATCTGAATAAGAAGTGAAAAGCCATTCATTCATTCATTCATTCATTCATTCCACAAGAGTGATTGAGCCTTATTATATATATGCAATGTATTATACTAGCGTCAGAGAAGACAGAAATAATGGTAAGAGAAAAATACAACAAAAGAAAGGGTAAGGCAAGGCCATTGACCATAAAAAACTTAGGATCTAGTTCAGTAAAAAGATATGCATAAACTGGACTAAGAGGAATGTCGTGCTAATAAAAGAGTGGTTCAACACATAATGCAGAAAATATGAAATATTAATAGGATTGCATTTTATTTTAGCAAAGGTTTTGTGCACGTCACTATATGAAGAACTAACCTGCTGAAAATGACACGTGCCCTTCGAAGAAGGAGTGCTAAAAACTGGAGTTCAGCAAAACAAAGGAAAGTCAATTCCTTGTAGTTATACATTTTTAAAGCTGAATGGCAAAAATAATTTAATTTTTGAATTGCTATATTACTGTCGAAATTCAGACACCCCTATCTTAGTTTTCCATTATACTTTATCTTGGGGAAGACTATTATGACTCGTTGATATGGTTTGGCTCTGGGTCCGTACCCAAATCTCGTCTTGAATTGTAATCCCCGTATCCCCACATGTGGAGGGCAGGACCTGGTGGGAGGTGATTGAATCATGGGGGCAGTTTTCCCTGTGCTGTTCTTGTGATAGTGAGTAAGTTCTTATGAAATCTGAGCGCTTTATAACGGAGTCTTCCCCTTTCGCTTGTTCATTCTCTTTTGCCTGCTGCCCTTTAGACACGCCTTTGCTTCTCTCTCACCTTCTGCTATGATTGTAAGTTTCCTGAGGCTTCCTCCGACATGCAGAACTGTGAATCAAGTAAACCTCTCTCTTCTATAAATTATCCAGTCTTGTTTATGCCTTCATAGCAGTGTGAGAATGGACTAATATGCTAGCTAAAAATTTCAACCTTTAAATTAAGGTAATTGTGTTGAGTACATAAAAATGAAAAAAAATTAAAGCGATTTATGATTGTCTTTAAACAACATTAAAAGGAAATGGTATGTTTTTAATGGAAAAAGGGTGCTTGTAAAGAATTGCAATTAAAACTATAAAAAATTCCAATGTCTTATAAAAATCAAGATATTTTTTCCTGTACTTATCAGTTATGAACATTTTTCTCAATATACCAATTAAGTTCATTCAGACACAGGCACACTCAAACTAACAACTTTCCCAAAAGGGGAGGTCATATATGATGCTCTCTGTGAGGTGAATACATTGGTGCAGGCTCCTGAAACATAGTATCAAGTTAACCCTTTGACATGTTCCAAGTAGACAGCACTTCAGTGGGCATTTCACAATTAATTAGACAGGCTGGCATTCTATTTCAGCAATGGTTTTGTGCAGTTCACTACACAAAGAACTAACCTGCTGAAAATAACAAATACCTTTCAAAGAAGAAGAGCTAAAGACTGGAGTTGAGCAGAACAAAGGAGAGTCTACTTTTCGTAGTTATAAATTTTTACAGCTGAAAGTGATCAGCAGCAACCTTCTTTAGACGCAAAGAGGAAGAACAATTTTCAGGTACACAGGCCAGAAGACCACAAAGAAAGTTAAAAAAAAACAAAAACAAAAACAAACAAACAAACAAAAAACCAACATAAAATGAACTTGCTGAGAACAAACTGTAAATATTTCCCCAAAGAGTACCATAAAAGGTTGAACTTACCTGATCTACTATCCAGCGGTCCAAAATCCAAAGAATATTTCACAACATGATAGTTATTCCATACATAAAGTAGGTTGTCCCTGGGGTTGTAATCCACAGCTGCAATGTACTGGTATGAATTGGGAAAGGGTACATCCACCAAACTATCCTTGCTTTGGTCAGTGTTGTAAATGTAGTCAATCTTATTTCCAGTGGCCTCATTGTCATCATCCTCATATACAGATTTGACCACATACAGAATTCCACAAATCATAAAGGCATTGGAAGCTGACCTTTTATCATATGCAGTATCCCATGTTCCTTCGATCCGTAGGGTGTAAGGGTTCAACTGACTAATGACAATTTTACCGTTGTTTTGTTCTGTTGCATAGATTACCCATAGCCCATTCTCATCTACTGCCAGGTCTATGTCAGATTTGCCTCCCCATCGGTAAGGGGAGGTATCATGGTAATTGGCATTTGCTATAATAGCCTCTCCACTCTTTATCCTAGTCCGCAAATCAAACTTTACTATGTTCCTGGTGCGCTCTTTGTTGAAGAACAAAGCTCCATCATACACTACAAATCCTGTGCCATCCACCCTATGAGGGAGCTTGTAGGTTGTAGTTGGTCTTCCAGCAATGAAGTCATCCTTGGATGAATACTCAGTCAGGGTATCAGTTCTGTAGGGAGTCCAGGGCATATAATAAATCTTGTCAGATGCCTGCAGAGGGTCTTTGCACCACGCCCCAGATTGGTGGTCAGACTCAAACAAATGTTCACTCTGGTATACTCCTTTTAGTAGTCCAGGACAAAGAAAAACTGTTGGAAGGGAAACAGTTAAAATAAATAAATGCATTAATTTCATATTTTGTTATTTAGTCTTATTTTTCACCAAATGGAATGCAACTCTAACAGGAGATACCCACCATCACTTATTTTGCTGCATTCTTTTAAGAACACAAAGTATTCTTCCACATTAATTTTGGCTTCATTTCAAAATCATTTTGATTTCGATAACTGAAAAATATCTAGCCTTTTTGTGAGTAGCTGTGCCTTCCTGTGATTGTTACCTTTGTAAACACGCTACAATATTTTTGGAAATATATATTAGATGTGACATATGTCTACATATTCTATAGACATATAAGAAACACAAATGTTTATACACAATACTTTTAATAGTTCACTGAAGAACATATTTCAAAATAAAAATTATTGTTTCCATTCTGATGAAATTAGCCATTCAGTAGTTATCATTAAGAAACAGATGAATATCCCATAGTAATTTTTTTAATAAAAGAAAAGAAAAGCCCTGTAATACAGGCCACTGAATCTTTTAGCAAAAAAGCTCTCAAAGTTGCTACAACACACACAGAGCATGCAACCCACACAATTAAAAATGAGTGATGGATGGATACTGGAAGGAAAAGAGAAAGGAAGAAAAAGAAAGGAAAGAAGGAATAAGGAAAGAAGAAAAGGTGAAAGGTTACAGAAAAGAACCCAAGATCTAGATTTTAATCAGTTAAAAATGTCCTGTTAAATACAGTAGTATTGGAACTTAAAAACATGTACCTTTTACTGTTACATGAAAAGAGCATTAAAACCCAAGATTACTTGCTATAATATTTTGCTGCTCATACTTCAGAATGAAAATGGCTAGGAATCATCTGATTCACTTGATTTTTGTATGATTCAGTAGCATATCATGTGAATGGTGGTAAGAAAGCCTGGCTGATTCATCTGCAGTAAAGGGGCTATAAAGCAATGTTTCCCAAAGGTTGGTCCTTGAATCATGTGTTTCAAGTGGCATAGCTAGATGTTACACAGAAAGAAAAAAGGGATCCTTACCCACATGTGTTTAAGAAATGTTTTATTAAATACAACTGTAGCAGAGATTCTAATAGCATAGGTACATTTGAGAATCTCCAAGGCGGAAGTGGGAAGGGTGAGCAAATTTCACACACTAATTGGATCATGGCACCTTTATTATAGAGCTTCTTTGGAGTATAGAGTTCCACTGAACCTACTATGGGAAACACTGCTCTAATATATTTGCAAAGCAAATACACTGAAAAATAATCATGCAATCTACTGTTATGTTTGGAATGATTAGAAGTGTACTGGGTGAAAAAATTAGAAAATCACCGTAATTTGGACTTTTACCCTTTTTTAAATGATTAAAGTAGTATTATGTTGGCATTAGTGATTAGCTTTTAAACAGCAACTATAAGCATAGATGCAATGGAAAACAATCTAAGATGAAACTCGGGTAGATTTTGGAGATTATCGAAAAGAAAAGTACATTACTAAAATGCCTAAAGTTTTACTTTTAGAGAAATAAGAAGTTTGGGAACAGGCTAACTACAAAAATCTTCCATAGCAAGGACAGAGGGCCATCATCAATATACAATCCATAATAATATTAATTATAAGAATTTCATATGCTTGCTATAATTATAAAGGATAGGTATCCATTGTTATCAAAACTGTATATAAGCTTTATGCTAAAATTAATAATCATCCTTGGTGACTAAAGTAATTTACTTTAGGTGGTTCGGAAAACTATTTCCCTTTTCCCCCAATAGTTAAAAATTAATGGAATAGGGAAACCATGCCAGAGCTATGAAAAATTGTCTAGTATAGAAATAAAAACAAATTAAAGCAACTACTATTCATCACCATGAGTTGGATTTCTAACTATTCAAAAATAAAGGGGAATAAAATACACTGTGGAAACTTTTATACTACTAAACTCTTCTTAGATAAAAGAAGCTGACACTTGTCAGTAATACAGATTAAAGTGAAGTTGAGCAGCAGAGGTAGTAAATAAATTTTCATAAAATAGATAAGAATTAATAACAAAATTATTTTAACTAAATGTTAAACTGTTAAATAACTTAGCCTATAAATAGTATATAATTTATGAAAGGTATTTAATTACCTTTTTGTTCCACTTCTATTGGAGAGAGAGAAGTAAAGAGAGAAAGGAGAAAAGAGAATAGATTAATGGTACGGTATTGGCCAAGCACTTTTTATTCACCTCTTCCAAACTGAAAGTAAATAATTTATTTCACTCATACTTGCTTTATTGAACATTATATGTTTTAATAAACTCATCTCTCTAATACAGTTATTTAAAAATAATCACATTATATTCTTTAAAATATATTATAAACTTTGAGAAAAAGGGTAAAAATTAATCAAACTATGATTAAATAAACACATCATTCCAAATTACAGACAAAGGAAATGCAATATTCATAATAAGAACACAAATATTTCCATTTGAAAGGCAGGTCAATAGTTACACAAAGAAAGCTTTCAAATAGTTTGACTAGTCTCACTTATAAATATTATAGTCTATACCACTATTTCACATAATAGTTATGTTTTCTATGCATTTCAAAGAATTTGTTCAGAAGAACTACTCGGCAACTCATTTCCTAAGGCCTAAGATTTCCTGTAGCTTGTCTGTCTTATGAGAAATGCACATCATGCGACTACACATTAATGTGGAATGCTCTTACCCTAAATAAATTGATTTGGAATCCTTATTGAAGAAACTTTTCTCCCTGCCACTCAGTAATATTTGATATTACTGTGGAAAAAATATTGTGTTTCAGAAAAATATGTTATCAGAAGGTTTAGAAAAATAATGAGCCACTGGCTCTGGTCATTTCTGAAACTCTTAACAGAGTCAACATACACTTATAAAAATAGAGATCCTCAAACATGTTATGTTTATACATTTCAAATTAAATTCCATAATTATTTTTAAGGTATTGACCAATATAAGTCAGTAACAAATTTGGAAAATTGTTAACATATTCACAAACTCAGCAAGCAGCATCTCTTTGTCTTATAAACATTTTGTTTCACCAAAGACAATGTGCTATATTCTAACATGAAAAGAGGGACCAATAAGAACAAAGAGGAGAATGTCAGGGAAGAATAGTTCACAACACAAACTTCAAAAAATCACAGATTTCAAGTGATGTAAAACTAAAGCAATTTCAGTGGAAGAGATGAACTCAGATATTATGCACAATAAATAAATGTAAAACTCTAGTAAGATTTCAAAAACAAGTGAGAAATACTGTTTAGGATAATTACATTTGGGTGATATCTTTATACTTTGATCTAAGCTTGCATGTTTCCAGTTATTGTCAAATCCACACTCGTTTCTCTCCAACGACTTTTTTGAAGCCTCAATATCATGTTGCAAAGTGATACTGTGCAGTGATATTCCTCAATCTCACCGAGGAAAAACTGGCATATATCAAAAGTTCTGCTTAGAAAGTTGCAAATAAGGTTATCAAATTTTAGATCCTTCATCTCACTAATTAATAAATATTATTATGTTTTAAATAATTTCAACTTTTATTTTAGAATCAGGGGTACATGTACAGGTTTGTTACATGGATATATAATGTGATGCTGAGGTTTGGGGTATGATTGATCCCATCACCCAGGTAGTGAGCATAGTACATAATAGTAAATTTTTCAACCCTTGCCCCTCTCCCTCCTTCTCTACAAATATTATTTTTAATGATATTTCTTGGATGCTTTTAAAAACTCTATTATATTGTCATAATTTATCATCATCCTCAATCTTTATTGAGTAACTCCAGGGTTTACTGGACCATATGTCTCAAATAGTCTAATACAGGCATCTCAAGCCTTATCTGAGATGCACTTCATGCTTATACCAGAATAATGACAAACCTGTGTTCAGACTGACAACTAGAAGAAGCATAACTAAGCACCTTAACAAATTGCATAATTGATAGTCTCCAACGTGTAGATTTGAGGCCCATTATAATGAAGGCTGAGGTTGGGGATAGAAAGTCATACTAGAGTTGATATTTTTCAACTACTAGCCTACAAAGAAGTTTTCAGAACTAATTTTGTTCCTTGAAATAGCCTTAGATAGAGATATATTTCTGATAAATACGCACACAGAGAGTTTTACATTCTAAAACACAGAAATGCACGTTCATGGAAATTTAGTCTTCTTTCACATAAAACTCATACACAATCTTATTTTTGAGTGGAACTATCCTAACTTCTTTGTGAGTTTTATTTATCTCTTCAACAAATATTTAATGAGGAAGGAAGGCTGTGTGACAAAAAAGTATTGGCAATGGTATCTGTTATATTCTTCAAATATTATCTTACACTTTAATGGAAATTTTTATTTTTTGAAGAGTTTTAACCTCTATTAACTCAACTGCCATTTAGTAAAATTTTGGTTTTGATTCTCTGGTCCTGTTTAATATCAGAGACACTGGCATAAGCTGTAGAATAAGTAAAGCTTGCCTCTGTTGATTGCTGGTTACTCAAAATGAAGATTTATTAGGCTGTTGTGCTTTGGAGAAAATTATTATGATCTTGCCCATGTCATGACTGGCTGTAGCTCATTTATCATTTATTTGATATTTTCAAGACTGAAGTAAAATAGTCCTATAATTTAAGTTGAAACAAGTGCACACAAATCATATTCCCATAACAAAAACTGGCAAGACAACATAATTTGTCATTGAAAAGCTCAGTAACACTAAGGATTGGCCAGTCATTACCTATCATTTAATTCTGATTCTAGAAGCTTCCCTACACTGAATAATCAAATTACATGAATACAAGAAACAAGCACACTACTACATCCTGCATAACCACATAATAAATACTCAGTGAATAGCTCTTGAATTAAACACTATCCAAATAACATTGAATAATTTTGCTTCTTGATATTTAAAGCATGTTGTAGAAAGAAAAAGTGGTGAAATAGAATCTGCATTCACTATATAAAATCATATTGCAATGCATTATCTGCATAATGTCTGTATATTTTAATAGGTGGGGAGGAAAGTAAAATTTATAAGCAATTTATATCTCTAACCCATTAAATGTAAAACTGGAGAGCAAAAGAAGAAGAAGTATATGGGTGGTATTGTGGGTTATACTGGCAAAAAATCATTTGTTGCTATGAAACAGCCTGCAATGATCTAAAAACACAGGCCTAAAATACTCTCTTCCCTCCTCTCTGTAATAAGATAATAAATAAATGAATTGCATGATGACAACCGTGTGAGGGCCTTTTTCAGGATCTCTTGTTTTTTAGTCTAGTCCAATATCCTGAATTCTGGCATAGCTGTCATTGTTCATTTCCAAAAGTTTTTGAGACTAGTTTGTCTCCTTTTCTCTCCACACTTTTAATTTCCAAACTATTTTTACTGTGCATTCAGCCTCTATAAATCTGTTTATATATTTCCTTAAAGTGATTTCATCGTTATCCTTTGTCAAACTTAATGTCATAAGCTATATCCTGTAGTTAGAGTAAATGACAAATTCAATTAAGGAAAATTTTATTCTGTATCAAAGAAAGAAACAGGTAAAAACGACTAGTAAATTTTCCTCTATATTTTCTAAGAGTTCATAAAATAGATACAATATATAGTTATGCTACTGTTTTGAAAAATAAGATATCTGTTCAGCCATTTCTGAATCATATGCAATACTTTTGAATTGCATTGTTTAATTAGAAAAGGCATGGATCAGAGAGCATATGTATGTATTGCCAAGCTTTTAAAAATTACATCACAAAATAGAGAGAAATAAATTTGTTGCATGCCAAAAAATGTTAATGCCATAACTAAGAACTATGAACTTGTATTCAATTCTAATGTTTAAATTATCTTTTCTTTTAAACTACAAAAATCATAGAACACATTTTCTATTTACAATGTAGAATGTTACAATCCAATAATGCCCCTATATTTCTGTAATCTAAAAGGAAAAAGACACTTATAGGGGACATAACATGGTAATAAAATATTAAATATTATAAACATTTTTTTTCATTGCAATATAATAGTATTGTTAACAGAACAATTGTCCTTATTACATTTGGTTTAGACTATTAAAATACACTTGGGTACCCTTATCACATCCCAGTGGGGCAGTTGGGATATGGCAGAAAGGCAAACTAAGAAAGTAATAAAAAAATCACAACCAGTTACCTATAAGTTGCATAATCAAAAGCTCACAATAATACAGGTTGAGCATCTCAGATCTAAAAATCTGAAATAAAAAATGTTCCAGGCTGGGCACGGTGGCTCATGCCTATAATCCCAGCACTTTGGGAGGCCAAGGTGGGTGGATCACAGGAGTTTGGGAGTTCGAGACCAGCCTAGCCAACATGGTGAAACCCCATCTCTACTAAAAATACAAAAATTAGCTGGGCGTGGTGACCCATGTCTGTAATCCCAGCAACTCGGGGGGCTGAGGCAGGAGAAGCACTTGAACTCACTTGAACCCAAAAGGCAGAGGTTGCAGAGAACCAACATCGCACCATTGCACTCCAACCCAGGTGACAGAGTGAGACTCCATCTCCAAAAAAAAAAAAAAAAAAAAAAAAAAAAAAAAAAAAAAAAAAAAAATTGTTCCACTGAATATTTCCTTTGAGCATCATGTTTTCAGATTTTGGAGCATTTCAGTTCTCCAAAGGCCACTGCACCCGACCTTAAGTAGACATTTAAGTGCAGGCATTCTCATTATCCCAACTTTTCAAATGAGGAAACTGAGGAACAAATATCATGGCTCTATGGCTAATAAGTTTAGGTAGCTAAGCTTTGTTTAGGTAGAGTTGAAAAAGGAATATATTGAATATGTTTTAAAATCCCAAACATCAGAAATCTGAAACATTACTGATCCCAAGCATTTCGGATAAGGGATACTCAGCCTATACTTTATATATGAACAGCATTTTATAATTTAATAAAATGTTTTCACATGAATCACCTTATTTAGTTACTGAAGAATTAACAGCACAGTAATGTGATGCAGTATTTATTATTCCCATCAGAGAAGAGTAAAGAGGGTCAAAACACTAAAGGATTTGACCAAGGTCAACCCTGGTAGGTGGCACAGTACTACCATTTGTCTGATACTATACGCTGACTCTCACAAGGTACAAACTCAATGAAACACAGTTTAATTGTTGTACTCTTGTTCTCCATTTCCTCCCTGTCATCAAATCCTTGAAAAAGCATACTTTAGAAAAGACAAAAATATAAATAGAATCTCCCTGAGGGTAGGCACTATATCTGGTATAATATTCATTCATTAAGTACTGAAATTTTGCATACAAAAGCAATGAATGTTTAAGTAGACCTTTCTTTCTTTCTTTTTTTTTTTTTTTTTGGCACGGAGTCTCGCTCTGTTGCCCAGGATGGGGTGCAATGGCGCGATCTCGGCTCACTACAAGCTCCGCCTCCCGGGTTCATGCCATTCTCCTGCCTCAGTCTCCCCAGTAGCTGGGACTACAGGCGCCTTCTACCACACCTGGTTAATTTTCTTTGTATTTTTAGTAGAGATGGGGCTTCACCTTGTTAGCCAGGATGGTCTCGATGTCCTGACTTTGTGATCCGCCCGCCTTGGCCTCCCAAAGTGCTGGGATTACAGGCGTGAGCCCCTGCACCCGGCCTTAAGTAGATATTTAAATGCAGGCATTCTCATTATCCCAACTTTTCAAATGGGGAAACTGAGGCACAAATACCATGGCTCTATGGCTAATAAGTTTAGGTAGCTAAGCTTTGTTTAGGTAGAGTTGAAATAGGAATCCAAGTTTAGATATTATTCATTATTGATATTCAATAAGATAAAAATTCATCTTATTTATCTACAGTGCTCAACACATAAACAGAGCTTAATTAATATTTTCCATGCTTTGTGCAATGACTAAATGGCACTATGGTATTTTCAAAGAAAGGGACTGACTGACACACTTTTCAGTGCTATCACCCCTTGAGACTAGTGTACTAGTGTTACAAAGCAACTCTCCAGAAAAGATAAAATAACAGGGGAAAAAAAAAAAAAAAAGGTTTCCAGATTTCTTGACCAAGGGAAACCAAGATTTCTCTTATCACTGGAAACAAACCTGTGCTGAATAACTCTCATGTCTCCCTAATTGTTATTATTCTGAAACAGATAATTCTCTTTTTCCATGTCACTTCCACCAAGAAATACAGAAGCACTTCAGTAAATAGAAATTAAAAAAAAAAAAAAAAAAAAAAAAGTGAAGTTCATTAAATTTTTTGGTATATTGCATATCAAAAATTCTGACAGACATCTGTCTCTTTCAGTAAATAAAGTACTAATCCTTTATTTAATGAGAGACAGGAGTAATCTCTGCAGCTCAGCTTCTAAATTATGTTTTTCAAATAATACCCACGCATCACTGAACAAAAGTGCTGCTCAAGCACCTTGTATTACAATGGCTTTATATAATTTGTTTCCAAAATTAACACCTCCTAATGAATTTCATCCTGGAGTGTGCAGATTGAAAATGTCAATAATTCATAAAATGCTTTTGCTAGCCACATTCTAATTTAAACACTTAAATGCAGTATCTATAGATGCTACAGAAACTGAGATGGCTTTTTATTTTGCATTAACGTTCCATGCCATTGATGGATCTGCAAAACCTTTCAGACTATTAATTTAGCCTTTTAGAAGAAAATGCAGCTCTCTTAGTAGACTCTTTTGAGAATCTATTTATAATAGCTTTAGTAAAAATAATAATTTTTCAAAGTTATTATTGGTAATACTTAAAATTGATCCATTTGCTTCTTCAATGATGTACCGTTGTTATAGTGATTTGTTACTACTGTGTGATAACCACATGGCATTTAGAGTTGCTAAACAAAAAACAAAGGCAGAGTTACTTCAGATTGTATAAGACTAAATATGCATGTTTATATATTACATCCACTGAATGCATCTGTGGAGCTCCTGTTATGTGCAACACACTTAAGAGCTGTGAATAGAGACAAATAGTAACAATCATAGCACTTAATAGTTACCGAATATGTACTCTGTGAAGAGTCAATCTGTGAATCATTTTATTTCATCCTCATCGAAACTCATGACTTTGGTGGTACTATTATTACAGGAGTTATTAAAAAATTATTTTAGGTACGTAGAAAGGTTGAGGAGTCCTCGGTAAGGCTTTTTCTTTTAATAAAAACAGTTCCCAAAACATTTCTAATAGAAAGCGGTTTGAAAAGCCTACGGGCAAGCATTGATATGCAAATGCTGGGGAATAGAAACCTGATCCACCCAACATGGCGGTTCCCACCCTCTTCTAGTCACCACATATGCCAGGTGTCTTGGCTGCCTCTGGACACCACCACCTCTGCAAGACATCATGGCGATCTGCATTTGTACATTAAATGGCTAAGGTGGGAGGGCCAGTTTTTTTTCACTGCTTACGTGAATAGTACACCTGGTAAAACCAATCCCCTGGGCCCTATGCAAATCAGACACTGCCTCCAACAGCCTCCCAGTATAACTGACTGCTTTCTGTGGAAGGGGCAGGGATTTTTATCTGTTCAGAGCCCCCACTCCCTCTGTATGGGGGAGCTTTATTTCTTCCTTCTTGCCTATTAAACTTTCCTCTCCTTAAAACCACTCCACGTGTGTCCGTGTCATTAATCTTATCGGTGTGAGACAAAGGGCCCTGATGTTTCTCCGGTCATCGAAGTCATATGACTACTACGACCATGCTATAAAGGACAAACTAATCTCTGCATCAGGGAAATTGTAGTCTAATAATTGGTGATTTTCAGTATACTTATTTACTAAAGATAAACTGTTCTTAAATGCTGTCAAAGAAACCTGTGTAAAGACATTAAAAACAGACAAGAATAGAAGTGAATGACAGAGAAAGGGGGAATTGTCAAAAGAAGCTGAAGTTAGAAACACAAGGCACAACAGTTTGACTAAAATTAACTTTCTATGGAAAATGTCATCTATTTGTTCCTAAGACATGTATTTTTGACTGATTCTTATTACTAGGTTCTATACATCCAGCTCTGGATATGTAACAAATATGATATTAAAAATGAATCTAGATCTAATTTCAGAAATTTCGTAAATACTTTTAAATTAATAGTCCCAGAGTTTGGAGGCTGAAAGTATGTTAGATGCCATTTAGTTTAGTTGATATTTTATAAATAAGAAAAATGAAACCAGATAATTGAGATATTAGCTCCAAATAACAGTTTATGTTAGATTAATTGGCATTCCAATT
Source organism: Chlorocebus sabaeus (assembly GCF_047675955.1). Taxonomy (NCBI): domain Eukaryota; kingdom Metazoa; phylum Chordata; class Mammalia; order Primates; family Cercopithecidae; genus Chlorocebus; species Chlorocebus sabaeus. Next base: position 7,434,538 of record NC_132910.1, read on the forward strand.
TTATCAAATACCAAAAAAACTGATGAGTAAACATCTTAAACCTACCTTCTAAGGGCTTCAGTTGACATGTATAGGATATATTTGACATATTTTCTACATGTCAATTTCTAAATAATTCTACAATTAGTTTGATTTTTTGTTTCCATTCTAGACATCATATTTGTACTAATGAACATATTATTATTCACCATGTTATTATTAAATACAAAATATTTTCTGTTCTTTGGCTAGTAAATCCAGACCCAAGTCGACGGAGGCGTTTGAAAGAATTCTACAAAGTACCAGAGTATTCCATAGTTTCTTAAGCATTCCTAGGCTATTCCTCAAGATGTTGGGTTTTGTTGGTGTTTTGTTTTTTTCTTATGGAATGTCTTGGTGGGTTTTGTTGTTCTATTCTCTTGTATGAAATGATGATAGAAAGTTACCATTCCAAGATTAATTCACAAGATTTCAAGAGCTCTGGTAGAGACAATAGTTATAATTGTATCAGAAATAAACTGACTTGACTTCTTACAGCTAAATGTTTATCTTGTCAATAGAATTAGGATAGCAATTTCTGCCTTCACACTCCATAACATTGTTAAGTGAATCAAAAATTATCACATTACTTACTACTGTATTTTAAACACTCCTAAGGATTAAAAAGCAAACTGTGATTTGAGGCTAATATCTCAGTTATCTGGCTTCATTTTTTCTTATTTATAAAATATTGGCTCAAATAAAATGATATCCAAATCTTTAGATTCATTACTATAATCTTCCAATATGTGTTTCTTATATATTTTTATATAATTTCAGAAAATTCAATGAATCTATCATCCTTAGAAATTTTTATACAAACAGTATTTGTTTTTCAGGCTTTCTATGAAATTTCTGTTCATATTTGAAAGGCCAAATATTTTGTAAAACCTACACGAAGCTTCTGATTTTCCTTTTATTTTTGTCTTACCTAATCTGCTTTGTTTGTCACTGAGCACTCACATACCTTGAAAGGGGAGTGATAGGAGGAAAGGATGGCTTACACAATGATTGTCGCTTGTGAGAGTGACTCTGTCCATGTAAAACCCTCAAATATACTGTGATGGTTAGTACTGAATTTCAACTTGATTAAATGGAAGGATACACAGTATTGTTCCTGGGTGTGTCTGTGAAGGTGTTACCAAAGGAGATTAACATTTGAGTCAGTGGACTGGGAGAGGTAGACCCACCCTCAATCTGGGTGGGCACCATCTAATCAGCTGCCAGCACAGGGGCTAGAATAAAGCAGGCAGAAGTTGGAAAGAGCAAACTTGTTGAGCCTTCTGGGCTTCATCTTTTTTCTGTGCTGGATGCTTCCTGCCATCACACATCAGACTACAAGTTCTTCAGCTTTTGGACCCTTTGCAAGGGCTCTCAGGCCTTCGGCCACAGACTGAAGGTTACACTGTCAGCTTCCCCACTTTTGAGGATTTTGGGACTCGGATTGGTTTCCTCGCTCCTCAGCTTGCAGACAGCCTATTGTGGGACTTCAATTTGTGATCGTGTGAGTCAATACTCCTTAATAAACTCCCCTTAGTATATGCATCTATCCTATTACTCCTGTCCCTCTAGAGAACCCTAATACTGTTGATAAGAAAGATTTGTAATCGGTGGAATTCCTCCTTATTGATATTCAGATTTAAGTTATTCTTAGTCCTACTTATTTAGCATTTACACTATACCAGTATATTTGCTGGGTACTTCCTCTATTATCTTATTTAATCCTCACATCAACCCTGCTGAGATTATTGTCACCATTACGCAGATGAGGAGACAGTAGAAGACTCATATAACTAGTAATTGGTAGAGCTGGTGTTTGAACTCCGAAGCCTGCACTAAACCTCTGTGCTATGCTCCCTGGGAAAACAGAACAAAAGGATTATGATAATTATGAGAACGACTCATATTTATTAAGTGCCTGGTACTTCCTTATTATCCACTTAATGCATTACCACTAACAATTAGATAGTGTCATGATTTCAATATTACGAAGGCAGAAACAATGGTATAGATAAGTTAAATAAATAGTTAAGTGCCACGTTCAAGATACAATGCCAGGCTTCTCACCAGAGCACAATTGCTAAACCACTATCTTTCATGTGCAAGCTACTATTATTGAATATCTCCATTGATTAAACAGAAAATACTATTCCCAGCTACCCCTATTCTCTCTACATGCCATCAGTGCTTCATCTGCTAAGTAATATTCAGCAGAAATAGAAAATTATTTGATGGGCTGCTCTTAATACAAATATGATTGTGATTACAACAAACAAAGCATTTGAAAGTTAAAATCAGTAGCTAGGAATAACTTATCTTAAAAATGTATCACTCTAGCCAGGCATGGTGGCTCATGCCTGTAATCCTGGCATTTTGGGAGGCTGAGGTGTGTGGATCACGAGGTCGTGAGTTCGACACCAGCCTGGTCAATATGGTAAAACCTCATCTCTACTAAAAATATAAAAACTAGCCGGGCGTGGTGGTGTGTGCCTGTAGTCCCAGTTACTCAAGATGCTGAGGCAGAAGAATTTCTTGAATCTGGAAGGCAGAGGTTGCAGTGAGCTGAGATCATGCCACTGCACTCCAGCCTGGGTGACAGTGTGAGACTCAGTCTCAAAATAAAAAACAAAAGTATCATTCTGAGTTTTGCTAAAAAATTTCTTCTCAGAGTCATCTATTTAGGATCTCTTTTCAGATTACATTGCTTTTCTTGAACACTATTTAAGGCAGTATCACATTCCAGACTTACAAGTATAATGTTTGTCACTTGGAAAGCAAGGAGCCAGCATTTGAGTTAGTCAATAACGTCTGACAGGGGGCGTGAGCGGTGGCTCAGGACTATAATCTTAGCATTTCTCGGGGCTGAGTTGGGCAGATCACTTGAGGTCAGGAGTTCAAGACCAGCCTGGCCACCATAATAAAAACCCGTCTCTACTAAAAATACAAAAATTAGCCAGGTGTGGTGGTGGGCGCCTGTAGTTCCAGCTACTCAGGAGGCTGAGGCAGGAAAATCACTTGAATCCAGGAGGTGGAGGTTGCAGTGAGCCAAGCATGACCACTGCACTCTAGCCTAGGTGACCGGGTGAGACTCTGTCTTTAAAAAAAAAAAAAAAAAAAAAAAAAAAAGTATGACAGAGGTGAAAGAAACGCGGGGGTAGAAGAATTAAATATGCCAAGAAGAAAGTGGTACACATAAAACCATTTGCTATTATTTGTCTTACTTGAAAGAAAAATCATGTTTTATTAATCATGTAGAAGTAGCAGTTTTCTCATGTGGTTCCTCCTATTTCTTCTTTTATTCTTCAGTGACCATCACAGTGTGTTCATGACAATTCAGCAGCATGATTCCACTGGCCTAACCAAATATAGTTAATTGGATAGTGAATGGTTTCTACTTGTTTTCCACTCTTTATAAAGGATTAATTCTGCAGTATTGGCATATTTAATACAAGAATTGCATGCCTCTGAGAATGATGGCATCATATTCCCTATCTGTTTTCCTTATGAATTTATGTCCTCCTTTGAGAGATAGTGACAGAAATAATAAATACTCATTAAAAAAACAGTTATAAACTGGGTAGGTCAAAGTTGACAAAGGAAATAATAAGCAAATAGCTATCCAAATGTATATAATGTGATACAAAATCCAAAGGTGAGAAATTGAATAGAAAAATTAAATTAAAACAAATAGAAACACAGCATGAAGTATACTTTCCCTCTCATTCTTTATAATACTCAGCCAACATCTGTGAGGCAATTCACTAAATGCATGTCTTGTTTATTTTAGTGAAATGTGTCAAATTAGAGGAAAAGTCAGTTTTAGAGAATGAAACAAATGACCACATTATTCTTTGCTCTATTGGACCACTGTCAACATACTTTACAGTCTATTTAAACTAACTAGCCCCTACTATTTTTTTTTCCTTAAAAGCCATCTGTAGAAGGGTCATAAAAAGAAATTTGTTAGTGAGATCATTAAGGAAGGAACTACCAACAATATAACATTACTAGGTGTAACCTTCTCACCAATTAAATCAGCTTCTTGGTAGACAACAAACAGTGGTTGATATCTATTAAAGTGATTAGAGTTGAAACTTATTGAATCTTTAATTTTATGTTTATATTCACTGTAAGTACTATATAAATATTAGTACATCTTCCACATAAGGTGGTCTTTTTTGTAAAAAAATTCAACTTTAAAGAACAAATAAATTTTAAATAGAAGTTATATGTTTTCAGGAACCGCTATGTAATGACAAATTCTGCTAACTTACTAGAAAGTAACCTGTATATGTTTAATGACTGCTTCATTCACTGCTGTGAAATATTCACTTAAAACAGGCCACTCAATAAGTATTTTAAATTTATTAAATAAATACAAGGTTTTTCTATCTCAGATGCTCTTGAGTAACAAGTACAACTTTATTTGTATTAAGAAAGGCACATTTAAAGAAAAAAATAAAATAGCTATGTGGATTGTACCAATGCTATGCTGAAATGAATATTTTCTGATTATAAAGTTTAATGAATACATCTATTTGTTATTTTTGGTTAATATTCTAATTACCAAAAACCCCAATAAAACCCAAAAACCCAAACAACCATGGTCTGTTCCATTATGCTACATTATTTTATTTTATTTTATTTTATTTTATTTTACTTATTTATTTATTTTGAGACAGAGTCTCACTCTGTCACACAGGATGCTATGCAATGGCCTGATCTCAGGTCACTGCAACCTCTGTCTCCCAGGTTCAAGCAATCCTCCCGCCTCAGCCACCCGAGTAGCTAGGACTACAGGCATGTACCACCATGCCTGGCTAATTTTTGCGTTTTTAATTGAGACGAGGTTTCACCATGTTGGCCAGGCTGGTCTCGAACTCCTGATCTCAGGAGATCTGCCTGCCTCGGCCTCCCAAAGTGCTGGGATTACATGTGTGAGCCACAATGCCCAGCCCTATTATGCTACATTTTAAAATAATGAAAACTGCAAACAAAAGCTTACATGTGAGGGCATTTTAAACATAATTACATAAGTGCATAATTTTAAAACAAGAAGAATTTATAGAAAAAACGGCCAACAGTTATTGAATGTTTACTATGTGTAAACTCTTACTACTAACTTAATTATCAAAACGACTTTTAGATAGGAATGATATTATCACCATTTCACAGATAAAACAAGTGAGGAGAAGAGAAATTAAATTACTTGCTCAAGGTCACAAATCGGGTAAGAGAGAGAGCTAGGAATTTATAAGACAATCTGGCTCCAAGGTTTAGGCTCATTGGATAGCATATAATTTCCCAAGAAGATTACAGATCAGTTGGTACTGAATTATTTTTTTCTCACCCAGAAAATGAAGTAACACAATTCTGATGTCCTATTTCAAAGGTCAATGGATTTGAAAAATACATTCAAATGCATGATGTTTTAAACGAAATCTCAAGTCATGAATTTTGGATGGTTTGTCACACACACACAAACACACACATACACACATACACACATAAACTATGTGGCCTATAGAATTTGGCATCTACTTTGAAAAAAATGGTATACACATTTGGAAACAGTGTGGAGGTAAAGTTTTAGGTTTCTGAGATTTATGAGATGTATATTTACTAACCACAAACAATTACATCTTAACCCACAGGACTTTCCTTAACATCAGTTCCCCTTTCATGCATCTAGATGCATGAATTCATCACACCATGGTCAAGTTCTAGACTCTTCTGTGCCTTATTAATTTTACAGAAGAAGAGAGATTTATCACAGAAAATATTAACTCCTTAGCGATGGAAGTTAACATCAAAAGCCTAAATTATAAAAGGAAAAACAGTATAAAATCCTGATGTGTTGCAATGCTATGATAATTTTTTTTTCGTTCTTTTTCAAAACACGCATAGTTTCATCTACCATTGTAAAACTGATGTCTTAATAGTGCATCTAAGTTTATGCATTTGGAGGATTTGGCAGTATTTTATGAATCTTCTCCCTTAGTTTAGTGAACTATATATTATCTATTTGAATTCAGGGCCATTAAATTCTTACAAAGTGTTTATTGCACTATACATATTATTGGTCCTGTCACTGAACAGTGCCCTCTTTCTGTTTTATAGCTAATGTAGCATTTCTCCATGACATCAATAGATTAAAACATTTACTACCAGAAAAATTATGTGAAAATGGAGCAAACTCATTTTGCTACAAGCTAACTCAATAAATCTGTCCAGTTTACTGATGTTCACTTTCCTTTAAAACCGGTATGTATTTATCTTGCAAACTTCAAGAAGGCAGAAGAGAGAGGTTAATTTTCTTTTTTTTCTACCCCTGGCAGCAATGCTACATGTTAATGTTAGTAAATGGCAGTTGAATAGAACCAGATCTATATTTCTGATAAGTACTCGGGAAAATTTAGAAAAGGGTCAATGAGGGATGTATTAAGATTTTAAAAGGTTCCCTATCTATTGCTTTCAGGGACACACAACTATTTCAATAACAGAAGAAGGAAGTACAGCTAAAGTTAATTGGTTGAATTTTATGATGCTAACTTGATGCCTTTCTTAAATTTATCACCAAAAAATAAGTCATTAGCAAATCTAATTTGCTTCCATTCGAGCAAATAAAAATAAAATACAGGCAAATTTAATCTTACATTTTTAAGCTGATAATTGAGGAATAAAGAAAATGGTAGAAATAGTCAGTACTTTTCCTGACAGTATTGTCGAGGAAAGGATTTTTTAACTTTACGGGTAAACAAACTCTTCCTTTTCCAATTCCTTTCCTGTTATGAAAGGAGATGATTATGAAAATGGCTTATGTTACCGCCTCCAGAGTCATGCTGACCAATTGGCTAAGCATGCAACACTTAGAACAGATGCCCAGAGACAATACAAGCTCATCTCTCCAACCTCTATGTGACAACTGTGTCCTTGGTTATGGCAATAGAGTGGAAAGAAAATAATACATGTCTATTAAACCAGATCACATCCATAGCTGTAAAATAGCTATGTAACATCTTTTTTTAACTACCACAAGTGCAAAATATCTCTGATTAGATATATGCCAGAATTTTTGTTATGACACATTTAGTCTTATTTCTGAAAAGCTATGTGTGAATGAATAAATGTCTTGCTTTCATTTATATATATTATTTTCTTGAACATATATTAATACTTTCACACAAGAAAAAGTAAGTTGCTATAGAGCTATTCTTCCTTAATTAGCTGTTTTGGAATTAAATATGATTCTCCTATATCTGCACCCCTGCACACACCACTCACCACTGAATACTGCCTTTAACAAATCTCCTATACTGTCATGTTAAAATGAGAGAAATCCCACCTTCACTGTGACATTTTCGGCCTGCTTTTAAAAGATAAATCTTAGGAAGAAAGTTTTATAGATATTTGCCACTTTGATCTTTGAGTAAGACATCCTCAATTACAGTGTTAACAAGAACTTCAATAACCAGTAGAATGCAAGAAAGAAGCAGATTTTGTATAACATTGGCCAACTGTTTCAAAAATGTAAGTCTTACTTGACCAACAATATTACAGCTGCTCTTTAAGAAGGTAGATAACATGCTGAATGTTTAAAAAGGTGGTAAGATAATTAACGTTCTACCAAATCAGATCTCCAAATGGTTATGTAATATTTTCATAATACTAAATAATTAAAGACATGAAATACTTACTGATTGATGATGCCTACAAATGTTTTGAGTTACTCAAACATAAAATGATCAAATATTACTATGTGGCATAGCATTCCAGTTTGGGATCCCCTAAAAAGTTGAGCCCAAGACAAGAACTTTGATGCAGGTAGTTTACTGGAGGATGAACCCAGGAAACAAGTGTGAAGGAAAGGAGAGGCAGAAAAAGAGGAAGAGCCAAAACTATGTTGCTATTATTACAGTTGTTGCTATTGGCAAGAAAGACCAAATTCTGTCAAGATCTCTGAGAAATACAGACTGCCACCCAGAATTGTACAACTGAAATAGGAAGCTGGAAATATCTGCATGACCTCCTCCTCCCCAGTGTTTGAGGACAATCTTTACCAGTATGACATCCACAGCACACAAGCAGATGGCTGGGGTGCCCACCACCCAAGCCACTGGCATGGAGGAAAGTCTTCGGGAAGAATGTGTAAAGACAAACAGAAAGCATTTGAGATAGGAATTAGGTAGCTGAGGTAGGCCCAAGTGCCCACAAATAGTTCATCTCAGGCTGGCTGAAATCAGAATTGGGCCAAGGGGATACAACATGTATGCAGAGGCATCTGTTAAATGTGTGTGTGTGTGTGTGTGTACTCAAGTACACATGAACAAAAAAATACACTGACCATAATCTTTAACTCCGATTTTCTCATAATATCAAGGTTTTTTTTTTGTTTCGTTTTGTTTTGTTTTTTGTTTTGAGTCTCGCTCTGTCGCCCAGGCTGGAGTGCAGTGGCCGGATCTCAGCTCACCGCAAGCTCCGCCTCCCGGGTTCACACCATTCTCCTGCCTCAGCCTCCCGAGTAGCTGGGACTACAGCCGCCCGCCACCTCGCCCGGTTAGTTTTTTGTAATTTTTTTAGTAGAGACGCGGTTTCACCGTGTTAGCCAGGATGGTCTCGATCTCCTGACCTCGTGATCTGCCCGTCTTGGCCTCCCAAAGTGCTGGGTTTATAGGCTTGAGCCACCGCGCCCAGCCAAGTTTTACATTTATTTAACAGTCATTTCAATTTTGTCACTGCAAAATATATTTTTAATTTTGTGTGTGTGTGTGTGTATTTTACATGGCAGCTTTTCTTCACTCATTCTCCAACAACAACAAAAATAACTTTTTTCTTTTTTCTTTTTTTTTTACTACTACAGCATTACTAGCTTATTTTTGTAACTTTCTTTCCAGTTACATGCAGCTGAGAGTGAAAAGTTCAGAAAAGAATTGTAGCTAGAGGTCCAACATTTACACATTCCATAGAACTCCTCCTGCAGGCATAAAAAAGGGGAAGAAATAGAACTTGTGGCTGATTCTGTCTATTCTCTTGTCAATACAGGGAATGGAGAAAGAGAAAGATAAATCACCTAGACCACGAATCCTGAGTTCATAAACAGTTTAGATACACCTGATGATTGGGACTTGGACTGAAGTAATCATTCCTTTCTCCTGCTTCGTTCTGTGATACAATAACATTTATTTGAAGTTAGCCCTTGAATAGCCTTTCCTGTTTTGATGAGAGAAAATGTGTTTAGATAGACCTCTATCATAATAAATTATTAAATAAAATACTTTCTACATAAAAAACATTGCTTATTTTCTGGGCTCTTATTTCTCGCTCTTTTAAAGTACATCTTAGAAAGGAACTTTGAAAAATCATCTTTAGTTCAGCATAATGTAAAGAAGTCCAGAATTCTTGAATAAAAAGTATAAAAGAGACAGAGAATGCTTGGAATTTCAACTCATATACTTTCATTTACTAACTTACATATACAAAAGTGAGCCCTTGCAACTTTTAAGATTCTCAGAGAATGTAACAGACCTAGAATTAGATCAAGGTCGATTAATTTAACACAGTAAATTAGCAAAAAACTTGAAATATTTATAAGCAATTTAAAGGCAACAGAATGTATGCTTTGGTGAACACTAGGCACACAATAAATACTTGCTGATTCATCACCTTAATGAACTTAATGATGAGTTAATAAGAACTAATTTCTAGTTGGAGAAAGTACATACAGGAAAAAAAATGAGTATACTCAGTGCTTGTCACACAAGCATAACCGGTTTCAAAATGTCTTCTCATTGCAGGAAATGAGCACAAGATATCATTACTTACTGGTATAATTCATATAAAAATGCAGAATAAGTTTATTACTGTTAAAAAGGGCTCCAGAGTCAAGCTAGTGATATAGTAATATGCAATAATATTTACATAATTAAATAATTATAAAGTTTTATCATTACATATTTATGCAATTACTTTTCGTTGCTGCAGTTGCAATATCAGGCCTCATCACTGTCCAGGTATCTGGGTATTGTGCCACTCAGATCCCCATGTTTGACTGACAGTCTTGAAAGCATATAATAGTCATTTTTGTCAACAGGGACAATTTTAAATTTTAAACAATACATTTCAATGCAGAAACACGGAACATAAGTGTATACAGAGAAAGCCATATCAAGAGACAAAAGGAATTAAAACCACAGTAATGAACAAAAAGACAGCATTGGCTTCATGCAGATGGAAGTTATCTTTTGAATTTAAATAGATGACCAAAGTATGTTCACACAGTGGTATCAATGACGTAACTGCATGGACCATAAGTCAAAACTTGAGGGGACTGGGATATATGGTAGTGAATTACACACTTTAATTTTAAAATTCCATTCAATAAAGTGAATGGAGTTCAAATAGTATAAATACTTGGCATTGTACTGAGCATTTTACATACAACTTCTCATTTATTCATCTTATAATATCTTCATCTTGTGAATAAGGGATCTGAGGTTAAATGAACTGAATGGTCGAAGGATACACGGCTTGAAATTTATGAGTTTAGGATTTCAATTCACATTTATAGATTCCTAAACTTTCTTTTCTCTTCTCTTCTTTTCTTTTTTTTTTTCCCCCTTTGGCCTAAGACAAGGTCTTGTTTTCTCACCTAGGCTGGAGTGCAGTGTGGCAAAATCATGCCTCGCCGTAGCCTTAACCTTCCAGGCTTAAGTGATCCTCCTGCCTCAGCCTCCCGAGCAGCTGGAACTACAGGCGTACACTACCGTGCCTGGCTAATTTTTTTATTTATTGTAGAGACAGGGTCTCAATATGTTGCCCAGACTGGTCTCGAATTCCTGGGCTCAAGTGATCCTCTCGTGTCAGCTTCCCAAAGTGCTAGGATTATAGTCGTGAGCAACCACACCCGGCCCAAAACCTCCTTTCTAACCAAAATGCTATACTGTTGTTTGTGAATGTAACTGAGTATGGAATGAAATGCAAAGGTGAAAGAAAATATTTATTGCAATGATTCCTAAAACTCTCAAACATGTTTTTCCCTGATAGTGTTTAAAGCTAGTGGTACTCTGACTGACTTACTGAAAATGGTGTCTATTCTGTTAAATTGGCCCAAAGCTGCTGCTGTACATATTTTAAGTTTGACCTAAAGTTTTCTCCATATACATTGAACTGCAATCTCAATCGATGTGTAAATAGACTGTAACTTGGTCTTATAACAAGTAGTGTTATAAGTGCCAACCACAATCAACCATTCAAAGCCAGTTCAAACAAGTCACACACTTACGTGTAACCAATCCAGTTGTTTTCGTACTGCACTTTTGTTTTCTGTATGGCACTTTCTTTTTTCTGTCCATAAATGTTATCCAATCATGTGGCAGCCCCAAAATTGCTCTGAATCTATTCTGGTATTGGGGGCTGTCCAATCTGCAAATCATTCTTTTCTCAATTAGATTGAATGTGCCTGAAGTGTTTCTTTTAACAGTTCTACAATCATTCCATTTTACATATATATATATAATATTTATATATATTATATATATAATACTATGAAGTATATGTTTTTTGTTTGTTTGTTTGTTTGTTTTTTTGAGATGGAGTCTGGCTCTGTCGCCCAGGCTGGAGTGCAGTGGCCGGATCTCAGCTCACTGCAAGCTCCGCCTCCCGGGTTTACGCCATTCTCCTGCCTCAGCCTCCCGAGTAGCTGGGACTACAGGCGCCCGCCACCTCGCCCGGCTAGTTTTTTTGTATTTTTTAGTAGAGACGGGGTTTCGCCGTGTTCGCCAGGATGGTCTCGATCTCCTGACCTCGTGATCCGCCCGTCTCGGCCTCCCAAAGTGCTGGGATTACAGGCTTGAGCCACCGCGCCCGGCCTGAAGTATATGTTTTAAGATAGCACCGTTAGGTTTGCAAGGTCCCTTGTTGCCAACTGGATCTTAACTTCAGTAACGGAAAGGACAGAAAGTAACACTAGCAATCATTGCCTACTTTTTATGTGCAGGATTTCCACATTGCAAACTAAATATCATTTATAACTAGTGCAGTGAAATATATTATCCTGCAAAAATAGTAACAGGCAAATACTATTTGGTCACATTGTCTGCGAAAGTTGGTAGTGGTGCTACAATATGTCTTTTATGAGAACAGCAATCTCTGATATAAGAAGAAGTTGTGCCCCAAAATGACATTTCCAATTAGATATTGATATCTTGGGATTGGTTCTCCCTTAGGCACAATGTCCACTTGTTGGTAACTTTCATGGACAGAGCCCCCACATCTACATAATTCATAATGTACTACAAATCCTTTACAGATGTGCCATCAAATTTTGATCAAAGTGGAAAATGTATTAATACAACTGAGAGGTATATCTGCTGGATGGAATGTTAAATTAAGTGAGTAGAGTCATGTAGTAGCATGTGAGATACCATTGGAAGTACAGCCAATATCAAAACAAAAACAATAAACAAAAAAACACAAATCAATAATATTTATTTAAAGTGTGTGAACTTTGCTTGACAAGTATATTAGAGTGTTGTCGGATTAGCAAATAATTACATAGAGAGTGTAACACACTATGTGAATGTACAGTGCTATATTATTAAATGAAATTTAGTTCATTAAAGAGAATAACCAAGATTATCATATTTAGATGTGTTTTGAATACGTGTTTAAATAAACATGTACACAAGTTTAGCGCCATTTATCTATACCTTAAGAATAATATGCAACACACTTGCTTAGTGTAATTCATTCAAAATCTAACTTGAAAATTCAAATATTCAATTAACTGTTACAGTTCTCTTGGTCTGCCACCTGGGCATGAGGATCTGTGGAGGTGTTATTCAGGTAAAAGATAGTGGTTCTGGTTGGCAGGCACATGGAATCCTGCAAGTAAGAGTCTCTTAGAGAATAAAGGGACATTCCAAAGTGAAGTCCCAAAAGGCCAACACCTCCTCCTGCATAAATTTAAGGATATTTTAAAGTTCAAGATTGGATCAATGGACATTCCCCAAGACTGATCCCCATTAGCTTTTCTTTATGTAAATGCCACCTATTGTTTCTGAACAATAGAGTCAATAATATTTCTTTTACAAATATGGACACACAGGATTTCACAAAGGAGAAAGGCTTTGACTCCAAAGCCTGGGAGAAACCTACCATTCAGCCACAGACTTCAGAACTGTGTTTAAAGCCATGGTTTAACTATCTGGATAAGATGAAGAACTCACTTCATTCTTAAATGTCCATAAAAGTAGCTTCTATTAAACAATTCGAGTTTTAGAAATAATAAGTATGTTTTCTATGTTAGCAACATCAGCTTGACTACAATAAAAACATATGCTTCCTTGAATACTTTTCTAACAGATAGCATGGCTATATCATGGTAAAAGTCAATGAGATCCACAAACCACTCCAGGAAGTTAGATGCATTTTTTCTACTTAAATTTTATTCTATCATGCTGTGGAATCCTCTATGCCAACGTACTAGCTCTCTTAGATACACCAGAATTTGACTGTAATCATTAATAAAATAAATACTAACCTCTACTGGCAGAATTCAAATTTATCTAGGTAAAAACAATCTATTCAATAAATGTTGTATTGGATGTTTTTTCTCAGGGGTTGAGGGGCACAGTTATTGGCAAGGTTGTGAGACCAGGCTTTCGAGTCACATAATTAATTTCAAATTCAATCCCAGCCAGTTCTATCAATGCTTGCCTATGTAACAGTGAGTGAATTACATACAATCTTTCTTTGCTTCAGTTCCCTTTTTAAATAAAAGTATAATAAAGATCTCTACCTCCTTGGCTTATTGTGATGCTTATAAAAAGCCTGGCACAGATGCTTGGAAACTAACAGGTATTCTTATTATTAAATGCAAAATGATTAACATGACTGAAAAAATCAATAGTAAACACAAAACAGGAAAACACAGTATTTGTTTCCACAGATTTCATAATTTTGCTAAGGATATGACTTATACTCATGTAATAATTAGGCAATTAATTGCATAGGCCAATTAGGTAACATTAAAATAAGCAGTAAATTACTAAATTATGTATAAATTATACTAAAATAAAATTAGCTGCAATAATGGGCTAAATTTAAGAAGCTGCTACGATGTGGTAGAAATGGTCAGAAGAGGGTAATAAGATCAATATAACAAATTAGGAAATTTTCTCTGTGTATAACAGGCCTTGAAGTTTAAGAATTGAGTTGGGTATAGTGGCTCACACCTTGAATCCCAGCACTTTGGGAGGCTGAGGTGAGCAGGTCACCTGAGGTCAGGAGACGAGACCAGCCTGGCCAACATGGTGACACATTGTCTCTACTAAAAATACAGAACCAGCTAGGCATGGTGGCACACGCCTGGAGTCACAGCTACTGGGGAGGCTGAGGTGGGAAAATCACTTGAACCCAGGAGGCAGAGGTAACAGTGAGACAAGATCACGGCCACTGCACTCCAGCCTGGGCAACAGAGTGAGACTTCATCTCAAATAAATAAACGAATAAATAAATAATGAATAAAGTTTAAGAACTGGCAAGAATGGAACAGGAGACCTTTCAACTTTGATCAATTTTTATTTTTAACTGAAAAAAAATCCATATAAACAGAAAATACCATGTACTTCTTTGAATTTTTTTATTTTTCTATTCTTACAGGAAAAAAAAAAAAAAATCATCCATCTGATCTGTGCAGTAAAGCACCATAGCACACATTTACCTATGTAACAAACCTACACATTCTGCAAATGTACCCCTGAACTTAAAATAAAAGTTGGAAAAAAATAAATCATTCAAGGAAACTGAATTTCCAACATGAAAATTTCCAAAAAAGAAGTAAAAAACAAAAACTATAAGACTTTAAATAACCAGTAGTTACATTTTTTAAAGTACCTTTAAAAACATGTTTTAAACCATATTTTAAATATTGCATAAGAATAATCAAAGCTCTCTTGCTAATAATATAAGAACACAAAACTCAAAAAACGTAGCAACTACAATTTAAAAAGGTATTTGAAAGGTCAGATTTATGACTCTGATATATTACTTCACTAGAGTGAGACAATACATAATGCCTCTAAATCCCTCTCCATACCAAGTGACACTCATTGTTGGCACAGTGGTCACTTTCTCCCAGAGTCAGTATAAATTCACATGATAGTTTTCATGAATAAGCATGAAAGTATCTGCAATACTGAACAAAAAGGAGATGGTATGTTTGGAAATAATCCAATAAAGCAGTGCCAAGTGACCCACAAAACTTGAATCTCAGAAGGGAATAGCTGAGATTTGGGTAAGGTGAATGTAGCATATTTAAGAAAACTTAGTTAAATCACACATTAAACCCACAAAAGAAGAGAAAGAATAAAAGCAAGAGAGAGTGACCCACATTGAATTCGAAATGAATTAATACAAGCAGTGACATGGTGAGTTGAGCCCTCCACAATGTCCCTACTGCGGTCTTGTTATGCTTGCAGAAGGTATCAAGTACATATGGGCCTATCATCAGGGTGTCTCAGAAGAGTGGATGGTCTTACATATCATGGAAGCATGCTGGGATACATCTGAGGAAGGTTAAGCACATGAAACTCCAGGGTTTTCCTTTCTTTTACTTATTCTTCTTCATTTGCTTAATCTCCATACACTTACAATGTTGTATATTTCTAAGGTCTGATTAGACAACTGAAAAATATTTCTAAGGTCCAATTAGAAAACTGAAAATATTCACATCTGAGCAAAACTAGACTAACATAACCTTAAAAAAATCAAGGTCAAACACCTTTAAAATCAACTGAAGAAATAATATTAACTACTTAGGCATATTGAAAGAAATCAACAAGTTGTTATTTATTTTTTAAAATCAACATTATCTCTCTGTATTTTACCTTTCTTTCAGAGTATTAGCACAGGCATATCTCATTTTATTGAGCTTCATTTTACTGTGCTTTGCAGATATTGCATTTGTTTGCAAATTGAAGGTTTGTGGCAACCCAGCACGGAGCAAGTCTATTGGCGCCATGTTTTTCCACACTATGTGCTTACTTGGTGTCTCTGTGATACATTTTGGTAATTCTTGCAATATTTCAAATTTTCATTACTATCATATCTGTTACAGGGATCTGTGATCAGTGATACTTGATGTAACTATATTAATTGTTTTGGGGACCACGAACCATGCCCGTATAAGATGGTGAACTTAATAAATGTTTGTGTTCTGACTGTCCCACTGATCAGCCATTTCCTGTCTCTCTCCCTCTCTCCTTCTTTGGGCCTTCTTGATTCCTGAGACACAACAATATTTAAATTAAGTCAATTAATAATCCTGCAATCGCCTCTAACTATTCAAGTGAAAGGAAGAGTCCAAGTATCTCACTTTAAATCAAAGCTAGAATGATTAAGTTTAGTAAGGAAGCCATGCTGATAGCTGAAATAGGCTGAAAGTTAGACTTCTGGTACAAAATGGTTAGCCAAGTTGTAAATGCAAAGGAAAAGTTCTTGAAGGAAATTAAAAGTGCTAATCCATTGAACACATGAATATTAAAAAAGCAAAACAGTTTTATTGCTGATATGGAAAAAGTTTCAGTGAACTGGATAGAAGATTCAATGAGCCATAATATTCCCTTAAACCAAAGTCTAATCCAGAGCCAAGTTCTAAGTCTCTGTAATTCTATGAAGGCTGAGAGAAATGATGATCTGGAAGAATAATATGAAACTAGTGAAAGTTGGCTCATGAGATTTTTAAAAAAGAAGCTGTCTCCACAATTTTAAAACGCAAGGTGAAGCAACAAGTGCAGGTGTAGAAGCTGCAGTAAATTATCCAGAAGATCTAGCAAAGACAATTGATGAAGGTAGCTACACTAAACAACAGATTATGAATGTAGATAAAACAGCCTTTTACTAGAAGTAGAGACCATCTAGAACTTTCCTAGCTAGATAGGAGAAAACAATGTCTGGCTTCAAAGCTTCAGTGAACAAGCTAGTCTCTTATTAGGGGCCAATGCAGATTTGAATTTAAGTTGAAGCTAATGCTTATTTACCATTCTGAAAATCCTAGGGCCCTTCGGAGTTACACTAAATCTACTCTGAGCTCTGCCTGTGCTTTATAAGTGGAATATCAAAGCCTGGATAACAGCACATCTGTTTACAGCATGGTCTACTCAATATTTTAATCTCTGTTTTGAGACCTACTGCTCAGAAAAAGGTTTCCTTTCAAAATATTACCACTCAGCTGGGCGCAGGGGCTCATGCCTATAATCTTAGCCCCCTTGGAAGGCCAAGCAGGGGGTGCAGATTGCCTGAGCTCAGAAGTTTGAGACCAGCCTGGACAACATGGCAAAATCCTGTCTCTACCAAAAATACAAAAAATTAGCTGAGCGTGGTAATGTATGCCTGTAATCCCAGCTACTTGGGAGGCTGAGGCACGAACATTGCTTGAACTCAGGAGGTGGAGGTAGCAGTGAGCTGAGATTGTGCCCCTGCACTCCAGCCTTGGCAACACAGCAAGACTAAAAAAATATATATATATATATAAAATACACATATATAACATTATATGTAATATATAACATATAAATATATATCTAATATATAACTAATATATATATCATATATATAACTCATGTATATCTAATATATATAAATAATATGTGTCACTTGTATATATACACAGGTGATCCACCCACTACTCATTGAAGAACATACCTAGACACCTCAAAGCTCTGATGTAAAAATGTACAAAAACACTAATGTTGTTTTCATGCCTGCTAACACAATATTCATTCTGTAGCTCATGGACCAAAGAGTAATTTCAATATTCAAGTCTTATTATCTAAGAAATGCATTTCATAAGGCTATAGCTGCCATAGATAGTAATGCCATAGACAGTGATCTGGGCAAAGTTAATTGAAAATCTTCTGGAAAGGATTCACCATTCTAGATGCTATTACAAACATTTACAACTCATGGGAGGAGATTTAAATCTCAACATTAACAGGAGTTTGGTAGAAGGTGGTTCAACTTTCACGCATGACTTTGACTTTTTTTTTTTTTTTTTTTTTTTTGAGACGGAGTCTTGCTCTGTCGCCCAGGCTGGAGTGCAGTGGCGCAATCTCGGCTCACTGCAAGCTCCGCCTCCCGGGTTCACGCCATTCTCCTGCCTCAGCCTCCCGAGTAGCCGGGACTACAGGCGCCCGCCACTGCGCCCGGCTAATTTTTTTCTATTTTTTAGTAGAGACGGGGTTTCACCATGGTCTCGATCTCCTGACCTTGTGATCCGCCCGCCTCGGCCTCCCAAAGTGCTGGGATTACAGGCGTGAGCCACCGCGCCCGGCCACGCATGACTTTGAAAGGTTCAAGACTTCGGTGGAGGAAGTCAGTGCAGATATTGTGCAAATAGCAAAAAAACTAGAATTAAAAATGGAGTCTGAAGATGTGACTGAATTGCTGCAATCTCCTGATAAAGCTTAAACAATGAGAAGCTGCTACTTATGAATGAGCAATGGAAGTGATTATTTGAGATGGAATCTACTCCTGGTGAAGATGTTGTGAACACTGTTAAAATCACAATAAAGAATATTACATAAATTTAGTTGATAAAGCAGTGGCAGGGTTTGAGAGGGTGGACTTCAATTTTAAAATAAGTTCTTTTGTGGGTCAAATGGTATCGAAAAAGCCTGCCATGCTACAGAGGAATTCTTTGTGAAAGGGACAATCAATTCATGTGAAAATTTCATTGTTATCTCATTTTAAGAAATTATCACAACTATTCCAACCTTCAGCAACCACCAGCCTGAGTAATCAGCAGTCATCAGCATCAAGGTGAGAGCTTCCACGAGCAAAAAGATTAGGACTAGCTGAAGGCTTGGATGATCATTAGAATTTTTTAGCAATAAAATATTTTTAATTAAGATATGCATTTTTTAGACATAAATATCATTGCACACTTAATAGACTACAGTATAGTATAAACATTACCTTTATATATACTAGGTTACCAAAAAAATTTATATGATTTGTTTTATTGCAGTGATCTGGAACTAAACCAGCAGTATCTCTGAGGTATGCCTGCACTCACAGAAGGGCACTTCATATGGAAATATTTACTTACTGGTAAGTGGGAGACTCTGATACATTTTTTTTGATCAATCTTGGATGTGTTATGATATCAAATAACAAAGTCTGCCTATACGTGACCTTCATTAGCAATTATAATTTTTATGTTCCCATTAAAATCCTTCAGCAAGTAATAGAGTTGCCCTGTGAAGCATTGTTAATTAGATTTTAAAGATGGTTACACATTAGGTCTTCTAAAAACCATAGGTGCTGTATCTAAAGAAAGAGTATGCTGGTCAGCATTTTTTAAGCAAGTATTCTATGCCTGCAATGCCAACTGACCACCTGCTGGGGAACAGATACTGTTCCTCAACTTATCTCCACTCTAACTTCCAAACAAACCCTTTATTTATGTAGGGGAAAAAAAGGCTAAAATAAACATCAAAGCAAACAATAGAAGGAACATATAAAGAAAGTATCATATAGCCTGCTGGAGAATAGAGACATAGATTCTGTGATGACACAGTTTGGTCTTTTTTTAATCTGTTTTCTCTTTCATCTGCCCCTCTCTGTCACTACCTAGCAAGACTGTCCTAATTTACTACATCCAACAATAGAAGTAACAGTCTTTATGTCTATCTCTTATAAACGAATCAATTTTTTTTTCTAAAAATCATATCCTATTGTTCTAATGCTTCGTTTTTTAACTCCAAAATCAAAAAATTATTTTTAGGAGTTGAAAGAATAAGCAGTTTTCATTCTTACATATTTTTAACCTGATAGATGTCTAACACAGGATGTTTATGTAAAAATAATTAAATACTAATCTTTCAGCATAACCCTTTCACTCCTCAAGCTTAGTAATTGAAAGAAACTTTTGTTTTTACTTAAATCTTTTCTGTTCTCAAAAGCACTTTCACAGGAGGACTGTAAATGGATCATGTTTCTTACTTGAGACTAGAGTACTGAAAAAAATATCAACCAAGATTTGTTGAGCATCTACATTGTTTCAGGTAGTATTTTAAGCATTTAAATTTATTTACTGCCTGTAATAATTTTATAAGATAGATATTATAATCATTCCCATGTTACTGACAGGGAAACTGAGGCACAGAAAATTTATGTAAATTACTTAAGGATTCTCACTCATTATCATAAGACCACTTCAGAAATAGTGTAATAAAATACAAAGGAGGCTATGGAGAAACAAGGTGACAAAGAAATACCTTGTGTCAAAATGGGGGAAATGTATGTTTAAAAAACATATTAGTGATACTGAATTAAGACACAAGCAAGATTCTAAAGTGAATGAAGAGATGACTGCTCATTACCTAAGAATGAAAATGCAATCAGTCACAAATTATATCAAATCAATATAACTAGAATATCAAGAAAATACAGGAGTGAAGCTTCAACTACACTCTTAATGTTTTGACAAAGTTAATCTTGATATAGGTATAGACATAGGCAGATAGAATGCAGAAATAAAAGCAATAGTGATGATTCATTTAAGAGGACTGAAAATTGAAGCCAATGAGTTGGACACAATAACTGTACCTAAAGGGATTCCCGGGTAAGTTAATTTTGAATAATGATTTCTAGAGGCTTTCAGCAAATGTCTTTTCCTTACACTTATCACTTTAATATTAATTATTTCCTTGAAGAAATCAAAGGGATAAAAATAAAATTAAAACCTGAAATTCACACAAAACTAGGGGCTCAAATAAAATGAAAGTCAGAATCACTATTTTAAAGAACTAGTTAAATGCCAACAAGAAATAAAGGGCTGATGCTAATAAAATGTACGTGTAAATTATAAAATAACGTTATAAAATAGCCTTAAAAAGATGTTTTGTTCATGGGCAAAAGTTGTATAGCTACTGAAAAATCTATGTAAATTGCATAAAATTGGCTGGACTCATAGGGAATAGGCCTTCTGATCATGCTGTCAAAAAAGACAATGCATAGTGCCTTGGAAAGAACCAAAGTATTATTTTCTGTTGAGTAGCTTATTTTGAGAGCAATATCATTAAAGATAACTAGTCTAGAGTTTGAAATTAGAAAGAAATGACATCTAGAAAGCATGAAAAAAGGAACTGGAGTATTTAGCAGAATGAAATTTGACAGGAATGGCCTGGTATTCCTATCATCCTTTACATATCTAAATCTCCTTCAGACAGTCCATGAGCAGCCCTGCAAGTGACCCCTTCCTCAGTAATTCTAACACACAGTCACTGAACTAGTGATCTTACACTTATGTCCTAATTCTACAATTCCATTAATTCCTTGTTTCAGGACTTTTCTTCATTTTTTTAATTCTTCATCCTCATGCCATACTTAAACTGTGCTCTTATCTCACTACTGCCTTCTTTAACATTCCTCAGATCCTAACAACTGAAGAATTTTCTTCTAGAACCTTCATCATATTCCAAAATATGATTCTTTTGTAAAACATATGTTCAAATAGGTATTTTTTATATTAAACAAGAAGAAGGTGCCTTCTAAGCTATCATGAAGTTATCACCTTCTTTCAATTATTTCGGTTGTGCGAGGTGGCTCATGTCTGCAATCCCAGCACTTTGGGAGAATAAAGCAGGTGGATCACCTGAGGTCAGGAGTTTGAAACCAGTCTGGCCAACATGGTGAAACCCCATCTTTACTAAACAAAAAACAAAAAACAAAAAATTAGCCTGGCATGATGGCATGCACCTAGTTCCAGTTACTTGGGAGGCTGAGGCAGGAGAATCACTTGAACCTGGGAGGCAGGGGTTGCAGTGAGCCAAGATCGCATCACTGCACTACAACCTAGGTGACAGAGTGAGACTCCATCTCAAAAATAAATAAATAAATAAATAAATAAATAAATAAATAAATAAATAAATATATTTTTTAAATCATACCTTTAATGTGCTTTGGATCTCTTATTATATTGTCTTATAAACTTACTTGATCATGTCACCATTTTTTTGCTCTCATCAAATATATTGTGTGGCTGATATTCCATGTAACCTACTTTGAGACAGGCTGCCTTACAGAATTCTATAAAGCTAAGGTGTTTCTGTTTCTTTAAACTCCAGCTTTTTGTGACATTAGTTTATTTGCTAGATTCTGTATTAGCTGAACTTTGACACACCTTTTCTATATGTCTTGATCTGTCTTCCTTCTCCAGTCTTCTAGATTTTCTAACTTTTCTTCTTTACCCTTTCTTCTTTAGTCATTTTTAGACGTTCCTACTGCTCTCAAAATTTCAATTCTGCCTCATACAAATGATTCTTAAATGTCTAGTTCATTTCTGAGTGACAGTATTGTGGTATCACTCTGTGTAATGACTCTGAAGGAATCCAAACTTCAGGGCTCTACTTACAAGTGGGGTTAAAGAAGTATTTGCTCAGCAAATTTTAAGAATTAAATTAACTTTTCAGGTAAAATGCCTCAAACATTTAGCTATTACTATTCTTTTCTTTCCTAAGTTCATTCTTGATCCCCAAGCTATCACCACTGTTGAGCACTACATTTCACCAGCACCTCAAACTTAATATGTTTAAGATTTATTTTTAATCATCAAATGACTGAAGCCTACAAGTAAACATTTCTTGATTTTCATTTTGGAAATCATATCACCACTGTACAATCACCATGGCTCAAAATTCAGTTATTGACTTTTCACTGCATTCAAGAATGTGCTAGTTTCTGCCCAATTTTCTCTAACTTCACCCCAAACTAATTTCTTTCTATTACCATCATTGGCACCTTAGCTCAGTTGGATTACTTGGCATCCATAGTATGGCATTCATCTGCTAATTCAGTTATCTATCTATTCTTTCCCGAATCCATGGTACCCTGAAGATAACTGTTATATTATTCTATAAAACTGTTTTGCTAATAATTTTGTCTTCTTTTAAACTGACAAGTAAGGAAAGTTCTGTTCTCTCTTCAATCAAAACTTGTTATTTTATTTTCTGCTATTCTCTAATGTAAAACATACTTGTGTTTCCTAGTTGAATTAAGTTTCTTTTTTCGTATTCTATATTGTGATACTTAGGGCAACACGCCTAGTATTAGAGTCCTTAAAGTAATTATTTATACTTTCCAGTAGACTATGAGTACTCTGAATATAGAAATAATGTGTTATTTATGTCTATATTCTCTTCATCTCTTTGTATAGTGTTTAGGAAATAAGACAATATTTGCTGAATTTGTTAAGTATATTTGTATACATTTTATGGATTGACTCATGTACAGACTCTTCGTCCCTCCTTACTCTTTCCTCAAGTAATGGTTTTCTTCATTCTTACAAGAACTTACACAGCCCACATGACATACATAAACGTATGAATTTTCCTACTAGGCTGTAACTTCTTACAAGCATAGTTTATCCATAGTACTTTTTTCCAAGTTAAGCAATTTTCAAGTAGTTTCTGAATGAATGAAATAGCATATTATATTTAAATATTTAATACATTTAACATTATTCCTATACAATTGCATGATTGCATCAAATTAATTATAGGATTTCTAGAGTTAATTATTGTATTTTTAAGAATCACTGAACATGTGGTTAAGAGATAAGACCAAAAATATCCAGCATACAATGTTAGAAATAAAAATCTTAATGGGTCTGTTTACCCTTCTACATCCTCGATTTCACATTCTACCAAGAGTGACTTTTTTTTTTTCCTTAAACTAAAAGCTGGCTTTAAGCCCTTCAACAAACTTCTGCCACAATCCATAATCCTTTACCTGGTCCACAAGGCCCTGTAGGATCTAAGCCATGTGTCTTTCTCTCTAACTTCATCTTATTTTATTTTGTTTCCTGCCATATTCAGTGCCTAGTACAGTGCTGGGCGTAGAGTAGCCAATTAATATATAATTGCTGAAAAATAATGAAAATATTAAATATTATAATTGCTGAGGAAAATTATTTTTAATAAAAATTTACATCCTTTTGGGATGTGTCTGATATTCCCCTTAATCACCCTTCTCTCAGTTTTTCCATCATTTAAAAATGCTTGTTAAAGTCATATCAGGGTGCACTCTTAAAATCACTTTTGGAGAATTGAGTTTTCTCTTTCACCTCATTTTTCCAGCTGTAAACCTGAAAGCATCTATTTCGGCTGCCTGGCTACATCTTGGGGATGTTGCAAACACTAATAACAAGGTCATGTTTTAAAGTGCTCAAGACTTCTTGGGATGAAAGATGTTACCAAGTACAAAGTATTATTACCATTTCTGATAGGATTACATTCTGAACGGGAAAATATAAATGGAAGTCCCTAGAGGAAGAAGCACACTAATGGTTTAAGTGAGATGCTAAAGCCTCAAGATAAACTAATTTAAGTCAAAACCCTACAGTTAAAAAGAAAGTATTTTTAACTGGATTAAATAATGCCACCCATAGCGTAAGAATAGTCTTCCATTTACATAATTTTAAGTGGATTTTCGGGAAGTCAATGTAATATGGAATTATCTCAGTTTATAAGCCGTGGCTGGAATCAAAGGTTGCAACACACCATTACTGAATGGAGACTCACACAGCAAAATGATTCTCTATAATACCTAATCACATATGTCATAAGATAAACTCACAAATTACTAACACTTTTATAAACAATTTATTTCATGTATAATTAATGGAATTAAAAAAAAAATACTTGAGAATACCACAAGAGCTTGAATGAGTGAAACCTCTTTTCTCCTTTGGCCTCAGCTTCTCACCCAATGCATAGTACAGCACTGGAGCTAGTTTAATACATATATTTTTGTTTGTTTCTTTTGTTGCTATTGTTTGTTTGTTTTTATGAGATGGAGTCTTGCTCTGTCACCCAGGCTGGAGAGCAGTGGCATGATCTCAGCTCACTGCAAGCTTTCTGCCTCCCGGGTTCATGCCATTCTGCTGCCTCAGCCTCCCAAGTAGCTGGGACTACAAGTGCCCGCCACCATGGCCGGCTAATTTTTTTGTATTTTTAATACAGATGGGGTTTCACTGTGTTAGCCAGGATGATCTCGATCTCCTGACCTCGTGATCTGCCTGCCTTGGCCTCCCAAAGTGCTAGGATTACAGGCTTGAGCCAGCCACCACGCCTGGCCTCTCTCTCTCTCTCTATATATATATATTTTTTCAAATGAATCAGTAATGTTCACAATCATTAATACCATATAACTTCAAATAGGCAAGTACGTTTTTGTATTGGTGCCACAAAGGAAGAGTTAGAATCTCCACAGAGAATGAGTTACATTCTCTTCCATGGCTCCCAATTCCTAATAGTGGGGGAGCCTGTTGAACAGTATTTCCTGATTCTAAATATTTTTCCATAGCTTGAGATTTAATGGTATAGAGGAAGATGATCTGCTATAGCCTAATGATCACGCCTGCGCTTCATGTAACATAATTTTTTTCTGGTTAAGTGGTAAGCATGAAGAGCAATATCCCCTAAGCATAACCAAAGTATGCTACAATTATTAGGCCTGGAGAATTCAGAACAGAGAGGAATTCTGGTGATCGTTTTCTTGAAAACACCTCTGCCATTACATCTCCTGTACGTGTCCCTCTGATGTTTCTTACATTGAACCTTTGCAAGTTTTTACCTATTTTTATAAGAGTTCACATAATAGCAAATGTTTGATTCAAAGCTTTATTGAAGCCTATTTATTAGTATCCTTCACCAAGAATATTACTTCTTCCTTGAAGTTCTGGATAATATTTTACTTTTTTTTTTAAGAAGGAGTTTCACTTTTGCTATCCCGGCTGGAGTGCAATGGTGCAATCTTGGCTTACTGCAACCTCTGCCTCCTAGGTCCAAGCAATTCTCCTGCTTCAGTCTCCTGAGTAGCTGGGATTACAGGCACTTGCCACCATTCTTTGCTAATTTTTGTATTTTAGTAAAGACAGGATTTCACCATGTTGGCCAGGCTGGTCTCAAACTCCTGACCTCAGGGTATCCACCTGCCTCAGCCTGCCAAAGTGCTGAGATTACAGCCATGTGCCACCGTGCCTGACCCAATTCTGGATAACATTTATTTTAAAACATTTGTCTTTACTACTATAAAACTTGATAGGTGATACTTTTGGATTTTACCCATCCATCATTGTAATAGTTATTTGTGCATTTGTGCATTTGTATTATTTCTTCTATTTGGTGATAAACTTTTTAAGGATATTGAAGTTACCTTTGTATTTAACCTTCAATTGATTATTTAATCCATGCTACTAAGTATCTACTATATTAAGCAGTGTGATACATAAGGGGTTATGAACATGGATAAGAAAGATATAGTTCCTGACCATATAGAACTTGGAGAATATGGCCAGGCACGGTGGCTCACGCCTGTAATCTCAGCACTTTGGGAGGTGAGGCGTGTAGATTATTTGAGGTCACGAGTTTGAGACCAGCCTCATCAACATGGTGAAACCTCATCTCTACTAAAATACAAAAAATTACCTGGACGTGGTGGCGGGCGCCTGTAATCCCAGTTACTCAGGAGGCTGAGGCAGGATTATCGCTTGAACCTGGGAGGTGGAGGTTGCAGTGAGCCAAGATCACGCCACCGCACTCCAGCCTGGGTGACAGAGTGAGACTCCATCTCAAAAAAAAAAAAAAAAAGGAACTTGGGGAATGCATCACCTATCATACATAAAGAAGGCATTCAGTAAATATTTATACAACGAAAATTAAAAAAAAAAAAGATTTTCGTGGTAGGTAGAATTTTGAAATATAGTATCTGTAGCAATTAAATTTAAAATACAAGCTAGTTGGACTCCAAGTACACTAGATAGTTAAATTAATAAATCATGACTTAATCTGATAGTATTGGCAAAGAAAAGAAATAAAGTAGATAATTAAATTCACAGTTAGTCTACCATTGTCTTATAAAAGGAACATTACCATAAAGATTAAATATCCTCTTCAGGTAACTTACCAGTCAGTTCCTGGGCAGGAAAAAAACCTATCCTAGAAAGTATGCTACTTTCTGGAATAGGATATTCCCAATAACTTTGGGAACTCAAGTCATATGCAGATTAAGAAATGACAAATTTGATCAAGAAATTCTGCCCTCAGAATGACTGAAATTTAAGTCTCTAGCACCAAACACTCAAGTTGTTAATACAAAGAAAAAGTTCTTGAAGGAAATTAAAAGTGCTACTCTGATGCACACATGAATGATAAGAAAGTAAACAGCCTTATTGCTGAAAGAAAGTTTCAGCAGTTTGGATAAAAGAATAAATGAGCCGTAATATCACCTTAAGCCAAAGCCTAATCCAGAGCAAAGTCTTAACTTTCTTCATTTCTGTGAAGCCTGAGAGAGGTGAAGAAGCTGCAGAGGAAAGGTTGGAAGCTAGCAGAAATTGGTTTCTGAGGTCTAAGGAAAGAAGCCATCTCCATAACATAAAACTACAAAATGAAGCAGCAAATGCTGATGGACAGGCTGCAGCAAGTTATTCAGAGATCTAAGATAATTGATGAAGGTCAGTAAAACAACATATTACTATGCTACACTACACTAAAGGACCAATTATCCATGTAGACAAAACAGCCTTCTATTGGAAGAAGATGTTATCTAGTACATTTCTAGCTAAAGAGGAGAACATAAGGTCTGGCTGTAAAGCTTCAAAGGACAAGCTAAGTCTCTTATTAGGGGCCAATACAGCTGGTGAATTTAAGTTGAATCCAGTGCCCATTTACTATTCTTGAAATCCTAGGACAATTCAGAATCATGGTAAACTACTCTGCCTGTACTCTATAAATTGAATAAATGGAATAACAAAGCCTGGATGACAGCACATCTGTTTACAGCATGGTCTACTGAAAATTTTAATCCCACTGTTGAGACCTGTTACTCAGAAAAAGAGATTACTTTCAAAATATTACTACTCATTGACAATGTACCTAATCACCTTAAGCCTCTGATGATAATATACAAGGACATTACTGTTGTTTTCATGACTGCTAACACAATATTCATTCTGTAGCCCATGGACCAAAGAGTAATTTCAATGTTTAAGTCTTACTATTTAAAAAATACATTTTTCTAAAACTACACATGCCATAAACAGTGATTTCTCTGATGTGAACAAAGTAAATTAAAAACTTTTGGAAAGGACTCACCATTCTAGATGCTGTTAAAAACATTTGTGATTCATGGGAGAGTAAAATAACAACATTAACAGCAGTTGGTTCTAACCCTTGAGGATGAATTTGAGGGTTTCAAGATTTCAGTGGGGGAAATAACTGAAGATATGGTACAAATAGCAAGAGAAGTAATAGAACTAGAAGTGGAGCCTGAAGACGTGACTGAATTTCTGCAATCTTGTGGTAAAACTGAACATGAGGAGTTGCTACTTATAAATGAATTTTTAAAAAGTAGACCTTGAGATGGAATCTAATCCTGGTAAAGATTCTGTGAAAATTGTTGAAATGACAACAAAGGATTTAGAATATTACATAAACTTAATTGATAAAGGAGTAGCAGGGTTTGAGAGGATTGACTTCAATTTTGACAGTTCTTCTGTGGGTCCAATGCTATCAAACAGCCTTACATGCTACAAATAAATATTTTGTGAAAGGGAGAGTCAATCCATGTGACAAACTTCATTGTTATCTTACTTTAAGAAATTATCACAGCTATTCCAAACTTCAGCAACTATCATCCTGATCAGTCAGCAGCCATCAGCTTCAAGGCAAGATCCTCCACTAGCAAAAAGGGTAGGACTAGCTGAAGGTTCAGATGATGGTTAGCACATTTAAGCAATAAAGTATTATTAAATTAAGATATATATTTTTTAATAGACATTGCACACTTAATAGACTATAGCATAATGTAAATGTAACTTTTTATGTGCACTGGGAAAGCAAGAAATAAAAATCTTTATTGTAGTATTTCCTTTATTCTGGCATTCTGGAACTGAACCCACAGTATCTCTGAAGTACGCCTATATTTAAAAGGACTGGGACCAGGAACATGTAATCCCAATACTTTGAAAGGCCGAGGCAGGAGGATCACTTAGGCCAGGAGTTTGAGACTAGCCTAGGCAACAAAGCAAGATCCTGTCTCTAAAAAAAAAAAAAAATAAAAATAATAATAATAATAATAACAATGAAATGACAAAATTTTAAAATAGTATAGGACAGAAAAATAGCATGATATAATATAATGGGTGCCTGAGTTGCAGATAAAATATAAACTGTTTGGAAGTCGTTATTACCACCTTTTGAGAATTACGCTCTGCCTATAGATGTATTTTGTTGTTGTTCAATATTTGTAGAAGCAGAATTCCACAAGTCACCAAAAGTCAGTTAGCAAATGAATGTCATACTTAAGATCCAAAGATGTATTTCATACTTTTAGCATTCAGAATCTTAGAAGTTATTAACTACTTTGACAAAGAATTTGGACTTATCATTCCTCTCATAAGTGGAATCAAAGTATATCTGTTTCATATCCCTGCAGATAGTGTTTACTAAATTTCACAAGATGCTATTTAGTATCAAGCTGAAGAAAGCTGACACTGCCAGTCCTTTCTTGCCAAATATTGGAAAATTTAATTAAATAGACATTTGACTGCAAGAAGGCAATGTTGAAAACTAAATAAACTTTATCCTTTTAACCTTATTGACTGACCAAAGTAACACAAAACATCAATACCTCATCCGAAACAAGAACTCATATTGGATGAACTTTGTCTCTGTCAAGGATGTGACTACTAATGGAGGTGGTGGAGCAAGCCTTAAAATCAAATTACTCTGATGTGACAGCTTAATCTCAGACTTAACATAATCTTTATTCTACCACTTTACAACCTCTTGGTGATTTAATAATACTGATTTTAGGGATCTAGCATTATAAGCTTTAGACATGCCAGTTAGAATTCTGGCATGCTGTATCTTTGGTTTGTCTATCACATTAAAAAAAAAGAAAAAGAATAAACTTTGGTTGGAGCTAGAACTATCCATTACTCTGAAGCTTTAGAAAGGTGAACATGACAGTTTAATGTTAATTTAGTTACTTTATATAGGAAACTAAATAAATAATTATAATAATAGTGAATTAAAGCATAAGAGAATAGCGTAAAACAAAAGGTTATACTTTACATTATTATTCCAATTATTGCTTTTCTTTTCACAAAGTGGAGATCATTAAGCCTTACAAAGCTAGGATAATAATAAAAAAAAACCTGTTCTTATCTTTAAATTGTTTTATTCATAAATTTTGGCATTGGCATTTTCCTGCAAGTTCTATTTTCACACAGGGAAGCATTATAACAAATCAAAGTAATTCGGTTACTTTGGTTTGTTTAGGGACATGAAGAGCTGCTAAAAAGGAAAGTGATCGAAGCCTAATAATTTTCAAGGTAAGAGCTCACATTTTTCCATGACTGGTCAAGAACACACTAAAGGTACCCACTAAATGTTTGTTGAAAGAGTAGAAACATATACTTTTTCAAAGTAAAGTAAAAATTGTAATAGATTGAATTGGGGAACAGCTATTCAAAAATTTAAAGAAGTATTAACACTATCAATAAGATGGGAAGAGAGAGGCCAGGCGCGGTGGCTCACACCTCCAAGCACTTTGGGAGACCCAACAGGCAGATCACTTGAGGCCAGGAGTTCGATACCAGCCTAGCCAACATGGCGAAACCCCATCTTCACTACGAATACAAAAATTAGCCAGACATGGGGGGCAGGTGTCAGTAAACCCAGCTACTTGGGAGGCTGAGGCAGGAGAATCGCCTGAACCCAGGAGGTGGAAGTTGCAGTGAGCTGGTATTGGGCTATGTACTCCAACCTAGTTGACAAAGCAAGACACTGTCTCAAAAAAAAAAAAAAAAAAAAAAAAAAAACCGGAAGAGAGAGAAAGAGACTAAATGGTGACTAATGACCAATTAGAAGGCAGACAAAATTAAGCAACCAGTACGTACTTTGATTCTGAATTCTTTATATGGGGTTGAGAAATAGAGGGGAATGAAAGGAAATTCAGAGAAGAGGGTAGAAAAGAATTGCCAACTTGGACAAGCTACTTAATTCTTACTCTATGTTCTTTATGTTTAAAATAAAAATCCAATTACCTAATTAAACAAATTACTATGAGAATATGATAATATTGTATGCAAAGTATTTAGTACTGGCACATGGTACTTTTTCAGTGAACAGCATCTACTATTAGGAAGAAGCTTTTAATTTTGTCTAGCAATTTCTCTTCCTTTTCTGATTATGACAAAGAGGAGAAAATCAAGTAGGAGAGTCATAATCTATTTTTATTAAACAGCCCAGAATATTCTTTCTCAATCATTTCCTGAGCTGTCATCTTCTAAGTCACTCTAGCTTACACTCCAATCAGAAAATGAGCTGCTAGTGTTTAATGATTAATTTGCATCAAAAAATTACCTAGCAACCATCACTAATATAAAATTAGATCTCAGTTTCTGTAAAAGTCTACAGTCTACTAAAAGGATCTGAAGATAGATGAACACTAGTTAATGTCATAATTTTAACTCTTAAAAGCACATCCAGGTGGAATATCTCAAGAACTTAAATCAGAAGAATACGGTAATTTTTAAACCTTGGTATTCAGAACTTTATGATTTAGTTTTTCCAAAAATAGGCTAAATATCCATATTGGATACACTTTGTTAAAGTAATTATAGCAAACTTTTTTCAAGCACTACTTATGTGCTGGAAACTGTTTTAATTCTGTTACATGCATTACTTATTCGAATAGTCAAAGCAACCATGAGGTAAGGGCTTGTTTTGAAGAAATAAACCCTTTTTCAAAAACATCACGTTCACCTGGATATTTGTAGTAAGCAATAGGATTCTTTATCTCCAATATCCATAAAGAAAGGAAAAATTTCCTGTTTTTCACGAGTTAGGTTAAAAAGAAAAAAGGCCAGTATGGCCTCCATAGATTGGTCCCTATCAGCTTTAGATCTTCAAAACCAACAATAAATGGGATTTTTGCTAAACAGCTCCTAATAGTGTTCAAGCTACTGTCTGAGGATAAATATAAGGTATTTCAACATTTTAGAAACTGTCATCAGATAACTAAGTAGCAGCAACTGTCAAGATGTGATCAAGTACTACAATTCATCATAAATTATCAAATTGTGTTAGAATCAGTGCTAATCACAAATGCAGACCATATCAATAAGTGAATTAAGAAGTACAGATTCCTAAAGACACAGAATAACATGTTTCTCACTTTACACTTACCATTCATTCTTTAAAAGAGAAACATAAGCCATCTGTTGCAGAGCAGTCATTCATAATTAATGAGACTCAAACTTGGTGTTTGAACCCGTTTAATGTATTAGTGAGTGCCTAATAAAGTGGAAGGAGAAATTCTTAGAGCTTTTTCTTGATAATATCCATAGTCATATTCTTTTCTAAGCAGGCAAGTTTCTTGAAGATAGCTTGATGTGTCTGAATGAGTAGCTCTTGATAAGTAACAGAGAAGGACAAGATCAAACCCTGCCATTAAAAGTTTCTATTAGACTCTGATACACACAAGTAGCCATCTACCAATTCTGTTGGTCCTTGAGCAATCAGAATGAATCCAAGAGGAAAAGAAAAAAGAAACCTTGTAGAAATAAATACATTTCCTCTCCAGCAATTTTAAATGCCGAATCCAGAATTTTGAATTTTGAATTTTGAATCCAGAAATTTTGAATAATTTGAATGGCTATGATAGACTTAGCATTTCTAATGTGGCCATCACAGTACAAAGCTTTTTGAATATATTTCATTTTAATTTTTCACACAAACTCTGTCAATTGATTATCATCTCCATTTTTTAGGTGAAGCCATTCACTCAGAGCAGGAAAGTAGCTTGATTAGAACACAGCTAGTAACTGGCAAAACTAGAACACAAATTCAACTCTGATTCTAAAGCTCTTACTCTTAACCACTAAGTTATATTCTCTAGTGCTTGAGGGAAATCAGTAAGGCAAAGACAGGGAAAATGTGGTCAGACCTAAAAAAGATGTAAATTATAATTAGAATATGTCTTTGCCATAGAGATATACTAAGAAACAGTCACTTATTTTTTCTCCAAATCACTTACTATTCTATTCTGTATTTGTTTCTGTTTTAGCCAAAGTAGAAAAGCAATTAGCCATAGAGAGAAGAAA
The DNA here is from genome assembly GCF_047675955.1 of Chlorocebus sabaeus. Taxonomy (NCBI): domain Eukaryota; kingdom Metazoa; phylum Chordata; class Mammalia; order Primates; family Cercopithecidae; genus Chlorocebus; species Chlorocebus sabaeus. Next base: position 7,467,731 of record NC_132910.1, read on the forward strand.
GAATATATTTATAATATATAGTATGAAGAACCAAATGGTATAGAGTTCCTTTCCCAGTCTTTGATCCTATCTTGATATAATTACTTGGATGATGACAGAATGATGAGAAAACTATATGTTTCTGGAAGCTAGGAACCAGTCATGTTTGTATCATGGCAGGGTGGGCATTTGGACTTCATACAATGTTTTCAATATAATTAAGTTTTCATGAAATGTTGGTAAAATTAAATTAGTACATACAAAGCAGACCTGTAAGTCAGTAAATATGCATTTAATTCAAGTTTTACAAGTAAGTTATTGTGAAAAATTTATCTGTTTGAAGATATGAGAAAATACAAATGGAAAACTCGCTACATTTATTCATCCCATTAATCTAACACATATATTCATAAACAACTCTTTATTTACCCATTCACTATTTTTGCTGCCCTATATAAATAGTAGATGAGTGTAATATAGTAAAATTAAACTTTACTAAATGATAATTTGACCTGGGTTTGCCTTGGGTTTAATATATTCATAAATGAAATTAAAATGACTTTTATCTATAATGGTATACTTTACACCCCACCCTTCCCTAGTCCATGACAGATAAGGTATATGTTTACATTTTAAAAACAATGTATTAGAAATATACAATAAACTTTATTTAGAAAGCAAAACTATTAGAGGCTTGTGACTCCTTCCTCCATCTTCTATGTATACCACTCCAACCTTTGTTTTCAATTGTCACATATCCCCTTCCCAACATTTACTCTCTTGACTTCCTCTTATAAGGACATTTGTAATTAGATTGGAACCACTCAGATAATCAGAATAACCTCCCATCTCAATATACTTAATTTAATCACAACTGCAATATCTCTTTTGACATCTGAGATGACATATTCATTCTGAGAATTAGAATATGGACTTCTTTGGGCGAACTTTATGGAGCCTATCATATAATAAGTATTTATTTGACTTTGGATTTTATAAAAGGGTTTTGAAAAAAAAATAGGCAATTAAAAATATTATGGTATTAACAGGAATTATGATCTCCTACCATTTGATACTTTCTTCCAAAATATAAACAAAAGTATTAACATATATATTCCTTTACTAATTACTAATTTTAATGAGGTATCATGTTAAATTGAAACACAAAAATGAATGTAATTCTGTCATTTGTGACAATATGGATGAACCTGGAGGACATTATGTTAAGTGAAATAAGCCAGGGACAGGAGAATATCTCATGATCTCATTCATATGTAGCATCTAAAAACGTTGATTTCATAGAGGTAAGAGTAGAACAGTGACTACCAGAGGCTGGAAGATGGGGAGGAGGGAGGAATGAGGCGAGATGTGTCAACATGTAAAAAGTTACAGTTAGATGGGAAGGATGAGCTTTGTTGTTCTATTGCACAGTAGGGTGACTATAGTTGATGATAACATGTTGTATATTTCAGAATAAATGGAAGAGACTCTTTTGAATGTTCTTACCATAAAGAAATTAATTTTTGAAGTGCTGGATATGCCAGTTCCCTGATTTGATCATTACACAATATATAGGTGTATAAAAATACCACACTGTATCCCATAGATGTATACAATTATGTGTCAATTTAAAACAAATCTTTTAAATAAATAAGTATTTGAATGATGAAGTGCTTTCTAAAGCAATTATTTAAATTTTTTAGTTTCATAAGATTCATGATTGGAGGAGAAGAAAATCAATAATGCTAATTTATAGCATTTTACTCAATTTTACATTTATTTAGAACAGTTTTATCTAGAAACTTACTTTATAGATCTCACACAACATGTTTTCCGTAAGATCTTCTCAGCAACAAATACTTTGGGATGAAAACCTTACCTCTGTATGTTTTTTACTATTCTTCTTGTATGCGGTATATTTTTAAAACAAGATATTTTAATCCCATGTTTATAGTGTTCAATTTGAATAACTTATAGAAATTTCTTTGAATTAAATTTAAGTGCATAAGTTCTATATTTTACTATTTTGAATAAAGCTACATGAGCATGGTTGAGCTAATCCCTTCAATCTTTTATGTCTATAATAAAGTTTTACTTCCTAAACCAAATATTTTCCTAACTCGGTCAATCCAATTAATTTTTTAATGCTCTCAATTCATCTTGATTCCTTACTAATTAGTATCTAAGTGTACATTTACATATTATTAATCTGATATAAGTCTATATGAATCTTATCAAGATGTTTATACCATCCGATGTTTGTTTTATTTGATGTAAGTTTATCCATATTGCTGTAGTACAATGTGACATTTTCTAAAATATATATTAGAAAGAGAAGGTCAATTTATTCAATTTTCTTCTGCAAACATATTTTCATTCTCAACAGATCCTAGAAATTTGAAAGAAAAACTGATTTAATGAAAAAAACTGATTTAATGAAAATCAGTAGTGGTGACAGTGCTAATTGCTGGTCAGCAGCTCTCCAAGTCTGTCTACCTCATCTAACTGGACTTTGGCCATACTGTCTTTCTACCACTTAAGAGAACAGGCCAACCTCTTCCCTACCTCAAGACCCTTGGAGCTGTTCTCTCTGCCTTGAGAGTTCTTCCCCAGACTCTTGGCCTATCTTCTTCTCATTCTTCAGGTCTCAAATATCCTCTTCAGATATTTCCTCACACCCTCTGTAAAACAGCCCCTTCATTGTTCTTTATCATAGAATCATACTGATTTTCTTCTCTTTTATCATGAACTTTTGATTTCTTTTATCATTAACTTTGTTATTTACATGTATTGGCTCATGTGTTCATTATTTGCCTTACCTGTGGGACTAAGGTCTTCACTGGCATTTAGCACAGTTATTGGACCATAGTAGGCAGCAATAAACTTGTTTGATAGAATTATTGTTGCTGCAAGAACTTATTACTAGCTTTTGAGACTTAAAAGAAAAAAAAAAAAAATGTGCCAAGAGCAGTGGCTCATGCCTGTAATCCCAGAAGTTTGGGAGGCTGAGGTGGGTGGATCTCTTGAGCCCAGGAGTTTGAGAGCAACCTGGGCAACATAGTGGGACCCCTGTCTCTACTAAAAATTTAAAAAAATTAGCCAGATGTGGTGGTGCACACCTGTAGTCCCAGCTACTTGGGAGGGAGGCTGAGGGAAAGAATTACTTGAGCCCAGGAGGTGGAGGTTGCAGGGAGCTGTGATTGTGCCACTGTACTCCAGCATGGGTGAAAGAGCGAGATCCTGTTTAAAAAAAAAAAAAAAAAAAAGCGCCAACAATTAAAAGTGCTTTTACGTCTATTAAAATGAAACTCTAGAGCAACAGTTGCAAATTTAGATACCTTTCAGAAGCCAGGAAATATTTAAAATTATTCAGGTGAACCTTTAGAATACAATACAATGAATTACTGAAAAATACAACACACAGAAAAGCACAGAACCCACCCAAAGTGGGCAGAACCAAATCAGCCCTAGCCTGTTGCTGCCCAAAAGGAACAAGGTCTGTGTTGCTCCAGACTTTATGTTAAATCTTACTTTTAGGTGTTTCAGAGGCCTAGGGAATCCCTTGGCAGGCTGAATCTGGCCCACCACCACTACCCTGCAGTCTTTGCTCTAAAGTCTTTATGAGGATCTGACCCTTCCTGGTCACACCTAAGCTCTTTGCCAGCCCATTCTTCTTCCTTCGGAACAATACTCCGCTACTGAATTTCGTGAAGTCTTGATGTCCCAGCCTAGATAGTTACAGGAATTAGATTAGCGGGTACACAGAGTCCCGATGACTCTTTTTCAGAGGTCCGGCTTTTCACCTTTTCTCTCCTTTGTTTCTGGAACTAATACTTTGTATTTGGCCAATAAAAACCTCTGCTTTATTTAATTTAAACTAGCCAAAGTTGGTTTTCACAGATTTTCAAAAAAACATTTCTTAATAACATATGAATTAATGACATTCAGAAATGGTTCACTACCTTCTCCATGTTGTACATTGTAATTGGTACTAGATTCCAGAGAAATCACAGCATACAGGGAAGTCCAAGGTTTCTGCCTTGCCTATCTGTGGGTTTATTTTCTGTACCTCTTGCATTTTATATTTCATGCAAATACCAAACGGTTTTGGTTTCACATTCTCCATGCAATTTACTACCTATCTTGTCTTCTCTGCTAAAAATGATTGCCCTTCTTCTCTCAGGAAAGTCTATTCATATTTTAAGACTCATATCTAGCAGGGCACGGTCCCAGCACTTTGGGAGGCAAACGTGAGAGAATCCTTAGAGCGTAGGAGTTCAAGACCAGCCTGGTCAAAGTAAGAGCAGCAGGAGGCAGCCAAATGCCTAGGCAGATAGTGGGGGGTCCCCATTGAAACCCCACCTCCAAGCCACAGACAGTTTAAAGCCTGAAAGTCAAGCTACAAGTTAAATCCTGGGACTGGATTGAGAACTTGTCTTCCTGTTTGGTGTGCTTTCCTCCGATTGATCCCCACCCTTCACCTATTTTACATATAGCTACTCTTTCCTAATTGTTTTTCTACACTGTCATGCCCACCTTCTGAGTGGTGTCTTCACTGTAACCATTTTTACACACTCACAAACCAATCAGCATGCACTCCCCATTCTGGGTTCATAAAAGACCCCAGACCCAGACACACGGGGCACTTTTCCAGCTTCAGGTAGGGGAATCCCCCCGGAATCCCCTCACTGCTGAGAGCTTTCCTTTTGCTTAATGAATTTTACTCTACTCACTCTCCAGTGCCCGTGTGGCTAATGCTTCCTGGTTGTGAGACAAGAACTTGAACCTAGCTGAGCTAAAGAGCAGAAAGACCCCAACAGGAAGCAAAATGCCATTTCTACAAAAAATACAAAAATTAGTTGGGTGTGGTGGCATGTGCCTGTAGTCCTAGCTACTCTGGAGGCTGAGGTTGGAGGATCGCTTAAGCCAGGGAGGTCCAGGCTGCAGTGAGCTGTGAATGTGACACAGGACTTCAGCCTGGGTAACAGAGCAAGACCCTGTCTCAAAAACAAAAACACAAACAATATAGCTCTCTAAGGGTCACCTTCTCTAAGAGCATCTATGAAGACATCTATCCCCACCACCACCCCCCTAGTCAAATATCAGTCACTTTGGATCAGTGTGCCTTCTCTGTATGTTTCTAATGTGAAATGCTTAATTGCTTAAGCTAACATTGTAAATTTAGTACTCTAAGCCCCACTTGACCGAACTCCTTGAAGGAGGACAGAATCTTTATCTTGGTTTTTGACCCCTAATACTTCATTATAGTGCTTGGTATGCAGTAGGTACTCAAAAGATGTTGAATGAAAGGAATATAAAAGAAGGAGGTCTCACAAGCAAGTAATATAATCTAGTTGAAAATAACTTCCATGTACATTTGAAGAAGTTCAATAAAGATAGGAGGAAATTTATGATTAGAACCTGTAAGAAAGTATACTTGCTGGGCACAGTGGCTCATGCCTGTAATCCCAGAACTTTGGGAGGCCTAGGCGGGAAGATTGCTTGAGACAGGAAGATTGCTTCAAGACTAGCCTGGGAAACATAGTGAGATCCTGGGTCTACAATTTTTTTTTTTTTTTTTTTTTAAAGAAAGAAAGTAACTCCAGCTATGCTTACTATTTTCTAAACAGAATGATGATAGCAATGTGTATGAATATGCAATATTTTTGGCATATAAGCAGGGCTTAAATTAATTATTAATTAACCACTGGTTCATTTCCCAGAGCTTCGTGCATCATCTGTTATATAAAAGATACTGTAAAGGACAGAAAAATTATTTGGAGGGAAAAAGAAACTGTGGTAAGGGAGAGAAAGAGTGGGAGAGAAGAAAAAAAAACATTTTGTTGCTCTTGTTATAGATATAACTCTAAAAATATTTATACAGCTGATACAGAGAAAGTAACACTTAAACTAGGGACAATACTTCCTATATTATACAAAGGCATATGTAATAATAATAATATGAAAAAAAGATGGTTGCTGGTATCATTCTTGAGGATTGCAATCGCCAAGTAATTTGGAAAAACTAAAATGTATGTAATGTATATTTTAAAAAACAGATCTTTCTTTTGATTTAATAAAGTCTTATTTGCAGACAAGTTTCTTGTGTTTATGATTCTAGCAATGAATGCAGTACTTCTGGAGAAGCCATTTGACTACATTTTCTTCCTTCTTCCAGTCCTTCAATATATATTTATTGAATGTCTACTGTATATATGAAACAGAAAAAGACACTGTAAATTAAAATATACCTCGGACATTTTTGTGATCTTTCTAAAAATAAAAATATCAGTTAATTTCAGCATGATGAGTTAAAAATATATTTATTTACATAATAGTTATCAAATGTGTACACATTTAAATATGCACTCATTTGGACATTAGTTGCAAAGATGTATTTAACTATTTATAATTAAATATTTAGATTGTTTTAAATGCTAAATGTGTAATACATTTTTCTTTTAGTGAAAATGATGAAACAGTTATATAATTATTTATAAATATCAATTTTCCAATAATGCTCATTTTTCTTTCCTGTTCATAAGGACAATCATGCACACAACTATTCAAATGGCTAACGTGACTAGTAAGAAAGTCTTAAGTGCTATAACAAGTTTGTTTTAATCAAACATTCATTGCTAGTCACTTTCCAAATTGCGTACTTCTCCCCGCAATTTCCTAAGAAAATTCACCATGATTGCTAGAATAAGTAATATATGCTTTATACTTCTGAAAAAAAAAAAAGAAACAAAGAATTGAAGAGAAAAGCTGGATTGTGAGAGAAGACAAACACCTTTTGAGTGTAATGTGCGTGAAATTGTATGCCTCCAAAGAAAGACAATTTGTCAGCAGGATACAAAGTAAAGATTCTTTGCTCAGAAATACTCTGAGTAGGTGGTTAGTTGTTTTATTGTCTTCTCTTGAATACAAGTCATCCCTGTAACCCTGCTGAATGAAGGCAGCTCTAGATGACACAATTTCAATCTCAAATCAGGTCAGAAGGGAAGGAGGTAGGGTGAGAATAAGAAGAAAGATGGAAGAGCAAAAACGTGGCATTGGTAAATGTGAGGTTTAACCTCTTGAATATGTGGGTCATCTCCTGGGGAGAAAATATCCACTAAAGAAGAATATTAAACCTCCTAAGAAAATGCAAAGGCTACAAAAGTCACACTGCAACTGAGGTGTGCGAGGAACAGAGAAAGTATTGATTCATCTGTTCCAAATTTTTTCAGAAAAAGTGTGTCTGTGAACCCAAACAAGAAAAAACAGAACAGAAGTAAGAAGGTAGGACTTAGATAAGATTAAATATATAACTTCAGTGATTCTGAAAAAGGAGTACAAAACACTCCAAGAAAGTGGTCTCAGTAAACAGTTTAAAAACTAATTTCTTATTTTCTTTCTCACTGGCATCTTTAAAAGTCATATCATTTGATTAATTTAAGCTAAAATTCCTCTAAAGTTGTTATTGTTCAATTATGTACCTATTTAGTGACTCCTAAAATTCCGTGCAAGAATTACTGCAAGCTTTCCTCAGATACTTTAAACTCTACTTCTCTTATGTGATACAATGAACTTTATTGACTCTTTGTCTATATTACCTTTAATATGCTTCATTATTATTACGTTTTCCTATAAATTTTGTTTTTCTACGTTTTTTCTATGAAAAAGTCTCATCTTAAAAATGAATATTGCCATGGAAACACACACACACACACACACAGAGACACACACACGACTATGTATAAATAAAAATAATAATAATGTTTCTTCCACATATCAATATTAAGAATAAAACATTCATAAATAGTAAATATATTACTATAAACACTAAAGTTTGTGGTCATAAATCCAAAATGGAAATGGGTATTACTAAACTGTATAACAAACAGAACCTATATTGTTTGTTCAGTTGTTTAATTCCAATATTAATATTAAATCCTAGGTCTGAAGCTTCCCTCACACTAATGAAATAGGGACCTTTTATCAAGGATCATAAAATATTGTTAAGCACAAGGATTTTCTCTAATACAGGAAATTAAAAAAGTATTTTACTTAGGAGCCTCATTCTAAAGTGCATGTAGTATTTTCATGGTACAAACTAGTTACACCATAAAGTTTCATAAAGTGTTTGGGAAAATAAAAGTTTGTAGTGATTCTGCTGCTTTAAGAAAAAGAACAAAAAGTCTTTAAAATAAATAGGTAAAGGACTAAGAAAAAGGGCTCGGGCCCTTGAAGCACTTATCTTTCACCACATACCATTAATGTACTGATGAAAATTATGAGTTAAAAATACTATAGAAGATTTAATAGCTCATGAAAATATAAATGAAAAACAGTTATGGAGAGAAATACAGCTAGGTCCTTAAGAACAGGTATTAGAAACAGACCCAAATCTAGTCCTTGCCATTCTCTAGCGAGTCTATATTTCACATGGGACATTTCACTTTATCTACTGACCTTCAGTTTCCTCTTCAGAAAAATGGTGATACTCACACATAACAGGGAGGATCTTGTAAAAATTAAATAACTTATGCATGTAAACACTATCCATGTAGAAAACGGCATGTGGTTAAGTGTCAATAAACAATAACTCTTTTAAATAAGTAAATCTTTTCACCATTAGAGAGTCATGAATTTTATGCTTAAGAAAAGAAAAAAAATAGCTGAGTGTTGAAATAAATCAGGATTTATTAATAGATCCAGGAAGGTCTACAAGGTGAGATCCAGGAGAAGCACCTAGCTTTTTGTTAAGTAATCAGACTGTATTCTAAACCGAATGATATAGTTTGTATGTATGTCCCCTCCAAATCTTATGTTGAAAAGTGACCTCCAGTGTTGGAGGTGGGCTATGCAGGACATGATTGTGTCATGGGGGCAGATCCCTCATAAATGGCTTGATGGCCTCCCCATGGTAATGAGTTCATGTGAGAACTGGTTATTAAACCGAGTCTGGGAGCTCCCTTTCTTGCCATATGATGTACCTGCTCCCCCTTCAGCTTATACCATGAGTAAAATCTCCCTGACGCCTCACCAGAAGGAGATGCTGGTGCTCTGCTTGTACAGCCTGCAGAATTGTGAGCCAAATAAACCTCTTTTCTTTCTAAATTACCCAGTCTGAGGTATTCCTTCAGAGCAACACAAAACAGACTAACAAATACACCCATGTTCTCTGATCTCTGGTTGTCTTTCTCTTAAACCAATCTGCCTTTCAAATGAGTCACTATAGTTTATTTTATGATTTATACTTTCTTTTAAGTTATTTTCTTTTCAAATCATGTTAAGTTTATTAAATGAATTCCAATTCTACGTTACACTTTTAACTGAAACATATTCCAAATAATTTAAACAGACACGATCGGGGTACAATGTGTAAATTAAACCAGTATATAAACTGGCAAGTGGGTATACCTGAGTGTATAATTCTTATTTAATGAAATTATTAGATACATATTTTGATATAATATTTCTAAGGTAGTCAGTAAACTTTCAGGATGATCAGAATTCTCTAAATATAGGATATTAAGGAACCAAATTGCCCATCTCTGAAAATTTATTAGAGAAAGGAAATCTGTGGTAAACCATAATCCCTTTATGCAAAAGTGTATGAGCAAGTTATTTATATTAAAGTGATTTAAGTAGATGATATTTCAGAATGAGTTTGGCAGAAGATTTTGAAGTGGCTATCCTCAAAGACATTTTAAAGGAATACAGGAAATTGAAGAGACAGTTGTGAAATTCTTTAATTAAAAAATTATGATAAAATCTACAATCTGAAATTTTACTTCACCTTTTGTTTCAAAATATGAACATAACAATATGAGTGTAAGTTTCCTAAAACTGTCTTTAAAAGCAAGGTTCACCTTATTGCATTTTTAAATAAAATGCCTTTGTAGAAAAGGAGTCTTTATATTTCAGAAAGGTCTTATTGTGCAACCCAAGTATAATTGTCCCAATTCCAAGATGGTTTACAAATTTTATTCCCTTAAAATATCACTAGTGAATAATAATGGTCAGTAGGGGCTTTATCAAATAGAAGGGCCTATAGAGATACCAATACAAGAAGCGTAAGCTAAATGAGCTATCAATAAATCCTCTACTCTGAGGCTTTTTCATGACAATGATCAGCTTATAAAACTTCACAAGATAAACTTTCTCTAATCATTCATTCTATAAATGAAGCTGAATGAAATTTTCTCTCAACTGTTTTCACTACTATTTTAAAATTTCAATTCATCTCTTATTGGCCAAATTTCTATTACTGAAGTATGTATACTTCCAGCTCACGAGTAATGTCCTGCTTCTTTAATAAGTGTGAATGAGGCAAGCCTAGAAATATCTTTACAAAACTAAACTTGCTGATCCCCAGATTCTTTGCTTCTTATGAAACATCAAAGGAAGTTGAAACCTAGGATTTGTTTATGATACCAGGTGTTTTCTATCTCTGGGATAAGCTGAATATCTATTATGAAAATACATAATTTCTGAGTGATTTTCACTAAGAATCTCATAAATAATTAACAAGTTAGATAATTTTTTTTTTGAGATGCTGTCAGAAAATGTTTCATTTTAGATTTTTTGATTCTTCATTATTCCTGAAGAAAAGACACATTGTTGGCATATACCATAGCTGATAAAAACATTGCAAAGACATAATTCTTGAAGCTGTAAAACATATAGTCTGAAGAGTACTTTAGTTCTTTTAATCTTTATTTTTTTCTTTCTGGTCTACTCCTTCCGGATGAATATATTTCTAATTCTCAAAATGTTGACAGCAGATGAAGCTTAGATATAATTCTTCTATCAAATTCAAAATGTATAAATTGCTATACATTATATATATAATTGTATTGTTCATTTTCACTTCTTATCTGCTTGGACCTGGATAATTGGTATAATACTCCTTCAACCGTTTTCTAAATGTTTTATATTCTTGCATTAATTAAGAAAAGTGTGTTAGAATAGGTATTCATATACAGAAATAATCACAAGTAAACGCTGTAGGATAGGGTAGGCAATACCTAATTCTTCTGATGGCGGGGCGGGTCTATGATTGTCAAAAATTAATATTAGCCCATTTTTTCATTTAATTTATGTGATTTATGTTTTCATAGAGAATATTTGTCAATGCATGCAAAACACAGTTTAATATCTTTTCTCTTTCCAAGAAAAGTATAGGAATATACATACTGTAAGGGACACATTCATACTGCACTTCAAGGTATTTATAGGTTCCTGGACACGGGTCTGGAAAAACATCAGGACCTGCCACCACTGCACACTGGGTTCTGTTATTGCATCTGAAGTCAAAAGAAAGGAAAAGAAGTAATAAGCTTATGCAAAGTTAAATTATTATCAACATCAACATTAATTTTATTTTAGTTCCTGTTATACAGATTTGAATAACGTTTTGCTTAATTTGGGGCTTTAGGCCTATTAAGAAAATATCTGTAGTACAGTTTTTAGAAACTAGACATTAAAATCAATCTATTCAGCTTGCTCATATTAACTGATTTAAAATTTGCTTGAATTCAGCGTAATTTCTAGTTAGAAGTTAAATATTGCTGAAGCAACACTAACTGGCCCACAGGATATTGCCAATGTGAACACAAGCAGGAAAGATTATTTGATAGGAAAGACTCACTCCAGTACAAAAAAAAAAAAAAGATTTTAGAAAATATAACCACAGAGTATATTAGGCAGTTGTAAAATAAATTCACTGACTATGATGACATTCATTTTAAAGGTATGAAAAATGGTATTGAAAAGCTTTATCTGAGCCTTACAAATTAGTAAAAAGTTAATATTTAAATAAAAATGAGTATTTGAATTTATTTTGTATAAATTAATATAATATTACTACTTATTAAAACCATTTTAGGAACTAACTGTCATGTCCTTTTGTTCAGCCAAATAATGATACGATCCTCATGGATTACTTATCACAAAGGTCAATATCTTATACTATAAAATAATGACTTTAAATTTGTAAAAAGAATAATGACATACCACTATTAAAACATAAATATAAGATGAAACTAGAGGTTATCATGTTACGTGAAATAAGGTACAGAAAGACAAACTTTGCACGTTCTTATTTATGGGAGCCATTAAACCCATGAAGCTATAGGGTAGAAAGATGGTTACCAGAAGATGGGAGGGGAATGAGGGGTAGGGAGGGGAGGAAGTGAGGATGGTTCCTGGGTACAAGAATTGTCAGAAAGAATGAATAAGACCTAGTATCTGACAGCACAATTGGGTGACTACAGTCAAACATAATTTAATTGTACATTTAAAAATAACTAAAGATCATAAACGGATTGTTTGTAGCACAGACGATAAATGCTTGAGGTGATGAATATCCCATTTACCCTGATGTGATTATTACACAATACATGCCTTTTTCAAAATATCTCATGTTTCCATAAATACACACATCGACTATGTCCCCACAAAAATAAATAAATAAATAAATCTTTCTAAACCACAGAAAAAGAGAAAAAAAAATATGAATACAAACTTGGACACTTTTGTGGCAATTAGGCTAAATAAATCTGAATTGATTAATTCATGGGGAAAAACAAACATGTTGAAATTAATTATAATTCTGAAAAAGATACTCATATTCACAGTGGACTAATTACTGTGAATTTCACTCAGCAACGTTCTAAATTCAAAAATTTATCCTTAAGTATTTTTCTATAAAACACTAATGGTTTTTCCTACCCATAATATTGGCACTAAGTCTATAACATGTGATACTCTAATTATCCCCTGTGTTTTATGTTCTTGTTTATTCATTTCAGAAATATAACCTCAAGGCTAGATTTTTCTGTTAATTCCTTACGGAGATGTTCTGTTCTCTGACATGACCTCAGAATACTTGCAAGGATATGGCAACATAAAGAACATCTAGAGCAGAATTCACGTTGATTTAGTGTAAAAATACGTTGTGTTTACCTGAGGCTACCATTTGTCAGGCTTAACAAGGATTTTATTTAGTCTCTAAATTAAATTTGATTCATTAATGAATTTCTTAAGCTGAAAAATATATTATGTGTTATCAGTGAAAGATGAATAAAAGCTAATGCTCCATACTCATCAGGCAATTTAGCATAACAGCTAATACTGAGAGTTAACAAATTGTAAGGATTTTCTGTGTCAGAGGCTGATGATCAGATAAATGTATAATAACATTAAGGTAAATGTGACTGTCCTGACACATGTACCCACAGATATGTTATCTTGATGTTTTGGTGTACTCACACCTTCTTAAAATAGCAGGTCTTTCATATTAAAAAGAAATTATTTGAATAAGCTCTTCAAGTCAAGTGACATGTTTTTAGCAATTAAAACAATACAATTTTCATATTACACCTTGAATATACAACCTCATAAATCCATCTAAGGTTTTTAATACAATAGGTAGGGATATGAACTCATAAAGTTATTTTTGTATTTGTTATAGAAAAATTAGCAATTATCAGGAACACATTCAACATAGACATAATGGAAAAGTGGCACTATAAAATTTAATATGATGTAAATATTCTGTAAACGTAATATTAATTCTGATGTGTGAATATTTATACATATCTCCTTTTCTTCTTATCTTGGTCTACAGTCACTTTATTCCCTATTATTAAACCTTTTTAATTACTATACCTCTAATTTCAAAAATGTATTTAGAAGCAATATCTACTCTTGTAATTTTCAGATATAAATAGGCAACTGTAAATCTTTTATTTAAATAATCAATGTATGATATAAACAGATCAGCTTACTACTCATTTCTGACCAGAGCATAATAGTTAAAATTTATAATTATGGAAGTATATGTTGCACAGAAAGCTGTGCCGAATCAATAGGGATTTCAAATGGTTATGTTTATATAGATTAGATTAGAAAACATAACCTGGAGTCTATCCATATCTATCTATCTATCTATCTACCTACCTAAAAGTGCATTGACCAATTTATATATTATATATTATCAAGTTGTAAATTACTAATTATTTATCTATATGTAAGAAAATTATAAAAGCAACTATCTCTTGTAAATAATAGTTACCATTGTGAGATCCAAATAGTTTATTTAATATTAACTGAAGATGAGTCAAGAAAGCCTCCTAATTAATGAGATAGTGTCTGTTTGGTGGTATATAAAACAAAAAATGTTATGCCTATATTTATAGTCATTGTCATCATTGTTCTATATAAAACAGCAGTAATTTATAACATTCACCTTTCAAAATAATTTATGATTCTATTACTATGTTTGTATCAAAAGTTCATTATAAATGATGATTATTAAAAATAAAATGGAAAAAGATAGATTCAATCTCTGGAATACTATTTTTATATAGAATACATTATAATATTGATTGTTTAAAGACTAGCTATACTTTGAAAACAGGAGTTTAAAGGTTCTGTCCTTTGCTTTCGTTTTTTAAATGACTTCAGTTACTGTGAGTTAAAATGAAATTAAATATAATTAAAGATTTGTAAACAATTTAGTCCACAAAGATTCTTTCAAAATTTATAAAAGGAAAATCATTCTAAAATACTATAGATGAAAAAAGTGAGATAAAGTGATCTAATGTTCTCAAATGCTTTAGTTTCATTGTTTATTTTTAATGTAAACATAAATTAAAAACATGCTTTTCGGTAACCCTATTACCTGATGTTTATATATATATACACACAATGTAAAATGATTACCACAATAAAGCTAATTAACATATCCATCATACAGTTATCTCTTCTGTGTTGTGTGGTGAGAAAATTTAAGATCTACTCTAACAGCAAATTTCAAGTATATAATACCGTATTGTTAACTGTGGTTACCCGACTGTACATTAGATTACCAGAATTTACTCATCCTGTGTTACTGAAACTTTGCACCCTTTGATCAGCATCTCCCCACTTCTCCTATCTCCCTAGCTTCTGGCAACTAACATTCTACTTTCTGCTTCTAGAAGTTTTGACTTTCTTAGATTCCACATATAAGAAGGATCAAATAGTATTTGTCTTTTGATGTCTCACTGATTTCACCTAGCGTAATGTCCTCCAGGTTCATACATGTTATCACAAATGACAGTTTCCTTCATTTTTAAGGCTGAATAATATTCTATTATATATTTATATATAAATATGTTTTTATTTACTTTTTATTCATACATCTGCTAATTGGCAGTTAGGTCAATTCCATATATCTTGTTTATTGTGAATAGTACTGGAAGGAATATGATACTACAGATATCTCTTTAAGATATTGACTCATTTGTTTTACATATCCATACCCAGAAGTAAGACTACTGGATCATATGGTAGTTCTATTTTTAATTTTCTGAAGTACCTACATACTGTTTTCCATAACGGCTATACTAATTTACATTTCCATCAGTAGTATATAAGGATTGTCTTTCCTCTACATTGTCATCAACACTTATCTTTTGTCTTTTTGAACATAACCATTCTAACAGATATGCAGTGATAGCTCATTGTGGTTTTAATTCACATTTCCCTGACGATTAGTGAAGTTGAGCACTTTTAAACTTACCTGTTGGCCATTTGTCTTCTTTCAAGAAATATTTATCATGTTTAATGCTGATAGACTGAGTCCACTTTTAAATTACGTTATTTGTTTTCTTGCTACAGAGGTGTTTAAATTCCTGGTATACATTGGATAGCAACCCCTAAATAAACGTGTAGACCAATGGTACAGAATAGATGGCCCACAAATTAATCCACATGTTTATAGTCAATTAATTTTCAACAAATGTGCCAAGAATACACAATGAGGAAAGGATTGACTGTTCAATAAAGGAGGCTGGGGAAACTGGATATCTACATGAAGAAGAACGAAACTGGATCTCTATCTTACATGACATACAAAAGCCAAGTAGAAAGGGATTAAAGATTTACATGTAAAACCTAAAACTATAAAATTATTAGAAGAAAACATAGGTAAAAACCTTCTTGAAATTGATCTGGGCAATTTTGGGGAGAATATGACCCAAGAAGCACAGGTCAAAAAGCAAAAATAAACAAATTGGAGTGCATCTAACTACAAACCTTCTGTACAGAAAATAAAACAATTAACTAAGTGAGGACACAAGTTACAGAATGGGAGAAAATACTTTTAAACCTATTTGTCACTTCTTTCTGAGATGAATAATGCTACCCTCAATTTTACAGAAAATAGAATTGGAATGAAGACATTAAATGGCTTTTCAGACTCTCAGTAATCAAATAATAGCCAGTGGAGTCCAGAACAGTGGCCTGAAAATCATGATACTGCTGTCTTGTGGGAGAATGAGTCATACATTTCATGGTCACTCTGGGACCCTGATTTAATTCACCCTGACCTGATAGGTTCTCAAGAGTACTATGATGATCTGATGAAATAAAGACCATCTGTGAAATATCTGAGTGCCCCAGAATTCATTCAGTCATGATGTAGATCAGGCATTATATAACCAGGCCCTCACGATTCAAATTGGCATACGGAAATTAGAAAGATAAATTTCAGAGCCTAGTAATGGTATGATGCATATTTATTTATACATAGATTTTTCCACAATTAAAAATACATGCAATTTTAATTTAACCCACATATAAACCTCCAATTTACATGTAACTGTCACCTATTGATCATGTTTAATAAATTTTAGTTAATATGTTGAGTTCCATTAGTTATTAGCACTAATTTTAAAGCAATATTGTTAATTCAAGAATGTCACATGACTGCCATAGAAGATACACATCTTCCCAAATCACAGGACTAGTAATAGGAAAGAGAATCATTTACTGTTAATTTGTCCATTTCAACATGGTTCACTGCAGTGTAGAAGAAAAATTAGCTAAGTGTGAAAATGAAAGTCATTTCTGGGTAAACTTTTCCTCTATTTGCCACAACATACAGCACCATATAGCAAAAATGATATTGCTGGATTTACATGCATATTGACTATTCAAATAATTAGCCTATTTTTTTCCTGCTAATTTCGATAAAATTGAGAGAGGAGGCAGGTAGGGGCTGTTTAGGCAGATAGAGAGGCAGGGTCTCAGAAGAGGGACAATGCCTGCAAGAACACACCTGTACCACCCCTGTTATGTAGCTAGAAGGAGGGAATGTGGTTAAGAACTTCCTGTTATACCCAGATGCTTGCTCAGAAAGGACTTTCTAACTGCCTGTGCAGGCACAGACAAGGACCAAGGACATCCTACAATGACCCTGAACTCCTTATAAGTCTATGAGCATTGTGACTTTAGCCCCACTGTGGGTTTCATTTAGGCACTCATAGGTAATCAAGATGGAGTTACTATGGCCAACCCCAGGCAAGAACAGACACAATACCCCTGGGGGGAACTTTACCCATTCCTTTAAGGCAGAACCCACAGAAGACTCTTTTTCTGACACATAAAAGACCCAGAACTCACCCCCATTTTTTGCAACCATCTTTGGTTCCCCTCTTGCTGCTGAGAGCTTTTCTGTCACTTAATAAATCCCACTCTGCCTTACTCACTCTCTGGTGTTTACATGCCTTATTATTCTTGGTCATGGGACAATAATTTGGACCTTGCTAAACTAAGGTGTAAGGAGACTTCAACAAAACGATGCTTCTTTCACTTCCATTATACAGACAAAAATTAGCAGCCCACTATCTCATGTTTGATTATAACATACTTGTACATGAAGCATATACCTTATTTAACATACCTATATTTTTAAAAATTCTTACATGATAGACATATAAACATGATATTAGTTGATTGCACAGCACTATAGATCTAACACAGTATCATTAAAATGTTTTTTTTTTTTTTTGAGATGAAGTCTTGCTCTGTCACCAAGTTGGAGTGCAGTGGCACAATCTTGGCTCACCGCAACCTCCAACTCTTGGGTTCGAGACATTCTCCTTTCTCCACCTCCCAAGTAGCTGGGACTCAAGGTGCGCAACACCACACCTGGCTAATTTTTGTATTTTTAGTAGAGATGGGGTTTCACCATGTTGGCCAGGATGGTCTCGATCTCTTGGCCTTGTGATCCACCTATCTCAGCCTCCCAGAGTACTATGATTACAGGTGTGAGCCACCATACCCAGCCTAAAATAATTTAGGTAAAATATTGTAGTGTTTACATGCTGGGAATATAATTCACAGGGATTCTAGGTTAATAAACCCTTCAATCATGAATGTTTATCACATTCTAAAGTCAGTGTATACAAACTATTCCTCACAACACTAAGGAACTTTTTAAATGAACTTTCAGCCATGTATAAAACTCCAAAGAAAAGCACTGACTTTTTAAAGACAGGATAGGATAATGTTTTTAAAAAGAGTGCCTTGTGCCTTTTTGTCAGCAAAATTAATCATATGAATTTATAAATTTATATTAGCACTTATTAAATAACATTGATACTAGCACTTATTAAATGACATTTATACAAAAGCATGTGTTATGCAAAAACACACATCCACTTAGTATACCCAAGAAGTTCATAGCATCTAACATATGATGAATCAGTGCATGATTCATAAAGGAAGATGGAATTATACTCCAATGGAAAAATATTTTACAGGTATCTTATAATTTAAAAAGCCACATCATATTCTATTAATGTTTAAAATCTCAAAATAGTTTAGGTTATCACAGTAACTATGGGTTTTTAGTTCTCAGGATGGAATGAAGCAATAGAAGAAAACATAAATAGATGCATGAATATCAGTATTTTGCTTAATGTCAATCAATTGGACAATTCTCTATTTTCCTCCTCAAGACAGTAATTTCCTTATTTTCTACTGCCTGTCATCCTGAGACATGTTTATATGATATCCTAATCATGTTTATATGACATTCATTCTGAACTTAGAAGACCAAAAAAGATGAGACAACTATATAATGGTAGAAAACAAATATGTAGGTCATAAAGGAATCAATTAGATTTCAAATAAAAAGAGAACTAAATGGCTATGAAATAAAAATATTAATCATGATCAAAACTAAAAGAAATCCTCCCATGTATATACTATAGCCATACATTCAGCATTTATTAAAAAGTTTAATGATGTCGTCCACTTATAATTTAAGGGACAATTTAAGAAGAGTTATAAAAGTAATAAGACTCCTAATCTAGCTTAAAAAAATTTTTTTTTTGAGACAGGGTCTCACTCTGTTGTCCAGGCTGGAGTGCAGTGGTATGACCTTAACTCACTGCATCTTCAATCTCTGCAGCTCAAGTTACCTTCTTACTTCAGCCTCCCGAAAAACTGGGACCACAGGTACACATAACCATGCCCACGTAACCGTATTTACTTTTTGTAGAGATGTGTTACCCAGGCTGGTCTCAAACTCCTGGGCTCAAGCGATCCTCCCACCTCAGCCTCTCATGAGTGTTGGAATTACAGGCGTGAGCCACTGTGCCAGGCCTCCATTTCTGTTTTTTTTTTTGAAAAAAATTGTTTCTAAACCATAAACTAAAAGTACTATAGGATCTTTCAGAGGACATTATGGCAATGTATGTAAATGAAGATCTGTGATTCATAAAGTGATTCTCTAGCTCCAATTCTTTCATTTCCTATATTCTTTTATATGTTACTTCACTAGCATTCCTTTACCTTAAAGAAATATAATTTGAGGGGGCGCGTCCAAGATGGCCGAATAGGAACAGCTCCAGCCTCCAGCTCCCAGCATGAGCGACACAGAAGACGGGTGATTTCTGCATTTTCAACTGAGGTACCAGGTTCATCTCACTGGGGCATGTCAGACAGTTGGCGCTGGTCTGTGGGTGCAGCCCGACCAGCGAGAGCTGCAGCAGGGTGAGGCATCGCCTCACCTGGGAAGCACAAGGGGGAAGGGAATTCCTTTTCCTAGCTAAAGGAAATTGAGACACACAACACCTGGAAAATCGGGTAACTCTCACCCTAATACTGAGCTTTACCAAGGGTCCTAGCAAACGGCACAACAGGAGATTATATCCTATACCTGGCCCAGAGGGTCCTAGGCCCACGAATCCTCCCTCATTGTTAGCACAGCAGTCTGAGATTTAACTGCAAGGTGGCAGTGAGGTTGGGGGAGGGGCGCCGGCCATTGCTGAGGCTTAAGTAGGTAAACAAAGCTGCCAGGAAGCTCGAATCGGGTGGAGCCCACCACAGCTCAAGGAGGCCGGCCTGCCTCTGTAGACTCCTCCACTGGGGACAGGGCATAGCTAAACAAATAGCAGCAGAAACCTCAGCAGAGGTAAATGCCTCTGTCTGACTGACAGCTTTGAAGAGAGCAGTGGATCTCCCAGCATGGAGGTTGAGATCTGAGAACAGACAGACTGCCTGCTCAAGTGAGTCCCTGACCCCTGAGTAGCCTAACTGGGAGACATCCCCCACTAGGTGCAGACCAACACCTCACACCTCAAATGGTGGGGTACACCACTGAGACAAACCTTCCAGAACAAGAATCAGACAGCAACACTCGCTGTTCAGCAATATTCTATCTTCTGCAGCCTCTGCTGCTGATACCCAGGCAAACAGGATCTGGAGGGACCTCAAGCAAACTCCAACAGACCTACAGCTGAGGGTCCTGACTGTTAGAAGGAAAACTAACAAACAGAAAGGACACCCACACCAAAACCCCATCAGTACGTCACCATCATCAAAGACCAAAGGCAGATAAAACCACAAAGATGGGGAAAAAGCATGGTAGAAAAGCTGGAAATTCAAAAAACCAGAGTGCATCTCCCCCTCCAAAGGAACGCAGCTCATCACCAGCAACAGAACAAAGCTGGACGGAGAATGACTTTGACGAGTTGAGAGAAGAAGGCTTCAGTCAATCAAACTTCTCAGAGCTAAAGGAGGAACTATGTACCCAGCTCAAAGAAACTAAAAACCTTGAAAAAAGAATGGATGAATGGATAACTAGAATAATCAATACAGAGAAGACCTTAAAAGAACTGATAGAGATGAAAACCATAACATGAGAACTACATGACAAATGCCCAAGCTTCAGTAACCGACTCAATCAACTGGAAGAAAGAATATCAGCGATTGAATATCAAATGAATGAAATGAAGCAAGAAGAGAAGTGTAGAGAAAAAAGAGTAAAAAGAAATGAGCAAAGCCTCCAAGAAATATCAGATTATGTGAAAAGATCAAATCTACGTCTGATTGGTGAGCTTGAAAGTGACGGGGAAAATGGAACCAAGTTGGAAAACACTCTGCAGGATATTATCCAGGAAAACTTCCCCAACCTAGTAAGGCAAGCCAACATTCAAATTCAGGAAATACAGAGAACACCACAAAGATACTCTTCAAGAAGAGAAACTCCAAGACACATAATTGTCAGATTCACCAAAGTTGAAATGAAGGAAAAAAACCTTAAGGGCAGCCAGAGAGAAAGGTTGGGTTACACACAAAGGGAAGCCCATCAGACTAACAGCAGATCTCTCGGCAGAAACTCTACAAGCCAGAAGA
Organism: Chlorocebus sabaeus; assembly: GCF_047675955.1. Lineage (NCBI taxonomy): Eukaryota > Metazoa > Chordata > Mammalia > Primates > Cercopithecidae > Chlorocebus > Chlorocebus sabaeus. The sequence continues at coordinate 7,489,175 of NC_132910.1, forward strand.
GAGTGGGGGCCAATATTCAACATTCTTAAAGAAAAGAATTTTCATCCCAGAATTTCATATCCAGCCAAACCAAGTTTCATAAGTGAAGAAGAAATAAAATCCTTTACACACAAGCAAATGCTTAGAGAATCTCACCACCAGGCCTGCCCCACAAGAGTTACTGAAGGAAGCACTAAATATGGAAAGGAACAACTGGTACCAGCCATTGCAAAAATATGCCAAAATGTAAAACCCATTGATGTTAGGAAGAAACTGCATCAACTAATGAGCAAAATAACCAGCCAATATCATAATGACAGAATCAAGTTCACACATAACAATATTAACCTTAAACGTAAATGTACTAAATGGTCCAATTAAAAGACACAGACTGGCAAATTGGATAAAGAGTCAAGACCCATCACTTGGCTGTATTCAGGAGACCCATCTCACACGCAGAGACACACATAGGCTCAAAATAAAGGGATGGAGGAAGATCTACCAAGTAAATGGAAAACAAAAAAATGCAGGGGTTGCAATACTAGTCTCTGATAAAACAGACTTTAAACAATCAAAGATCAAAAGTGACAAAGAAGGCCATTACATAATGGTAAAGGGATCAATTCAACAGGAAGAGCTAACTATCCTAAATACATATGCACCCAAAACAGGAGCACCCAGATTCATAAAGCAAGTCCTCAGAGACTTACAAAGAGACTTAGACTCCCATACAATAATAATGGGAGACTTTAACATCCCACTGTCAACATTAGACAGATCAATGAGACAGAAAGTTAACAAGGATATCCAGGAATTGAACTCAACTCTGCACCAAGCGCACCTAATAGACATCTACTGAACTCTCCACCCCAAATCAACAGAATATACATTCTTCTCAGCACCACATTGCACTTATTCCAAAATTGACCACAGAGTTGGAAGTAAAGCAGTCCTCAGCAAATGTAAAAGAACAGAAATTAAAACAAACTGTCTCTCAGATAACAGTGCAATCAAACTGGAACTCAGGATTAAGAAACTCACTCAAAACTGCACAACTACATGGAAACTGAACAACTTGCTCCTGAATGACTACTGGGTACACAACAAAATGAAGGCAGAAATAAAGATGTTCTTTGAAAACAATGAGAACAAAGATACAACATACCAGAATCTCTGGGACACAATTAAAGCAGTGTGTAGAGGGAAATTTATAGCACTAAATGCACACAAGAGAAAGCAGGAAAGATCTAAAATTGACACCCTAACATCACAATTAAAAGAACTAGAGAAGCAAGAACAAACACATTCAAAAGCTAGCAGAAGGCAAGAAATAACTAAGATCAGAGCAGAACTGAAGGAGATAGAGACACAAAAAACCCTCCAAAAAATCAATGAATCCACGAGCTGGTTTTTTGAAAAGATCAACAAAATTGATAGACTGCTAGCAAGACTAATAAAGAAGAAAAGAGAGAAGAATCAAATAGATGCAATAAAAAATCATAAAGGGGATATCACCACCGACCCCACAGAAATACAAACTATCATCAGAGAATACTATAAACACCTCTATGCAAATAAACTAGAAAACCTAGAAGAAATGGATAATTTCCTGGACACTTACGCTCTCCCAAGACTAAACCAGGAAGAAGTTGAATCCCTGAATAGACCAATAGCAGGCTCTGAAATGGAGGCAATAATTAAAAGCTTACCAACCAAAAAAAGTCCAGGACCAGATGGATTCACAGCTGAATTCTACCAGAGGTACAAGGAGGATTTGGTACCATTCCTTCTGAAACAATTCCAATCAATAGAAAAAGAGGGAATCCTCCCTAACTCATTTTACGAGGCCAACATCATCCTGATACCAAAGCCTGGCAGAGACACAACAAAAAAAGAGAATTTTAGGCCAATATCCCTGATGAACATCGATGCAAAAATCCTCAATAAAATACTGGTAAACCGAATCCAGTAGCACATCAAAAAGTTTATCCACCATGATCGAGTGGGCTTCATCTCTGGGATGCAAGGCTGGTTCAACACAAGCAAATCAATAAACATAATCCAGCATATAAACAGAACCAAAGACAAAAACCACATGATTATCTCAATAGATGCAGAAAAGGCCTTTGACAAAATCCAACAGCCCTTCATGCTAAAAACTCTCAATAAATTCGGTATTGATGGAACATATCTCAAAATAATAAGAGCTACTTATGACAAACCCACAGCCAATATCATACTGAATGGGCAAAAACTGGAAGCATTTCTTTTGAAAACTGGCACAAGTCAGGGATGCCCTCTCTCACCACTCCTATTCAACATATTGTTGGAAGTTCTGACTAGGGCAATCAGGCAAGAGAAATAAATCAAGGGGATTCAGTTAGGAAAAGAAGAAGTCAAATTGTCCCTGTTTGCAGATGACATGATTGTATATTTAGAACACCCCATTGTCTCAGCCCATAATCTCCTTAAGCTGATAAGCAACTTCAGCAAAGTCTCAGGATACAAAATCAATGTGCAAAAATCACAAGCATTCTTATACACCAGTAACAGACAAACAGAGAGCCAAATCATGAATGAACTCCTATTCACAATAGCTGCAGAGAGAATAAAATACCTAGGAATCCAACTTACAGGGGATGTAAAGGACCTCTTCAAGAACTACAAACCACTGCTCAGTGAAATAAAAGAGGACACAAACAAATGGAAGAACATACCATGTTCATGGGTAGGAAGAATCAATATTGTGAAAATGGCCATACTGCCCAAGATAATTTATAGATTCAATGCCATCCTCATTAAGTTACCAATGACTTTCTTCACAGAATTGGAAAAAACTGCTTTAAAGTTCATATGGAACCAAAAAAGAGTCCACATTTCCAAGACAATCCTAAGTCAAAAGAACAAAGCTGGAGGCATCACTCTACCTGACTTCAAACTATACTACAAGGCTACAGTAACCAAAACAGCATGGTACTGGTACCAAAACAGAGATATAGACCAATGGAACAGAACGGAGCCCTCAGAAATAATATCACACATCTACAGCCATCTGATCTTTGACAAACCTAAGAAAAACAAGTAACAGGTAAAGGATTCCCTATTTAATAAAAGGTGCTGGGAAAATTGGCTAGCCATAAGTAGAAAGCTGAAACTGGATCCTTTCCTTACTCCTTATACGAAAATTAATTCAAGATGGATTAGAGACTTAAATGTTAGACCTAAAACCATAAAAATCCTAGAAGAAAATCTAGGTAATACCATTCAGGACATAGGCATAGGGAAGGACTTCATGTCTAAAACACTAAAAGCAACAGCAACAAAAGCCAAAAGTGACAAATGGGATATAATTAAACTAAAGTGTTTCTGTACAGTAAAAGAAACTACCATCAGAGTGAACAGGCAACCTACAGAATGGGATAAAATTTTTGCAATCTACTCATCTGACAAAGGGCTAATATCCAGAAACTATAAAGAACTCAATCAAATTTACAAGAAAAAAACAACCCCATCAAAAAGTGGGCAAAGGATATGAACAGACAGTTTTCAAAAGAAGACATTCATACATCCAACAGACACATGAAAAAATACTCATCATGACTCACCATCTGAGAAACGCAAATCAAAACCACAATGAGATACCCATCTCACACCAGTTAGAATGGCAATCATTAAAAAATCAGGAAACGACAGGTGCTGGAGAGGATGTGGAGAAATAGGAACACTTTTACACTGTTGGTGGGACTGTAAACTAGTTCAACCATTGTGGAAAACAGTGTGGCGATTCCTCAAGGATCTAGAACTAGAAATACTATTTGATCCAGCCATCCCATTACTGGGGATATACCCAAAGGATGTGGTGTAAGGATACCAAAGGATTATAAGTCATGCTGCTATAAAGACGCATGCACACGATGTTTATTGCGGCACTATTCACAATAGCAAAGACTTGGAGTCAGCCCAAATGTCCATCAGTGACAGACTGGATGAAGAAAATGTGGCACATATACATCATGGAATACTATGCAGTCATAAAAAAGGATGAGTTTGTGTCCTTTGTGGGGACGTGGATGCAGCTGGAAACCATCATTCTCAGCAAACTATCACAAGAACAGAAAACCAAATACCACATGTTCTCACTCATAGGTGGGAATAGAACAATGACATCACTTGGACACAGGAAGGGGATCATCACACACCGGGTCCTATTGTGGGGAGGTGGGGGAGGGATAACATTAGGAGATATACCTAATGTAAATGATGAGTTAATGGGTGCAGCACACCAACATGGCACATGTATACATATGTAACAAACCTGCACATTGTGCACGTGTACCCTAGAACTTAAAAGTATAATAATAAAAAAAAGAAAGAAATATAATTTGAATCCAGCAAGTGAAAACATAACCAAAGAGATGAGCAAGGAAAAGTATGGAACCTAGGATATTGTATTAGCTTTTTGTTGTTGCTTCTATATCAAACTACCACTAACTTAAAGGCTTAAAAGAATGCAACTTAATGATCTTATAGTTCTGAAGGTCAGAAGACCAAACTATATCTTACTAAAACCAAGATGCTGGCATGGGTTGTTTCATATGGAAGCTCTGGGGAAAATCTGTTTCTTTCCTTTTTTCTAGACTCTGGAGACTGTGCCCTCATTCTTTGGCTTGTGGCCCCACAACAGAGCACCTTTTCTTTCTCATTTCTAAAGTCACATCACATTTTCCCTTTTCTAATCTTCCCATGTCCCTCTTAAAAGGACCCACGTGATTCCATGCATGGCCCACCTTGATAATCCAAGGTAATCTGCTCATCTCAAAAGCCACGAAGCTTCATCATATATGAAAAGTCCCTTTAACCATATAAGATAACATTCACAGGTTATGGAGATCATAAATCAAATATCAGGGTGGGGTGGGGGTCACTATTCATCCTACCACACGTAAGTAAAAAGGCATACTGAAAACAGTGTCTCTTCGGGTGGGTACCTTGAAGTCTGACCTAGTGAGATGCATGTCATTGCCATGGAGCATGGCTGAAGTGGTGATTATTCCTATAATGTACACTTACTTTTCTTAAAAAGTATGTAAGCCCCAATTTATACATAGTATCCTCTAGTATAAGTAAATGTTTTGACTTTAATTTGGTTAAAAGATTATGTTTGTTTTGCTTTTATCACAATGGAATTCTCAGCATAAAAAGCATATTGCTATAGATGAGGGAAATTGAGCTACATTTTAGTTGACCAAGTCCTTTTTTCCAGACTTTTCTAGATAAAGCATTTTATGGAAATTGGAATGTATTTTCAATTTGGACTTACATAAAACCTATAAAATTTGAGATATCAAACATTAAGAAATTTTTAACCAACTCCACAGATTTATGTTAAATTAAATTTATGTTTCAGTGTTACTATATTTTTCTAGAAAAAAGGAAAAATGACTCATGTTGATGGACCGAAATAAATCATTTTATTCTGACAAAATACAATTTATGAACTCCCTACCATATTACAAGATCTTATTTGCCTATGCTCTAAAATTTTTCAGTGGCAATTTAAAAAATACTAACTTCTTTTGATTTTCTTACAATAAATGTATATTTATAAATGTATGAATCTTAAAGCCTTATTCCTAGGAATATATAAAATTGACTTAATAGTATTCTGAAAACATAGAAATGTGTTTGAAAATGTGGTAATCTTGCAAAGAAGTCCAATTTCCAAATACTGCACACACCTCTGGACAATATTTGATAAAACAAATTATCATATTCATCGGTCAACATCCATAGACTATTTCACAGAGCCCATTCCAAAAATAAAATGATTAGCTATGTCAGACACATGAGTAAAATTCATAGAAAGATTCATCCAAAATAAATGGAAATGTGCTTTTAAAATTAACAAGTTCACATACATTGCTTGGAAAAGCATCTCAGCCCTGACACTTCTGTACCGGTGATTTCTAAGCTGTAATCTTTCAGTAGTTAAATGCTTTATCAATGGCCAGATAAAATGGTAAAAGGTTTTCATTTAAAAATAACTGGAACGGCATTTGTATTCATTTATTACTATCTACTCGTAGCAGCATTTTAGAGTTGAACATTCTTTACTTGTATGTATGGTTAACCAAATGAGCTAGAGTATGTGACTGAATTAATTATCTGAAAGTGTAGCAAATAAAGATATTGCTTATGTTCATGTAATATAAAGGAGCAATATTTTATATGCACCTTATATATTACATATGTTATATCATATACTAATTTATTTCTCTTAAGTTAAAACAACGTCCACTTCACTATGAGTTAGTTAGGATATTACTATTTGAATCCATTTTACTGGACCATTTACTATTATATTCTTTTTTCCGTTCTGTTTTTTTTTTTTTTTTTTCCATCAGGGACAGATTTAATTCATTATACTTCAATGGAGTGCTGTAAGGCATTCTTTTCTTTTCTGAGCAACAAAAATGTCCTCTCCGCATGACTGGGCTGAGACACGGAATGTCATACTGAATCATTTAGTTAAGACATTTTTCTTGTCAATATGTGATATTTCCAAGTCAAATGACTTATGTATGATTGAAAAAAGGAGAAACAGAATCAAACATTTAGAAAGGGAAATGGAAAGAAAAGGAACTTTTACTAATACTAGATATTGAAGTCAAGTAACATGAAAGTCTTTAAAAAGAAAAATATGAGATGAGCTAGGAAAAATGGCTTTCACTTCCTCATATTTGCTTTTAATAAAGTTGTAAACAAAAGCAAAGGGATAACTATGTGTGTGTGTGCATGTGTGTGTCTGTGTGTGTGCATATGTGTGTGTGTGCATGTGTGTGTCTGTGTGTGTGCATATACACTCAGGCTTAAAAAAAAAAAAAAAAAAAAAAAAGATTACCAAAACAGGAATACACAACAGAGGGAAATGACATCTGGCACCTAACTCTGTCATCTACAGTTTTTTGAAGAGTGCAGTAGTAAGTTATACTACATAAAATAATGTTAGTTGTCTTCACGCTTTGTAAGAATAATGTAACAGACATGGCATAGCATAACAAACCACGAAGCAGAGCTCACAAATGCCAGTGACTGAAGACAAATAAATCTCAAGGGCCCCTTTCTCCATATATGTTTTATCTCCCACTTGGTACTAAGGCTAGTCAGGCTGACTCTGATGTATTAAGTCCAGGGATGACTTTAGAGAGACACATCTCAATCCTAAATCCCACTGCTTCAATTTACGGTATCACCAGGAAGCAATAAATAGAAATGTGATGGCATTTCTATTTATATCAGAATACTTTAAACAAAAACCAGCAAACGTAAATAAAAGTGGCTTAAAATAAGAATTACATCATTTTGCATATTAAAAATTGAAAGGTGGGTTGGTTCTAAGTTGATTAAGAGATGATCACATACAGTATCAGAAGACAGTAAAGCTCTACTATGTTCCCCCCCCCCGCCCCCGAGACAGAGTTTCGCTCTGTGGCCCAGGCTAAAGGGCAATGGTGCAATCTCGGTTCACTGCAACCTCTGCCTCCCAGGTTCGCCCAATTCTCTTGCCTCAGATTCCAGAAGAGCTGGCACTACAGACATCCGCCACCATGCCCAGCTAATTTTTTGTATTTTTAGTAGAGATAGGATTTCACTATGTGGCCAGGCTGGTCTTGAACTCCTGACTTCTGGTGATCCACCTGCCTCAGCCTCCCAAAGTGCTGGGATTACAGGAGGGAGCCACCGCACCCGGCAGTTCTGCCATTTAAAGAGTAAGAATATTCTACACATAAATCATTAAGAAGATCACCCCTTAAAGAACATTGGCCACATGAGTCATTGCCTATGGCACGACAACATACTTATGCCTAAAATAATCATGTAAGGGGAATGATGTTTACATGATCATTTTAGGACCTGAGAGGCACACAGTTGCCTCTTAAAGACCTGGCCACCTATGGGAGATAGAACAAATAGAGTTTTTCTAACAAGGAAGAAGAGGATGGGGGTTAGAGGATGGGTTTGTGGTAGGCAAACAACATTATATTACATAGAATCCTCTCAAGTCCCCCTGTCTAATGAAAATTACTTCATTTAAGATACTGTAAAATTGGTACCACAATAACTAAGAACAACAACAAAAAAAACCCTGAAACATATAAAAAGTATTTTTTCACACTTAAAGCACAATTTTTTTACTTTAAATGTATATGATATGAGGCACTGTAGTGTATAGTCTGATTAAATACATTTAAATGAATCCCTACTATGTGATCTTAGAAAGATATTAAAATGAGGCAAGTCTTCCTTTATTGAACTGAAAAGAAAATCCATACTGAAATTTAAAATGAAAGGATTAAAAATGTGTTGTAGCTGTATGCATGCGTAAAGGTAGAGAACGGCATGAACATATTTATAGTGACAGTGATTATCACTGAGGTGTAGGATAACTGTGATTTTCAGTTTCTTAATACTTTTTCTGCTTTTTTTATTAAAACAAATTGAACAGTTATTATTTCTCGATTACTCCAAACCACATTTAAAATTTAAAGAGGATGATATTCTTTCAGGACTATCTGAATTAACTACTCCATATTCTGATAAAATTTAATGCTTTAAAAAAATTTACACATTTTACATAACATCTACACAATGCAGCTTTCATAGAAATTATTTTTTTCTGTAATATTTCCCAATAGTTTCTCATATATTTACTACATATCTCTTTGCTCCCAAAACATTACATTTGCTTTCAGTATTGAGTCTCTTTTTAGGGATAATGTGCAGGTATAGATCACCTAGGATGTCTGGCATGACAGGAATCTAGCTTGCCATGTGCCTAGGAAGCCAGAACATATCATATACAAATGAATGACATCTCTTCAGTTGCTATAGGCCTTAAGATGATAACAATGTTAGTTCATGCGTCTTAGAATGACTCTGATGACAACTTATGACATCTTAAAATATGAGCAGACATTATCTTCAGGGGGTGTTTCACATTTTTCTTTTACAAAGTTGTGGTTTTAATTCCATATCTAAGAGAAACATAGTAAAATGGAACTACAATACTCAACCCAAAACAATGAATTATCTGAAACACAGGCTTCATAACTTACATGACTGAGAAAACCACCAACGTTTTAAAGTTCAGTAGAAAGAGAAGAACGGAAAAAAATTGGTATTGTCACAGGAACCTTGAGATGTCACTTTCCCATCCAGAAACCTCTGCAGCCGGTGGCATGTTTGCCTGAGTTTTGCTCCGGCCTGCTGGGCTCATTCTGCCCACTTAACCTGGCAGGCTGCACTCAGCTTGTGCTACTGGCCTGGATCCCACGCCTGCCTAGGGCGAGCCAGGCGCAGAGTGGTGAGGGGTGTGTGAGCAAGCGAGCATGGGGTCCAGTCACTGCACACCACCAGGCATACCAGCTGCGATGGGATAGGCACCTTTAGGCAGCAGCACAGGTGCCAGCTCGCTGTGAGGCTGTGGCTGGGCCAGGCATAGTGCAAACAGCTTCTATGGCTGGGATCTACAGCTGGCATTGGAGAACGCAGTTTCTGCGGAAATCCAGAAACTTGGGGATGCCAGGAATGACAGAGCTCCAAAGAGGGTATCACAGACCTGGCTCAGGGAGGTCCTAGGTCTGGGCTCCCTGAAGGGCCGCAGCTATCCTCACCTTCTCTCTTCTCTCCTTCCCATCACCCACAATGTAGTGAGCAAGGGGTGTGTTTCAGCTCTGCTTGTGTTACAGCTCTTTTATCCCCACCATTTGGAGGATCCTGAGTTCTTGTACCATGTTCAGGAAGAATGATGTACACAGACAAGTGAAGGGTTAGCAAAGTAAAGAGATGCTTTATGGAGTGACAGAACAGCTCAGAGGAGACGCACAGTGGGTAGTTCCTCTCCACAGGCAGGGTGTCCTGATGAATGTTCAGCTCTCAGCAGAGAGGAGACCCACAGTGGGTAGCTCCTCTCCACAGGTAAGGTGTCCTGACAAGTGTTCAGCTTTCAGCAGAGAGGAGACCCACAGTGGGTAGCACCTCTCCACAGGCAGGTTATTCCATCGCCTGCCCAAGTCAGGCTGAGTCCGAGGGTTTTATGGGCTTCAGAAGGAAGGATTGGTCCATGGGGTGGCCAGAAAAAGCCCCATAAGTTCTCACTCCATTCTGCAGGCAGCCCAGCCCCCAGACCTCAGGTTGTCATTGGCCTGAAGATGGGGTTTCACTGGGGACCATCCCTTTCCACCCAGAAACCTGTCGGCCTCTTGCCACCATCAGCCTGCCATCCATGGTGCCCATGGGACACAGGCTATTCCTGCCAAGGGGTGCCTGCAGGCCCACACTGAGCCACCCCTAGCCCCCACCTTTGGCCTTCCTCTCATGCTCACTGGCACCCAAAGTCTGGAGGGGGCCAAGGCAGCAGGGTGCTGGTATGTCAGTGCTGCCCTGAGTATGCACACACCTAGCTGGGTTGCAATAGCGTTCAGGCTTAGCCTAAACTTCACTCCAAAACTGGAGTGAAAAGAGGCCAGGACGGTGGCAGTACACACTTCTAAGCCTGCAGGAGCAAAGGGTCTGCCCAGGCCCCTAAGAATGCAGTAATGCCTCGGTCCACAGCCATGGGTGGGCAACTACAGCTGTGCCTGAGAGGGCAGGGCTCCTCCTGCGCCTGGCCCCCAGGAACACAGATGCTTGGGTCTAGAGCCACGGCTGGGAGGCTGCAGCTGCACCCAGGGAGCACAAGGCTCCTGTCCTGATGGCTCGGAAGGGAGTGGGGCTTCCATCTGTTCCCAGCTCCTGCCAGCTCCGGGGAGCACAGCCCTGGCCTTGCCTCCCCCACTGTAGCTGGCATCATGGCAGCAGCCACTCCAGATTGGCCACCACTGCCTTCACTATTACAACCTGCTTTTCAGAGAGAAGAAATAACAGTTAAAAGAGTAAATACAAGTTATTTATTTTCTAGTTTGTCATTTTCAATAATAGGCATTTGTTGCCTCTTCCTGCATTGAGAACGGATAAATAAATTAATACTTAATGAATATTATATAAGATTTGAAGTTTTAGTCAAGGAACTTTTTAAATATTGATCCCGAATAAGATTAATCATATTTTTTTTGTATTTTATTAGTTTGCTTTATAATTATGAAGTTAAAAATATTAAATATAAAGTATGAAACCAAATGCCTAATGCAATGTTCTGAAAGATATTATAATGAAATACACATCTCTACTTTATGTCTTGAACTTCAGAAATATAATATTAATCAATATTAATATTACTTCATAACACTGTTTTTTTTTTTTTTTTTTTTTTTTTTTTTTTTGAGACTCGCTCTGAGCCCAGGCTGCAGTGCAGTGGCGGGATCTCAGCTCACTGCAAGCTCCGCCTCCCGGGTTTACGCCATTCTCCTGCCTCAGCCTCCAGAGTAGCTGGGACTACAGGCGCCCGCCACCTCGTCCAGCTAGTTTTTTATATTTTTTAGTAGAGACGGGGTTTCACTCTGTTAGCCAGGATGGTCTCGATCTCTTGACCTCGTCATCTGCCCGTCTCGGCCTCCCAAAGTGCTGGGATTACAGGCTTGAGCCACCGCGCCCGGTCTAACACTGTTCTTTCCTTTAATAATTGTTTCCTTTAAAGAGACAAAGTTTCATAAATATTTCTGATAACGAACAATCACACAATGAAAATAAAAATATTTGTATGAATACCTACTATGTAGTAAACTTCATTATTCACATGTTACTTAGGAGAATGCTCTGATATAAGGCTCTGATTTTCAGTCTTTTCAAGAATATAGTTTCCCTTTATTAAGAAGCCATAATTCAACTACAGGATAGCAGTTAGAGTTTTTGATTGAAAAAGTCAATAATGGAAAGTAATCATTTTATCTTTACTATTTTTAAATGGATCTATACTATATTATTCACAACAGATTGTATGCATATTAGAAAAATACGGAATATGTGCAAATGTCAGGATATTGACAATGTTTAAAATGTGAAATAATTTTTAAAAACTCAGTCTAAAGCAAATAGGTTAGATACCATTAGTGAATAAACTCAGAAGGCTACATGTAATACTGTGAGAAACAAGACAAGTTATGTAACCTCTCAAAACCTTAATATTTACTTATTTGTATTTTTAATCTGTGATTATTTTGAGGTAATAACATATAGGACAACACAACATATAACTCAGTTGAACATAGATATTCAATAAATGATGAGTTACTGAATCTAAGATATATGTGATAATACTTAAAAATAGTAAAAAGTAAGTTATTTAAAAAGGTATAAACAGGCCTTCTAAAGAAAATTTGACTAAGTGAAGTTTTTAATTTAGATTCTAAGTAAAATAAAACAATTACACAGGCAACCAAGTAAAGTATTCTACATCCAAACCACACGGTTTCATTTTTGATCAATTGGGTTTAATGTGGAAAGTTACTCAGAAGAAAGACACCACTTAGCACTGTAAAAATCACACTGGATCACCATCTACTAAGATTATTAATGCATGGTAATCTTTATATCACTATGTCATTATACTTTATTCATGAACAGCTTAGAGTACCCTGATTAACAGAGACAAAAATAGGAAACCATTTAGTTAGGGAGAATTGGGCTGTACTTTAAAACCCTCTTAATCTCCACATAAACAATATTTTTGTCTTTAAGGGAGATCTCCTTGCAAATAAATAATGACTAAATAAAAATCTATTCATTTAAAATAGATTTAAAAAAGGAATACATGTGGGTATAGTCAGAGAAAGTATGTTTAAAATTACATATATGCTTTAAGAAAAAGATTCTGAATCAAAAGACAATTTTAAAAGTAACAATTGTGTAAGCAAACAACTTTATCCTTCTGAGTTTTACTACACTCATGTAAAACAACAGGACTGTAACAGAGCTTTACCTCCTTACATCAAAGTTAACATGGTGTGGGAAACTGCAGAGAGGAAATGTAAATATTTTATAATTATATGGTATCATAACTTCAAAAGAGGTCTCACTGAGGTACACATACACAAAGAAAAACACTAAAACGCCTCACACATTTTTCAGGAATATCATTCAACTACAGCCTAAAATTTTGGATTCCAGCCTCTATAGCATCGTATTTGGCATTTGGTAAGCTGTGTTCCACAAATTCATTTGAGAATGCTCCTTGAATATCTTTCTCCTCTGTCCTCCCAATATCCAATCAGTCCATATCCTATGTGTGCTCCTCTTAATCTCTGGTATATTCGTGTAACCCTCTTAACCAGCTTCACTACAGCTTTTTTTTTTTTTTTTTTCCTAATCTTCACTTGATTTTCATGACCTTCCATTTCCACCAGAGTGAAAACCAAACTCCTTAGCATGAACACCAGGATCTTCATAAGTAGTCTCTACTTTCTGATTAAATTGAGTCTCTGGTGGTTCTAAAATGGGAAATGCAAAATATAAATATCTGAAAGTGAACATGAAAGCTATAATTTCTTTCATTTATATTTTATAGATATGCATGAAGAAATTAAGTAATTTCCCCAAGGCTGTATGAACAATGAAGACCCTGGGTAAAGAACTAACTTCTCTTTGTTCTCGATTCAAGGTATTCCTGCTTCCTTTTTCTGTAGTAATGGGATAATATAAAGCTGGTTATTAGACATTATATGGCATTTTTAATCTTTGTAATCTTTTGTATCATAAGACCTGTTTTTTAAATAGCAAATTAGATTATTCATTTAATCAACATGTATTAAAAGACTACCATGTGTCCACTGCTGGGAACAAATATAAATTAGACATGGGACATTCTTTCAAGAACTCAAAACAAAAAGGCACAGGAGACGGGCATCTGGACAGGTTATCAGTATATGATAGGTTTAGTGCATCTATGCACAGATGATATGAAAATACATAAGGGTCACTATTACAGGTTGAATTGTAGTCCCCAAAAAGGTATGTTTAAGAGCTAACCGCCAGGACCTCAGAATATGGTTTACTTAGAAATAAGCTTGTTGTAGATGTAATTAAGATGAGGACATAATGGAATAGGGTAGGCTGTCAATCCAATTTTACCAGTGTCCTTGTAAGAAGAGGGAAACTTGGATGCAGATACAGAGACACACAGGGAGAATGCCATATGGTAATAACGATGCAGCTTCAAGCCAAAGAATGCTAAGGATTAACAGCCACAACCAAAAGCTAAGAAGAGGCAAACAATGATTCTTCGCTAGAATCTTCTAAAACAGTATCTTGCTGATACCTTAGCACTTCTAGTCGCTAGAGCTGACAGAGTAAATTTCTGTTGTTTTAAGCCACCCTGTTTGTGGTACTTTGTTACAACAGCTCTTGGAAACCAACACAGGTGCCTAACCTGGGCCAGAGTAAGGGCCTTCAGGGCAGGTTTCCTGAAGGAGTAGACTCCAGAATTGCTTGTTACGGGACAAGTGTCAATCAGCTTGATGAAATGAATGAAGGCAGAAGAGGCATGGCAGGCAGATAAAAAGAGGAAGGGAATTGACACGGGGTGGTAACATAGTGATCTGGAGGTCACTGGTGCTCTTAGATTATAAGGCACAGGCTAAGAAGAGAAAAGGTTGAAAGGTAAGTGCGGCTCAAATATAGAGATTTTACACAACATGTTAGTAACTAATAGTTGCTAACACACATTGATCACTTTCACTGTGTTCAACACTGTGCAATGTGTTTTCCTTATCTTGTGTAATCTTCACAATGACTCTACTGGGGCCATTTAAGTGAAAAAAACTAAGGCTTAGAGAAATTACGTTATTTATGTAAAGGTTATCCAGCTAATAATTATATGAGCCTGGACTGATATAGCTGATTATATGGAATCATAGAAAATGTTATAAGCAAGGAACAATATGGTCTCACTGCTTTTGATCCAGGTAAGTCTGTCATTTTTGTAGAAAATGAATCGGTACAGTACAGGCAAAAGGATCTCATAATGGATATGGAAAAAATAAGTAAACTCAAGAAATATTTAAGGTGGAAAACTGGCAAGTCTTAATAATTGGTTGAAATGTCAGGAGTTAAAAGGAGGAAGGAAAGAAGGTGGAATCCAGTTTTAGAATATGAATGGATGGTGGTGCAAACTACGAAGAAAAATAATACAAAAAGAAGCATAAATTACGGTGGACTGACTTTAGGAAAATAACAAACGAATTACTGGTTGATTTGCATACAGTAAGAGCACTGAATTGCTGCTACCAAACCTCCAGTGTCTTTCATCAAGCATTTGATCCTCTGCAATACCATGCTAGAATATGCCATGGGGGCAGATAGAAGCACTCCTCTCTCTTCCTCTCCAACGTTTATTGCTGATCCTAAGATATTTAGTCTAAACCTCGATCTCTGACGTCAAAAGGAATAACTTGGGCATTCATTTGGTTTTCTAACAGATATGTCTGAAATGTTTAGCCCTTTCCAATGCAATATGCATACGTTTACAAAATTTGAATGTTTCATTGTTGTTTGCTTTTTTCTCCAAAGCAAGGGGACATTTTCAAAATTATTCAGAAGGCCTTGACTTTCTCAGAAATATAATTTGAGAAATGGTTCAGGTAACTGTAGTTGGTTAAGTTGTATTAAAAAGACAACTTTGTTTGCTGGCTCTTGGTGTTAAATCAGAATTTTTATGCCATATTAAAAAAAAAACAAAACTGAATCTATAGAGAGAACAATACCTATGTGAATACAATTCCCATACTCTCAGATATTGATCTGAGTTACCATGGATTGGCAACATATTTTGAACATGTGAAATGATAAACAAACATTTATTTACCGAAGGCATATATAATATGTCTGCAGATTGTGGCTCTTGGGGGATATGAAGTTTGAATGTGCTGCAGGGATGACAGACAGTCCCTTTAGGTATGGAAGAAAGTGGCTGTTTCCTTCTGCAGAATTCCCTATAGTCTAATTATAGAGTAATACCTGCGTCAGTTGAAGGGAAAGCCCCTCTTATGGCTTCTCAGTTGGAAGCAAGTTATACAAAAAGGATGGGAAAAATGGAGAACTCTAAATAAGAGTGAAGTACAAGCACAAGAGCAGAGAGGGGAAAACACATGTTTTTTATCGGCTACTGTATTTCAAGCATTTTAATCCATTTGATAAATAAACACATGTTTGCAAATAAAAAGTATCAAAAGAATAGACATTTGGCAAGAGTGTGCAAACTGAAGGATGTGTTTGCTGCTTTTGCAAGGGGAAAGGAATACTGGGAGACTGCCATTAAGAGAATGCCAACTTAGAAATGCAACAGAAGTTTAGCAGAGAGAGAAAATAGCAACAGAGAAAAATTAAGCAGCTGAAATGTCCAAATGGATATCTAAAATGTTTAAATGGACATGAATAATTAGTCAACTAGCAAGCATGATGGTATATGCTGAGTGAAAATACAGTTAAATCTAGAAAATTCATCGTTTTATTGTAACTCCCTACATCTTACATTGGATTTCCTCTCTGTCAGTAGTGACCCAGTCTCAGAATATAGCATATAACTGCTACATCTCAACTTGCCAAAATTTACACAAATACCTTTTGTAAAAAACAAAACAAACTAAAACCTTTTGCATACCTTTCAAATATCTTCAGAAAAATCTTTTCTTGATTTTCATTTTACCCAGGAACCAAATAACTTCCTATATAGTCAATTTTACCTGTGGTTTTAAAGTTTGGATTCCAAAACTAAGGAATATTGGTCTCAATAAATATTTGCCCTAATCTTCAAGGACTTCTTGAGGCCATTGCATGCAACAATGAACAAAAGCATCACAGAATGTGGCTTTTGTATATTTCAACTAAAAGAAAGTACCCTTATTGCACTTTTTCACTCAACAAATAGTCACATGTAAGTTTAGCTTCATACAGAAATCATAATCTGAGTCATACTAATTTTTTAAAGACATTTTAAGGTCCTGTATTACAGTCACACATATAAGTGATAGTACTGAAAGATAACATTAAGAAACATTCATAAAATATGTGTTATTGTCTACTGAAAGACGAAAAGTACACCTCACTAGAACATTGCCCTTTTGATTTATTGCCCTTTTGGCAACGAAATACGTATCTAATGCTTTACTTCAACATCAAAAACATGTGATTAAGAAAATGTATTGCAAGCCACTGGGGAAAACATAACAGAGAAAACATAATGAAGTCAACCACCAATCCTGAATTTCAGCATTGACAAGGAACAGGTTTTTTTTGTTTTTTTTTTTTTTTTTGAGAGGGAATCTCGCTCTGTCGCCCAGGCTGGAGTGCAGTGGCCGGATCTCAGCTTACTGCAAGCTCCGCCTCCCGGGTTCACGCCATTCTCCTGCCTCAGGCTCCCGAGTGGCTGGGACTACAGGCACCCGCCACCTCGCCCAGCTACTTTTTTTGTACTTTTTAGTAGAGATGGGGTTTCACCGTGTTAGCCAGGATGGTCTCGATCTCCTGACCTCGTGATCCGCCCGTCTCGGCCTCCCAAAGTGCTGGGATTACAGGCTTGAGCCACTGCGCCCGGCCTTTTCTTTATAATATCAGTGAGTAACCACATTCCCAATATCTAGAATATCAGGAATTTAAAGAAAAATATGTTTTTACTCAAAATTTAAAGATACAAACATTCTATTTGTTTCATTTGAATTAAATTCAAGTTAACTGTACACTTTGGGTTCCATAAAAACTAAAATAAATCTTATTTGGGAACTTCATTCATGTGAAAGTATAGTTTGCCATTTTATATCACAATTTTCCATAGCACTCAGCAGATGGAAATCACTGATTAGAAAACTTTTTGAATGAATCTACCAATTAAGAGAAAAATGACAACCTTCTTGCTACTGACCACAATCCCAGCTTTGAGCCAAAATGTTAAACAAGAAAGACGGACATTTACATAAAAACAACTCAAACTTTAGGTTAAATTTTTCCAAGTGTAAGTGTATTTCTATTTTTTTCAAAGTGTATTTTTTGCTTTTAATTTAATTTATTATAGTTAATACTGATGATTGATGGGTAAGCATGATAAAACATATTACTATTAAAGAAAATAATAAATAATTTGCTAGTGAAAAATTTATATATATACTTTTGCTTTTATTAAAGTGCTTTTTGAATGTATAATTTTCAAATTGCATCACAGAGGTAGAGAGGCAGGCTTGTATCCGTTAAAAATATTCTCTTAGAAAGTAGGCACACTTGAAGATGAATCCTTAGTCACTTGTCAGCTATTACAGCTTATACAAGCTCCTTAACCTTGTCTAGTCTTCAAACTCATATACGTAGTGGAGATCATAATTGTACCCACACTTGACAGAGTTGCTGTATGAACCCTGTAAAGGCAAGTCATACAGTTTGTGTGAGTACACTGCTGGCCACAAAGAAGACAATATTATTATATTTTAATACAGCTGATAGTAGGAGTCACACATAAAATAATAGTAATGAAAACACAACTCATTTAGAAAAGTCATAAGTCTTAGATAATTATTTCCTCAAAACACTGTTTCCTCCTTTCTTTCTATAGACTTACATACATGAGTTAAAGTTTCTTTTTTTGTTTTCTTTTTTTTTTTTTTTTTTGAGACGGAGTCTTGCTCTGTTGCCCAAACTGGAGTGCAGTAGTGAGATCTCGGCTCGCTGCAACCTCTGCCACCTGGGTTCAAGCGATTCTCCTGCCTCAGCCTCCCAAGTAACTGGATTACAGGTGCCCACCACCACACCTGACTAATTTTTGTATTTTTAGTAGGGACGGGGTTTCACCATCTTGGCTGGACTGGTCTTGAACTCCTGACCTCCTGATCTGCCCACCTTGGCCTCCTAAAGTGCTGGGATTACAGGTGTGAACCCCCGTACCTGGCCTAGTTTCTTTAAAAGTAGGCTCAGGTATTATTACTATATAATACAAATTTCATAATTATTTTTATTTTAGAAAATAATAGAGCATAAAATGAAATAGAATTCTAAAAAGTACATAAGTGTTAAAATCCTTTTAATATTTAATTTAAAGCCAGTACATCCCTACAGCATATTAACAATTTTATATATTCATCTGGAAATGCTTAAAATCACCCCATAGAAAATGAGTAAAAAGAATAAAATTTAATACTTAAATCATGTTATACTTATATGCATATCTAAATTTGATATGAAATTTTGTAAAATTTTTAATGTTAAGAAAAAATTCAAAATTTTTAAATAAAAAAGCCACATTCAATACAAATGATGATATTTCCATTATCAGGGATATTACAAAAACCAAAATGTTTGTTGGATGCTTCAAATTTCTGAATTAACTAACTACCAGTAGGTACTTAATATGAGAAATTCAAAATTTTACCAAAAAATTAGAGTTAGTATAATCCTCTCCTGTAGAATACTTTCCCCATGTATGTTGCCTAAGACAAAAGTTACATTCTGTTTAGCCCAAAATACCTTAAAAAAATCACTGGAGGAAATCATAAATATATGGAACTAGTATAGCATTGAAGTTTCTTGAGAACAACAGCTTTTAGGCTAGTTGAATGTAGCAGCATGTATTTGCTCACCTAGTATTTACTCCTGTAAGAACACATGGGTTTTTCTCTGGAAAGTCATTTATTCATATTCTCAATCTGCACGGGTACGTGAACCATGTGTGCCCACTTCATGTCCCTTGTCACAGTGATTTATTTAGGAATAGGCATGCAATCCAAGAGAGGTGAATGATATCCAAATCTGGAGTTTTTGCTACAAACAATGGAAAAAGGTTTGCTTGTTATCTTAAAACTCTGCTTGAAAGGTTAACCAAATAAATCTGGTGGTGCTGATGGACAATATGTGTACCTAAAAATGAAGTCCAATACAAAGGACAAAAGAAGTGGAGGGAGACAGATCTCTGATTACATCGCTTGGGCACCTAGATGAAGAGATACCCAAAGCTAGTTAAACCCTGGACTTTTCCATTAAAAGAGTAATTTCCTTCTCTCTAAGGCATTTTTAGTTAGGACTGAATTCCTTGCAACTGAGAGTCCTGAATAGTTTTGGTTCCTTCCAGCCAAACTCCATTTTGTCTTAGGTGTACAATGCATACATTTTAGCTCAGCCTGCCGTAACAAAATACCAGAGACAGGGAAGCTTAAATAACATAAATTTATTTCTTACAGTTCTGAAAGCTACAAGTCCCACTGCAAGGCCCAGCAGGCTTGGTTTCTGGTGAGGGCTCTCTGCCTGGCTTGCAAACAGTTGCCCTCTTTCTGTATTCTCACATGGCTCTGTGTGTCTGTGTGTGTGTGAGAGAGGGAGAGAAAGAGAGAGAGAGAGAGAGAGAGAGAGAGAGAGAGAGAGACAGACAGACAGACTTTCTCTTTCTCTTCTTATAAGACCACTAATCCTATTGTATTAGAACCCTGCCCTTATGACCTAATTTAACCTTAAATAAGTTAAGGTTAAACTTACTCATTTCACCCAAAACAGTTACATTGGGGTTTAGTGTTTCAACATATCAATTTGGCCGGGGGAGGGGAGGTGGGGGGTGCAGCCATTACTCAGTGCATAGCATCATAGATTGATTTATATTATCAATGACCCTCCCACTGGATTGTGAACATTATTCACTTCTGTATCACTAGTACTTAACACATTATTATGCCTATAGCAAATGCTCAGTAATTGATTAAAGCATTAATTATTCTATTAATAGCAGTTCCATGGAATCTGTTCTTACAGGGGAAAAAGTGGTTATAATTATGACAGAAATATAAATGTTGTAGGTCAGGGAAGCATACATGGAGATAATCTTAGGTGAGCTTACAGGTGTCCAGATACTTGTCTACAAAATGATTTTTTAAATACACATCATAATATGGCTGATGATGTATGTATATCACGTATTTATTAATATTTCGGAGGTCAGCATGAGTTTTTGTTAAAAATTCCGATAGTAAATATTTTACGTCATGTAGGCGAGATGGGTTCTATCATAATTATTCAACTCTGTCAATCTCTGTAGCAAGAAAGCAATAAACACATAAAGTGTGTTGAAACAGGTTTAGTTTGTAATGATGGCGATTGCTTGCTGACCTCTGCTTTATTTAATCAATCAATCCAAAGAACCTTTCATGTTGGTTTCAACAATAATATGTATCTTTAATCTTCAGACTGGGTAAAAAATATAAGTAAAAGTAATATTAAAATTCTATAATTAAAAATTCTATGAAATAATATGAAAAATTTCCCTATTTTAATTATTAAAGCTTTGCACGCCATGCATCATCTTGGTATCTTTAAAAAACGTCCCGATATTCTAATGAAGTTATCTACACTATAGGCCACTCTTCGAATACTTGCCAAAATATAGAAAATAAGCTATGTTTTCTCTTACACATTTTTTCCAGTTCTTATATAGGGTATTAAGTACATTCCTTTTCAATATACACATGGAAACTATGTCAGAAAATATTGTTAACAATGAATACTTAACTCAATTCTTCATTTTTGGCTTAATAAATTTTTTCTTTATTTAATACAAATTGTGTTTTTAAACATTATCAAAGTGACCTTAAAAAGTTATTTATTTTGGGCCAGGTCCAGGGGCTCACACCTGTAATCCAAGCACTTTGGGAGGGGAAGTGGGCAGATCACGAGGTCAGCAGATTGAGATCATTCTGGCCAATATGGTGAAACCCCGTCTCTACTAAAGTATAAAAAAAATAAAAAGTATAAAAAACAATTAGCCGGGCTGGTGGCATGAGCCTGTAGTCCCAGCTACTCAGGAGGTTGAGGCAAGGGAATCACTTGAACCCAGGAGGTGGAGGCTGCAGTGAGCCGAGATCGATCCACTGCACTCCAGCCTGGTGACAGAGTGAGACTCCATCTCAAAAAAAAAAAAAAAAAAGGTTATGTATTTTGAAAATATTATTCAATAATATTTTAAGCCCTCCCTCAAACAAATACAAGTCTATAAGGAGTTTTGATTCCAAATTGCAGAAGCATTATCACTTTGGATATATTTTCAAAACTAAGGATGCTGATAAGGCTATTGCAATTAGAAGTGCTTTCATAAAGCAATTAGTGGTACAGGAATTTTGATAATCTAGTAATTGTTGATTTAGGAAATAATATACGAATATTTAGTGATATTTTATGATTTAGGAATCAGAATAAACATAAAGGATTATATTTATGGTGTACCTTTATTAGCTTTTCTTATTCCATCTGTGCTATTAGGAGATTACAATTATTCTTGCAATATGATCCCCAAAATAGAGTAACTTCCAATTTCTAATGGACAATTAACAATTTATTAAGATTTCTATCCTTTTCTCATATAGAAAATGCCTCCATAAGCTAGAACTTTTCTTTCTAACATTTTTAAACTGCCAAGTAAATAGAAAAATACTTAATTTTCCCTCAAGAATCATAAGATCTGAGGTTGAGTATGAGCGATATATTACTTACTTAAATCTCTTTGTCATTTCTTTGATTCCTTACTATTTTGCATTATTTCTTTTTATTTTTCTCAGACAACAAAAAACATATTCAAAAGATATCCTTCCTAAAATTATTAATTATTCATTGTCCAAAATAAATACGAATATTGTCAGCTCACTCTTGCTTCATTTATAAATCTAGAAACCATATTGACTTTCATTAGTTTCATAATTATTTCATTTTAATTTTCATGTGCTATGGTTAAGGTGAAGTATGCACTCTAATCACAACCTTGCAGTTGGAAAGTCAAGTTGTCCTCCGTTTATAAAGATCTCTGTCAAATTATTACTAGTTACTCATTTAGCTTACTTGATAGTCAATTTTACGAACAAGAATCTCACAATTCCCCACCCTCAACAAATAGAAAGGAAAAGAACCCAGAAAATATATTGAAAGAAAATAAAATAACAGCACCACCACAAAAGGTAGGATTCAAAGCTCTTTAATATTGTGAGGAAAAACGTTAAAAAGTAAAATTTACTATTTAAGTTTTCGCAACATGTCATTACAAAAAATATGGAGAAACCTCAGTCAAGATAAGGGTACAGGGTTAATAATATAACTGCATATTGAAACTGATAAAAAATATTTGGGAGCATTGTAATATGCTTTTACTCATTGCTTCTCATGTTACTTAAGATGTATTTCTTTTACTGTTTACTTTTTAAAAAGTAATACAATAAGTATTTTGAGAGAATTAATCACAGTCTAATTTTGATTATAGTTTCTAAAAATAGGACTTTATTTTATTAAAAATGATATTTTATTTTACAAAAAAATTATCCTGCTTAATAAAAAGTACATTATACATCCTTATAATATAGGATGACATGTAAAACATCTACTCTTGTTCAAGACAAAGAATAAATACCATTATTTCTCTCAGTAGATTTAGTCGCCCTAAAATGTTCTTCTACTTTCCCACAGTTACTGGTTGCAGTATTCTTCTAAAAGGGCAGGAAACAGGCAGACAGCAAACTGCAGCTTTAACTCCACTTGCCCATCCTGAAAAATGTCACAGGAAAGTCTAGGCAAGACTGAGTCAGTAAATCTTTGTCACTTCTGCCAGAACAAAAATCACAATTTCCTCCTAAAATATGAAGGGTCACTATAACAAAAAAGCAAACTGGGTTGTGACTCAAGTTCATATTATACACACACACATTTTTGCAGGTCAATATTTTGTAGAGGTAAAAACTGATACAGAAAATGTACCATGTCTGTTGGTTCTGGTCCTTATAATGCTGACTAGTTGAACAATATTAAGATTGACACTTTTATTTTACTACCTACAAAAGAGACTGGAGTCTCTCTAAACATTCGTTTTAAACAAACAAGGATGCAAAATGATAAGACATCCAATTATTAAATTTAGCCCAAAGGAGGTTTTGTGTTTTGCTACATGTTATAAAAGTATCAATTACTAAAACAAAGAGAATGATAAAAGGCTAAACTCTTCTACAAAGTACATAAACTATAAATCCAGCAAAAGAAGTAAAGAATCTCCAGAAAATAAATAAAATACAAAAGAGCAAAGTTCCACTTACAAATCTATGGAGAACTGAAGGCACATAAGCAATAGACAAACAGATTCTGAGAATTAAAAAAGACCTACAGCCTTAAACCTTTACTTTGGCAAATTTAGATGTTGCTGCTATTAAGAATGAATTAATTATAAACCTACATCTTATTAATATAATACCAAGTCCTAGAGGCATACATATCTGGTTATCATATTATCTTAAAAAATTATAAACTTGATTTTTTTAAATTGGCAAATGAGTGATGTTACATCCATATGTAACTACTAAAAGGAATGATGTGCTAGTAAACTACATTTACTAGCATGCACTTCCAAAATACATTTTAACTGCAAATATCTAGTTACAGATCAGTAGATAAAGATCTTATTTTCTTATATATATATGTAAATGTAAGTGGCATTAAAACATGACTGTTAAAAGTGGCTACTTTTAGGAATTAGATCTGGGGTTGTTGGGAAACATAATTTAAAGAAAAATTGAAAAGTAAGAAAGATAGTATAGAAAATACTGAAAAGGAATAGCTTGGAAGTCATGGAAAACTGTTCTTATCATGTCCCTAACAGTTTTAAAACTATGTATAAGAATGTCCACATCCATTCGGCCTCAATTTCTTCATCAATAAAATTGGAACAATATCCAGATGAGTAGTTTAAATGAGAAGTAATTGAAATGATACATGTAAGGTGCTTAACAGTGTCTGGCACACAGCAGCTACTGAAAGAATGTCGGTTCTCTCATTTTTCTCCCTGTTCATTAGTGAAAGGCAATGATGTTTTATATTCTAGACTGTTCTTTCTCCTCTAGTTAGAGAATAGAAGCACAGCTTATTAAAAATTTAGTTTCACAGACTTAAAAGGGGGATTACTCAGCACAGAAAAAGACTATTAAAATCTTAAAAAAAAAAAAAAAACCAAAACAAAAAAAAATTCTAATGCAAATTAATCTGTGACTGATAAGAATGACAATAGAGATAAATCCTGGACATGATTAACTTAGTGACCTGGAAAGGAATGTGTCTCATTTCAACATAGCCTAGCAGCAAATCACTCATTAAGGGTTGTCTTCAACTTCAAAAAAAAAAAAAAAAAAAGCAGATTTCATTCCCTAACTCTTAAAAGCTACTCACTAGAATCCTGGATTAAGTATGAAAGATTTCTTATTTTACATATTTTATTTCCATTCTATTTTTTTTTAAGGTGGCATAAGATCTGGAATACTTAAAAGTCAAATAGCATACAGCATATTCAAGGAGTATACAGGGTGTGCACAGTGTCTTCTATCCCTTCACCTGGTTTTGGTACAACTGATCAGCTCATATAGAATTGAAATAATAACAGCCATTATTTAAATACAAGTCAGTTCAATGGAATCTCTCTGACAGAATCATTATAAGAAAAAAGAAATGGAACATATATATTTTATAGGAATATATTGTGTATGGTTATACATAAAATGTCTTCCCACAGAATAGGAAAGCTATGCATCATAAAAATTTACTTGAAGATTATTTTGCTTTGGAGAAAGTTTACAAATTTCCTTTTAAATATAGTAATATCCAATACCTGAGAGGCCATGAAAGAAAGAAAACATATGGTAGAAAACTGGTGGAAAGAAAATAAAAGGCTATTAATAAATGCATGTTTTCTATTTATATAATTTCTTATACAACTTTTTACTCATATATAATAAAAAGTGAATTGCAGTGTGAAAAGTCTATTGTTAATTTTTGCATTCTTATTGATAATTTCAGTAGAGTACAATTACTGTATCAATGTAAAACACTGGAATATAAAATAAATTTATATCAGCTCTTAGGAGAATTTTATCTTTTAAATGATGTTCTCATAATCCTCCAAAAATTTGAATGGCACACCTACCATGAAAAGGCTAACATCAAAAGAAAATACTTTTTCCCCTCACATATAAACAGTCAGTGAGACTTCAATGCAGCATAAAGTCATGATTTTACACTGTTGTCTACAAATATGTGAAAAAACAGGTACTCAGATGTGGGTACAAATCCTAGTTCCACTGTCTTTATAAGATAATAAAACTCAATTAATTTTAATTTTTTCATCTATAAATTCAAGGTGATGAAACCAAAGTTTTTAGGCAATTTTAAAAGTTAAATCAGAGAATGACTGTAGAGTGATTTAGAGAATAAGCACTCAATAGTTACTATTTTTACTGTTATTCAAAAATAAATGTTAAGAAAGATGTTGTATATCACATACATATACATATATATACACACATATGTACACATATGTGAAAAGAAATAAAGAATAAAAATAAACAAAATTTACAACAGTACCATTGGTCAGATAAGAAAATAAGCATATGAAAGGACAAGGGAGAAGGATGTCATAAATTGAATATTTAATAGTAAGAAAGAATGCATTTAAGTGTCTGTGATCAACTAGTAAAAGGTGATAATAAAATTCAAAAGTAGTATTATGAGACTAAACATATAATTCCTGTATTCACTCATTTCAATGTCTAAAGGGGATTAAAGTAATTTTAGTAAATAATAGCATTTATCTTTATTTACTACATAACAAGCACTGGGCCAAGAAGGCATCAAACTATGTAAACATGAAAAATTAATCATCAAAATAACCATGTGAGATTGGTATTATTCTTATTCCTATTTTTAAATTTAAAAAAATGGGTGAAATAAGGTTAGCCGGAACTTTATTTGAAGCCAAATTTATCTGACTCTATCCTTTAATGACCACAGTATTCTGTCTTCTTCTCAATAATACTCAGGAAATATAAACTGTTTAAGTGGAAACAATATATAGTGATCAAAAATATATTTTGAAAGAGCTTATACAAAACTTTGAAAAATGTATCATTGAATCCAACAAACTGAGTATTAGAAGAATATTAAGCAGAACCTTGTTTGCTCAAATTCTGGTTAATTCACAAAGGACAATAAGCTTATCCTAGACAAAGTATTTTTGTTAATAAAACAAAACAAAAGAGCCCATCCTAGTAGCACTCAAGAATAACAATGAGATCTGCTGACTACCATATGTAAGGAACTAAATGTTGTCTCATTTTCTAAGTACTGTCAGGTGGAAGTCAATCGAGTTTTCTTAATAAAAAGTGTTACATGCAAACAAAAATTCCTATTGATTGTCTAATATGTGTCCTGTCCTGAACCAGGAATCACTGGTCATCACATAAATGAACAAAACATAGTTCTTACCATCACAGAATTATTCCACAAAGAAGAGATAGATATGGATAAATAAATCAAAAGGCTTATGATAATGTGTCACAACTACAAGATCATATAGTGGGAAAATGGAGCAAAGAAGGGTTTGCTCTCAAAATCCCACATAATGGAACTGTTGGTCCTAAGAAGTCAACTGAAGGTAAATATGTAAACAGGGATCTTTGGGGCAACATGAACCTTTTTATTTAACACCACAGAGGGCAGATGTCTCTGGTGAATCTTGTCTGAGGGAGAACGATCTGTTCTGTAACTAATTCTCATAAAACACCTGTTACAAACCTGGTGTTTGTAACTAATTCCTTTTTTTTTTGCATTTTTTTTTCTATCCAAAATGAAAACACACTCTATTATTTCCTCTTGCCATATTCTGCTTGTTTAACAGCTTTGGTTTGTGGCAGTAGCATGATCTGATAACTTGGTCACAGCAGTTTAAATGATTCTAAGTAGTCAGGCTGTTGAAAGTAAAAGGAAGTGTTAACTATTCTGGCCACTTCTTGCAGAGGGAGGTAAGAATATTATACTCTTAACTGCTCCCCAGGTTCCAGCTGTCAGCAGGAAAGTCAGAAGTAATTGATTCAGACAATTCCATTCTCCTTTAATTTTAGAGTGTGGGTACTAGTTAACCTCTATGAAATACAGACAGTCTCAATTGTTTGTCCATGTAACTTGCAACATGAAAGACTAAGTAGAACTCTAGATACCAAATTCATTAGAAAAGATGGCCAGTATTAATTAGAATTTAATATGGGCTATATGACTGAAGTTGAAAAATTATACTGATGAACACATACTTCTGAAAGATAAAAATGTGAATTCATTTTCCTTAATTTAACTCACCACTGAGACTACAATTTAAAAATCCTGTTTAATGAAATGTTATAACCTCTCTATTTCAGTATATGGTTGCTTCAGTAAAGTCTTCAGCAGAAAGTATATTTTATTAATTGAGTTAAATAAATTCCCCTAATGAATCAGTATTATTTTGGATAATAAACCTATTTTCCAGAGGGATTTTAATTTATATTCACCCTTTCCTATGTCTGCAAGTGTAACTGTTGAAATTTCCTTTCTCTGTTAAAAGTGTACAGTATAGGTTTTGATAACCAATTTCAGAACAAGGCAGTAATAATGTTCAATCCTATTTTAGGAGATAGTTATTCTAATTTTTCAAATTTTGTCTATGATTATTTTATTTTTATAGGTATGGCATTTATTCATATACTACATTAAACATCATCCCAAACTCATATCTTACACCTAAGACAGTTACAAAGACCAAAGGCCTCAAAAACTTTACATCTTTTAATAATCATCACAATACACCTAACATCCATGAGGCAGTGGGGTAATGGGGACTGGAAGACAAATATGGCTTAAAAACAGGTTTTCTATTTTAGAGTCCAAAGGCACTTTGAATTGTCACTTCTTCCATTTCTAAATCTATTATACTCACACAGGAAATAACCTCACTATTGTCTTTGGTTTTCTGGCTTCTTTCAGTAACCAGGTTTTGTTGACGTGGTAGTACAGTCTGACTGGCTTAGGAAATGTGGTCAGTACAAGAGGCCACCAAGCCTTACATCACATAATGTTAAAAAAGAACTACTTCACATATATGAGGCATGGGACCACTCAAATTAAGTGAAAAGCAGGAGGAACTAAATTTACATATAATTGAGTTTTTAATAGAAGAAATTCACTGAAGTGAGTCAGAGCCAAAATATCGTCATTTCAGATATGCTTTAACCACTGAACGCATCACCAATTCTGGATAAACATATGATCAACATTATCCCTCTACAGGGGAGGGATAATTATACTGAGTCTTTCCTGTTTAACTTAAGAGTAATTTTGAAGCCTAAATAAAACACTATTTCTGTAGAATATTTTGTAAACTGGAAGTCAGTGTATAAACATTACTGCTAAATATTTGTAGTAGTAGTAGTAACATAACAGGAGATTAAATCATGGTGTACAGTGGTTAGTAAAGATAAACTGTACTGTAATTTAAAAAGTGGACTGTACGCCAGAATAAGTAAATGCTTCTTTTTTTATTGCAAATTACATACCAAAAACAAAGTGATTTTAAACGCTTTTTGGTCAGTTTTGACAAATGCCTAGATTCACTTAGCCCACACCACTATGAAGTTTAGGATATCCCACTACCTCAATGTCTTCATATTCTCTTTCATTGAACCCCCAGTCAACTGGCCCCCCAAAACAACGCATCTGATTTCTATGATCAAGAAATTATACAGTATTAAATTCATGGTGCCTGGCTTCTTTCATTCAACATTATGTTTCTGAGAGTCATTCATTTTGTGGTATACATCACTAGTTTGTCCCTTTCTATTGGCGAAAAATCTTCTATTGTAGGAATATGCCACTTTGTTTATCCATTCTCCTATGGATGAACATCTAAGCTACTTCCTGATTTTGACTATTATCAACAAAGCTACTATGAATATTCTTATACAAGTGTTTTTGTGGATGAAGGTTTTTATTTCTTATAGATACTTAGGATTCCAATTACGGGGCCATAAAGTTGATATGTATTAATTTTTATGAGAAATTGTCAGTTATTATCCAGTCTGTCTATTAGTTGGGATGTTTACATTCAATGCAATTATTGTAATGTCTGGATTTAGGTCTACTATCCAGGTATTTGAATTCATCTCATCCAATCTGTATTTTTTTCTTTGTTCCTTCTTTCTGCCTTGTTATGGAAATAGATGATTCTACTATTTTTCGTATTCCATTTTATCTTTCCTATTGACTTTTTTGGGGGATGGGGGAATGGAGTCTCACTCTGTCACCCAGGCTGGAATGCAGTGGCATGATCTTGGCTCACTGCAACCTTCACCTCCCAGGTTCAAGTGATTCTTGTGCCTCAGTCTCACGAGTAGCTGGAATTACAGGTGGGCCACCATACCTGGATAATTTTTGTATTTTTGCAGAGATGGGGTTTTGCCATGTTTGCCAGGCTGGTTTCAAACTCCTAATCTCCAGTGATCTGCTTGCCTTGGCCTCTCAAAGTGCTGGGATTACAGGCATGAGTCACCACGCCGGGCCTCTATTGACTTTTTACTTATGCCCATATTAGTTTCCTAGAGCTGCTGTAATGCAGTACCACAAACTATGTGGCTAAAACAACAGAAATTTATCATGTCTACTAGTTTCTGGTGATTTGTTGGCAATCTTTGGCATTGCTTGGCTTCTGCTGCATGAGCCCAGTCTCCACCTTCATTTTCACATGGTTTTCGACCTATATGTGTATGCATGCCTGTGTTCAAATTTCTCCTATTTGTTAAAAGGACACAAGTCATACTGGATTTGAAGTCCACTATAATATGACCTTATCTTATTTAGTGACCCTGCTTTCTAATAAGATCACATTCTGAGGTACTGGGGGTTAGGAACTTAACATCTGAGTTTGGGGAGGAGGGGCTCAGTTCAACCTGTAACAGTGGCTCTCTGTGCTGGTCTTAGTTTTTGGTCATAATATTGTTATGTGTACCTTTAACATATATCACAGTCTACTTTCAAAAAACAGTCCACTAGTTCATGGCAAACCTAAGAACCTTACAACAGTATACCTTCAGTTATCACCCTCCCATCCTTTGTGTTCTTATTGTTACGTTTTACTTTTATATATGCCATAAACATGTTATATTGTTATTATTTTTCCTTAAGTCAGACAAATGTGTTTAACAAAATTAAAAATATATGTATATTATATAAAAATATTTATGTATATACATCCTATATGCATTTGCCTATGTATATTCCTACATAAATATATATTCTTATACATATACATACTATATTCCCATTTATATAAATGAAAATTTCTTTATATTTATTTACATATAATTCTCTGAAATGTTCTTCAACTCAAAGATCACTACATACATATCTGGTATCATTTCTTTTTAGCCTAAAAAACATTTTAAAAGCATTTCTGTTGTAGAAGAGCTTTAGAGAAAAATTTAGCTTTTTAAGTTTTGAAAAGTATCTTCATTTCACCTTCTTTTTAAAAAAATTTTGGTGGAGTATTAATTCTAGGTTGACAGTTTTTTCTTTCAGAACTTCAAATATGTTATTCCATTATTTCCTGGCTTCCACTGCATCTGATGAGAAACTAGCCCACATGTTGTCCACCATTTCAAATAAACCCCTTCATAAATTTATTACAGGAATTTTAAAATCCCTTACTGATAATTGCAACATTTGAGGTATGTCTACCTCTGATTCTATTGATTCCTTCTTCCTCTCTTGGCAAATGATTATATTTTCCTGCTTTTTTGTGTATTGTAATTTTTTTAGGGAATGTGAGCATTGTGTATAAAAAAATTAAGGACTGAGGGAACATTCAAACCCAGCAAAAAGTACATCATTTGTCAGACAGGTTGTCAGCACAGTCCAATGAGTTAGGTGTGTAGTTTCGATAGAGGTTAGGAGGTGGATTGTATTCCCTTTTGCCCAAATTCATATGTTGAAGTCCTAACTCCCAGATCCTCAGAACCTGTCTATGTTTGTAGATAAGGTCTTTTAAGAGGTAATTAATGTTAAATGAGGCCACTAAGGTGTCAATAACTGAGACTTGTACATAGTGCTGCAGTGATACACAAATATAGTAGGTCCTGGTCCAATATGATTGGTGTCCTTTGAAGAAAAAATTAGGACACATATACACACAGGAGGAAAGACAATGTGAAGACACAAGGAGAAGATGGCAATCTACAAGCAAAGAAAGAGATTTCAGGAAAAAAAACATCCCTGCCGTCAACTTGATCTTGGACTTCTAGTCTCCAAAATCGTAAGAAAAAAATTTTATTTAAGAAACCCAGTCTGCAGTTCTTGGTTATGGCAGCCCTAGGAAACTCATACAGTGGGTCTGAGCTTTGTTGTTTTAAGTAAATTCAGTTCACCATGGGCTTCAATTTTGAGGTCAAAATCAGAACCCTCTCTGCAGCAGGACTTAAGATTCTCAGTGCCTGAAGGTATTTTTCTTAGTTCTTGTGTGCTATCCTCAGATGCATGAGAGGTATACCTCAACTCTCTTTTGCCTGTCCCAGTGGTACAGGGCCATTTCCTGGAACTTCTGCAAGGTCCAAAACACCTGTGGGATTTCTCTGAGTTCTTATTTCTACCATCAATGCACTGCACTTGTGAGGTAGAAGACTTTTCTCTTAACTCTTCTCTCCCTCCCCGAATGTAAGACACATATTGGGTCACTCAATGGAGAGTACCTCAGCTCCCTCCATTGCTCTCAGGCTTTAGCAATCTGCAAGTGAAGTCTCAGCTCCTTTTTCTCCCCTTCTCCTCCAGCTTAAGATCTAGTCTTGTGCATATGTACCTATGATGGGAGGGAATCTCTCAATTTTCATTCCCCTTCTCCTGAGGTAGACTGTCTCTGCCACTTGCTCAGTGTAAGGCCCAGAATGCAAACACCCTTCTTTTAGTTCTCACTGAGACTACAGTAGACTCAGTATGCCTGCTCCTTAAAAGATTTACTTCTCAGTTTTCTTGCCCTTGCCTCTGTCTTTCTCATGAGTTCTCAGTGAAGATGAATGGACAAGAGATGGGGAATAGGAAATGGTTCCCCTTTGTAAATAGGGTTCTTGCAGATTTTAAATGAAAAATGCTCATTCCAAAAATTAAAGCCA
This sequence comes from Chlorocebus sabaeus, assembly GCF_047675955.1. Taxonomy (NCBI): domain Eukaryota; kingdom Metazoa; phylum Chordata; class Mammalia; order Primates; family Cercopithecidae; genus Chlorocebus; species Chlorocebus sabaeus. Next base: position 7,522,084 of record NC_132910.1, read on the forward strand.
TTATATATCCTATATATAGTAGGAGGGATCACATTTGGATTTTAATTCACTCAGTTACTTTCTCTTTGGACCTTACTCTTTGACGAGCTAAAATATTTGATTTTGTAGGTTATGCAGCTTACTTTTAACATTAAGCTGGGAAGGACATTCACTTTTTAAAACCATCTACATTTTAAATAAAAAGAGCAGCCCATCACATTTCTTTTTAATTACCCTTTCTCATCTCCCCAATTGTTTCTCTTCCTTTTCATGTCTCTTTTTTTCTTTGTAGCTGTGTGTTTTGATGTTCTAGGGCTTGCATATAGTTTGGAGTTTTCATCTTATTTTTTTCATAGCTAACAATTTTCAAGTGTTTACTAAATAGACACACTGCATTAAATATCTCACACATATTATGCCATTTAATTTTCAGAGAAACACTACAAGAAAAGCATTTTAATGATGGCCCCTTTGCATTTAAGAAAAATGAGTCTTCAGTAACTTGGACAAGGTCACAGAGCTTGCAATGGACGAATTTAAGCCACGGTAGTCTGACTTTGTATGGAGCTCTTAAGTAGTTCACTGTTTTTACTTCTCAGTATAGTAACACTTGTTTCTTTTTTGTGCCATTAAATGCTGTGAAACCATATGTTGACAGAATGCTATAATTCAGGGGTTATTTATAATTAGTGTTAATACTGAGACTGTCCACTTTATTTTTATATTGTAAAAGGAACACACAAAAGATAAAATAAGCATAGGATTGTACGTAAAATACATGTCAAGTCTAAGTATGTCTGTCAAAACAATACTCATACTTTAAAACTCAAAATTGCAATATAGGTCCAATTTTATCAAGTTACACCTCCAAGAATAAGAGACTAAGAAAAATTGGTATTAGAGTTGCTCCAATAGTCAGCTCCAATATCCGCTATGTATATGAGGGCACAATGCAACTGACTTTTTCTAATGTGCAGTTCACTCCTTCGTTATACAGAATAACAATGTCTATAATCTTCACAGGGTTCTGCAAGGACCAAATAAAATAATACATGATGTCAAACCTAAGTATGTGTGTCAAAACAATACTCATACTTTAAAACCCCAAATTGCAATATAGGTCCAGTTTTATCAAGTTACACCTTCGAGAAGAACAGAGTAAGAAAAATTGGCATTAGAGTTGCTCCAATAGTCAGCTCCAACACTATGTATATGAGGACACAATGCAATTGACTTTCTCTATTATGCAGTTCACTCCTTCATTACACAGAATAATAATGTCTATAATCTTCACAGGGTTCTGCAAGGACCAAATAAAGTAATACATGAAGGTATGCTTGAAAATCTGTAAAGCAATTTTCAAATATTTGATGTGAACAACACCATTAATATTGGGAAACTCTAAGCTTTAAAATTTATCAGTGTTATTTCCTGAAAAAAATAAGTAATGAGCTTTGTAAAATGGGAATATCTCAGACTTGTATATAACGCATCAATCCTACACAAATATGGTAGATCAACTAAGGTTAAAACATTCTGGAAACCCAGAAAGGTCATTTATCTCAGCTGATGGTTATAATATATTGGTAATATGTATTTACACTTTATAAGGAAACAATAAGAGTTATTGTAATTACACTTAGCAAGAGAAATAAAATAAACAAGAAAACAGAATAGTTGTGTGGGTATAACAAGGTTCTGAAAAGGAAGCTGATAATTAACTTCCTGGTATAAAATATCAAGGGCCAATATCTAGGTTAGATTATGACACTAGTTCAATTTTATCATGGACTTAACAGGCATGACACCAGACTGTACATCTAAAGGCTGAACAAAGACTTCCTAAGCTTGGAGGCAGGGGAAGAAAAAAATGAAAGTAGAAAGAGCAAGAAAGAGGCAATTTCTTCATTGATTTTTAAACAATATATGTTTTGATGATGACTATTGCTTTCTTTCATTAACTTAAAAAAACAAGCTAGTACTCACAGAGATTTAAAGACTCAATAAGATAATCTCATTCTGAATGTGACTTTCACAATATATATAGGCATTTACTTAACATGAAAAGATTATTACAGCCTTAAAATTTCTAGTGGGCAAAAATAAATGTTTTTTTACGTAGGAATTTCAAAATGAAAAACTCATTTCCTAGTATTCATCATTTTGACTGAAATTATAAAATTAGACATAGGCAAATAAAAATGAAGAAAGCAATGATCAAAATTAATAGCAACTGACTTGTCCTATTAGTAATTATCTTTGACTTGGTGAGTGTGTTCTAAGAAGTCCAGACACCGTTTCATAGTTCTCTTATAGGCACCTTATTGATATAGGTACATAAATAAGAGTTTATTTTTTTAAAAAAAACCCTACTAGTTAGATTGTTCTTTTTGAAATTATATTCAGTGACTAGGCACAGTGGCTCATGCCTGTAATCCCAGCACTTTGGGAGGCCAAGGCGGGCAGATCACGAGGTCAGGAGATCCAAACCATCCTGGCTAACACGGTGAAACCCCATCTCTATTAAAATTACAAAATAATAATAATAATAATAATAATAATAATAGTAAATAAATAGCCGGGCGTGGTGGCAGGCACCTGTAGTTCCAGCTACTCGGGAGGCTGAGGCAGGAGAATGGCGTGAACCCGGGGGGCGGAGATTGCAGTGAGCCGAGATTGCGCCACTGCACTCCAGCCTGGGCGACAGAGCGAGACTCTGCCTCAAAAAAAAAAAAAAAGGAAGAAAGAAAGAAAGAAAGAAAAAGAAATTAAATTTAGCTTATTTTAGTTGAGTAACAAGTGTCACATTTTAGTAAGCAATTTCTTATTTTAATTAAACCCATTTTCTTCTTCATCTGTGTAGTTAATCTAGCCAACAAAAGTTCAGTAACTACTTTCTATGTGCCCATTACTTCGTGCTGTTTTGTAGTAATTATTTTAACAGCAATGTATATGATGGAGAGACTCAGCAAGATCATAAGCAAAGAGAAAACAGGAATCCCTTCTAAGAGTCTACCTCAGTATTTACCAATCATTGATCTATAGAACATCAGTCTTATGAGATACTAACAGGTACTTTACGATGAAAAGGGTTCCTTGGTTAGATGCTTTAAAGAAATGTTGGGTTAATCAACATTAAATGGATTTCTTTATTACAGAATTTTTAAAGGCATTAATGTGCATTGTGAATCTCCAAGGGGTGATAAAGTATGCAGCTTTCCTAAATTTATTTGACCTTAGAAACCTTTTATTATTTTTCTCCAGAACACTCATTAATATATCACTGGTTATTACTATTCCATAAAATTGAATTTAGAAAGTGCTGATCTAGGTCAAGTCAGAATTACCGAGATGTCACTAGAAATATTGAGAACGGTACAAATTCATTAGACATAATAATGGAACAACAAAAAGAAAACCTTTGAGAGTATTGTAAAAGTGCACAAAAGAGAAGGAAGAGTCAAAGGTAACTGCCACAATTTTTAGCCCAGGAAATGGGAATATAATAGAATTACCAACATAAGTTGAGCTATGCTAAGACAGTCCTGCTATCCATTACTTCATTCATTTAATCATCTAATAACCATTTATTTTGCACTCAGAATTATTTAGAATAGTAAGATAGGTAGTGAAGGGAAAATTATGGTCCTATTTCGACCATAATACCTAATGACTGCTACAATATCTTCTAAATGACAAGGTAAGTAGGCATCTTTCAAGGAGTCTACCACCGTCTTCTCTGAGAACTACCATCTATCTCCCTGTCCATAAAACGGCTCCTTACGTGCTTTGCATACATTTGTTTTTCTACTTCATGAGCATGATGTAAAACCTAACCAAATATTCTTTCCTGGTATCTGGCTAGCCAACTGTAACTGATTTCTTAAATTGAGGACATGTAAACATGATTACTCTGAGAAAGTTGACCATTTGCACACTTTAGCAGTAAGAATCATTTAACAATGACAAAAATAAGAGTGAAAAAAAGAGAGAGTTATAATGAGGGTAAGGGATAAAAAGAGAACGAGTGAGAGGAACATAAACAACAACAATAGCATGTAGATTTCTGACTCCTTGAATCTTTACAGTTTTTGTCCCAGGACAACATGAAGTCAGTTAATGGTATTTTTCCAAAAAAGAATTTCTTTCTCAATCAAGCTATTCTTTATTGAGTTCCTATTACTTGCAGTAAAAGAGCTATGATTAAAACAGAAATGTCATGAATAAATTACATATATGAAATTTTAATAGCATCAATAGTGAAAAATTACTTCACCTTTCAAGAAACATTATATTAATTAGGAAGGTTTAAGTATGCCTGAAATATTACCTGTGTGTAAACCCTGTGAGAATTTAATGTCAATTCAGTTCAGAAAACTGGGATAATACCCTGTTCCAATCTATACAGTACACTAAAATCCATGAAAAGTATAATAACTTTGAACTACTAATTTCATAGGAGTCGTCTTTCACATTTAAAGAAAGTGGGTATGCAAAATACATAGATGAAGCGATCTGTCATATGGCTCTCACTCTGGGGTGTTAAAATAGCAGTACTGGGAGGCATTTGCCCAAAGATTGGCAGGAATTGTGTCAACGACTTAGCATAGTAATTGATGGGAAATCCAGAATGTTTAGACAGAATTGATTAGAATTAGTCCTTACAGAATATCATGCCAACACATGGATACAATTAGGACACATGTTCAATGCAAATGACTCTGATTCTGGCAGTCTGCATTATAATTTTTGGATGAATCTAAATTACTTGGACTTTTTTTTTTACCCCCAAGACAGAGTCTTGCTTTGTCGCCTGGGCTGGAGTGTAGTGGTGCGATCTTGACTCACTGCAACCTCTGCCTCCCTGGTGGAAGCAATTCTCCTGCCTCAGCCTCCTGAGTAGCTGGGATTACAGGCTCCCACCACCATGTCCAGCTAATTTTTGTATTTTTAGTAGACAGGGGGTTTCACCATGTTGGCCAGGCCAGTCTTAAACTCCTGACCTCAGGATCCACCCGCCTCGGCCTCCCAAAGTGCTGGGATTACAGGCGTGAGCCACCGCGCCTGATCACTTGGATTTTTTTTAAATGGGGAAAAAACATATAGAACAACTTGAGATACTAATAGTTGATGGCTCTGAATAAATAAGATGAATAGACTTATGTTGTTAAACTGCAAATATATGTCTACAAAGTAGATAATAATAGGGGCATAATTACTCTCACTACATTTCCAAGAAAATAAATATTTTTCTCTACTAATTTCTAATAGTGTCAGTATCAATTATTTGCAAATGTTCCAGGTTGTTCTTTCAGAAAATGAAAATCAATCCTTTCTATCTCCATAGTACTTCTAAGTGAAAGAGGTTCCCAAAGAGTCTCCATCTGTATATGACAAATTTCACTAATTCTCACCCTGCTTCTCTGCAAAGCATATCATTCTCACCAAAGTCTCACTTGTTTTCTCAGCATGGATTTGTTACCCTAGTGCTGTAGCAAGATCTCAGGTCCCAGAGACTGGGAGGCTGTCATGCAAGTGAAGCTGTATTTGCTTTGTAGAAATAGGTGCTATGTAAACAGAAAGTACCAATGCCATCCTGTGGCAGCACTTACTCTCTGGGGGTTTTAGATATTGTCAACGAGAATAAAGTCCAATTTTATTTTCTTTAATGCTAAGATTCTTTTACAGGGCTGTCCCTGAGCTGTATTTTGAAGTAGAGTAAGTTGAGTTTTGGCAAAGCAGTTCCCACCATCTTTACAGCCCTCTCTTTGAGAAGAAATGAACACATCCCTTAAAACCTGAACAAGAATGAAAAAAATGTGAAGAGTAATCTTTTCTGCAGGAGAAAAGAACCAACCATCTTCCATGCTAGGAAACCATACTAGAACTTTCTAAGTAGGGAGGGCAATATGTCAAACTGTGATTGAGACTCATACCCTTCATTTATAATTAAATTAAACTTGTCATTAGTAAGATGAAAAATGTTAAATAAAATTGCTGAATGAATTCAGTCATGGGTAAACCACATTATAAATACTCATTATTCTCTAAGAACTTCTTTGTCTTAAAGTGAATACTTTGTCAAAGAATCTGAAACATGCATTATTTTCATCTTACTAATCATTAAGTCACCGTAGCTGTCATTAGTAGGTAGGACCAGCAAGGCTGATCAGACTGGCAGTGCAGGGTAAGAGTAAAGAGGAGAGAGACTGTAGGATCGAACTGCTCACATTTGTCTCCAGGCTTCACCACTTCGTGGCTGTGCAATTTTTGGCCAAGTTATTAAATCTCTCTGTGTCAGTTTTTTTCCACAATGTAATAAGAGACAAAATTAGTACTTACATTTAAAGGTGGTTACAGAATTAAGTAAATTAATAGCAAGCCTTGCACATAACCATGTTATGTAACTATTAGCTGCTATTATTATTACTATTACCATTATCATTAGAATGTGTACCATGTTATCAAATTAACTCCAAGGAGAGTTACTCTGTAATATGAACCCATTTGGTCCAAGCATCCTTGTTATTCAGGTTTGCTCCCTGCCTATCTATAGAGCCTTATTTCTGAGTGTCCTCAATCCCCTAGCCCACCCATACACAAAACATATGAAAGTGATTCAGATAATCTTCAAAGCAATGTGTTCATATTTTTTTTTAAAGTTTAATGCAAAAGAGAGGTTTAAAAAATTGGGAAATTAAGGCAATATAAGCAGGCAGGGTGGACTTAGAAGGGTACTATCCCCTTGGAAATACCCAAACCCTACCATTTATTCTACTTTGTAGAATGCAGTCTTTTGTAATTCCAATATACTGAAAGGCACTATTTATTTTCTTTGTTTGTTTGTTTTTTAGATGGAGTCTTGCTCTGTCGCCCAGGCTGGAGTGCAGTGGCATGATCACAGCTCACTGCAACCTCTGCCTCCCAGGTTCAAGTAATTCTCCTGCCTCAGCCTCCCAAGTAGCTGGGATCACAGGCACCCACCACCATGCCCAGCTAATTTTTGTATTTTTAGTAGAGAGGGGGTTTCACCATATTGGCCAGGCCATGGTTGATCATCGGACTCCTGACCTCAGGTGCTATCTGCCCACCTCCGCCTCCCAAAATGTTGGGATTACAGGTGTGAGTTACCACATTCGGCTAACTATTCATTGTTAATAATTACCACTGCACCAGCTCTGAAGAAATATATAAGAACATTTCTAAAAATGTAATTTTTTTTTTTTTTTTGCACAAGCTACAAGTAGAAAAGGCAAATTTTAAATAAGGGAAAATTAATATAAGATCAAGTAAAGGTTCAAAATTCCACAAAATAGTAGTAATACAATGTTTTGTGATTCATCAGAGAAATGGTAATTGATAATAAAAATATTAACCAAAAGGAATAAAGGGTAGAGGGTTATTTTAATTTATTTGAAAAGTAGCAAATTGAGATTACAATTATAAATTGATGAAGTATACTCTTTAGGTATTAAAAATAATGTCAAAAACAGCAATTATTTTCACATCAACCTAATAGTTAAATGTAATGACAGACATCTAATTTAAAATATGTAGGAGAAGTCAAAAGAAACTACAACTGTGCACTACCTCTAAGTCAGATACACTGAAGTGTCTGAGTATATATGACATTTCATTTAATTTTTATAAAAACCTATATGTTAATATTTGATAATATTATTTCCTTTTAGAGATTAAAATAGTAAAACTCAGGAGGATTATGTAAAGATAATTTCACTGATAAATACAAGCTGTTACTTAACAAAGGTCTATATCACTTTAAAACTGTTCTTTCGTCAGCACCAAACTACTTCCAGTTTTCTTTCATGAAGTTATAATAGAAAATACAATGATAAAATAAGGGATTTATATAAACATAACTTAGGAAACATATCCTTGGTCTTGAAGTTACATTTTTAATTAGTGATTAATGATTTTGTTGTGCTTGATCCTTCTTGAGAAAGAAGAAATTTCACGTTTCAACTTTGCCATAGGGTAGACAATACTAATAGGATATTAAATTAGAGAGAAAAAGAGAAAAAAAAATACCTTTAAAGATGTTTGGGGAGATTATAAATGGCATACAGTCAATAACACCAACTTGGTTCTTACTTAGATTTTGTGTTTGAAGAAATAGGCTGAATTATGAATTGTATGAAAATATGAATACCTGATAAGCAGTTTAATCCAAATAAATGGATATTTAGAGAAAAAGAAACAGAGCTAATGACACACTTAAACAAAAGTCACTGTGTAAAACATTCATTTAATCACTATCACAGTAATATTTTAAAAATCATTAAATCACATAAAAAAGTAAATTATTTTATTTTTGTAGATTTTAAAGTGAGAAATGACTTAATATTTTTACCCAGGGTTTTCTAATTTCATTTTAAGATTAAATAAAAAGCCATGTAAATATATATTTTAGCCATGTAAATATATATTTTAAACTGTAGAGTGCTAAGAAAGTATAATGGCATTTAATTTACTCTACAAAAACTTAGAGTTCTTAATAGACACTTGCAGACACTTGATCATGGTTGTCTGCTATACAGAAATACATAAAATAGAGCAAAAGAAAATACTGCCAATGAATGCAGTTTTCACCCTTTACTTACTTACTGCTCAAAATTAGTTTAATGTTATGACTAGAATACCCACATCCACACTTCTCTTCATCTTTATTCCTCCTTTAAGAAGTTTAGTCATTTCTGTAAAGTCTTCCTTACCATATTATGCTGAGACATATGATATATCAGTGTGATCCTACATCACCCTGTACTGACCCCTATCCAAGTTCTTAGCTTTGTATTATGCATTTTTATATATTTCCCTGACCTCTCATTAGGAACCTAAGGTATGTGAAGGTACAAATGGCCTATATTCAAATTCAAAACTACTTAAATTAGTAAGTAGAAAATATCTAAGTAAGGGTTGATATATAGAAAAATTACAAATTAACAAGGTAACTAATGTATATGCTGACATATATATACATACACCAATTCATGTTGGGGTGTGTGTGTGTGTGTGTGTGTGTGTGTATGTTTTATTCTAACAAAATTATTATCTAAAGAAAGTAAAAAAATAGCATTAAAGCATCTAATATTTATACACTAAGTTCATGTACTTTTTGGAATAAATACTACCAATTATGTTTATGACTGAACTTTTCTGAGCACCCTGTATAAACAGCAACCTGGCCTACCCCACCCACAAACAGATACACTTTATCTAGTTTGTTCACTGCTTTATCTCAGTGGCATGAACACTGCTTGGCATATATCAAGCACTAAATAAATAACTGCTGAATGATTTGGCTGGATAAAAGAAGATGAAAAACAATACTTTACCTTAATGTAATTACATACAAGATTCAAAGTTCACATGACATTGTTTCATTTTCTACATTTCACTTTCTACATTTGTGGCTCTTTGGGGTTCAGTATCATCATCTAGGCAATTTTTCAAAATAATTTGCATTTTTAAAAAAGGCAAGAAAATTATCCCTAAAGTACCTGAGAATGAGGACATTAATGAGGCACATCTACTACAATAGTGTAATTTTGAAGTAATTTATAAGTTTAAAAAAATAGATTTCTTAACTGTATATAACAAAATATTTAAGCTGCTTTTGGGGGTAGTTTAGTAAATAAAATTACATCATTATAGTTAATCATATGACAATGGTTTTTTCTTCACTTCAAATTCTTAATGACATCTCACATCCGTTAGATTCAAGGCACAGGTAGAATATCTGGCATAAAGTAACTCAGCCTTTCTCAACCCGGGTGCCAGAAAACAATCAAATCCTATATAAAATGACTTTATGGACTATTTTTTCAATTCTTCCAAGGATTACAAGACTGGTATCATTCTAGATGCATAGGAAAGAAGTAATTTGTTACATACAATACATGTTTTTAGGAGGCATTTAGGGCTTAATTCTTTCAAGGAACCCTGATTGGGAAGGACTTGAGTTGGCACTCACAAAATATTTGCTGAATTAATAATCTGCCCAAAATTGTTCTTCTTCCGGTTTTTCTTCCTTACTATCATCTGTCTAGTAATATAAACCAAAAAACCCAGGAGTCATCCGGAATATATCTCATGGCCTCATTTTCTAGATCCCATTCTTCATTATGGGCTATTTTCTATAGCCCATTCTGCTATCATAGTTCCCTTAGACTCTATAATCTATAAGAGCTGTTTGCTGACTCCAGTTTGAATATCTACTCCGACTCATGAAATCCACTCTAAAGCCGTATCTCTTCAAAATGCAAATCGATTTTATTTTTTTTTCTTTTTTCACTAAGCCATTCATTTCCTAAAAAATGCACATTGGATAGACTGTTTTTCACCATTGCTTGAATCCATTCAACAAGTCTTTACTATCTATAGGCTTAAACCAAAATGTTGTCATGCAGCCAATAAGACCTTGCATGATCTGAAACATGCCTGAATCTCTAGCATCACTGTTTACTCACCCCCTTGTACCCTGAGTGCCAGTTACAAACTTTAAATGGAGTCTTTAAGGCTGGCTTTTGGCTATGTTGTTTCCTCTTCTTGAGTTCCATCCCACCTTTATGCACTTCCTGACTCTTCTCCTTGGTTTCAGATCATGTCCCTTTTAGGGGTTATACATGACACCCACCACCACCACCACCACCACTACCACCACCACCACCACCACCACCACCTCAGACTAGATCACATTCCTTTATTAAGTGCTCTTATATAACAGTGCTATCCTTCAGAGGACATCTATCAGACTAATAATATACGTCTTAGGGTTATTATCCGAATGTTTGCCTTCCTCAATAGAGACTCCCTATAGCCCAGTAAGTGCCAAACACATATGAAGAGTGTGGTAAATACTCGCTGAAAGAATGAGGGTCAGGGACAAATTGCCTACCAGTCACTGGAAATTACAGGTAAGGATGGGAGAGAGACTGAATCAGTTCTTAAACATGAAATGTGTTTTATTTTTGGAGAAAACTAAACAGAAATATTTCTGAAAGGATTGTATCCTAAAATTCAAACTTCACAAAAGAAGGTGATACAGTATTTTCTGTTGTTCATTCATACTATTTTAAATTTATAGGGTTGTGACTACATACTTCTGCTTGAACACAATCCTTTCTCTTAAAAAAAATTAAAGATAACTTTTGTTGTACCCACTTTTGGAAGAACCAAAGCACACTGATTGGGATAGTCTCTTGGAAAGTCAAGACATTGCTGAGTGAGAACTGGTTTTATCAGGACAATGTGTGCAGTTAAACCAAGAGAAGCAAGAACAACTGAGGAACTTAGGGAAGAAGACATGTGGCAAAGACTAAATGAAAGAGGGTAGCAAGAACAGAATAAGGTTTGAAGTCTGTAAGCCTGGGTCAGTTCTTCAAGTTGGTAGACATGTTATTCTAGGCCATTGTGGGAAAAATTAATGCTTGGTTAAAAAGACAAACAATTTAGAGAGCTTTCAAAACCATTTTCTGTTTATCGGTCTATTAATGTGACCTCTGGAACATGAATTTTTTGAATGTTTTTCCCTCTGAAATGAAAAAAAAACTCGTGAAGAAATAGGTCGTTGTCTCATTTTGTGCTTAATTTTTCCTGAAAAGGATGACATTATAATAGTTTATGATATGACTAAACTTGGCACTGAGGAGAAAGGAATAGAATGTTATGATTAGAGTGAGTTCTTGAATATGACTGCTTTGAATTCAATCTGAAATCCATTACTTACTAGCTATGTGATTTTGAGAAAAAATATTCAAATTCTCTGAGATCAATTTTCCTCATTTTTAAAATAGAAACGCAATTTGTATCTACCCATTTCTTATGGGGATTAAATGAGAAAATCCACATAAAGTGCACACCAGAATGCCTAGCACATAGTAAATGTTTCATAAATGTTAACTATTCTTTTTTTCTTTTTCATCATCATCTTCGTTGTTGTCTCTTCTTCTTCCTCCTCCTTCTTCTTATCGTTATGGTTATTGTTTTAATTATTATCCCATCACATGTATAAAAAGATTCTTAATGGATCAGACTAAATTGCTAAGAAAAGCTTTGGAAAAATGGGAGGCAATGATGAGAATGTTAAATTAAGACATTTTTTTTCCAATAAGTTCATCCTTTCATTGTTGGATATGTATCCTTTGTAACACCCAGTGAGAACATCATATGGACATTTTTGTTTAAGCCAATAGCTATAATGTCAATATTGGTAGGAATTAGCATTCTCTTTTTCTTAATAGAACAATCTGCATACGGTAGGATTTTACTCTGAATATAGAGGATTTATATAAAGTTTTAAATGAAAACATTGAGCTACACTGTTATTAGGTTAATGGTTGCACATAATTTTACTTTAAAAGACTACTTTTATTTGAAATGTTTAATTTAGCCCCAAAGTTTCCTTTGTTCTGTACACATGCCTCTAACTTGGTTCTATAAATTCTTAGAAATCACTAAAAGTAACACTGGTTTGACATAAATATACCAACACAGCCTCCAACATGCAGCCAGGCTCTTGATGAATAATTACTGCAGTCTAATTGTCTGACTAAAGTTTTGCTTACAAGTACAGACATAGATGAAAACAACAATTTCTTCTACCCTTAGTCTTCACTCGAATTAATTCTGGAGGTGGGGATTAATTGCCTTTTTCTCCCTTTAAGGCAAAAAAGGAGAGGTATAACTATTTTTTTTCTTCAATTTTAAATTTCATAGCAAAAATTAAAACCACAAAGAAAATAAAACACTAAAATTTCCTTGTTTTATTCAATTAATTAGCTCTGCTATCTTGATGACCACAAGTAAAAGGAAAATTAGCTGTTTAGAAGAACTAAATAAGCCTCCTGAGGAAACAAAGGGCCATGTTTGTCATACTGAGAACAGTTAATATATTTACAAAGATTTTCACTAATATTAAGATTACAGTATTTTTAAAAAGATAATGAAGAGGATCAAGGTGTTAACATATGATAATATCCCAACACTGAACATTCATTAATGAAAAATATTCAAAACTAATAATTCTCCTTTTCCATTCAGATTTTTGCCAATTTACTATATAAGGTTCTCCAACAACTCTAAACACTAAGAAATTTGCAGCAAGGATACTGTATCCTGGGGTCCACTGGTTAGAGAAAGGTAAGACAGTAGTATCTTTCTTAGAAAGAATGTTACTATCATGTGTTTATCACCATTGTTGCTGCTTAAAATCCAGACAAAAATTTTATCTGTGATAATTTCATTGTAACATCAAGGCCTCAATCCATCAATGTTATTAAAATAAACTATATAATTGAGACAGGATACAGATAAAAAATGAAGCTAGAAAAAAGAAAGAAAGAAATGTAAGAAAAGGATATAAAAGCACTAATCAAAGTTAAATAAAGCCATAAGATTGTTTATTATCAACATGTACTTGTTCAATAAGTAAGTCCTCTAAAGAGTCCTAAAAAGACTTTACTGTTTAAAACAAAACAAAACAACGAGAAAAACAGAAACAAAAATAAAAAATAAATCGATAAAAATTATAAAATCTGTCCATAATATAGAAATGAACTATCTTTTAAAAAAGGTCACAATTGACTGGGCTCTGTGGCTTACGCCTGTAATCCCAGCACTTTGGGAGGCTGAGGTGGATGGATCATGAGGTCAGGAAATCGAGACCATCCTGGCCAACATGGTGAAGCCCTGTCTCTACTAAAAATACAAAAATTAGCTGGGTGTGGTGGTGCGAGCCTGTAGTCCCAGCTACTTGGGAGGCTGAGGCAGGGAATTGCTTGAATCCGGGAGGCGGAGGTTGCAGTAAGCCGAGATGGCACCACTGCACTCCAGCCTGGTGACAGAGCAAGATTCCATCTCAAAAAAAAAAAAAAAAAAAAAGTCACAATTTACACTATATATACTATACACCAGATTAGAAAAGCCAGCTTAACTGTTTGTCTACTTCTTTAAGAAGTGAAGGAAAGAGAACGCCAGGCATACAAGAGACACTGTACCTGGGCTTCAAGTAACTAGGCTTCTTTGGGAGTTTGACTTATGAAGTAGCTTTACTTTTATTTTATTTTCCACCTCAGGAAAAATCATCATTGGTACCATCACTGCTTTAGACATTCAGATGAAGGTCATTTTAAGCTTCTCTCAAAATCAGTTTAGATCTGAAGTTTCTCAGGTATCCTCAATTAGTTACCACTCATCCAACTACCTTCCAGTTTCCAAAGCTGTCTAACTATTATCTCCTGTCTTGTATCTTGTTCTTTCCATTGCTTTCGGATGTATGTGTCTTAAAAATTTCTTTACTGTCATTTTAGCAAACGTTTCAGAAGGTAGAGAAATTAGTTGTATGAGTTTAATCTGTTATATTTACTGGGAAGTATTTCTGTTCATTAAAGACTCCCTCACATTTTTTTAAAGAAAGAAGCATAAAGCCGGCCTTATTTCACATATTTATATATATATTTTATATATATATATAATGTGTGTGTGTGTATATATATATTTCTAAAGGTATGAAAAAGTATCCTAAATTACTTAATAAGATGTAAATATTTTTCATTTGTGATTTTACTCAGTTCTACTCTTTCTACTTATAAAAACTCCAAGAGAAGAAACCTGACACAGATGAAATTTTAACTATTTGCCATTACAAGAATGAGAAGCTGCACATTTTTGCTTAGCTAGCAGTAAGCTCCAGAAATTAAATTTGCCTCCTCCATAACACAGAGTTCAAATGGTTGATATAGTTGGATTGAACAAAAAAAGAAAAATATGAGATCAGTTTCAGTCCCTAGAACTTTCAAGTGTGAACTGCAGTGGCTCCAGTGCCTCTGCTGTGAATGGCACCCTGGTGGTCAGAAAGCACCAACAAGCCACCTTATGAGTTTCAATTACTAGCTAGAAGTACTTCGAACACCAGGGAAAAACTGGATCAAAAATATCATAAAGGTTGCTGTAAATCGACAGTATGACAAATACATAAATACACACACACGAGGTTCTGATTAGAGTGTGTGTGTGTGTGTGTGTATCTCACATTCTCCAAAAACCTAGCAATAAAGCAATGAAACAAAAATGGAGCATTTCAAATATCTGTGTTGAATAGCATGGAAATTTCTTTAATAAACAATATAAATATCTCCTTCCAAAGAAAATAATTTTCTTGCCTCTGATTTCTTAACAGAATTAATAAATTAGAACTAGAAAAAAAGGTATTGAAGGAAGTTTTTCATGAAAGATTACAATACAAAAAAGTCAAGTAGATAAAACAAGAAAATCCATGAGGAGGCTGACATACTCATGATAAAACTTTGTAAAGTCTATGCACGACTGGTAGATTACAAAGACAGCCACATGTTGCTTCTGTCCTACTGTATATACTCTGTTTTCAATGTGAATTTGCAGCTGCTCTCTTAAAAATGTTGCTTCTTTCTCCACAAATTGTCTCTGTGATTTGCCTTCTACAAAAGTTGGCCATGTGATTTGCTTTGCCTAAAGGCTCATTTAAAAAATGTGACTTAAACATAAACTTGGGGCCTGGCATGGTGACTCATGCCTGTAATTCCAGTACTTTGGGAGGTCCAAGGAGGGCAGATGGTTTGTGTTCAGGAGTTCGAGACCAGTCTGGGCAACATAAAGACCCTGTCTCTACAAAAAAAAAAAAAAAAAAAAAAAAAAAAAGGCTGTGTATGGTGGTGTGTGCCTGTACTCACAGCTACTTGAGTGACTGAGGAGGGAGTGTCACTTGACCCAGGGAGGTTGAGGTTCCAGTGAGCTACGATCCTGTCATTACACTCCAGCTTGGGTGACGGAGTGAGACAAAACAAACAAACAAGGAAAAATCATAGACTTGAAAACTGCTTGCACATTTGGCCTTGCTCTTTCTTGCTGCTCACTGGAACCTTGAGATCACCTGGATTGCTGTGTTAGTGAATCAGAGATCAAGTAAAGCTAAGATAAGCAACCCCATCTAAGATCCCTCCTCCCCTAACCAAACTAACCAATGGCCAACCACTAGAAATGTTGGTGTGGCCGCTTGATCCATCAAGCCCCAGCTTAGTAGGCTCAGATCAGACCAGAACCACACATCTGACAAACAGAATTGTGAATGTGAGAAATTGGTTAAGACTCTAAGTTGGAGCAATTTGTTAAATAGAAACAGCTGATACAGTAATTTCATGCCTAATCTTGGTTTATCTGATTGAAATTCACAAGGATAATAAAATAACATTTTGAAACAAGTATTAACAATAATCTGTGTTTTACTAAATAAAAAGATAAAATACAGTTTTCCTTACTCCCATTCTATTTCGTATCTCAGAGATTCTGTTATTAGAAAACCTTCCTACCTGCTTACTTTTTAAGGCAGCATCTTTTTCAGAAAACTCTCCCTTGGTTTTAAGATTGCACCAAGAAATCTCTCTGTAGATCCCAATATAACCCTGATTATTCCTCAATTCCAGGGCTTAGGCTGAAATTATCTATTGATATGATTTTATCCCCCACTAGACTCTCTCTCAAAGTAAAAAGGATGTGTTACTGTCATTGAAGCCCTAATACTCAGTCCAGTATTAAATATTTCAAAGAGTAAATATCTATCTAACCTATGTTCATTGCTACGAATTTGCTAGTACAAGCACTCTGATTTCCTTGCCACAGAGCAGTCAGAGAAAATCTTAGCTAGATAATGGAAGTAGATATTTAAGTAGGATTTATAACACATGTTAACAGAGAATACGTTGAGGATTTTGCTTAGGGAAGAAAATATGGAGCATGTCTTTAGAATTCAAGTAATGCAAATAACATTCAGATTTCAAGAAACAACAAGTAGAGCTACTGTGCAAGAAACATTGAAGTGGCCTGATTTGGGAGCAGATGCTGTTTGAATTTTTTGCTACCTCTTACTTATCCCGTTTTATACATGTGGAGCAGCTTTAACAAGGAAAGTTCTTTCTAATTGAGCTGCAGAGGTGTTTTTCTTACAGGAAACTTTGCAGTAATTTTGGGAAAAATGTAAGAGGTGCAAGAACCAGTAGGTGACCACAGAAAATAATGAGAAAAGTTAGAGACCTGGAAAGATAGTGTTCATGAAATGGCTTAAAGTAAGCAAGTTATTTTACTTTACGATGCTTAAGGAAATATGCGAAAAAGGTACAGTGAAGAAAATGTTTAAAAAAGAGAAGAAAATAAGGAAAATATGAATGAACTCAATCACCAAAAATTCTAAAGGCCACCATTTGTCTTGAATAACATACATTGGAATTAATAAAAATCATAATAAATGAAAATGCTACTCTGTGTATATGTGCAGTTACATTTTCACACACTTAAAATATGAGGAAAATGTCATCCTAATGAACAATGCAGACCACCTACATTTCGTGAACAAATCTTTTAGGAATCAGAGTTAATCAATCCTATGCCTAAGAAAGGACCCCTGAAATTATTGTCTGGATTTTCATGAAATGGAAGAAATATAAGCAGTGTTCACTGTACCACAAATACAAAAATTTATCTTAAGGATAAATCAGAAATTATAGGATCCTATATAAATATTAAGAATCCATTCAAATTAATAACATTACTGGCTGGCCCCAGTGGCTCATGCCTATAATCCCAGCAATTTGGGTGGCTGAGGCGGAAGGATTGCTTGAGGCCAGGAGTTTGAGATCAAGCTGGGCAACATAACAAGACCCCATCTCTAAGAAAAAGTTAAAAAAATAATATTGATAGCATTTCTGATTTTGGATACCAAAGTAAGAGATTATATATTTATAACTTGGAAGTTTAATTTTTTATATTGGTCACATCATACAGCATGAGAAACAGAACTGAAACTCACAAATTACTACTAGAAATTGGGCCTTTCATATTTCAAGTATCAATCAAAATCATAGAGGAAATCTTGGTCAATGTGGGAGGTTGTAGTCAATAGTTGGATAGAGACTATTTTTCCAACTGGGAGCACAGGATTTTGTTTGTTTGTTTGTTTGTTTTAAATCTTCAACTAATCAAGCTGTTTGAGAAAGAAAAGGCGTCTCTTGTGGTTTTTATGTTGCTTAAAATTCTATGTGATATCTTAAGGATGGAAACATTCAAGTTCATTTCTCTGATTATTGAAGTGAAAATTAATGTCCAGTAGTAACGAAATTGTTTTGCCCACTTAATTATTCAGTAGCTTTTACTATCAAAATAAAAATATTAATGGCTTTAAATTATATATTCACATGTCAATTATATGAGTTTTAGGCATCTATCATACTTATGTTCATATTTTCAGTATGACACTGCTTTTTAAAACTCTCATTTCTAATACTGTTTTAGTTCTAATAACATATCCCTAAGTCATAGCAATTATATAACTACCATTTTGATCAAGTTATTTTGATCAAATAACTTGTTCAAATTCATGTTTTCTTTTCCTATTACTTATATTGTCAGTCTTTAAAAATAAATATCTTTTGAACTATTGTCTGTCTAATTTCCTCATAATGTTCAATATGACCTTTACAATGTTTGCAGTGTTTTCCCTTGAATCTAATGAAATAGCCAGTTTTATTGAAATACATGTTCTTAGACTGTGAGAGGCAAACTTCCCTACTCATTATAGAGCAAGTTTATTCCTTATCTCAAGGTGTCTCTAAGGAATTTTGAAAAGAACCCTGCCTTTGATTTCATGTAATCATTGAGAATAGAAAATCAGACTAATAAATTCACGTATACCTGTATTTGAAATTTTTAGTATTTTTTATATATATATATATACACATATATAAATACATATATATAGTCAATAAAGAAAACCTATGATAGTTTTCAATACAAGTCATAAATTCCCAAAAGCAACAAAATGACTCATTAAATAAGGTAAGGTGGTCTCTTTACCTTCTACCCCAAAGTATCCTTTCTTTTTCTCCATCAGTTTCCTGCTATTCTGTCACATAACGCACATACACAAACATACACACACACACACACATATGCAAACACACACACAGTATTCCAATAGGCCTATAAAATTCTTTCTTACACTTCTGTTCTTCTTTGTTCTTTTGTCTAACCAACCAACAAATCTCTATTTATGAATATATTTATATATTCATAAATCTCTATTTATAAAATTTCAAAATTCAACTTGAATATCATCCCTTTTTTGAAGCTTCCCCTTAATATTGCAAGGTATTTTTCTTCTTTATTCTCACAGACCCTTTACCAGCATTTATTTCAGCACATACATAACTGATTAAATTTTTTTTTTACTAATTCTCATCGCTCTCGATTGTGAATCTTTGAAGGACAGGACAAATGATCAATTACTCTTTTTATGTAATGTCCAGCAAAACACTGGGCACATTAAAGATAATTTAATAGTTATTACAAACCTTATTTCTCAAAATGGGAGATTTCTTAAAATCTTCATCCTTAGGCATACCTCAAACTAATATTTTTATTTACTTTCAAACTGTACTCATTTTTAATCATTGTGAGATAAATTAATAGCTTCTCTTTCATTATAAAGGGTTATTTTAAAAGTCTTTCTGTATTCTAAGATTGCTTACAGAAAATGCCTTACTTTTGTCCCAGTGAGAAAGAAGAACAACACATTCTTTCTTCCTCCGTATCATTCCTATACTTATTTCTTTTAAAATGCTGCTTATGTCCAGGCACTGTTTTTAACACCAACATAAAGCAATGAGCAAAAAATCCAAAGTCTCTATGCTCACAGAGCTGATATGCTAGTTGGATGAGACAAAAATAAATAAATCAAAATTAAAATAGAGTATAATGACTAGTAGTCATGTCTGAAGAAAAATAAACCAAAAGAAAGGAGTAAAATAAGTGTGTCTGATGGGGTTGGGTGCTAGTGACTGCTATTTTAGACAGGGAAGTCAGGAAAGATTTATTTTATGAGGTGACTTTTAAGAAGACACTGAATAAAGTGCTCATCATTCCACATACAATATGTCCTTCCTTGACGCCTTGGATTTTTTTCTCTATTAGATTTGATAAATTTACCTTTATTCTGTTAGCAATAGGGTGATTACTATGCTAAAAGTTGCTTTAACTCTGGTGTGGCTTGTTGAAAACCATCAGAAGCTGGGCTTTATATTTTAGTCATCAGGATCCCAACTGATTGCTCACATCCTGCAGTGAAAGTATTTGAAGGAGGGATGAATGACACACAGAATAAGTAGTGACCTTAAACATTAACTGCCTCCTAGCAGACAACAGCAATTGCTTAAGAAGATCAATCACTTTCTGAACTGCATGCTACAAAGTTTGGAAAGAGATCCTTCTGAAGTTTGCCACTTGGGATCAATTCAATTTTTTTTTTGAGGCGATTCTCAATGTAAGCATGCATAATGCTATTAGTGAGACGTCTGTATTGAGAATTATGCTGGCAGCCTTTGAATTTTCCAGTATACAGACAATGTTCACTTCTGTGTTGGCTGGTAACTGTGAATACTGCAAATATACTTAGCAACAGTACTTTTTTTTATTTTGTAATTTTTTGAGCTATAGATATTGTATTTCCTTTGTAAAAAGAAATACTATTTTTTCAATTTATTTTAAAAAATAAACATGTGGAGAAATAAATTCATTATTCACTAACTATCCTTACCACTATATTTTGGACAAATTCATACTGACAATTTTGATGCACAGCATTTTGAAATAGTACACATGCCTCTTTCTTCACAGTTGGAATCTTGCACTCAGTAGTATCAGGTTGCAGCACTGCTATTCCATTGTTCATTTTCATAGGTGGCATCTTCCTCCTATTTGCACCTCAGTTTACATATTTTGTTTAACATCATACTAATGTGGTTACAATTAAATGTATTACTACAACATGTAAACAGGACTCACTTGGAATCTATCTCTGTCACCCAGGCTGGAGTACAGTGGCACAATTTTGGCTCATTGCAGCCTCCGCCTCCCGGGTTCAAGTGATTCTCCTGCCTCAGCCTCCCAAGTGGCTGTGACTACAGGTGTGAGCCACCACGCCTGGCTAAATTTTGTATTTTTAGTAGAGACAGGGTTTCATCATGTTGGCCAGGCTGGTCTCGAACTCCTGACCTCAACCAATTTGCCTGCCTTAGCCTCCCAAAGTGCTGGGATTACAGGCGTGAGCCACTGCACCTGGCTCAGGACTAACTTTTGATCAATTTTTTAAATACACAACAATTTTTAGAAAACATCAGTAAAACATTTCAGGATACAAGAATTTCATGACTGTGTCTTAAATATACCATGTCAAATATAAAAGATGATTCTTCTTTGTAGTAAAATATTCAAAACAAGAAGAAAAATAAAAATTATACTCTCATTTAAATTTGCTTCAAAGAGTCCTCAGATCAATCTAAAGAACAGGTAACAAAAGAACATACTCAGCACCACAAATCATGTGAATGGAATTTGGTGAGCATGGGGAACGTGGCAAGAGATGATAGGATTTAGAGGTTCACATCATGTCAAGCACTGAAGACCATGGTAAGGCACAAGATCTGATTACTTAATTTTCAGAGCTAATTTACCCCTTTAACACTTCTGCTAAATTACTCCAAATCACATATAGGTATCCTATACAGTGATTTAGGATGATTAAAATAAAGAAAAAAAAAAGCAAATAAATATACCTGGTTGAGATTTTAAAAAGCTCTAAGATTTCTTCTCTCTTTTCTACCCTTATGTAGACAGTAGCTCCCAGTCATGCACTGGGGGTTACACCTGCTAGAACCTAATGCGGAACTGCCAGTCTTATGCTCAATGGGTTAGACTAAACTAGAGAGCACAGCACTTCAGATATCCCATACATAGTAATAAGTAATTAGAAGTATTCAGAGTAATAAAATCTAAAATGGCCCTTTATTCTGCATACTAGGTAGCAAAAGCCAAAATCCATCACTTTTGGTTTTAGCAACATACTCCATTTTCCAAATGATAAAAAGGGACTGATTTTTGCATTTTAGGTTTTTTAACGGTGTGTTTAGTATTTTAATGATCTTCCAAAGTGTGTTACTCTATCTACTGAAGGTAATAACTATCCTGTAGAAGTAAGGAAAAGGTTATTGTGGTAATGTGAACTCTTTAGAAACTAGCCAAGAGATTCTTAATATTTTTGGTTGATCCAACAAATAACTAAAAGGTGTATATTTTCAAGACAAAACACAGAAATACCTATCATTCTTTTCACCATCTAGTGGCTGGTGAGCCTTTGACTATTGTTTCTGGTTTCTAAGGAGCTATTTAGCAGACTATCATTTGGAGATTGATAACAAGTGAAGAGAGGCTTCCCACCAATAAATGATTCAGTTGATAAAATTCACAATAACCTCATGGCTGAAAGACAGAAGGGTATCAAAATCATGCCAAGAATTGTATTATACCTGCTTTCATTTCTGAAGTATTCATCATAAGCTTAAATTGGCCACATTTCAATCTAACTAGAGTAAGGGTCGTTATTTTTTGTTTGTTTGTTTTTTATATGGGAACATTTTCCAATAGAAAAATTAAGCAAGTCCTTTTTTACATTTTCAACTTTATTCTCTTTAAATGACCAAATTTCCATTTTTAACATTTTTACCATGAGTGAACAAGAAATGTATGAGGCTTAGTCTAAAACAGTAAGGCAAATGAGTGAACAAGAAATGTATGAGGCTTAGTCTAAAACAGTAAGGCAAATGAGTTACTTATAAGATTCCTTTCCATATAAAAAAAGAAATATATATATATATATATATATATATATATATATATATATATATGACATGATCTTACTCTGTCACCTAGCTGGAGTGCAGTGACATAATCATAGCTTACTGTAACTTTGAATTCCTGGGCTCAAGGGATCCTCCCACCTCAGCCTCCTGAGTAGCTAAGACTACAGGTACACACCACCATGCCCAACAAATTGTTAAATTTTTTGCAAAGATGAGGTCTCACGATATTGCCCAGACTGGTCTTGAATCTGACCTCAAGTGATCCTCCAACCCCAGTCTCTGAAAGTGCCAGGATTATAAGCATGAGTCACCCGTGCCTGGCCTTAATTTTTAAACAATTAATTCATGCACATAGTATTAATTCAAAATGTAAAAAAAAAAAAAAAAAAAAAGAATATTTACTGAAGATATTTTTCACTTAAATTTCTGTTCTCCCAGGGACTTAAGCTTGCCTACCTAGAGGCACTCTGACAGCTTGTTAATACTCATATTTCAAATGGGTTTTCACCATCAAATTAAATTTACTATAGCTACTATGACATAGACAGCTAGTTTTTCAACAAAAAATCTAGGTGGTTTTTTGTTGTTGTTGTTGTTGTTTTAATTCCTGC
The DNA here is from genome assembly GCF_047675955.1 of Chlorocebus sabaeus. Taxonomy (NCBI): domain Eukaryota; kingdom Metazoa; phylum Chordata; class Mammalia; order Primates; family Cercopithecidae; genus Chlorocebus; species Chlorocebus sabaeus. Next base: position 7,545,413 of record NC_132910.1, read on the forward strand.
ATGTGGGAAGGGGCTGCTCACTGGAAAATATATATGCCAGCACAACACTCTCATCAAGTATGGCCATGTGATTGGTTCTTGCCAGTGGCTTGTGACTGGAAGCAATGGTGATCTTTCCAGGCCATGGTTTTGAGGACCTGTAAGGGTTCTTCTGCATCTCATCTATTTTCTCTGTCTGCCCCACAGGCTGGAGGAGTGGGACTCCTGAGTCGTAGGGACGATAGGAATCACAAATTTCATATGAAAGAAAACCACCTGTTAAGCATCAACTCTGAAAAATGCATATGGACAAAAAATAAATTTCTATGTGTTAAGTCACTGAAATTTCAGGGTTTATTTCTGAGAGCATCTAACATCTGCCTAACACAGAATGGTCCTACATATATTAACATTTTGACATAATGGTCTTGTTTGGGTAAAGAAAGACAATATTTTCTCTATGCCTAAGAATATTAAAAGATTTTGATAAGTAGTTGTCACTTTTTAATCAAATTGCTAATGCTGATTGTATGCAAACACTCTTCACCCCACTAGCTTTTTAATAATTGTTTTCGACCTCTATGAAATGGATTCTAGTTTAAAAGACAAAAAAAAGATTTCCTCTTCCAATGCATTAATGTAATGTTCTGTTCGCCATGATTAAAGTCACTTTTCCTTTATCTGTCCACAGACAAGCAGATAATATGTTAGAAAAATTAACTGAACATTTGAATGTTTGTCTACAGTTTTATTAAAAATCAAGAGAAAATGTGACATTCTCTAGTTACTTGACCATCTCACCATAAATTCAATGAAATTATATTTTGAGAAATTATCTTAGACTTGGAAAAAATTCTTAGACTATGGTTACTCTTAATCTGCCACATCACTTACGTTATGAAAGATTAAGTTGTATTTCACCAAGATTGGAAATAATTTTTCTCTGTTCATCACAACCGTTAAAGATCAGTCCTGATAGAAGAAGATGATCTATCATGTCTAAATCTGAAATTACACACCTTATAAACTGTAGTTGCTGACATACCCCTGAGTAATTCTTGGCAGTAGAACTAATCAGAGATGAAGAAACTATGAATTACCCACATAAGTTTAAAATTAAGAATGGGTTACCGGAATGTGATACTCAACTCAAAGAAAGGTACTAGGTTAGAGATTTAAATATTATATATTAAATGTTCATGTCATAGATTCCCTTGTACTAGAATCAGGCTCTTTTATAAGGAGTATGTATATCACTTCCTTTATTTTAACATAAAATGCTGATAAAAATATAATTAATTCTTTTTGTTAGACTTCATACACACGTTCCAGTTAGTATAGAACCCTCTGGGTATACCACTATAATTCTGATATAATTACTAACACTGCCCATTTTTACTTTCAAAAATGTCTGTATTTAGACATAAATACAAACCACCCTGTGCATGACACATCTTTGGTACCTATTATATATCTGTTTCGTCTCAATTTCTTTGGGGGGTGGCTTATTAAGGGTAGCTAAAATAACCATCCATAATTTATGCCAAATTTATTCTGTATATAAAAAATGACTGCTGACAGGCCATTTTAAAATTCAGATCAGAAGCTGGAGGGTCCTAATTTAATATATTTGTTATCACAGTGCTACACATTTGAAAATAACACAGGGCATGCCTGAGGGAAAGAGGGATTAAGACATAACAATATTAGGTGAAGCTGGGCTGCATAATCAGGATTGTACATAAATTCAGTAAAGAAAATTCAGGAGGAAGAATTCTAAAATACTCAAAACATATACAAAGAAGCTGAACTCAATATTAATAATGTAATTTAAGACATGAAATACTTTAAAAATGAATCCCAAATATTTTGGGTGTTTTCTACATGAACCATGTTTACTTCTTTAATTTTAAGAGCTAGTCTATTAAATATTAATAACCATGAAAATTAATCAGGCACTGTCTTACTCATAAATGACTTTATGAAACCTAATAAAGGTTTTAAAATAGTCTTTAGGGTGTAGTCCAAAATAGTACATACAGCATATTATACCTTGCTTATTAATTATGTATTTACACATGTCTGCAGAGTTAAAATTTATTTTTTAGGAGGTGAGGAATAACACATGAGTTTAGATTTCTCTGAGAATACTGATGAGCAAGTTTTAATTAATCTCAACATTAAACAATTTGGAACTCAGATATCTTTTTCTGTGTAAAATTGGCAAACAGACTAACCAATATAAATATTGTTGGCAATGATTTTCCTGCCTCATCCGTGCTGTGACTTCCTTTTTACAGTTAATAGCTTCACAGTTGATAAGGCTTATCTACATAAACACTAACAAATAAACATTATCTCCCATTCTAACAGAACGCTAAACTGTAAAGAAAAAAAGAAGACAAATTTTAAAGTGAAAATAACTATTACTTTTTTTCACCTTAATCTTAAGCAAGCAATTCCAAATGGTTCACAGATAGTCAGTGAAATACTAATTTTCCAGAAGAAGAAAATAAGCTTGTTTCAAGAACACTGTCACATGATTTGACTGAGATGACCAAATGTCACTACCAATATCCGTTATAGTTCTAATCTAAGTCATATCTCTATGCTGTTGCATATTTCAATGATTTAGACTATTGTCAATTAATAGTACAGATAAATAAAAGTTATAGTAAATTCCATGTATCTATGACCTTACAGTGCCCCAAAAAAGAAAAGGGACATATATAGAAAATAAAATTCTCGGCCGGGCGCGGTGGCTCAAGCCTGTAATCCCAGCACTTTGGGAGGCCGAGACGGGTGGATCACGAGGTCAGGAGATCGAGACCATCCTGGCTAACACGGTGAAACCCCGTCTCTACTAAAAAAATACAAAAAACTAGCCGGGCGAGGTGGCCGGCGCCTGTAGTCCCAGCTACTCGGGAGGCTGAGGCAGGAGAATGGCGTGAACCCGGGAGGCGGAGCTTGCAGTGAGCCGAGATCCGGTCACTGCACTCCAGCCCGGGCGACAGAGCAAGACTCCGTCTCAAAAAAAAAAAAAAAAAAAAAAAAGAAAATAAAATTCTCAGATGAAAATTTTACCTCCTCATTCTTATTATCTCCTTGTACGCATAGAGTAAAATACGCAGAAAGGTCAGCAAAAGAGCCAAATAAATAATAAAATAGCTAAGTAACAAATTCCAATACATAAAAAAATGTGGTTTGAATGAGTTTGCAAATTGTCTATTTTCCTTTTGCATTTCTAATATTTGCCTCAGTTTTTGTTTGATTGTTTTGGGATTTTGTTTGGTTTTTACTTCCATTTATTTATAATGTCAACTGTATTTATTTAGAGGGATTTTTTAAATTTTTCTGTATATTCTCTGAAACAGTCTTTAGCATTTTACAGTAAATTAAGATGAACAGTGTTCATGCTGTTAACTTGATCAATGGAAGAACCAATAGCATTGTTAGATGCTCGGCCTCTGCCAAGTTCAAGCACACCATCGTGACTGGATCTGATGGAACAAGACTGGGGGTACAAAAAGTCAAAGGTGTGTGTGCAAATGTGGGAAGCTGGTAGGAAGCAGTCAGTGGGGGCCGACTGGTCCAGTTTAATGGACCTCACAGAGGCTCTCCTCCTATGGAATGCTACCACCTAATTCCTAAGACAGAAGCTTTGGATTTATTCTGTACTTTTTTCTTTTCTTCATGCTCTAAATCCAATTAACAATGAAACCACCTTTGCAAAGATGATGACAGTGAGAGAAATCTAGCCTGGTTGACTCCATCTTGCTTCTAGCCTCACAGACTGGCTGTTCTGGCTCTTAGAAAAGAGAATGGGCCAGGCTAACCCTAACCAGGGGAGGAATTTAGTTTATAATTCAATTATGAAGCAAGGATGATAATAGTGGCTGGCTCCCTAAAACTGATTCTTTCCTTGTTCAGGGGCTGAAACTGCCTCTTTAAAACTGATGAAAAGTCACAAGATGAGGATTACGGCAGAGGTCTGAATTCTGCAAAAATGTAGGCATAGTTTTTATAAATCTTTACTGCTCAGGAGTCAGGTGGCCAGAGGTTACAAGATTTGTGACTTCTTCAATTGTTCCTTCAGGTAATATCACTAGTGTAGAACCTAAAGTGTTTTGTTTTGTTTTGTTTGTTTGTTTGTTTTTGCAAAATCTCTGTCTGTCATCCAGGCTGGGGTGCAGTGGTGTGATCTCCGCTCACTGCAACCTCCACCTCCTGGGTTCAAGCAATTCTTCTGCTTCAGTGTCCTGAGTAGCTGGGACTACAGGGGAGTGCCACCACGCCCAGCTAATTTTTCTTTTGTATTTTAAGTAGAGATGGGGTTTCACCATATTGGCCAGGCTTGTCTCGAACTCCTGACCTCGTAATCCGCCCACCTCGGCCTCCCAAAGTGTTGGGATTACAGGTGTGAGCCACTGTGCCCAGCCAGATTGGTCTTTTGAGACTTTTTGAAGACTTCTGCATTCTGGCAACTGACTAACTCCACACACACTCATGACTCATGACTCCACCAGTTCTGTGAACACCCAACCAGAGGCAGACTTGATACATTGGGAGTGTTTTCCACACCCCTACGATTGCATTCCCCCACTCATTAGCAGCACCCATTCCCTAGTCCCCTGCCCACCAAACTGTCCTTGAAAAACCCTAACCTCTGAACCTTTAGGGAGACTGATTTGAGTAATAACTCCTCTTCTGCATGGCAAGGCTAGTGTTAATTTAACTGGTTCTTTACTGCAATACCACAGTCTCAGTGAATTGCTTTTGTCTGTGTAGAGGGCAGGAAGAACCTGGAAATACCTAAGTATAGTAATTTGAAATACTTTAAAATAGTAGTGCTTCCACTTACCTGCTAAAAGAAGATACAAATTTATTTCTATTTATCCATGCACCTCTGAAAATCTTTTCAAAAACAATTATATTGCCTTCCTTAGCAGAATGGCCACAGCTGAATGCTTACAGAATAGTCCCTACCACCACTGGCATTAAGTATGATAGGGAAAACTAAAATTGAAATATTTATGAGTCTTAGCATGTAAACAGATGCTTTTGTAATATCATTTAGGTTCTGAAAACTGTAGGAAAAATGATAATTTATTTACAATCAAGGTTATTTGGACTTCATGAACACAATATCAAATATGTGCAAAAACTTGTTCCCAAAATTATGACCAAAGTTTATTGTTCTCTGTGGGAATAGTTTGAATTAATTGTGCAGAACTCACTCATATTTTTAAAATTCTGTTTAATTGACATAAATTGATTAAGAAAAGGAAATATTTTGTTGTTTTTACAGTTACTAAAATAAAGATTGTGTTCTATAGGTTTCAAAAACTGGTCAAATGGTAGAATATTAAAGAGTACAGTTCTATGAAACAAAAAGACAAAGCAATGGGTGTTCCCTGTGTGATCTAAAAGGAAACAAAGTATCTTTGTTGAAATTGGCCTACTAGATTTTTGACCCAGTTGGTAATAAATAAATTGAAAACTTGTAAATCACAATGACTCAAATTCAAAGAGAGATAATTTTAAAGTAAAAAAGTAACAGCATTCTTATATAGAAATGCAAAGGAAGGAGTGGGGTAGGGAATAGATACTATCCATACTATAGATATGAAGCTTGATGTGCTAGAATCGTTAAAAGACTGAATGCCCCCAAATAAAAAACAAATGCCCCCAATTTCTAAAACTTTTCTGATTTTGAAGGTTAAACTGCATATGTTGTAAGAATTTTCCCAGAACCAGAATTCTATAACCAGAAGTCATATAAGAAAAGAATTACGTATCAATGGACAAGTAAAATGTAAAACATTCACAAATGTAAATATACCTTTTTTTTTTTTAGAACATGAAGCCAACGTATTGCTAAAGGCATAATAAAGAGAGATTATTTTTCAGACACGAATTCTTTAAACCCTTCTATTTTGACTTATATAGAGAAATAAACATTATCAAAATCCAGAATGACACCTCTGATTCAGTAACAGAGGACCATGTAAAAACATTGATCTCTAGTCACAATAATAACCTCTTTGACACTCCGGTGCTATCCTTGTGGAAAAAACAGATTTTTCTATGTTTATAATAAGCCTTCAAAGCAAGTATTCTAAATTGCTTCCAAGTAGTGTGTACCAAGACATGTGGCCTGGATGCCAAACCAAAGCCTATTGCGAAGATTTCAAACTACATGCTCTGAATTTATAGATGAGGCGTAAGTATCTCAGAAGTAGGGGGGTCTGGGTTCTAAACACCTTCCTAAACCTAACATAATTTTGGAGCTCCAGGAGACAACTTTTTCTTAAAAAAATCTGCAGTTGTTGAATATCTCATTTCCAATCCATTTCCTCGTTGGTTTGTTTTTTGTTTGTTTGTTTGTTTGTTGCAATGGAGTCTCACTCTGCTGCCCAGACTGGAGTGCAGTGGAGTGATCTCGGTCACTGCAACCTCCGCCTCCTGGGTTCAAGCGATTCTCCTGCCTCAGCCTCCCAAATAGCTGGGATTACAGGAGCCCACCATCACATCCAGCTAATTATTGTATTTTTAGTAGAGAAGGGGTTTCACCATGTTGGCCAGGATGGTCTCAATCTCTTGACCTCGTGATCTACCCACCTTGGCCTCCCAAAGTGCTGGGATTATAGGCGTAAGCCACCAGGCCTGGCCCATTTCCTCTTTTAACTAGAAAACTTTCAGTTTAAATCAATTTTTTATCCTGCCAATAAATGGAAGATACACTTTTCTATCAAAATAACAAATATCAGTCATTTTGCTTTCCAAATAAACTAGTTCAGAAAATTTATTTATAAAATTAAACTTGGAGTAAAAGCTGTTGTGACTCAGAAAACAATACCCCAAAAAGAAGGCCTCAGAAGTGGCCGCAGAAGCGAAAATTTTTCTCTGACCTTCTGCTCTCCTGTCTCAGTACCATTCATCCTGGAGGCCAGCCACAGAAATCAGAAACCCCTTTCCCCAAGGCTAGCCATAATACCTGAAATCATTACTCTACCTTTCCCTCCTGCTTTCCTTGGAAAAACTGACCACAAAGAGATTATCTAAGCCAGGCACAGTGGCTCATGCCTGTAATCCCAGCACTTTGGGAGGCTGAGGCGGGTGGATCCCTTGAGGTCAGGAGTTCAAAACCAGCTTGGCCAACAGGGTGAAACTGCATCTCTACTAAAAATACAAAACTTAGCCAGGCGTGGTGGCAGGTGCCTGTAATCCCAGCTACTCAGGAGGCTGAGGCAGGAGAATCGCTTGAAACCGGGAGGCGGAGTGAGCCCAGATCAAGTCATTGCACTCCAGCCTGGGCTGCAGAATGCGATTTTGTCTCAAAGAACAAAAGGCAATTACCTGACCTATCTTGTTTGACTGTAGGTGATAAAACTCCCATTCCAGAGAGGGTCCTGCCCCATACCCAGAAGGAATGAATTATCTGAGAGGCCAAGAAGAATCTAGACAGATGGGGCTTGCTGGGTTTCCCCATTCACTCAGTCTATTAGCATTAGGCCATACCATTTTGTGTAATCATATTTCTACATGGCTGTCCATACTGTGTTGAGCCTGAGCATAAAAATGAATGATTTATCCTGTATCTTTGGGTCTTCATTCTGAAGACTTCTGTGTATACATTCCTAAAATTTGTATGTATTTCATCCAATTAATGTGCCTTTAGTGAGTTGATTTTTTCAGTGAACCTTCAGGAAGCAAAAGGTAAGTTTTCCCTTGGCCCCTATAAGGCATAGGGTCATATCCTTGTATTAATCTCTTTACCAGTTGGAGTATCAGCTCTGTCATCAGTAAAATAAAATAATTATGTCTGCTCTATCATCCTGACAAAATCAAAACAAAATTTTAAATAAAAAATGGATAAAACAGAGTCATTTACTCCTTAATGAAAAAAGTAAGCTTTTTGAAATCTTAAACCATTAGATAACATTTTTTTATGAAATTAATTTGCATCTTACAAATATATGTCATATATACCCTATATACTTACATCAGAAGTTATGATCTCACTCGTATGTGTGTAAATTTGTGTGTTCACATGGATGCCAACACCACTGGCATGCTACTTTCAACGGTGCCACTCTAAGGATATTTAAGTTCATTCTGTAACCACCAAAACACATGTTCTTCAATTATTTCTGACAAAAAGTTACAATACAACAGATTAAAGGAATGTAGGGGATGAGATTTATGTTGTAACTTCTTTTTGTTATTTGTTGCTGATATTATTTTATAATGAATTACAACTATGAAATATGAATAGATATGTATCTGATAGCATCTCATGAGAATTATTTTCCTTCACGGTCACTCATGTGTAACATTTAGATGCTATGTACTTCACAAATTACATTAAGATCCACTTTTCTGTTAGTTTGCAGGAGGTTCATGTTGCCCTCCAGTATCCATGTGGGCTTATGCTGCTAATATTATTTATGCTTTTCCACTTCTATGACTTTCCATAAAAAATTACAATACACATGTTTGTTGTTATAGTTGCACATTTTTTTTTAAATGTCACAGCAGGGAAATGCTAACTTACTATAAACCATTTGAAGGGCTCTATGTTTGCTTTAGAAATGAACTTAGAAAGTAATTCAGGATCGTATCTCCTCAGGCATGATCTACTTGAATTACCTAGAAAGGTGAAAAACCTGTACTGTGAAAAATATTGCAGAGACTAATTTGTGAGAGAGAGCAGTATGTTTTGTGTCCCTAATTTCTAAAATACATACAGATAAATAATTCCCACTGTCCAGAAAGTTTTAACTGATGAAACTGGCTATACCAAATTACAATAAAAAGATAGATATTTGTGGCTTGAAGAGAGAAAGAAGATAAAAATGAGTGTCTAAGTAGTTAGAAATATGTAGCTATAACATATATGAGAAATACATATGAAATATATATCACCTATAACAGAAAACCTGAAGGCTGTACCATATATCCAGGCTTTAGTGGACTTCACGTATATAGTTGTAAAATTAAAACAAACAAACAAACAAAAAGACCATTACCATGAAACAAATAAAAAAGTCAAGGTTACTAAATCAGGGGATCATATTATAATATTATCTTTTAAAAAATATTTGCATTGGTAAAGAACTGTCATAAATATTTCATATAATATTGATGCACTAAATTTGCTAAGTAAATTAAAATCTCCAGGAGAACATTAATATGTAAGAGTAAAATATACAGAATTGTTCAGATGATCATTGGTGAAGGTTTGGGATCAAAGTGGCTCTAAATAATTCAACAACATCAATAATCTTAAGTGAAAAGGGTCCCTTTAGTTCAATTATCATCTACTCACCATTTAACCCATAGACAGCTAGTCTCCTCCTTTCGTAACAACTATCTCTCCTTCTTGTCTTTTTATTACTTTTGAAGTGTATTTTCTTCTTTTTATATTACAGCATTCCTGTAGACTTACATTCTTTGCCAAGCATTACTTCCTCAATACACAAACGAGTCCAAGAAACAGCTCCAAATGTTTATTTTCAAAGATTGATAGTACTAATAGTTATGGGCACTAACATTTTTGGAAAGATCTCAAGTCTTTTTGAGCCAGAACACAAACACATATATATTTATATATTGAAATTAGCCCTTATGCATGAAAAAATAAACATACCTCACTTTTACTCTTTGGAAATCCTAATTACAAATAGATATGATTTATATATCTTTTTCTACACAAGTGATAAGGCAAACATCTAACTTTATAGAAGCCATTATCAATTAATGCATTTTTTTCAGATTAACAAATACTGCGGTAACAGTTATTTCCCAACAGTTTTTTGAGAGAGGATATTCCTCTGTCACCCAGGCTAGAGTGCAGTGAGGCAATCATAAGTTCCTGCAGCCTTGAACTTTCAGACTCAAGCAATCCTCCCACCTTACCCTCCCAAGTAGCTGTGGCCACAGGAGTATGGCACCATATCCAGCTACTTATTTAATTTAATTTTTGGTAGAGACGAGGTCTCACCATGTTGCCCAGGCTGGGGTTGAACTTCTGGGCTTGAGCAATTCTCCTGCCTGGAGAATAATAAATAAACAATGAGGCAATATAAAGCTTATGATTGGTAGACAGATACAGTATTCAAGGAGGCAAATTTCATAATATGTTTTCAGCATAAGTTGAGCTCTGGCAGAGAGTGAAAAATAAAATCAGAGTGCTACATAATAATAAATTTAACTATATAATAAACCAAAGTTACTAGTGTGGCACAAGTAAAAATTCACTTTCATTTTTATAACTTATTAGCAAAAGGTTTGATTGTGAGGATTGCTCCGTCTAAAGTCTCAGTATGTAAAATTTATATAGCACTCAGTTAGTTATATTCAAGTCTGATTACAAAAGGCTGGCATGATACATTTTCTCATTTACAAGTATTTAAAAGTAGCTAAGGGGCAGAGCAAGATGGCAGAATGGAAGCATACACCGTTTGTCCCCTTCTGCTGGAACAGCACGTTTTAACAACTGTCTGTACACAGAAAAGCTCCATGACAAGAACCAAAAATCAGGTGAGCAATCAAAGTACCTTGTTTTAGTTTCATTTTGCAAAAAGAGGGCACTGAGGGGAGCAAGAGAAGCAGTCTTGAATCACCATTGACACCCCTCCCCAGTCCCCTGCAGTGGTCATGAGGTACACAGAGTATCCGTGCACTTTGGGGAGGGAGACAGAGTGACCGAGAAACTTTACATTGAACTCAGTGCTGCCCCGTCACAGCAGAGAATTAAACCATGCTGGGCTCAGCCAGCACCTACACAAGGAGGAAGCATTTGGACCAGCCCTAGACAGAGGGGAATCACCCATCCCATGGGCTGGAACTTGGGTTTCATGGCAAGCCTCACCATTGTGGGCCAAAGTGCTCTGGGGTCCTAGGTAAACTTGAAAGGGAATTTAGGACACAAGGACTGCAATTCCTAGTGCTAGGCTGGGCTTAGAGCCAGTGAACTTGGGTGGCATGTGACTAAGGAAGACACCACCTGGCACAGCTCAAGGAGTGCTTGTGCCATCGCTCCTCCAACCCCAGGCAGTGCAGCTTGTAGCAATAAAAGTGACTCCTTCCTTCTGCTAAAGGAGAGAAGAGTGAAAAAGAAAGAGGATTTGTCTTGCATCTTGGATACCAGCTCAGCCACAGTAGGATAAGGCACCGGGCAGAATTATGAGGTCCCCATTCCAGGCCATAGCTCCTAGATGACATTTCTCAACACGTCCTGGGTCAAAAAGGACCACTGCCTTGAAGTGAAGAGCCCAGTCCTGGGAGGACTTATCACCTGCTGACTAAAGAATGCTTGGGCCCTGAAAAACCACCATTGATACCCAGGTGGTGTGCAGTGGGCCTTGGGCTCTGAGATGTGCTGGCTCCAGAAAAGACCCATCACATTCCCAGCTGTGGTGGCTATGGTGAAATACTTCTTCTTTTTAAGAAAAGCAGAGGGAAAAATAAAGGGGATTTTGTCTTGCACCCTAGCTTATCAGCTCAGTCACAGTGGGGTAGGGCAGCAATCAGGCCCTTGGAGTCCCTGAGTCCAGGCCTAGACTCTTAGACAGCATTTCTGGACCTGCTCTGGGCCAGATGGGAATACACTTCCCTGAAGGGTGAGTCCAGGCCTGGCAACATTCACCACAAGCTGAGGACGATGCCTTGGGTTTTAAGTGAACATTGGTGATAGGCTGGAGAACCCCCGTGGACTAGTAGTGATGGGAGCCACAAGAGAGGATCTTCAGCCATAGGGGAAGAGTGGGAAGGATTTTGTATTGTGGTTTGAATTCCAGCTTAGCCGCAGAAGAATAGAACATCAGGCAAATTGCTAAGGTTTTTGGCTCCAGTACTTGGCTCCCAGACAGCATCTCTGGACACTCCCAGGGCCTGAGGAACTCATTACACTGAAGGGAAAGGCCTTGAACAAGTCCCAGTACCATGCTGGCTTCAGGTCTGACCCAGCATAGTCCCAGTGACGGTGGTCACAGGGGTACTTGCATCATTATACATCCTGTTCCAGTTGGCTCATCACATAGAGTAACACTCAATATGTTTGAGAGTAAGGGAAAAAAAACAAGTCTCTGCCTGGTAAGTGAGATAATTCTTTCAGGTCTTATCCAAGACCACCAAGGCATTACCTCTATGAGTCTACAAAAACCACAACATTATTGGGCTTGGGGTCCAAGTCCCTTCAAATACCTGGAAGGCCTTCTCAAGGACAGGCACAAACAAGCCCAGACTGTAAAGACTACAATAAATATCTACCTCTTTAATTACCAAACACTGAAGAACACCTATAAGTATCAACAACATCCAAGCAAACAGGACCTCATCAAATGAACTAAATAAGGCACCAGGGACCAGTCCTGGAGAAATAGAGATATATGACCTTTCAGAAAGAGAATTCAAAATGGCCATTTTGAGGAAACACAAAGAAATTCAACAATAGTGAAGAGAAGGAATTCTGAGTTATATCAGATAAATTTAATAAGCAAATTGAAATACTTAAAAGGAATCAAGCAGAAATGCTACACTTGAAAATGCAATTGACATGCTGAAGAATACTTCAAATCTGTTAACAGCAGAATTGATCAAACGGAAGAAAGAATTAGTGAAATAGAAGTCAGGCTATTTGAAAATACACAATCAGAGGAGATAAAAGAAAAAAAGAATAAAAAACAATAAGCATGCCTACGGGATCTAGAAAATAGCCTCAAAAGAACACATCTAAGAGTTATTGTCTTTAAAGAGGAGGGAGAGAAAGAGACAGAGGCAAGGGGGATTCATAGGGATAATATCAGAGAACTTTCCAAACCTAGACAAAGATACCAACATTCAAACACAAGAAGGTATAGAACAGCAGGCAGACATAACTCAAAGAAGACTACTCTGAGGCTTTTAGTAATCAAACTTCCAAAGGTCAAGGATAAAGAAGGGATCCTAAAAGCAGCCAGAGCGGAAAAACCAAACCAAACCAAACCAAAACAAAAAAACCCAAATGACATAAAGCTCCAATACATCCAGCAGCAGTTTTCAGTGGGAACCTTACAGGCCAGGAGAGAGTGGCATGACATATTTAAACTGCTGAAAGAAAAAAAAACTTTTACCCTAAGATAGTATATCCAGTGAAAATATCCTTTAAGCATGAAGGAGAAATAAAGGTCTTCCCAGGCAAACAAAAGCTCAGTGATTTCATCAAAACCAGACAGGTAATGCTAAAGGAAGTTCTTCAATCCGAAAGAAAAAAGCTGTTAATGAGCAATAAGAAATCACCTGAAGGAAAAAACAAAACAAAACAAAACAAAACAAACAAACAAACAAAAACCTCAATGGTAACAGTAAGCCCACAGAAAAACACAGATTAGTATAACACTGTAATTATGATGTATAAGCTTCTCTTAAGTAGAAGCACAAAATGATGAACCAATCAAAAATAATAACTAGAGCAACTTTTCAAGACATAAACAGTACAATAAGACACAAAGAGAAACAACAAAATGTTAAAAAGTGGGAGGATGAAGTTAAAGTGTAGAGTTTTTATTAGTTTCCTTTTTGTGAGTTTGGTTCTTTACGCAATCAGTGTTAAGTTGTCATTAGTTTTAAATAGTGGGTTATAAGATAGTGTTTGTAAGCCTCGTGGTAACCTCATGAAAAACATGTAATGGATACACAGAAAAGAAAAAGCAAGTAATTAAAGCATACAACCAGAGAAAAATCTGGTTTTGACCTTGTAGACTCCTTAAAAGGGATTCCAAATTTCCATGAACCAGGCTTTGAGTATGACTACAATAAAGGGTTGATAGTTCCTGTTGGCAAAGGAGACCTAACACAATTCCCTTTAGCTTTCCCCACAAGCTAGAATGAAATATTTGAATCATTAAATGAAATTTTTAATTTTGAACAATGCATATGGTAACATACAATTTCTTTCAAAATTAAATGAATAGCAAGAAATACTTGAAAGTAATTTAGCAGACATTATCAAAATGTACTTCCAGAATTGAAAGAAGCTAAATATTAGAGAAGAAGAAATAAATAAATGCCTTCCATATAGGAAATTTCCTGTTTCTCCATATTTTTTACATTTGGGCCTTGGAAAAAGTTACCTTCCTTCTCTCCTTTCTTTTCTTCTATATTTAAAAAGGCATGCACACAGAGAGTAATCCTTAAGTAATGTATTATATATTACAGTATCTATGTCTTTCTTTCTTCTTATTACATAGAATGTGGATTCAATGGAAAAGTTCCTAACATGAGGAATTGTTTCTGATCCGTTATAGTTTATAAGAGATATACGAGACAATATAATGGATCTGTCAAAGAAGTAAAAGAGAATACTTGAATGGAACAACTCATGTATATAAATGCAGTTACTGTAGAACACTTACTAGGCTATGTACACTCCAAAACTGCCACTGGCATTTCACTTCCTCATACTGTTGAAAAAATTCTTAGCATCACCCCGAATGACTTCAGCAGAACGCAAGATCTTTTGTAAGCTATAAAATTACCTTCAGTGCTATTGACATAAACTGAAAACTAATTTTTCAGAAAGATGGGAAACAATTATTTCTCTATTTTTTTTTTTTTTAAAGCAGTTTCATTCTGTCACTCAGGTTAAGTGCAGTGTTGTGATCACAGCTCACTGCAGCCTTAACCTTCTGGGCTCAAGGCATCCTCTCACCTCAGCACTCCAGAGCAGCTGGGACCATAGGTGCACCCCACCAGGTCCAGCTGACTTTTTATTTTTTGTAGAGACGGTACATCCAGGCTGGTCTTGAACTCCTGGAATCAAGCAATACTCCTGCCTCGGCCTTCCAAAGGGCTGTGATTACAGGTGTGAGCCACAGCACCCGGCCTTCTCTCTCTCTCTCTCTCTCTTTTCTGCATGTTCCTAATGTGACTGTAATATGTGAACACCCTGAGTCTAAAACAAAACTTAGATCACTCCTTTAAACAGAAAAAAAAAAAGAAATATATGCTTACTTTGTACATTTGACACCTGTACTTGATAGAAAACTCAAAAGAAATAATTTTTAAATGTCTAGATTCATGATGTTTGATTCTAAGAGTATTCAAAATGCAGGCAATATATCTATTTCCATACCTCCAGAAATAACTGCCAATATTTCTTCTATATTGTCCCCACTGAAAAGCCCATTAAATTTAACTTGGTTTTAAATACTCATTTTTTTGCTTTAAAATAATACATTGAGGATAAACATATAGACAGAAAGTAGATTGGACATTGCACAGGATGAGGAAGGAGATTGGGATGAACAGTAATTGGCATGCAGAATCTTATTGTGATGACAAAAAATATTCCAAAACTGATTTATTGCAATGGTTGTAACACTTGCTAAGTTCACTAAAAGCACCATTGTACAATTGAAATGAGTGAACTATATAGGATATACAAATGCTTCAACAGATTTACATTAAAAATAAATCATTACATGAGAGGAGCCAGACAAAAAGTATATAATATATGAAACCTTTTACTAAAATTACAAAGTGGGCAAAACTAATTTAGAGTTTTCGAAATCAGGATAGGGCAACCTTTGTAGGAAGGAATATGGCTGGTGCAGAGCACAAGGGAGAGCTTTCTAAGGCGACATTAATTTTCTGCCTTGTCTGTGATAGTTACATGGATGAGCTTGATTTGTGAAAATTCATTGAGGTGTACATGTATGATATATGCAATTTTCTGTAGATATATTATACATCAATAAAAAGTCCACAGCAGAACAGTAATAAACTTGTGAACGGAGGATGAGCAAAATATTACTAGAAAAAAGCTATGCCATTGTGTTCTTTACTAGTGTTCTTCCATTTACATAATTAGTATCACTTAGGTCTCTTCTGGTTCCACTAATGCTGCCATCTTTGAAGAAGCAGCTCTAAGATTTCCTCTCCAGTGAAATGCGCTCTTATATCATTTAGCTGAAAGAGCCTTCCTCCTTTAATCTCTTCAATACATATAAATGAGATAAAAAGTAAAATGTTGAGCAAATGATATAGTTGAGTTTTCTCATCTGCCAAAAAATACATAGTTTTATGGGGAGAAAACACAAACAACTTATTTATCCATCAAACCCCAAAGTAACTGTCATGGTAAACCGAACGTTGTAAACTTTCAAGTAAGTGCTGGTTAACAACTGAAATATGTCCATTAATAGTTAAGAATAACATGAAACCTAAGCTGAATGCCAAATGTAAAATTTCTAGTTATCCAGTTGCTAAACTGTCATTTTCATATTTAGATTTCCAAAGTTATGCGTAATATTTTTTTAAAAACTCTCTAAAATTTATAAAAATAAAACAAAAAGAAATAGAAACCATTCAAATAATAGAGTTAAGAAAGCTTTTAAGTGGCATAACAAAATTAGAGAGCATATTTATTTATTAATTTATATATACAAAGTTGGTTTTAGGTAAAATCAACAGGCAGTCTGCCTTCTAGAAGCCCACAATTTGCTTCAGACAAGGCAGCTGTATGATAATATAGATTTGTTAATGTTTAGATGAGATTAAAGAGGGATGTAGATGATAATAATTGAGTAAAAGTATAAGTTCCTGAGAAGGACAAATAAATCTGTTGTGATATTTTAACAAGTTATCTGGTAAGATAATGAAACAGAGGTAAAGCATGGACTATTGGTGGGTGGTGGACAGAATGGCATGAGAGCACATGTGATTGGAGAACATGAAATCTGGGAAGCAATGAAGAAAGTGGCTTCTCTAGAGCATATATCAGATTACATAGCTCCACTGAAGAAAAATATGGAAATCAAGAGTTACAGCCTTTCAATTCAACTTCCAAATTTTTCACACCTAGCTTTAATTTACACGTCAGTATGCAGTTTAATGTAGGCCTTTGTTCAATGTGTATTCAAACATCTGCCTCAATGACATTTCATGTCGCTCCTTGCCTGGGGCATCTGTCTACTGCATCAAGCTGAAGCAAGTTATGGGCTTTTTAAACAAGGTTATACACGAATACAGTGATAATAATGCTGTTTATACTGAGTAACAATCCTTCATAAGACACGCTTAGAAATGTTTAGACTCTGATACAGTCTCTTTCTAGAAGTTTAAGCAAAAGAAAAGAATTAAGATACCTTTTAAAAAAACATGTTTTCCATTATGATTTCAGTTTAAATGCTTTAATCTATTTAAACTGTTTATACCATTAGTATGATGTCCATATCATAAGTAGTAATTATTAGCACTATTTAACATGCTGTGGTTGGCATAATACTGTAACTAAGTTCATTATAAAGCAGCTTAAATGACCATGACCATCGCGTCTCTTGGGAGCTTACAAAATAGAACCTGATTTGTTTTCTCAGAGAGTCAAAAACGTTTACTTTGGACAAGTCTAAATGTAGTACATTTAATAGTTAAAAGGCAAGTGAGAAACTTGCTTCCATGGAGAATTAACCACAGTTATTTCAGCTAACTGACAACTCATATTTGTGAAACCACCAGGAGGGCTTACACAAATGATTTACTAACGGTGCTTAAAGTATTTTTACTCTACAGATTTGTCACTTAGTGTACGCATCCCATATAGTTCAAGGGCTCTAAAGGATCCGTTATAACTACTTTCCTGAAATAATTATAAGATTAAAGGCTTATTTTTGGAGTCGTTAATGATATCAATGAAAGGATTAAAACGATTTCAGTGAAAATCATACAGAGATGAAAGAGCTAATGCTTCTATGACATTTTTTTTTTTTTTTTTTTTTTTTTTTTTTGAGACGGAGTCTTGCTCTGTCGCCCGGGCTTGAGTGCAGTGGCCGGATCTCAGCTCACTGCAAGCTCCGCCTCCCGGGTTTACGCCATTCTCCTGCCTCAGCCTCCCGAGTAGCGGGGACTACAGGCGCCCGCCACCTCGCCCGGCTAGTTTTTTGTGTTTTTAGTAGAGACGGGGTTTCACTGTGTTAGCCAGGATGGTCTCGATCTCCTGACCTCGTGATCCGCCCGTCTCGGCCTCCCAAAGTGCTGGGATTACAGGCTTGAGCCGCTTCTATGACATTTTAAGTGACAAATGAATCAGAGAAAGGCAGAATTTCCTTCTCAACCCACATTCCAAATGAATTCTACAGAATCTTATGTTTGATTAACTAAAACAAATAAACATAACAATTTAGTCCTAGTGCCCACTGAATAGTACTCATAGAAAACCACTCCTGAAATGCCATTAAAATACCTACAGACAATGAAATAATTAGAAGTCTTTCAGGCATAGCATTTAATATAGTTGGAGATACGTATATCAAACATGTAACAATGATAGAGGCACACACGAACAACAAGATGCAACCAAACTTTTATCAAATGAAATCTCTAATTTTAATATCTTATTTCTTATTAATGCTCACCTTAGCATGAGCCGTCATTTTAGTAATAGACAACTAAAAGCCCTCAGATTTGCCCAGATTTCATTATCCTTCAAGTACTCCTCAGATGCCTTGATCATCAAAAACTTGACATATTATAACTTGTATTAATAGTTTATACAACAGTAATTTATAAAAATAAGATATTGACTATGAATGTATTAATTACACACAAAAATACTTGCCAGAATTTTGAATATGAAGAAGACAAAAGGTGAAAAATAAGGAAGGCTTTCTTAAATACAAGAGAGAGCAACCTTGAAATCTACCGTTTTTGTCTTTAGACTTCAATTTATTTAGTTTTATCTAAAATATAGTTTCCCCTATATTTTAAAAAGTCATTAAATAAGAGAAGAAAAAGAAATAACTGAATAGCTGTAGGCTTATAGTAAATGAATGACTTTATCACTGATTTCCAAGAAAGCATGGTAATAGTGAACAAATATCTAAGAGATATATAATATATATCTAACTTATCAAGAAATTTTAATATAATTTAAGCCTTATATAATATGCATTCCTATTGACCAGTCTTTTCCGAATCAAAAATATTTTTCTTACCCACTGATATTATATATTTATATTTATGTTATGTTAATATGGCCATATTTAGATTGCTCAAATATTTAAATTAATTTCATATGCTGAATAGCAAAAGAATACTTTTTAAATTATTTTCCATGGCCAACTAATCCTTAATCAATACTCTTACTATATTTTGATTAATGATTATAAAATTACCTATTAATTTTTACTTCTTTTTTTCCCTACATTATTAGAAAGTTATTGTTAGCAGTAAAATAATTTTTCTGCCATATTTGGAGAAAATCCTATTTCTGCAAATTGTGAAAAATACATTTATTCTCTCATGTAATGAACTCAGTTCTACAGAACACTATCAAAATAACAGCATGCAATGTCTTGCAGACCGTGAAATGTAATAGATAATCCAGTAAATTGTAATACTTTCCAAATGCTGTTTGCAATTAGCATTTTGGTGATATAGGGAATAGTCAGATATGGAAAACTATTTCAAAATATCCTAAAATACATAACACTGTTTATGTTCTTATGTTCAATATGTAACACAGATGCACGTTGAAGGTTTATATTATGCACAAAGAAAAGAATATTAGAAGTATCATACCTTTGAGACATAATCTTATAGGCATCTGGCAGATAACATCGGATATTCTCCATCTGAGCAGGGTCAGAGTCACAAATTTTGTCATCAGTCCTGCCATAGTTCGCACTTTCTATCATGATGACGTCTGTTCCTGGACAGCGGAGCTCTATAGGATAGCTCTCACAGGATAGCTCTCTGCGGACCACAGCCATCGGAATTGGGGCACGGCTGAAAGCTGCCAAAAGGAGGAAGAAGAAAAGAGATGCCATTCTTACCACATACAAAGGAAGATTGCATGTGTTTGC
Source organism: Chlorocebus sabaeus (assembly GCF_047675955.1). Lineage (NCBI taxonomy): Eukaryota > Metazoa > Chordata > Mammalia > Primates > Cercopithecidae > Chlorocebus > Chlorocebus sabaeus. The sequence goes on from NC_132910.1 coordinate 7,565,239, forward strand.
TTTTCCAGTGTTTGGGGTAAATCAATACCAAGATACAAAGCAGTTAAGATTCATAATTTTAATTAAACTAGAATATTTTTCTATTCAGTAACTTTATAACTATTTTTATTCTATTTTAACAAAAACAGTTCTTAAAATCTTTATCACATTTGTTTTTCTTATAAATGGAAAAAGGTACTGTCGATTTTGTATTAAACTCTTGGCCTGGTGTGTCAGATTAAAACTAGATAGAGATATCATCCAGTTTATACAATCAGATATTCAGATAAACCTTGCAAGTGTTCCTTTCTTCTCTCTTTTTAATAACAAAATCATCAATGAAAAATTGCACTATTGTTGACTTTAAATATACTTAATCTATTTCAATTTTACAACATATTTCCATTGTTTGAGGCAATACTTCATGATTTCACTGTAGAACTAATACATGCTATTTATTTAAGAAAATGGAGATTTGTTTGGAGGAAAACTTATATTTTCCTTTAGCTCCTCCCCATACTCTTCCCCTAAAGTCAACAGGTAACTAGTTACTCATGTGGAGACCTCCAAATTATAATTTTCTTCACAGAAACAGACATGTGTGTGTTCTCCCACTCCTCGTTTCATTTTACTCTGGTAATTTTACTCAGGTAGTATCACACTATACACATTGTTTGATATTTTGTATTATTTTATTTATAAATATAATGATATATGATGGAAATCTTTCCATATCTGGATATTGTTTCCTTCATTTTTAATGGCTACATCTCATAAAAATATAAATTATTTAATTGGTCCTATGTTCATGGACACTTGGAAAGGTCTTGGTGTTTTTGTGTCATAATACTGCAAGGAAGCCTAAACCTATCTGTGCACCTTGGCGGTAATATATTTGAGAAAACCTAATTATTCAAATACATTTTATGGTATATTTCTAAAAAATGAGATCGATGGATCAAGAGGGCAATACATTTCAAATCTGGCAAATACCAATAGATTTCAAATAAACTTGAAAATGTATACTTTCTACCAACAATACTTTCTTTTTCAAAACTAAATATTATCAATTCCTTTAAGTTTTGTCAATTTGATAAAGAATGGTATAATATCTTTAACTTGTACTACTTCACTTGTACTGTGGAATATATTTTCATATGTTTATTGATCTTTCATATTGCTTTTATTCGTGAATGGTTGCTTACATTTATGTAAAGTTTACTGTTATAAAAGTTTTTTTGTAAAAGAAAAATAAACATTTGTCCTTTACATTTATGAGAAATACACTTTTTCCAGCTTGATGTTTAATTTTAGATGTTTGCTGGACATCTATATTTAAGTTTTATACAGAAAAATGTCTGCCTTTTCCTGTCAAGTTTAACAGTTTCCCTCTCCAAGATTGTGAACATAATCACTGCATTATTGGGAAAGAGTCAAATGTTAAGTAATGATAACTCAACAAATCTTCTTTTATAAGTATGTAATTAAAATTTTAAATGAAGTGTTTACTAACTGTCAAATAAGTTGATTTCCACATTAAGAGAATCAGTTATAGAGAAACATGTGATAGCTTAAATGTGCATTTATAGTTGATTAAATCACCAATATGCACATGCACAAAAGACATCTATTTAAATAAATATGTGCTTGTCTTCTTTTGGCTTTTTTACGAAGCATGAAATGTGAAAAGAAGGGAGGAGAGAGGCAGGGAGGTGAAAAATGGAGGGGCAAAGAAAAACATGTAACTATAAATATTTTCACTTAAAGTTTAGAGAAAATATTGATTTGGTTTGTGAAATATACCTGTAATTTAAAAGTTGAGAGTGATACGGGTTTTCATCTCATTTGTATGATATTTTTGAAAAAGTATGATTGTACCATAGACCCTAGGCAAAACTTCTTAACAGGTTAACAGGTCACTTGAAGTTCTTTAAGCTGCACTGCACAGTTAATTCCATTCTAGCTGGGGTTCAACATTTTATTTCTCCCTCTCTCTCTCTCTCTCTCTCTCTCTCTCTCTCTCGTGCATACACATACACACCCATAGAAGAATCTAGCATGTCCACAGCATTGACTGAAGAGAGTGAGCACAATTAAACGTTGGTTGTAATGTTATTTTTAAAGTTTGTTGTTGTGTCAACACTTGGGAAGGTACTCTCACAATAGACACTAAATTTCTGATACGTGCCTTTCTATTGTCCTTAAAATTCTTTGTCACTCAGAAATTGGATGCTTATTTAAATCTGAAGTCCTTTTCAATACTGAGATTCTATTTTCATGGATATAGACATTTTCAATAGTGTATTTAAAGTCTTATATAATAGAATCATTGAATTAAAAAAAGGACTTTGGTGAATTTAAATGGGACATAGAGGTGTTTTTGTTTTTGTTTTCACAAAAGTCCTTAATATCAGAATTCTCAGAATGTTTTAGAGTAAATTTTTACACATTTATTAAGAGACAAATTGTTTCTTAACCTTTAAAAACATTTTATAAAAAATCACATTGAAACTGTTTCCAAACATTGAATTCATTATCTAGCTATAGTATGTTGACTAAATTAGTCAATTAAGTTGTTTTTTTATAAACAACAAAAAAAAGGTTAATGTAACAATAAAACAACAAATTAGCAAAAAGCATTTGTTTCACTAAGTGGAGAATTTGGTTTATAAACTCATGGGTCAGTTTTGTCAAAACAATGGCATAACTTTAATTTGGATCTTCATTGTCAAAAATATGATTTAGTACCAGACACTAGACAGTTGCAAAGTCAATTAAAATGTTGAGGCCCAAATTTTCCATGTATCTTTTGGACTTGTAAGAATGATTCAACAGTTATGGATATGACAATTTTTATGGAGAACCAGAGTTTATTTGTGTACGCTTTCTTCCACTAAGTGTATAATTGCATTTATATCATCAGTAACCCAGTGACAAACTGCACTCCATAAACGATGCGTGCTTTGTTTAAGGAAATTTGTTAATGGGAATGTATTGCTGGAAACTACTCTATAAGATTATCTAATTAGCTATTTAAATTACTTTTAATTATTTTACTGTTTTAATAACAACCAAACTCCAAAGGAAAAAAAAAAAGATTTTTGTTAAGAAAAGGTTTCTGCCATTCAGTTATCATGCTACTAATGGAAAGACGTGGTTAGAAGAGGAAAACACTAAAACACGGAAAACGCCAACAATTCAAATGCAGAGTAATCAGTCAAATAGTCTACTGCATGTTGTGCCAGGTTAACATTGCATTGGGCATTGTGGACTGGCTCATAACGTAATAATTTCGAGCAAAGAAGGCATATACATACCTTCTTATGCTCCTTCCCATTTTTATTCCACGAGGTAATCTGTTATATCAAAGATTACAGTGTCATCTATTAGGTGTGTAATAAATATCTGCTGAATAAATTGGAAAAGGTTTAGATGCGAAATCTGGAAACCTCCGCTAGGATGCCACACTTCGGAACTACTCACTGACCACAGGACTGACTAAAGGGACATGAACTAATTAAACTTCTCTGATAAAGATGCCAGAACCTCAGAAAGTTTCCAAATTTCATATCAAACATACAGCTAGTGAAAAGTTCTTTTGATCATGGAAATAGCTCCCTATTCTTGCTCACTTGTTTTCCACAGACATTAATCTGATTTTTTACTTCTTTTCTGAGATTTTAGCCACTTCATTACTGAAACCTCTTGTTGTTCTGTTTCCTTCTCCTTGGGCTCTCTCCCTTACTGATAAACCTATTTGTTGCTTTTTGACTCAATATGCTATAAGTCCTTGATGAACTTGTGTGTGATAACTAAAGATACCAGACTAGGAATGGGAAGTGAGGAGGATAGAAGTAGGCGACCAATCAAGAGTCAGGTGATTCCTCTTGGTCTCCAAGGACTGGGGTCAGAGACTTGCCAAGGTAATCCTAGGTTATAAACAGGGGGCTTTCAAAGAAGGGAATATTACTTCAGACATGCAATTATGGTACAAAACATATCAATAAGTAAAAGACTAAACACAGTCTAAGAGGCAAGTAGCCAATTAATTGGTTGAGGTTATAACAAATATAATTAATTCAGTTGAAATGCATTAAATTTTAGGTGTTAGGATACCTGCAAATGGTTAATAATCAGTTGGATGCATGAGTCTAGAATTCAGGAGTAGAATATAGGGTAAAACCATGTTAATATATAAAGTAGCTAAGTGCGTATCTATAGAGTAAGAGAAGAGGGATGAACAAAGAAGTCGAAACATCAGTGGTCACTGACAACTTGAAGAAGGTGCTCCTTATTCATGGGAGAAATATAGAGAAGGGCATTTCATGTATTTTCAAGGAAGATTTTGACTATATGGACTAAATCACCTGCCACTACACTGGCGGAAGGGAATGCAAATAATTACATGATAGATGAATCAAGCATTTTTTTGTCTCTCCCTGAGCCAAGTCTTCAAAGTCCTAGTCAAATCTGTCTTTTTTTTTTTTTTTTTTTCATGCATTGCTCTACACTGAGTGATCCACTCAAAAATGAGGGTTACACATTAATGGTAGACTGGGTACAGAAAATATGGTACATATACACCACGGAATACTATGCAATCATAAAAAGGAATGAGATCATGCCTTTTGCAAGTACATGAATGGAGCTCGAAGGCGTGATCCTCAGCAAACTAACACAGGAACACAAAACGAAACACCACATGTTTTCACTTATAAGTAGGAGCTGAACAATGAGAACACATGGAGACAGGGAGGGGAACAACACATACTGGGGCCTGGGGGCAGGGGCGGGGGGAAGGAGAGCACCAGGATAAATAGCTAAAGCATGCACGGCTTAATACCTAGGTGATGGATTGATAGGTGCAGCAAACCACCATGGTGCCATTTACCTATGTAACAAACCTGCATGTTCTGCACATGTATCCCAGAACTTAAAATAAAATAAAATAAAATAAAATTAAAAGAAAAAGAATAAGGCCTACAGCCTAATCTCCATATAGTAGAGATGAAAATCTTCAGACTGCCCAATTTGTCTGTTTGCTACAATTATAAAAGCATCAGCAAAATAGCTTATATTTTTATTTATTTTCCATTTCCTTCCCTTCATATTTCGTTTACTGCAAATCCTGTGTATTAAAAACAAGACAAGAAATCTATCAAAAAATTTTTTACAAAAGAATCAATAAGAAATGCAAATTAGAAGACTATTTTGTAGTAATAAAGATAAGCAAAGATGGTTGTTTTAAATGGGTAATGACAAAGAATGTATTTGATCAACGTTTAGGAACAAAGAATTATATGATTTGATGACAGACTGAACATGAAAGGTAAGGAAGAGAGTGACAAGAATGGCTATCAGGTTTCTGACATAAGCAAATGGTTAGATTTTAGTGTCATGAACAAAATTTGGTAGGAAGTTAAATATACAAGTCTATGAATCAGAAGAGTGATTTTCATTAATCTGACAGTTAAAAGGTAGTGCTTAAAAATCACAGCAGTAGATGAGCTAATCTAGAGAGGGAGTGCAGATATTTAAAGAGGTCAAAGTGAGTCAGGATAGGTAATCAAGGAAGTGACCATGTCCTGGAGATGCAGCAACTGTGGCCCTTTAAGAGCAATCCTTTCAGTACTCACATTGCAGTCAAGCTCATTCAAGAAGAGCTATCTCTAGGAGGGAATTGTCCCATGGAGGACATGCACATTTTGATTTTACCTGTCCTCAAACTTACTCTTTGCTGGTTATAATAGTGAAAAAAACACCCCTGGATGGAGATTTAAGATGCTAATGAGACATGTGATGTATGAACAAGCATGTACAGCTACTGCGCATATGCACCCAGAGGACCACTCAGAACATGCTTACTAGTAACACCTCTTCCCACCCTCTCATGAATAATCATGTAAGATGACTCCCATAAAGGGAGTTTTCCCAGTAACACTGGTTGTCTCATCCTTATGAGCAGCCCTCTCTGAATCATCTCTCAGGGTATACTGTCTATTCTGCACCTAACTTTCAAAATATTCTTTCTTCTTTGCCATAAATTGCTCCATGCTGCATCTCCATTGCTGTGTGTCTCTTATTTAAATTCTTTAAACTAAGAAGACAAGAACCAAACTTTCACAACAGCCATCAATACATTTGGCAGTTTTAAAATGTGTTCACAGTTCTTTGATACTCTTCCAGTATTCTTCCCTTTCCTTTTGAATGTGGATGTACTGAGTGAATCGCTTCTAAAGGACTTCGTGTTGTATAAATTGAGTATATGATTTCAGAGAGTAGTTCATTAAAAACACATTGTCACTTCAGTCTCCCTTGGGTCCCTTGTTTTGTGCAAAGCCAACTATCATATCTTGAGAGCACTCAAACAGTCCTATGGAGAGGTCCAGGGAGCAAAGAACTGAGGCCCCCAGGATAAACTTGGGAGGCACATGAGAGAGGCACCTTGGAGGCTGATCTTTCTACACCAGAAAGCCTTCCTTCAGGCAAATGCAACCCCACGAGACACCCGAGCTATACCCAATTAGTTAAACTACTCCTGGACTCCTAACATACAGAAACTGTGGAAGATAATAAAAGTTTATTGTTTTAAGCCACAGAGTTTTTGGCTATACAATACAGTTCAGAACCAAGCCTGAAGGAATGTTTAAAGAATTGACACTGAAACTGTTAGATAGATATTGAAAAATTACCAAATCAATGAAATAAAAATATTATGAATACAAATAGTCTAGTATTACCAACCGTTTGCTTAAACAGCATTTAGGCTATTAGTATTTTTATGGAAACAGTGCTGAATTACTAATAGGTGCTAAAAACGATTTTTCCCCCTGTATCTCACTGATCATAAGAAAAAAAAAGAGCTCTTTTGAAAATTAAAAAATAAAAATGAAACAGATTTGATTCCTCTGAGGAAGAAGTTAATTAAAATAATTGTAAGTCAAGGCTAATGATTCTACAAGAGTTTCCTAATTATAGATACGAACACTTACATATTTGAAAGTGGACATGATTCTACTTATTGGCATGCCTTTGAAAAATATATTACTTAAATGCTGCCAAAAAGTAAATACTACCAATTTTAAGTTTCAGCCGAGCCTTTGACATAATTTTCTTAAATACATGTATTTTTTCTGTGTCATTTTACATGCCAACACATTTATCTAAGTTTTAAGAAATGTGCTCTGAAAATCTAATCCAAAACACCTGGCAGCAAAAACAACACTGGTAAGCGAAAGAAATAACCCATCATCTACTCTCTTTAAAAGTACATATGCTATCAGTAAGCTTCTAATACACTGAATTCTAACAAATCTATTTCAAAAAAGAATACATATAATTTAAATGGTATTTTAGCATTTAACTAAGTGTAACAAAGTGACAATTAAAACTGACACCCTGAAAGAATAACCGAAGACAATTATGTTCAGAGGTCAAAAGAAAAGCATGAAATTCAGATGTTTTAATATAAAGTTTCTGAACTTATAGAAAAAAAGTCCTAATGAGTGTTACATCATAAAACAATTAAGCAGCTATTCTTTTGACTTGTGGAGCTTCATCATGAACCTCATCCTTTTTGAGAGCACTTACACAAAGCTGTGACTTTCAAATGAAATTGTCTATGTGAAGACTGCCTAAAAAAGCAGCAAGTGTTTGAATACATGCATTCCATATCTACTTACTATAGCATTTCAGCATTTAATAAAAATCACTTTCCACATTGTCTTCCAATTCATGAGGAATAACATTTCTAAAATTTTATCAAATTTCACATATCACAATTTTCCCAATCTTCTAAATGTCAAAAATTCCAAACCAGCTGTTCAACATGTTCTTAAGAGTAAGAACTGTAATTTCAAGATAAACAAGAATCCACTGAAAAGAATTATTTAGTTCAAAAGAAATTTCTTAAAATATTCCAATTTAATTCTAAATGCATATTGATCCCTTACAACGTGGATGCTGGGAGTTATTACACATAAGACATGGGTGTCATCTAAAGTCTCTCTTCACATTAGGTATTATCTCAGGCCTAGGAGTGGTCCTATATGGGATGGAGTTCCAAGAGTCTAGCAGAAGCTTCAGAGTTAACATGTGAAATAAAGGAAACGATAAAACTTCACATATGTGGCTGGGCGCGGTGGCTCAAGCCTGTAATCCCAGCACTTTGGGAGGCCGAGACGGGCGGATCACGAGGTCAGGAGATCGAGACCATCCTGGCTAACACGGTGAAACCCCGTCTCTACTAAAAAATACAAAAAAACTAGCCGGGCGAGATGGCGGGCGCCTGTAGTCCCAGCTACTCGGGAGGCTGAGGCAGGAGAATGGCGTAAACCCGGGAGGCGGAGCTTGCAGTGAGCTGAGATCCGGCCACTGCACTCCAGCCTGGGCGACAGAGCAAGACTCCGTCTCAAAAAAAAAAACTTCACATATGTGTAGCAAGCTCCCAAAGGCAAGGGATGTTACTCATGAGTAACAAGACCAGAAGGGGGAAAGTTCAGAGCAGGAGAGAAGAGATAGGTTGATGACCCAGAACATGGATACTATGAATCTTTCTGTCTCCATGGGACTCTAGAAGCTTGTAGCTGGAGAAAGAATGAATACATGCCTATGCAAAGCTTAAAGCATTATAAAGCAGAATGATGTGGAACAGATAAAAAGTAAGAATTTCAGAGAAATCAAATAAACATGTGTTAGTGTGCTTAAAAAAGATTTCTTGAAGGAAGAAGATTTGAGTTGGCCTTTAAAGATGAAACAGTATGTGTGGATATCGGAGAGGGGATAGTAAAATACTTTAGGCAAAAAATGTGAGCAAAGAAAGGTGTATTTACAAGGGAGGTAGGAACAGAACCGAACAGTGGTAAAATCAGAGAAAGCCTTAAAGTTAGACACAGAATATAGTTCAAATTAGTTAAAGCAATAGAAGATTATGATATAATACAATGACATAATAAAAAGATTTATCAAATTAATCTTAAAAATTATTAGACAATAGATTATTTAAACAGATTAGGGTGGAAGGAAAGAGAGTGTGGGTATTAATGAGGAAGATACTGGAATGAGCTATTCAGGGCAATATGACAATGATAATCAGTAACATTTATCAAGTGTTTTTCATGCGCTGGTGCTTTAAAAGTATCACTTTATTTCAAATTCCCAATGATAACAGTTTAGAAAAATTATCATCCCCATTTACCAAACTGTGGCTTAGACAAAGATAAGAAGAATAGAAGGCATGAACTAGAAAACCATAAAGACAAGATGCAATAACTCTCCTTGGGTGTCACACACAGAGAAAAGAGGAAAGGGAACTTCTTTTAGGAAATATGTAAGGTGATACAAGAATATTGCACTAATAATCAGCGGTATAATCTTTATGGATTCCCATTTCATTAGTGAAGTGAAATCTAATTCCTGAATATGAAATGTAAGTTAAACATTCTATTCCATTTATTGTGCCTGGCAGGAACTTTTTTTCTTAACAGCACAACAAATAATATAATTTTAAGAATTATTTCCTAACTCTAATATTATACTATAAAATTTAGTATGAATCTTGGTATAAAAATCTACTGTAGTAAAATAGAAAATATTACCTCAATTTTAAAATGTGACATTCACTGTCAAATTTGGTCACAATACTTTTTTTTTTTTTTTTTTTTAAAGAGACAAGCTCCCACTCTGTCACCCAGGCTGGAGCACAGTGGCATGATCATATGTCACTACAACCTAGAACTCCTGGTCTCAAGTGATCCTCCCACTTCAGCCTCCTTAGTAGCCGGAACTACAGGCATGCACCACCATGCCTGGTTAATTTTTTTTTTTTTTTTTTTTTTTTTTTGTAGAGACAGTATCTCACTATGTTGCCCAGGCTGGTCTCGAACTCCTGGCCTGAAGCAATTTTCCCACCTCTGCCTCCCAAAGTGCTAAGATGACAGGGGCAAGCCACCTCACCTGGCCTCAGCATACTTTCATAGCAGTATATAAACATCATTCTTCTTTATTGCAAATCAACAATTACAAAGTTTATGTTATTCTTATGGTGGAGCCAAGAAAATCTGTAATCATGCAGATTTTAACAGAAGAAACCATAGGAAATTTAGTGAAGAATAAACAGAGATAACAGTTAAAACTATACGAAAATTTAATTTTGAAGGAAAGGAGTTATTAAGCAACAAACAAATGCCTCACTGCATTATACATGCTATCAAGAAATGCATAATCTATTCACATTCTTCCCTTCCCTCCCTCATCCCTCCCCACTTCCCTAACACATACACGCGCACACACACACACACACACACACATTCCCTCTCTCTCTCTCTCTCTCTCTCCCTCACACACACACACACACAAATTATTCACTGGAAAGGACAAAGAGCTTTCAGTGGCATATAATTTTTGTTTTGTTTTGTTTTGTCCCTAGGGAAAGTAATACTAAGGCTTTTCTAATTCTGAAGCATAATCTTCCACAATAGAGACCTTGTAATAACTTCTTTGGTAATATCGTCAACATTGAAAAACATGTACAACAATGTCTATAAATCCGTTATCCACAAGCTTTACAATGGCTTTGGAAAGGAAAATATTCCCCTTTATTCACTCATTCAGAATTGGACTATTGCCGTCTACGTAATCCACCTGAAATTAGAACAATACACCTAACTGTAAACAGTCTGACCAAATTTGTATTTTCACATTGTAATGTTTTCTAACTAAAGTTTCGGATTGCATGTTTGTAGCAACTAGAAGTTGACATGTATTCCACTACAGTATATTTGCTAGGAATAAGTCTGCAATTGACTATGCCACTTACAAAAATCAAATGCTTATTCTTTATTTTATTTCCAGAGAAATTTTCATTAACAATGTTTCCACACAAGCATATTTTTATTAAGAAGTTGACTGCACACTAGACGCTAAATGTAAATTCCCACTCTAAAGACAGTGAATCTCTGCTTGTCATATCGGTAAATGAGGAATGCATTAACCAACCAAGTCTCTAAACCTATGAAAGCCCAGATCATTGCCAAATGCTAGAAATGTGGGACAGGAAGAGTAGCCAGTTTGCTTTTTCATATGTTCTAATGACAGTTTTCTTTCCAAAGCACAAAAAGCACAAAAAATAATCAGATTGTGATAGATTAGCCAAAATGAAACCATCAATTCTACGCAAAATATACCCTCAAAAAAGTCTTAATAAAATACATTTTTCAGGGCCACACAGCAAGTGTTTAGACTAGATTAAAAGAAAACCCCACATCATATGCCGGATAATTCTGGACACTAGTGAAGACCTTTTGAGTGAAAACGAAATATGTAGCTCGTTTAGGAAGAAACTCTCAACTCTCCCAAGCTTCTCAGCAAAGCCATCAGAAATATTCTGAATGAACAATTTTTATGGTCTAACAGGAATAGCAACAACAATAATATTCTGAAAGGCCAAAAACCAGCTCACACACTTAGCTTTCTAAAGCTGTGTGAATTGACTCAAAAACCACATAAAGAAATCACAGTAAACAGGTGAAAAGGCTTTACCAAAGATTATAAGTTGGAAAACTGTCATGAAATGACACAGGACACGTAAAGCACTCTATTATATTTGTTCAGCTCAACCACAAAATATACCATTGGGGTTAATAAAACACATATTCCCATCTACAAAAAAATTAATAGAAAGTCTTAATAAAATACATTTTTCAGGGCCACACAGCGAGTTTTTAGACTAGATTAAAATAAAAGTTCTGGATTTCTACACGTTTCCTCAATTCATTAAACGTATAAACATAAGTTGTTAAAGAAAAATGAATTTTCAAAATGGTGGTTGAGAAATACATATTCTGACATTCCTCACTGATCAATATCAACCCTTCACCTCAGTGATTAACTTCATTTATTTGTCCAACAAATAAAAATTGAGCACTGTTCGAGGTGGTGACTTTTCAGTGGTCAATAACACATTGTTTCATCAGTTTATGAAATGTACAAAGTAGATGGGGGCAGGAGATAAACATTAAAAATGAATAAATACACAAGACTTAAATAACCCCAAAATGTCCACAAGAACTATGATGGAAAAACACAACAAAATATGATACCATGAGACAACATACTAGTTTTATCCATAGGTAACCTGTCTCTGTATCTGTCTCTGGCTCTCCCAAAAAAGTGGGAGTATACAAAATGATTTTAAACAAGAATACTTTTAAAATTACTAGAACACAAGTTTAAAATCTCATAAAGCATCTGCTCTCTATATTATTCAAAATAAATTATTTCTTTAAGTCTTGCTAAAACTCTCATTAGAGGAAGCTGAAAGCAAATTATTTAAAACAGACATTTACTTGAATCAATAACTTATTGTAGGAGAAAGTAGAAAGGATGATTAAATTCACAAATGGCTTTCTGTGATTCAAACCAAAAAAGGATAAATGAGGGGATAAACTGCATTCCTTTTTCCACTTTAATCACACCAAATCACGTTGCAAGAATATTCAAATACAGGTGGTTAAGAAAATATCAACTGACATTTTTAAAGAGACATTTAGTTCTTTAATTAAATTGGTGTGAAATAGAATATTCCTGAGAAAGCAGCTGTAAAATGATGCTTGCAAACATTAAAAATAATATATAAGCCTTCTAATATTAATAATAAATAACATACTAAAATTTTCTCATATAAATTAGCCAATTTTTCTATTTCTAAAAAATTTGCATGAGCAAAAACAATAAATCCTAAAATTATCATTTTTGGATTACAAAGTGAAAGTTGTTTTTAACGAAAGAATCCTCTCAATGCCTAGAAATGTACCCCAACTTCAAGAAATGCATCCATCATTAGAAATACATTAATTCAAAATTATTTCGTATGTCAACCCATCTTCCTGTCAAATCATATTGGTTCATTGAGTTTAACGTTAATTATATCATTCTGATCATCTATTTTCATATTTACTAACAACTTGGCTGTGCTCTAGTATCTCCAAGATTCTTGTTTGACATTGATTATTGTTGATATTTTTCTACCCTCTAAATAAGAGTCTACCTTTAATATTTGTAATAAAATATTTTTTCAATTACCTTGCTCACTGTATTTAGACTGTAAGTTCACAAGGCATTTTGCCAACATTTTACTGTTTTGAAATTAACATTTCTACTTAATTGGTAAGGTTCTAAAGTGATAAACTGATAAATTTTTATGAATGATAGTTACATACACCTGTACCTTATTGCAATTATTCTATTTGTTTATTCTGGATTTCTCAATATATGCAAGATGTTAAAAAAAGCACACACACACAAATATACACAGATATACATATGGCTGCTTTATGAAAAATGTGCATTTTTAATTATCTTTCTAGTAATGCTGATGGTTTAGTTTAGGTCTGATGGAGTTGCACTCTTTCTCTTAGTTTGAGTTGAAGCAGACTTTCACGGTGACTGGATAGGTGTAAATTCCCTAGTTATAAAACAGGTTGAGTAACAAAGGACTTTTGGTTTGAGAATGAAAATATTTCTCTTTAATCAAACAATTTTAAAAATAAACTATGAATATATTTTTCAACATTTTTCATTTTTATTGTCTGTACACTTATATGGTCAAAGTTTTGTACTGCCTTCCTGCCACTTGAGGTTTCAAGAAACAGAGGTTAACGATTGTTAAAGTCAAATGCCATTCCATAAGAAAATGTGAATAATATCCAGTATTTCACAGTCACTATGCTTTCTCTGATTGCTACATATGTCCAAGCCTGCAGCACTGAAAACAATTTAGTAGCCGTATTTGTTGAACGTAGGTCAATAAGAAGTATTTTTCCTTTCATTCTTTATATTTATCAGTTTTAATTGAACAGCCTTCTTGTCCAAAGATGCTCCAAAGACACACCAAAGAAGATATTCTAGTTGACAAATTGATGGCAAACATGAATTAATGGATTTCTATTTTGCTAAAAAATAATTTAATATTACCTGAATATCAATTTAGAAAAAAACTGTTACATCACATTAGGAATATAGCGGGATTACCTGAAGGGAATAATAGAGAGGGGGAAGAATTAGAAATTAGATATATGTTCCTACAATCATTCACTCATTCAATGTGCATTAAATGTCTATTTAGCATTTATGAAATACGTTTAGGCATTTGAAAGATGGAAAATGAAAATAAGTTTTTTTCTCTATAGGGAGCCATGGCTAAGAAGAATGCAAATATATTTAAAATCTGTGTACTATAATGATGATAACACAAATTCAATTTGATGACTTCATAATTCTGATTTGGAAATAAGTTTGGAAAAATATGAAACTTTCCACAATATTCAAAATTATATAATATTAGGGCCAATATAAGCAACATACACATTACACTTAATGGGGTTATTCTTTCAAATGTGACAGAATATCCTGCTGGATAGCAATACCTTACACCATGCTTAGCACACTGTTGGTGTTGAATTTTTATTGAATAAATGCTTTTACATCCCTAGCTTTCTGTGCTAATAAATAACTGTTATGTAGGTCCTAAGATTTGGCTCAGATGACCTATAAATCTTATTTTACAAGTGCCCTAAGAGTTTGGCATGTAAGAAATCTGAATTTTTGGCAAAAGATGATCATTTACATAAAGATCCTTGGGAACTCAAAATGCTGAAAGCAGTTCTTTATTTTGGGTGGTCTCATAGATGAGGTCAGATCACAGGATGGAGCCTTGAAAAGACATCATGGAACTCTTACATTTGAAATAATTATAAATCTCCAAAGTGCTTAATTTCACATGACACAAATTAACACACTACTATTTATGGGTCAAAAAACTGTGACATAACTAAGTAAAAATTTAATTAATCACAACTTGCTGGTGTATTATTTAATTTATAGTATTTTGAGATACCATATTGCAATAAATCCTACGAGTCACAGAGGCCATGTTTTAAAATTTCTAAGGATTGGGAAATGTATTTGTTAAAATTTATATTTAAAAGTAGCTTTATCTGTAGTCACTTAGATAATTCATACTATCTCATAAATTACTTTTAAATTTATATGCATTTAATATTGTGTTTCTTTCCTCATGTTACGGTATCTGGGTACACTAAGAGTTTTCAGTAAGTCTAGTAACAGACTATGCTATAAAGTGGTACACAGAATACAATAAAAGACCATGAGAAGCTGAGTGAATTGTGGTTTTCACTGAAGCACAAAATGACTCAGGGAAGAATAACTGCACACAAAGTATTTGTTAAAAGTTAAAGTTTCTTTGGTACTTGGGGTCCCTTAATCAGTTTCCATAGAGGAACTCTAAACCCACTGGGATAATATTTGCACTTTTAAAGAAAGGAATTGCATGATTATTGTATTTTGTATGGTTTATGGGCTTGTTTACCATAACATAAATCTATTACAGCAAGTATTGCCAAGAAAAAGGATTTATAAAAAGCCAAAAGAATTTTCAAAAACTCTCTAACAAATATTATTAAAATCTTCAAAAACATACAAACAGTTCATTTGGGAAAAATCATATAATGTGAATCTCTTATTATTTGTTAGTTAATACAATTTATTTATCTATCTGCTCAACCATTCATTCAACAAACAGCTGTTGAGTTTTATTATATGCCAAGAAAGAAGCTTTATTCTCTGGGAGATGAATATGAATGTAATGAATATGAATGCTGTGATTCTTGTCCAAAAGCTATTTACTCATGACCAAATTTCTCAAACTTTTGAAGTAGTAAATAGTAAATGAGGATAACAACTTGAATTTCCCTCATTGGAATTAAATCAATTATCAAGCACAGTGCTAGGCACGTAGTAAATGATTAGTCAATGTTCTATTTCTAGTATGTTTTGACGCTACTAGCGTTTCACGTGAATATATGAGATATACAGAAAATCATTCCCGGTAGAAGTGATGGTATGAACACAGGCATAGAGAGCCATCTGGGGGCCTTAAGTACACACAGGTATCTAATAAAATAACTATTTGCATGAAGGCAAACTCTCCAGGTTCCTTAAGTCTGAGACTTTCAATATTTTTTTATTTTTTGAGACAGGGTCTCTGTCACTCAGGCTGGAGTGCCATGGTGCAATCATAGCTCACTGCAGCCTTGAACTCCTGGGCCTAAGCGAGCCTCTCGTCTCAGCCTCCTGAGTAGCTGCGACTAAAGGTGGGTGCCACCATACCAAGATAATTTTATTTTATTTTATTTTATTTTACTATTTTGTTTTATTTTGTAGAGACAGGGTCTTGTCATGTTGCGCAGGCTAGTTTCAAACTCCTGGCCCCAAATGATCCTCCTGCCTCAGCCTCCCAAAATGCTGAGATTATGGGCATGAGCCACTGTACCTGGCCTTTGAGCCCCTTAATAGACCTGATGTCTGTAAATGTATCTTGTGTTTATGGTCTCCATTTCTATATAAATCTTTGGATTTTATGCCTTTCCCCCAAGATTGTCTCTTGCATCCCCTACTCCGTCTTTACTATTTGTAAATATCTTTTGAGATAACATTGATTACAGGTTCTAAGACAAAGGGCCATTTGAGCAACCCCCCATTAATCCTGCACCATGGGCTTCCAGCCTCGGTTATTTCCATGCTTACCCACTTCTTTACTTGGCTTAAACTGAAATAAACATAGAAGTAAGAAAACATGCATTTATTCAGAAATAACAAGAACTATAACTTCGTAATATAGCTACAGATACAAGACAAGAAATAATGCAAATGACCTGGGAGAATATGTGTTAGATTATGTTAAAGAGAACACTGGGTTTGGTTCTACAAATAATTATTGAGTTCCTTGATACAGTGCAAAGAGCTGGAGCATAGAAGTAAATAAATGGAAAAAACGAAAGAACCTTCTAGTCTCATGGAGTTTAATTTCTGATTGTGAGAGACAGAATATAAACCACAAATTAATACTGTCCATTAGTGGTAAGTGTAATGGTGCAAAATTATAATACTATGAAGGATACGGAGGTGTTTCAGAGATGAGGCATTGGTATCTTTGAGAATAGTCTTGATATGGTTCTAACAGCACATTAGGAAGAATAATATGCCTGAGATGAGCAACATGAATTTGAGAGAATTTAGAAAGAGGCAATGGTAGAAGGAATAACAAGATGATAATTGTAATCACCCAGGTAAGATGGGATAAAAGTTTGGATTATATTATGTTAGCAATGAAAATAGAAAGAGAATAAAACCCTGAAAGATTTGAGGAAATTACTATGAATTTTGTTAACTGTCAGGATGTGGAGAGAAGGGACAGGATGGTATCAAAATGGACAGAGATGGCTGTATTACTAGAAGAAAAAGTGAAAGTCAGGGGAGACAGCAAAGATAAATTCACTCATTTTTAAAGGCCATACTAAAAGCTAAGTAACTATTTAGCCCGTAAATACAAAGTTTGTATGTAAATCAGTTATGTAAATGATGATTATATAAATTAAAAATGGTACATGAAGTTCATGAATGGAAAAACATTGCCAACAAAAACTTGTGCAAATATGTTCATAGTAGCAATATTCATCATGATAGCCAAAAATCAAAACAATCCAAATGTTCATCAAATAATGAATAAATAAAATGTAGTGTATTCAGACAATGTAATGTCTTTCAGCAATAAAAAGAAATGAAGTGGTGGTAAAAATATTTCTGTAATTTGATATATTTGGTTGTTGGACATTATAGTGAATGTGCTAAGTTCCACATAGGTACACATTTTAAACTGGCTAATCTTATGCTATACGACTTTCACCTCAACAGAAAAATTAAAATTTTAAAAAAAGGATTGAAGTACAGATATATGTTATAACTTGAATTAACCTTGAAAACATTATGCCAAATAAAAGAAGCCAGACACAAAATACTAGATTGTATTATTCTATTTATGTGAAATATCCAGAATAGTCAAAGGTATAGAGTTAGAAAGTAGATTAGAAGTTGCCTAGGGCTTGGGAGTATTTTTATTAATGCCATTATCAGAGACAAAGTATTGTTATATTGTCCAGGATCGTCTCAAATTCCAGAGCTCAAGTAATCCTCCTGCCTAAGTTTCCTGAGTACATAGACTACAGGCATGCTCTACTGCACCCAGCAGGTTTGGGAGTTTGAAGGAAAACTGTGAGTGACAGCTAATAGGTACAGCTTTTCTTTTTGGGATGATTACAATATTCTAAATTCTAGATTGTGAGGATGGTCATACAACAGTACAAATATACTATAAAACCCAACCGAATTGTATACCTTAGGTAAATTAGTTTTATGACATGTGAATTACGTCTAAATAAATTGTATTGTGAAAAAAATAAACATGAATTTTATCATAAAACGTATTATGAAAAAGCACAAAAATAATGCCAAGGAAGACAATCTAGTCAGAGAGGTGCTTCTGAAAGTCTTTTAACCATGACCTTATAGTTAAGAAATACATTTTCTCTTAACCCAATACAAATCCCCACCCCCACCTCCACCTCTGCCACACTGCCACATATAATGAAAAAAAGTCTCTCCAAACAAAAGTAATGCTTGCTATATGAGATTCACTCTGTTCTATTCCGATTTATCAAAACAATTCTCATCTGATTCCATTAAACTGACTTCCTAATGCAACCATTAGTCACGATCCATAGATTGAAGACAGCCACTGTTCGAGAAAAGGCAAGATAGGTGAACATCATCTGAACAATTAGATTAAATTTGAGGGAAGGCAGAGAAATAGAAGAAAGAATCATGAGAAAAAAAGGAGTTAAAGAAGCAAGAGGAGAACCATGTTTATGCCTGATAAAAGCAAATGCAGAAAAGGGATCTGAAAGATATAACACGATCAAATAGTGCAGAATTTTCAATAAGGATGAAGGCTGAAAAAAAGACCATTAACTTGTGCTTTAGTATATTATAGGAGGACTAACATAGACTATGAAGAAATTCTTTGTTAAGGAATCCTGACTTCATCACTTTTTAAGTATATTATCATGGGAATTTTCTCAATTTCTCAGAGCTCCAACCATAAACGTAAGCAATTACTTCACAATGACTTTCTTCTACAGCTTCAACTTATTAAGAACAGTTTCTGTACCATAGTGGGGGTAGTTAGACCATGAATTTCAAAGAGAAAAGAAAGGAAAATACAAATTAGGATCCACTGAATATAAAGATTAAACTTAGTTACAAAGTATTAATATAATTTGAAGAAAATCAGAAGAGAGGTGGTTGGAGAGTAGTGTAGTGTATAGACTTCTAGAAATTACCATAATTCTTATTTTGTTTGTTTGTGCATGTCTTGCTGGAGAAGCCTTAAAAATGTTTATAGATATTTGATGTGGGGCTGTGCAAAAAAAATTAAAAATGAAAGGAGATAAGATTATATACTGATAGAGAAAGAATATTTCTGATGAAATCAGATAATACAATAATCACATAATTGGTAAATTCAAAGATAAATGAAAATTGAACGAGAAAAAATATAAGGTACGACAATTAGAGAAAAGACCACAACAAAACAAATTAATAATTAGATTCAATTTACTTCCTGCCCTAACAAGAATGGTATGAGGAAGACATCAGTGAATTCAATGGAGGTTCCAGGAGGGAATAAGGGATAAGTAGCAATCTAACTAAATATTCAGATGGTGAGAAGACAAAGGGTCTTGTTTAAGCTTTACTATTAATTTTTCTTCCTAACAATTGGCCAGTAGGAATTGAGGGGCAACTTCAATAGTCCTAAAACTGCAAGATACATACTCTATTTTCCCTACTTATGCATGTACTTGCTAAAACTTTTAGTAGTTTTATTTAGGGTTGTTTGGAGGACAGGGTTGTGGAAATCAATGTAGGTTACTTATGGCTTTGTCTTAGTCTCTTTGGGTTACTAAAACAAAATACCATAAACTAGGTGGCTCATAAACCACAGACATGTACTTCTCTTCATTCTGGAGGCTGGGAGGTCCAAGACCAAGGTGTTGACAGATATGATGTCTAGTGAGGACCCCTTCCTCATAGACAGCACCTGCTGGCTACGACCTCATATGGTAAAACGGGCAAGTCGGCTATCTGGGGCCTTTTTTAATAAGAACGCTAATGCAATTTATGAGGGCTCTGCCTTTGTGATCTTATCACCTCCCAAAGGCCCCACCTCCTAATATCATCATATTGGTGATCAGTTTTCAAGATATAAATTTTTTTTGGGGGGGACACAAACATTCAGAAACTAGCAGCTACTAAAACATCCCTTGACAATGATCTTGATTGAACTGATTTAGAAATTAGTGCAGCAGTTAAGCCTGCACTTTGGTAATTACTCTACCAGTGAGCTAACTGTATGACTTTGACAAATTATTTAACTTTTCTGAGCCTTAGTTCTCTCATCTGGAAAATTACAGAGCTGATGAACCCAAAGGTCCTTTAAAATTGTAAAATTGTTGAATTTCTGTTCTATAACATTTGGGTTCTTGCCCTGCATTTTCTACTAATTGCATAGAATTTGGCAAATCCTTTCCCTACTTTAGACATCCACTTCCTTATCAAGTAACATGGGAAGTAAAGTAAATGATTAATAATGTTCTTAAAGCTTAGAGTCCAAGATGAATGGGTGATTGATGAGACAATATGGGTAATTCCACATTATATAAGTTAGGATGTTATATTTTTGTTGAGCAAATAGATTAGATTTCCTTGAAAAAAGAAAACTTTAATAATAACAGTCAAAAGGAGCAATAAAACTACATACACATATTCCAATAATAGTAAATGTGTACAAATTTTATACTAAATCTATTATTCAAAAATATTATTTATAAGGATAAATTTCCTGCAAACTATCAAAATTTCATTATATATAACTCTTAGCTTTATTATGTATTTTTATCTTCATCAGATACACTAAAAGTATTCAGTTTATGACAAAATTTATTTTGTTAGTCTCCTCCAATACATACCACAGACACCAAGAAAAGATTGATATCTTAAAAATATCTTAAAATTGCAAGTACAAACCTGCCAGAGGAAAAAAATTTTTCCAGATCATTATTTTAAATTCAACCTTTCCTTCCTGTTATGTGTTAAACTGTACCCACTCCCTCCAAGTTTCTATGTTGAAGTCCCAACCCCCAGTGCTTAAGAACAAGACCTTATTGGAAGATAGGGTCTTTACAGAGGTGATTAAGTTAAAGTGAGATCATTAGGGTGGGCCCTAATCCAATAGGACTCATGTCTTTATAAGATGGGGAAGTCTGGACACAGACACACATAGAGAAAAGACAGCCAACTACAAGCGAAGGAGAGACACTGAAACAAATCTCGTCTTCATAGCCCTGAGCAGAAACCAATCTTGCAAACACACTGATCCTGGATTTCTAGATTACAGGATTGTGAGATAATAAACTTCTATTTTTAAGACACCCAGTTTACGGTTCTTTGTTGCGATGGCTCTAGCAAACTAATAAACTCCTATAGTTCAACGTTCTGTGGCAAATCCCCTTACCTACCTTTCCTTGAATCAATATAATTTTAGACTTTTCTCTTTCACAACTGTAAACTGGAAATCATGTATTTCAAGAAAAACTTGGTATATTTCATAGATTTCCATTTTAGAAATCTATGAAAATTCAAGAAAATCAGGGTGGAAAAGGATCATTTTAGTAGTAATATTGCTAATCTATATAATAGATGCCTAAATCCGACTGGGCACAGTGGCTCACGCCTGTAATCCCAGCACTTTGGAAGACCTAGGCAGGCAGATCGCCTGAGGCCAGGAGTTCAAGACCAGCCTGGCCAACATGGTGAAATCCCATCTCTACTAAAAATACAAAAATTAGCTGGGCATGTTGGCAGGTGCCTGTAATCCCAGCTACTTGGGAGGCTGAGGCACAATTGTTTGAACCCCAAAGGCAGAGGTTGCAGTGAGCTGAGATCATGCCACTGCACTTCAGCCTGGGTGACAAGAGTGAGACTTCATTTTCAAAAAAAAATAAAAAGATGCCCAAATTCAAGTATATTGAAGAGATCCCATGCATAAGCTGATCTAAGTCACACTGAGTTTGTCTTCTATTTAAGTTCCAATTTTTGTCAGTTATACAAGACTTATTTCCCATATCATCATCAATTATGACAAAATAATATGTCATCAAATATGAATTTCAAGTCTCCTTCAAAACATTAATATACACTTATGGCCATCTCATTAATAATATACACATTTTCAAGAAGGCAAGCCTAAGATTTTAGTAAAACCGTACAATAGATGATATAAAAAGAACAAACATCATGTCAGTGTATGTGTATGTATATACATGCACTGGAATACCTTGTTTTATTCTGCTTTGCTTCACTGCACTTCCCAGATACTGTGTTTTTTACAAACTGAAAGTGTGTGGCAACCCTGCATTCAGCAAGTCTATTAGTGCCATTTTTCCAATGGCATGCACTCACTACCTGTCTCTGTATCACATTTTGGTCATTCTTACAATATTACAAAGCTTTTCATTTGTCATTATTTTCACATCTGTATGGTGATCTGTAATCAGTAATCTTTGATGTTACTATTGTGACTGTTTTAGGGTGTCAGGAACCATGCCCATATAAGACAACAAACTTTATCAATAAATGTATGTGCTCCAACTGCTCCACCAAATGGCCATTTTCCCATCTCCTCTCTTCTCCTCTTAGGGTCTCCCTATTCCCAGAGACAAAACAATATTGAAATTAGGCCAATTAATAATCTACAATGGTCTCTAGGTGTTTAATTGAAAGGAAGAGTAGCACATCTCACACTTTTAATTAAAAGCTAGGAATGATTAGGTTTAGCAAGGAAGGCATATGAAAAGCTGAGACAGGCCAAAAGCTAGGCCCTCTGTGTCAAGCAGTCAAGTTATGAATGTAAAGGAAAATGTCTTGAAGGATATTAAAAGTGATATTCCAGTCACACACGAATGATAAGAAAGCAAAACAGGCCAAACGCTCTGGCTCACGCCTGTAATTCTACCACTCTGGAAGGCCAAAGTAGCCAGATTGCTGGTGCCCAGGAGTTTGAGATGAGCCTGAACTTAGGCAAAATCCCATCTTTACGAAAAATACAAAAATTAGCCAGGTGTTGTGGTATGCACCTGTAGTCCCAGCTACTAAGGAGGCTGAGGTGGGAGGATCTCTTGAGTCTGGGAATTCGAGGCTGCAATGACCTGTAATCAAGCCACTGAACTCCAGTCTGGGTAACAAAGTGAGATCCTGTCTCAAAAATCAATCAACCAACCAACAAAAACAAACAAACAGAAAAACAAACAAAGCCCCCCAAAACAAAAGCAAAACAGCTTTATTGTTGAGAGAGAAAGTTTCAATGGTCTGGATTAAAAAAAAAAAAAAAATCAAAACAGCCATAATATTCCCTTAAACCAAAGCCTAATCCAATGCAAAGCTCCTACTCTCTTCAATTCTATGAAGGCTGAGAGAGGTGAGGAAGCTGCAGAAGAAAAGTTAGAAGCTAGCAGAAGTTGGTTCGTGAGGTTGTATTTTTATTTATTTAATTTTTTTTAGACAGATTCTCGGTCTGTCTCCAGGTTGGAGTGCAGGGGTGCCATCTCGGCTCACTGCAATCTCTGCCTCCCCCAGTTCAAGTAATTATTCTGCCTAAGCCTCCCGAGTAGCTGGGATTACAGGTGTGCACCACCATGCCCGGCTAATTTTTGTGTTCTTAGTAAAGATGGGATTTCACCTTGTTAGCCGGGATTGTCTCGATTTCTTGACCTTGTCATTTGCCCGCCTCGGCCTCCCAAAGTGCTGGGATTACAGGCACGAGCCACCATGCCTGGCCCATGAGGTTTTAAAAAAGAAGTCATCTCCATAGCATGAAAGTGGGAGGTGAAATAGCAAGTGCTAATGCAGAAGCTGCAGCAAGTTACCCAGAACAGCTATCTAAGATACCTGTTGAATGTGGCTACACTAATCAACAGATTTCCAATGCTGATGAAACAGTCTTCCCTTGGGAAAAGGATGCCATCTAAGACTTTCCCAGCTGAGAGAAGTCAATGCCTGGCTTCAAAGCTTCAAAGGACGGGCTGACTTTGTTGTTAAAGAAGATCCTAAGGTCCTTAAGAATTATGCTAAATCTACTCTGCCTGTGCTGTCTAAATAGAACAGTGCCTGTCTAAATAGAATGACAGCATATCTGTTTATGGTATGGTTTACTGAATATTTTAAGCAAATTGTTGAGACCCACTGCTCAGAGAAAAAAAAAAAAAAAAAAAAACACTCCTTACAAAATATTACTGCTTATTTACAAGGCATTCTGTCACTCAGGAGCTCCGATGAAGATGTTCAAGGACATTAATGTTGTTTTCATGCGTGCTAACACAATATCCATACTGCAGCCTATAGATGAATAAGTAATTTCAACTTTCAAGTCTTATTATTTTAAAAATACATTTTATAAGATTTTAGTGTTATATACATATAACACTATAGCTGTCATAAATAGTGAATCCTCTGATCACTCTGAGATTGCAAGCCTTATGGAAAGAATAATTCATGATTTAATGAATCACCTATGTATTTTTTTGAGACAGGGTCTTGCTCTGTCATCCAGGCTGGAGTGCAGTGGTGCACTCATAGCTCACTGCAGCCATGAACTGCTAGGTTCAAGCAAGGATTGAGGATTTACCATTCTTAATGCCATTAAAACATTCATGATTCACTGAAGGAGATCAAAATAAACAGGAGCTCAGAAAAAGTGGATTTCAGCCCTCATGGGTGATTCTGAGGGGTTCAAGACTTTGGTGGAGGATGTAACTGCAGATGTGGTATGAATAGCAAGAGAGCTAGAATTAGAAGTGGAGTCTGAAGATGTGACTGAGCTGCTGCAACCTCATGATCGAACTTGAACAGAAGAGGAGTTGTTTGTAGGGGATGAGCAAAGTGGTTTCTTGAGATAGAATCTACTCCTGGTGAACATTCTGAGAGCATTGTGGAAATGACAATGAAGGATTTAGAACATTGCATAAACTTAGTTGATAAGGCAGCAGCAGAGTTTTAGAGGACAGACTTCAATTTTGAAAGAAGTTCTGCTGTGGGTCATGCTTTCAAATAACCTTGCATGCTACAAAGAAATATTCTGTGAAAGGGAGAGTCAATCAATGTAGCAAACTTCACTGTTGTGTTATTTTAAGAAATTGCCACAGCCATTCCAGACTTCACTACCACCCTGATTAATAAGCAGCCATCAGCATCAAGGAAAAATCCTCCACCATCCAAAAGATTACAACTCACTAAAGGCTCAGAGGATCTTTAGCAATTTAAAGTAATTTAATTAAGGTATGTATATTGTGTTTATAAATATAAAGCTACTGCACACCTAATAGGCTACATAATAGTGTAAACATAACTTTTATATGCATTGAGAAGTCCAAACATTCATGAAACTTGCTTTATTCTTGCTTTATTGCAATATTTACCATAGTAGTCTGGAACCAAACCCTCCATATCTCAAAGTTATGCATGCACATATAGATTATGATATAAATACAGATACAGATATAGATATATAAAAATATGTGAATTCCTAAAGGGATCTTCCGGATAAAAATAATTTTAGCTGAGCATGGTGGTGCATGCCTTTAATCCCAGGTACTTAGGAGGCTAGGGTGGTACGAATGCTCAAGGCTAGAAGTTTGAGACAGGCTGGGGCAACATAGTGAGGACTCATCCCTCCCAAAATAATAATAATAATAATTCTAAAGTCATCCTTATTGAGAATTGATATAATAATTCATGTTTATATGATACATTTTTATGAGATTTATAGGTTATAAATTACAAATTTCTAATTACAAATTGAACAATTGTCAGTGTGCTTCATAACAGAAACATACAGAAATATTTGTTTTCTCTATAAGGATTTAACTAATATTCACTTAGTATAAGGCTAGATATTTAAGATATTTTAAAATTTCACCTCAAATCAGTCAAATACCCTAAAGACATTTTTGTCTCTCTTTCTTCCCCAGCCCCCGGAATCATCTGTTTTAAAAAAGCCAGAAATGTCTTATTTTTCCTCCTGGAAAAGAGAAGCTTTGTCAGGAAACATAAAGATTCTAATGTACCTAGAGTTAAATGAGATTATAAAGGAGATGTAGTTTGAAGCAATTAAATCTTGATCAATAAAATGTCTATCATTTTCCAACATATACATTACTTTCTCAACAATTGTCTTAAACCAGAAGATTGGGTATGGAATCCATTCTTTCAAAACTACTTTAAAATGGCATTGTTAAATAATGCAAGATAAGCACAATTACCTACTCTTCTATCTTCTACCAAATAAGGTATTAAACATGAAGCACTGCATCCTAACATAAATGAATCTAGAAGGGCAGAATTAATTTTCTCTGAATGGCAAATAAATCTGATATAAGAGTTTGTAGTGTAACTACTGATTAACCTTATTAATAATGCACATTCATACTCCTCAGACACCTTGAGACAATGTTACATAAAAGATACTTGTTAATTTATTTATATACTATATCTTTTACCAATACATATATATATATCTTTCAAGTTACTAGCAACCCAAGTTACCATGACCTTTCAACTGAAAGAAAACAGCTACAACCTTAAATAAATCAGAGAATCTATATTTTCGTAAAATGAAAACAAATCTATGATTGGAGAACTGATAGGCTTATCTCTTTCCCACTGGTTTACTGACATAAATAGGGAGATCCATATAGAGCAGGCCTTAAGTAGACGGACAGGCCATATTGACTCAGTTACATGGAGATAATAGACCTTTGTTAAGTTGTTATAAAGGGAGTAGATTATTCTCCATTTCTTTAAAGTAAGGAAAAAAAAATCACAAAGTCAATGGGATTTGGATGTTGGGCAGATGTAGTAGGACTGTGCTTCTCCATCCCTACTAATTTAATAACCTCCAAAGGCAGGTATCCCCCATAGTTACTATAGGTGCTCAGATTGTCCCGCCATTTCCCACAAGACAAATCCAATAATCACAGAACAATTTCAAGACACATTAATTCATACTTTGGAAATTTAGATTCTCCTGGTCACTTAAAGGTCAAATATACTCAGATTATCATTCTTTTTTACAATTTCTACTTTGAAGTAGAAAGCAAATGATGTTATATTTCAGGTGATTTCTAGGTGTATGAAAAATATCTTATTAACCATTATACTCAACACACATTATCTTATGAAACAGTTTTTTTATTGCATATTACAAGCTAATCATTATGGTTTAAAACAACAATAAAGGCATACTCATCAGTTCCCCTAGTTTCTCTTGTGTTTCCAGGCAAATAAATAGTGACAATATAATAGGCTAAGTGTCATAATAGAACTATGGAGGTTAGACAATGGAAGCAAAGAGGGATGTCTTTAATGCTCCCTGGTCAGAAAAGGAGTAAGGCATAGGGAAGTTTTTTTAAAGAAGGAATGAGTCTTGAAGCTTTTTTCATGTGAATATGTGGGGGATGGTTAAGGATCAAAGAGAAAGAAGAGAATGTCATGTAGACAGAATAGTCATGAATAAATAAACAGTATGTTCTGGGAGTGATGATCACACAGAGCATCATAGTTTATAAGAAATAAACTATAGTTTATAAGAAATTAACTGAGAAGACTCAGTTAATTTTTTATTTGATAAAACATACATAACATCAGAATTAAAAACACATGATTATGGTTTTGCCTAAGTACCCCATTATTTCCTCTTTAGGCGAGTAAATTATACTTACTAGTATGGACATAAGCAAATAGAGAAGAGAGATACAAATATTTCACTCCTGCTTTTCTTGTTTCCTACATTTTGAGTCACACTTTCATCCCCTTATGGCATGCCAGAAAAAAAGTAACACATAACAAATATGTCCACAAAGTAAGTACAAAATATTACAAAGCATGAACATTTGTGCTGGAAAAACCTATTGCCAATGTGTCAGACGCACTGACTATTAGTGCACAAGGAAGAGCCAAATTCAGGCTAATCACACTAAAATGCCATGATGGGTGCTGTCCAAGCTTTTATTTTTAAACTTTTTCATTTTCTAATTTTTATTAAAGTATCTAGTCAGGCCATAAACAAAAGCAGCTTAGACTGGCAAATGAATGGCAATTGACAGAAGATATTCCAATCATCCACAAAAATTAAATGGAATTTAAAAACAATTCATATCCACTGAGTTATTTCTCTACAAGTAGATTTTGTTTATTATTCAGAGAATAAAAGTTGATATTTTATGTAGTAAGAAAAGGTCAATGGTTGGGATGGTGGTGGTGATGATGATGGGAATTAAGCTACTACCATTGCCAAGTGCTTATTAAGGGGCAAACACAGAATTAAATTTATTCTATAAACTGTCTCAATTTTCTTTACATAGAAAAATACATGATAATTATCATAATCCTGAAATGTGGAAAAGCACTTATTCTACACCAGTACCTGTGCTAAGCATGATTCTCATTAATCCTTATTACAATTACTATTTAGCACAGTTTTGTTTTAATATTTATGATAACTGAAGTATTATGATCCCCCATTTACTAATGAGGAGAAAAAGGACTCAGGAAGTTTAAGACATCTGCCCAATGCAACTTTGAAAGAGATTTTTATATGTCAGATATATTCTTTGCAGCCTAGAAAATGATGCTGTTTTTGCCAGGGCTTACTAAGATTTATTTAAAAAATAAAATAGTCCCATGGAGGAATCTTAAGAGACTCTGCAGAAAAAAACCTGAATAACCATGATGTTCCTGGAGCAATTTTAAAGGCAGTGAATCTAGATAGCCAGATATAGTGAAGATAAATAGACACATAGATAGTCAGGCAGGCAGGCAGGTAGACAGACAGGTGAGAGAGAGAGAGAGAGATGATAGATGATAGATGTTATACAGACAGATTGATGAACAGATATTTAAAGAGAGAGAGAGACAGAGAGATCAATCTCCAAAAATAGAGAGAGATCTATTTTATCTCTGGTCTCTGGTATTGGTAAAAGACAGCAGGAACTGAAAGCAATATTATGGATTAGAGGATTACCAAATAGCTAAATATCTATTTTAAAGTTCCATATTTTCTTACTTGGCCACTAAAATGAGCATCCAATGCAGACTAGAAAAGTCCAAGGAAGAAAGGATCCCAGGAACACATAAGAAAACTACATAAAAGTACAGTTCTGTCAACCTTCATTCAAGTAGACTACCCTAAGATTTTCGTAGCCAGGAAATTCAGGATACTGTGATAAGACAGAGTGTAAATCAATATATACCTAGAGGAATTTCAGAGAAGTATCTCAAATTTTGAACTAACTCAGTAGAGCTATTAAAATGCAGAATATGTATTCTTACACTCTCAAAACTTGAGACACTTTTGAAATCATATTTTACAAGCCCCTACATCAAGGTTGCTGTAAGATGCACAAGGGGTTTTAAGGTAAAGATCCACATGACCTCAATGGAATTGTTTTGTAAATATACCTATCCAGACAACCTATCTTCCCTTCTTATGAAAACTGCTGGAGCCATAGCTCTCTAATATACTTTGTAAATAAACAAACAAACAAAACTAATCAACCAAGAAGAAAAAAAAAAAAAAAACCCCACTAAAACCCTGATCAATGATTCAGAGCAGAATAGCCAAAGTATACATATACTTTCATACTAAAGAATGCACACTCTGTGAGGAATTCCTAAGGTTAGTGTTTGAGTGCTCTTATTAATTGCAACTCTGGAGACCTAAAGCACTTTAGCATTAAAGAGTGAAAGGCAGTCAGCCTGTGTACAATTTTACATTAGTAATGACTTATAAATGCCACTGTTAAGGCAGCTCTATCCACTGGAATAGGCAGTGCCATCATTAAAATGCCCATTTCTTTAGAGGGTACGCATAGATAATAAATGGGCTATCGACTTTTACTGCTTTATTTTTACTAAAACTACATAGTGAGTCTATGGATTCCAGCAATTCCTGGTGCCTGAGGTCTGTGAATCAATGATGTATTTATAATAAAAACAACTGAACCATCCATCCATTATAGGTTCATAAAGGAAATTTGTTTCATGTTATATGTTTGTATGAGTGTTCCTGCTATTTAAGGATTAAGTATTCTAATGTGTGTTTCTGTGAAGAATCATTTTAAACTGATAGCACATTAAAAATCATTAAGGCAAACACTGCCTTAATTTAGGCCATAATCATTATTGGATTATTACTAAATATTTTTAAGAAGAAAATTTTATAAACCTTTCACCTGGAAACAAAACAAAAAAAACACACTAAATTTAGAGACTGATATCTCTCCCATCATCTTTTAACTTACCTCTGATTTATTTATCAGTGTTGAAACTGCTGGCTTTATCTTGCTGTACATTAAAAAATGCAAACTGAAGGCTTTCTGGTAAATTCCACCCTTAGACACGCTTTAATTGGCCCAGACATTCTTGCACTAAGACAATCTTAAATACAAATTAGTGTCTATATGTCTAAAACTCAGGGGACTTATAAAAATTCAGAGTCTAACCTTCTTTTAAAAACTTTGAAGACCCAACACCACTTGGGCCTATGTTAACACACTGTAAAAACTGGAGGTGAGCAACATCTACCCCTCCAAAGTGGGCACCCACCAGTGAATTTTATACAACCTCAATAACTTCTTCAAATCCTTGTCACCGGGGTTAAGTACCTATTGCCTTTTATCATCTTACATCCATCTGCTTTAATCATTTATTTTTACTTTTTCATATTATCTTCTGGCCCAGTAAGCAAAGCATTTGTGTTTGTTGAGTCCAGCTTTAGTAAGTATTTGGCCACACCTTTAATTTCAAAGTCAGAAAAGCCCTTCCCTACTGCAAATGGTTGTCCATACTGCAGGGAGAGTGTCTCTTTTGAAACAGTGAAGTCAAATCATGTTACTGCTATGTTCAAAGCCCTCTCATTTTCTGTAGGTCCAAAGTCCTTACTCTGCCCTAACACCTCCCACCTCCATGACTCTGCTCCCTCCCCGCTGCTCTCCCCTGGCTCATTCTGCCTTAGTCGCACCACATCTCCTTGCTGTTCCTCAAACTCCTGTCTCACAGCCTTTTGTACTCCTTGTTCCTTCTGCCAGTGTTCTTTCCCTAGATATGCCATTGCTCAGAAGTCACTTTTTCACTGAGATCTCCTCTGACTATATTCTTTATATTTGCAAACTCCCAACAGATCAACAACCCCATTCTTTCTTCCCCACCTTATTTTTCTCCATAGCACATATAAATATAGGTATGGCATATTTTTAAGCATATTTTCGTACGTTTATTCTCTCTCTGCTCCTGTCAGAGGCGTGTGAACCAGAGCAACTCCATCTTGAATAGGAGCTGGATAAATAGGGCTGAGACCTACGGGGCTGCATTCCCAGATGATTAAAGCATTCTAAGTCATAGGATGAGATAGGAGGTCAGCACAAGATACAGGTCATAAAGACATTGCTGATAACACAGGTTGTAGTAAAGAAGCCAACTAAATCCTAGCAAAACCAAGCTAGCCACAGGAGTGACCTCCGGTTGTCCTCACTGCTTCACTCCCACCAGTGCCATGACAGTTTACAGATGCCATGGCAACATCAGAAAGTTACCCTATATGGTCTAAAAAGGGGAGGCATGAACAATTCATCCCTTGAATAACCATAAAAATGGGCGACCAACAGCCTTCAGGGCTGCTCTATGGAGCAGCCATTCTCTCATTCCTTCACTTTCCTAATATACTTGCTTTCACTTTACAGACTCGCCCTGAGATCCAAGATCCCTCTCTTGGGGTCTGGATTGGAATCCCTTTCCTGTAACACTCCCACTAAAATGCCTTCCCATGAGGCTATTTTGTCGGTTGCTTATCCCCATCTGGCTGCTGTGTTCTCGGCAACTAGAACAGCTCTGAGAGCATAGTATGCATTCAATTAATATTTATTGAAATAGAAACAGAATGAATACAATTCTGGTTTTATTTTCTGAAGAGCCTCATGTGTTATTTGCACTCACAAAGACAAAGATTTCTGCTGTCTTTTAGGTGGCACATAAACAGCTAAGGTATATAATAAGGTAAAATTAAAATATGTCTATACAAATTGGAAGAAATTTATCTTAATGAACATTTAATAATATTCTAAAGCAGATGAAGGGGATCAGACTATGCCATCCCCAAATATTCCACTTTGGTATAAGGATTATTTTGAGTTGAAGGCAATTAAGAAACCAGCAAACACAGAAGGAGCTCTCTCTGTTTTCCTCTTTTGTGCCTAAAAGTTGGGCATAAATTTCACTTTTGTAAGATAAATTAATATTTGTAAAGGAAATTTACATGGGTAAAAGTGTTCTCTCCTGTACCAAAAAGAAGAAAATGAGACAGCTCTTACTACTGGAGGGACAAACTTTACTAAACAGTCCTTATTTATCATACATTTCCTAGTCAATTTACCTGCTTCAGTCCAAACTTCCTTTCCCTTTGTCTAAAATCTTCTCTATACTTTGTTACTCTTTGTTAAAAAGGTACTTAAGCCCCTGGGTCTAACTCCCTCTTTGGGGTTTTTGCTGCTTTTCTGGGAAACGCCTGTGTGTGAAATAAACAACTTCTGTCAATCTGTCTTCCCTCAGTTTAATTCACAGTCCCCAGCTCCATAACCTAAGGGGGAAAATAAAAGTTTTTCTTCACTTACACAGAGATACAATTTAATTCAGTATGGCCACCGAAATTAAAGTATAGGAATGCTGTGAGTTCAAAAGCTTGTGCTACTCAGCAATTGTTTTCTAATCAATTTTCTCCTCTCTCTCTCTGTCACATACACATGCACACATACACATACACAGTGCATACACACAAACCTACACACAGATGGTGGTAAGAAAGCAGATGGATGAAATTTTAAATATGAATAAAAATAAAATACCTAGGTTGGGCACAGTGGCTCAATCCCAGCACTTTGGGAGGCCAAGGCGGATGGATCATTTGAGGTTAGGAGTTTGAGATCAGCCTGACCAACATTGTGAAACCCCGTCTCCACTAAAAATACAAAAAAATTAGCCAGACATGGTGGTACGGGCCTGTAATCCCAGCTAATCTGGAGGCTGAGACATGAGAATCACTTGAACCTGGGAGGCGGAGGTTGCAGTGAGCCAAGATTGCACCACTGCACTCCAGCCTGGGCAACAGAATAAGACTCTGTCTCAAAAAAATGAATAAAATAAAATAAAATACCTAAGTTAGGAGAGAATTTTTTTCGTAAGCAAGTAAGATCCAATACTCAAAATGTAAAAAAAAAAACAAACAAACAAACAAAAAAAAACGGCCCAAGCCTAATTTCCAGTATATATCTGCCAACTATGACTCTTTAGATTCTTATTACCTTTTCTTCTTCTTTTATCAGATTTCACTCAAAAACTTTCTCCTCTGTTCTCTGGCAGGTAGGAGCACTGCCCTAGCACTAATTTAAAGAGAACCTTACACACCATTGATATGTAAATTCTGATTGCCAAAGCTCAAATACTCTTCATTCCCATATACTAATATAAAAATGGGTTGTTACCTCTGTTCTGTGTTTGAGAAGCTAAAACCCAACGGTGTGAATTGTAGGAGTTAATTCAGAAGTTTAGAGAGCTTGTTTTTTTTTTTTTTTTTTTTTTTTTTTTTTTTTTGAAACGGGAGCCTCGCTCTGTCGCCCTGCCACTCTGGAGTGCAGTGGCCGGATCTCAGCTCACTGCAAGCTCCGCCTCCCGGGTTTACGCCATTCTCCTGCCTCAGCCTCCCGAGTAGCTGGGACTACAGGCGCCCGCCACCAAGCCCGGCTAGTTTTTTTGTATTTTTTTTAGTAGAGACGAGGTTTCACCATGTTAGCCAGAATGATCTCGATCTCCTGACCTCGTGATCCGCCCGTCTCGGCCTCCCAAAGTGCTGGGATTATAGGCTTGAGCCACCGCGCCCGGCCAGAGAGCTTGGACCAAGTCTACAAAATACCCTTCTGCCTAGCCATTGATTAACCAAACACTTCCACTGGGCAAGACATTTAGAACAGGATAAGCACTTGAAAAAAAAAAATGTATAATGAATTAAAATTATTGAAGTTTCCATTTATGCCTACACTTGTTACTAATACCTAAATAATACTTACTTCTCTTATTATATTGTGATGTCAGACAATAATCAATAATTCCATGTGGATAAAATAAAAATAAATAATGGCTCATAACCACACATTTAACCAGTTGTGTAATCAATTTGGGAGGCTGAATCTATTTTAATGCTAAATCATTAACACATTTCAGCTTCATTTAGTATTCTGAGAAGTATTGTATGTTTGTGAGAGAATAATTAATAGTTGTATTATTTTATCAAGCTCAAGAAAATCTCATCTGCCTAAAAATCTATTTTTCCATTTTGTCTACTGTATTGAAAGCTTTAGACTTATTTGTATTATGATTATTTTTTATCTCAGTTAAATATTTTAGGTACCGAGATGCTTATGTTGAATAGAAATGTTCTTATACCTGTGGAATTTCAAACCAAAGGAGAGTGAAAATACAAGAATAACAGCTGTTTCACTTATTTCACAGCACATTTATATAAAATTTGATTAGAAGAGATCTGTCCAGGCAATTTAGTACCATATCCAAATGTGCAATATGTACCTATGAACTACACTTATTTCTAAAAGTGACTGGAGGCAGCTTATAATTGAAATGGCTCAGGTGCAATAAGCCAAAAACCTTTAACATGCACTGAAATTACCTGTTTCCCTGCCTACTAGGTGGAGATTGATAGTATACATCTTTGTTTCGCAGAATTCACCATGGTCTGACACACTGTAAGGCCTTCATAAATATTTATGGAAATAGACCAATACAAAAAAAGCTGAATGTAGGATAGTATATGAAGACACAAGACAACAAAGAAATAAGCTAGACAGGGAAGCAATTTTAGATATTTTTAGCATACAAAGTCTAATATTGTACTCTTGGCCTTGATATTAAAAAAGCAGATGGGACATGGTGGCTCATGCCCATAAGTCCAGCATCTTGGGAGGCCAAGATAGGAGGATCACTTGAGCCCAGGAGTTCAAAACCAGTCTCGGCAATGCACGGAGACCCCATCTCTACAAAAAATAAAAATAAAAAATTAGCTAAGCATGGTGACACACACATGATTATTTAGGCCTAGGAGGTTGAGGCTGCAGTGAGCTGTGATTGCACCACCGCCCTCCAGCCTGAGTGACAGAGTGAAATCCTGTCTCAAAATAAATAAAGAAAATTAAAAATTAAAAAGGCAAGTGACATATTACCTTCCACAGATTCAAAAGAAAATGTGAGTCTGTTTTGTTGTACTCATCCAGTGATAAGAGTTTGGTGATCTTCTGGGGATTTTTTCTTATAAGGAAAGACGACTTTAAAGTTGAAACTTGTGAATCAAATGTCTGTAACCAGTTACCTGAACTATAGATTAAAAAGTAAAGAAAGCAACTGGTAACAAATGCTGAGACATTGCCTGATGTTATAGTACATGCTCAATAAAAGGTTGAATGAATCAGTAAGTGACATGTATGAGCCTGTTATTGTCATCAAGCAGCTGCTTCTGTGTTTATTGGGTCTATTACCTAGGCACTCACAAATTCTATACCTATAATCAATACGCAGTTTAAACACTTAAAAGAGTCCCTAAATTGGTATTGTTATAATAAAGGTGATCCATCTAATAAAATGTTGTGGTTTTATTCTTACCCCTTAGTGGAGTGATAATCTCTACATTTTTGGCAAAGTTGCAATATGTAATTACATTAATTTTGAGGTCATCACACACAAACATCTTATACTATATATATATAAGACGTGTATATATATACACACATAGTTCCATTTACAGTCATAAATTGAGCCTTTTCAGAATATTGCAAACTATTGTCTTTCTGCAACTACCAATGTAGGTTTTAAAAATGTATGTCCTGAGGTTTTATTTACTCCTCAGTATTGTCCAGGTTTGTGATTCCTTGCAGAAATTAAGTTGTGACTATGTTTGTTTGAGATGAATGTGCAGCATAAATTAGGCCATTTATAATCTGTGTAAATTATCCCATAATTAGAGACTTATCAACCCAAGGGGTGAGAAAACAACCTTGTTTATCTTAGCAAAGGAGTCACATCTAACTCTCTATATAATGAGTTATATGAGTTATATATAAATGCAATCACAGCTCGTACAAATGCCAACCGTACCTCATATGAGTAAAATGCTGGGTTCTTCAATTATCACAGTTCTTTCAGTATCCTCTAGAATTAAAATCTTAGTTTTGATGTATGAGAAAAATAATCAAAATACTTTTTAAATATAAAAACCCTACAGTGTCATGACTTTTTAAATACATATTTTTAACTCTAGCTGAAATGATGCATTCTGATTATGACTTTGATATGTGTCATTTGTCACTGACTACAAAACTTTTATATAAAAATCACCATGCATTTGATAACACCTTTAATACGTTGCTAAATAATTAAGTTTTAAGTGTTTAAGGAGTTACTGTATAATTGCGATTACACTTGTCTCAAGGCCTGGTTCTGGAGAAATAGCCTCACAATCTTTAATTTAATCTAAAAGGAATATGCACAGTCACCCTTGGATCAGGTGTTTACTTACTGCCTACTAACATGTAAGCTGATATTGAGAGATGACAATGTGCTAGCAGCCCTCACTCTCGGCACCTCCTCGGCCTCAGCATCCACTCTGGGAGCCCTTCAGCCGGCTGGCCGAGACCAGAGCTCGCTCCCTTTGCTTGCGGAGAGGTGTGGAAGGAGAAGCACGGGTGGGAACCGGGGCTGCGCGCCGCGCTCACAGGCCAGCACGAGTTCCTGCCCGCGCGGGCTCAGCAGGCCCCACACTCGGAGCGGCCGGCCTGCGCCGCCGGGCCAAGGCAGTGAGGGGCTTAGCACCTGGGCCAGCAGCTGCGGTGGTGCGCTGGGTCCTCCAGCAGTGCCGGCCCTGCACTGGAGTTCTCAACGGACATCAGCTGCCTCCGCGCCGGGCAGGGTTCAGGACCTGTAGCCCGCCATGCCCGAATCCCGCGCCCCGCCATGGGCTCCTGCGTGACCCAAGCCTCCCCGAGGAGCGCCGCCCCCTGCTCCTCAGCGCTCAGTCCCACCCACCGCCCAAGCACTAAGAAGTGCGGCCCGCCGCGCAGGACTGGCAGGCAGCTCCGGCGGTGACCCTGGTCCGGGGTCCAGTAGGTGAAGCCAGCTGGTCTCCTGAGTCTGGGAGGGACTTGGAGAACTTTTATGTCTAGCTAAGGGATCGTAAAGGCACCAATCGGCATTCTGTGAAATGGACCAATCAGCTCTCTGTAAAATGGACCAATCAGCAGGATGTGGGTGGGGCCAGATAAGCAAATAAAAGCAGGCTGCCTGAGCAAGTAGAGGTAACTCGTTGCGGTGCCCAGCCATATTGTGGAAGCTTTGTTCTTTCTTTCTTTATAAAAAACCTTGCTGCTGCTCACTCTTTTGGTCTATGCTGCCTTTGTGAGATGTAGCACTCACCTGCCAGGCTTTGCAGCTTCACTCCTGAAGCCAGCAAGACCACGGGAAGAAGGAGCAACTCCAGAGGCGCTGCCTTTAATAAGTGTAACACTCATCGCGAGGGTCCGCGGCTTCATTCTTGAAGTCAGCGAGACCGAGAACTCACCAATTTGGGACACAATATGATAAAAGAAAAAATAGCTACCCTGTGACTAATATCTTCAATGTAAAAATTTGCAAGTGCCTAATAACACACATATACACACAAGCTGACAGAGAACGGGAGGCGGGACCTGTGGCCAGCTCAACTTGTAATCTAAGTAGTGAGATATATAGGAATTACCTGGATTTATAGAGCCATTATTAAACAGGGTAACTACTTAGCTGGCCAGCTCCCTAGATTAATGACCTATATATTAACAAATATATCATGGCTCTAAAACTAAACTTTAGCCAGCCTCTCCAATTCATTTCACAAGTACGAATACTGTTAGCATTATATGTATATTCTTTCCTTTGCTACCCTCTTTACTACTACTACCGATATCACTGATGTACCATTCCCCACACCAAAGTATTCTGAAATTTTTTAAAGAAAATCTTAAAACTTTTCCTTTGGTATCCCCCTTTGACCAGTACTTCAAATATCACTAATTCACCACTCCCCATACCAAAGTATCTTTAAAATGAATCAACAAAGGTTATAGGACATACAAATAATCTGTTTTGCCATAATATTTTCTTGTCATGTCCAATTAGATATACATGCATGCATGTATATCTCAATTATGGTAGAGGTAAGGCATAGCACTTTCTGAGAAAGTAAACAAGTTCAAAATTGTCTTTCCTAAGAAAAATGAATTATTTTATCATGCTAACTTTGTAATTATTAACAGTGTTGCCTTTTAAAACAACATCTAGGTAGCCTTTTAATCCTAGAAACCATAAAAGAAGAAAAAACAATTTAATTCTATTAACCTACCTATATTCTTGACCTCAACTGAATCCCAAAGTAAAATTATTCTGATCAAAAATATTTGTATAAAGATGAATATACTATCTGAATTAAATAAATCTTCAAATAATATGTTACATGATATTTCTATATTTTGGTAATTTTATCTCTGCTTGTGCTATTGTAATATAATTAAAATTATACACCAAAAATTACTCTAAAATCAAAACAACATTAGTTTTGACAGTTGATATGTTGTATTTGAGTATATTAAATGTGATTTAACAATGAAACCACAATTTTTAAATGTACACTTCTAAGATTAAAAAGAGAGGAATAAGCCACAAAAATTTTATTATTAAATATAAGAATTTACTGCTGGGTTGAAATGTGTGTCAATATGTTGCTGAAAGAAAAAAAAATTATCCCTTCTTATTCACATTATCATCAGATTCAGAAACTAATTTTAATCAGGGAAGTTATATTAATTTACTTAAAAATATATTCTAGTATTTAATAAATGCAAGATATTGTTCAAGGCCCTGTAAATACAGTCGTGATTAAGCCAGGCAATACTAAGACCCGAATCTTATGGTAAATTATATTTTAGAGGAATAAAGTAAAATCTGGTAGGCAGATAATAAAATTAAAAAAAAAAAAACATAAAAAATAACATCTAGTCTTCCACAGAGAATTGAAATAGAATGATACAAAAAGGAGTAACTGGTAAACTTCTTTTTCAGAGAGCGTGTCTCCACAAAAATGATAATTATAATGAGGATTGCAGAGGAAGTTATCAGGCAAAAATGAGGAGGAGCAATCTAAGCAGAAAAAATAACTAATGCAAAGTTGGGTAAAAACTGAAAGCATTCCCCTTGAAATCCTGCACAAGACAAGGATGCCCTCTCTCATCAATCCTATTCAACATAGTACTGAAAGTCTTGGTCACAACAACCAGGCAAGAAAAACAAATAAAAGGCATCCAAATAGGAAGAGAGGAAATCAAATTATCCCTGTTTGCAGGTGTGATTCTATACCTAGAAAACCCCATAGTCTTTGTCCAAAAGCTCCTTGATCTGATAAACAACTTCAGCAGTCTCAGGATAAAAAAATCAATACATAAATATCAGTAGCATTCCTATATACCAACATCCAAGCTGAGAGTCAAATCAAGAATGCAATCCCATTCACAATAGCCATAGAAAGAATAAAATACCTAGAAATACAGCTAATCAGGAAGGTGAAAGATTCCCTACAATGAGAATTGTAAAACACTGCTCAAAGAAATCAGAGATGACACAAACAAATGCGAGAACATTCCATCCTCATGGATATGAAGAATATTGTTAAAACGCCCATATTGCCCAAAGCAATGTACAGATTCAACACTATCCCTATCAAACTACCTACAACATTCATCACACAATTAGAAAAAAAACTAGGGAACCATAGTTCTAAAATTCACATGGAACCAGAAATAGCTCACATAGCCAAGGCAATCCTAA
This sequence comes from Chlorocebus sabaeus, assembly GCF_047675955.1. NCBI lineage: Eukaryota > Metazoa > Chordata > Mammalia > Primates > Cercopithecidae > Chlorocebus > Chlorocebus sabaeus. Next base: position 7,605,202 of record NC_132910.1, read on the forward strand.
AATTCATATGAAACCAAAATAGAGCCCAAATAGCCAAGTCAATCCTAAGCAAAAAGAACAAAGCTGTAGGTATCACATTGCCTGATTTCAAACTATATTACAAGAATACAGTAACCAAAACAGCATAGCATTAGTACAAAAACAGACAAATAGACCAATGGAACAAAATAGAAAGCCTAGAAATAATACCACACATAGGTAACCATCTGATCTTTGACAAAGTTGACAAAGGCAATGGGGAAAGGACTCCCTAGTCAATAAATGTTGCTGGGATAACTAGCTAGCCATATTCAGATAATTGACATTGGACCTCTAACTACACCATATGCAAAACTCAATTAAAAATTGATTAAAGGCTCAAATGTAAAAGCTAAAACTATAAAAACTCTTGAAGATAACCTAGAAAATATCATTGAGGACACAGGCCCTGGCAAAGATTTCATAATGAAGATTGTCAAAAGCAATTGCAACAAAAACAGAAATTGACAAATGGTACCTAATTAAACTAAAGAGCTTCTGCACAGCAAAAGAAACTCTCAACAGAGTAAACTGACAACCTACAAATGGAGAAAAAATATGCAAACTATGCATTTGACAAAAGTCTAATATTCAGAATCTATGAGAAACATAAGCAAACGTACAAGCAAAAAGCAAACAACCCCATTGAACGTGGGCAAAGGACATGAACAGACTTCGCAAAAGAAGACATACATGTAGCCAATAAGCATATGAAAAAATGCTCAACATCACAAATCATCAGAGAAATGCAAATCAAAACCATCTTCTTACACCAGTAAGAATGGCTACTATTAAAAAGTCAAAAAATAACACATGCTGGAGAGGTTGCAGAGAAAAGAGAACACTTATACATTCTTGGTGGAAATGTAAATTTATTCAGCCACTGTATGAAACAGTTTGGCGATTTCTCAAAGAACTGAAAGAAGAAATATCATTTGACCCGGTAACCCTATTATTGGGTATATACCGAAAGGAATACAAATTGTTCTACTGTAAAGAGGCATTCATGTGTATATTCACTGCAGCAGTTTTCACAATAGCAAATATATGGAATCAACCTAAATGGCCATCAATGGTAGACTGGATAACATGGTACATATACACCATGGAAAACTATGCAGCCATAAAAAAAGAATGAGATCATGTTCTTTGCAGTAACATGGATGGAGCTTGAGGACATTATCCTAAGCAAACTAACACAAGAGCAGAAAACCAAATACCACATACTCTCACTTAAAGTGGGAGTTAAACATACAGACACAAAGAAGGGAAAAACAAACATTGGTGCCTACTTGAGGGCTGGGTGAGAGAAGGGTGAGGATTGAAAAACTACCTATCAGGCACTATGCTTATTACCCTGTGACAAAATAATCTGTGCACCAAATTCCTGTGACATGAAATTTACCTATATAACAAACCTGTGCATGTATCCCTAAAATTAAAAAAAAAGTAAAAAAAGAAAAGAAAAGAAAAGAAAAAGAAACCCAGAAAATCATTATGGCTGATAGATACACAGAAAGCAATGGTGTGCTGGTAAATATTTAACAACTGGTTCTTTAGAAAAACACATGTATGTATTCAGAAATGTACATTAAATTTATTATAATTTTACTGATGTAAAATATGTAAAGTACATAATCTGCAAACAATAAAGAAATGCACAATGCTTTCTATAGTAATTTCTATACAGCTAATTGATTCTCTTGGAATATTTTCACTGAGTTTTGATGAACTCCTGTATCTGTTATCAAACTATGGTTGTAACTGATAAATGAGTTTAGTTCTGAAATAAACATTTTTTGATATTTTTGTTTACTTTCATGAGCAAGATGAAAGTGAAACAAAAAGACATACGGTGGAACTTCACTTGCTCATCAGTGATGTGAATAACTTTTTTGCTGCATTGCACAAGTTTCCAAATACTGGAATATTTCTTCAATTTTTTTGTGCTATTCACAATGTAACAGCTATAGACACACCCTTTTAACTTTAGTCTGCATTTTAAACATTTTCTCATATCTAGACAATCAACAAATCATCAAATGAAACTCTATTTTCTAATACGTGCCAATTTCTGCGGTGTAAATACTCCCTTCAGGGTTGATTTCTGGCTATAAACATGACTTCATTGAACATGCAGTTGGGAAAGGATGTGCAGTAGTACAGCATTATATAGTATTTCTACTGTACACATACAATATATAAAAAGACACCAAAAGCATTGAGAATAGTAAAATATAGTAAAAATAACTAGGAAATAATGACCTTGGAGTAGTTATTATATTTCCTTATAATGCAATCTAGTTAATTGTAAGATTATACAATATTTGTAATAGTTGGTTTTAACAACTGGCTTGCAAAATTCCTGAAAATTTAACAACTGGTTCTCACAGGTCAAGTGTGCAAGCCAGCTTGAGCACACTGGTGTAATATAGACATATAGTAATATTAATGAGGCTGCAGATGTAAACAGAGACATATCTGGCAAGGGCTTTGTAAACCAATGCAGGGAGTTTTTATTTCATCCAAAGAGTAAAGTTAAGCCATCAGAGAGTTGAAATCCAGAGAGAGAGATATGACTCAATTTGTGTTTTAAAATGTTCCCTCTCAGTGCTCTGGAGAATTAATTTCAAGCAGGTAAGAGCAGAACAGTGACACCAGCCAGAAGCTACTGGAAATAGTCTAGGCAAGAGATAACCAGGGCTTAGACAAGAATGGGGATGATGATTTGGAGGCAGACTGACAGTGCTTATTGATGGTTTGAGGTGGGGGCAGCACAATCCTTAGATTAAACCAAGAGGACCCACATATCACAGTCATAAAAACATAGAAAGTTTTTGTTGTTGTTGTTGTTGTTATAAGAAAGATTTTTGAAACCTTAAACACCAAGCATAATTACACAGAGAGAGAAAGAAGCCCCATGCGGTGGCTGACGCCTGTAATCCCAGCAGTTTGGGAGGCCACGGCAGGAAGATCACCTGAGGTCAGGAGTTTGAGACCAGCCTGGCCAACATGGCGAAACCCTGCCTCTACTAAAAAATACAAAAATTAGCCGAGTGTGGTGGCGTGCGCCTGTAGTCCCAGGTACTCAGGAAGCTGAGGCAGGAGAATCGCTTGAACTCGGGAGGCGGAGGTTGCAGTGAGCGGAGATGGCGCCGCTGCATTCCAGCCTGGGAAACAGAGTAAGACTCAAAGCGAGAAAGACAGGGAGAAAAGCTGAACTGGCTCCGTGAGGCGGAGGAAATGCGTTTGAGAGCTAATGAGCAGGGCTGAGGGTGGAAGGTGGCTATGGGAGGAACAAATCATGGTTTGTGCAGTAGAAAATCAGCAAAGGAGTGGCTACTTTTGTTTTAAGTTGGCTTTCTGGCCGGGCACAAGGGCTCATGCCTGTAATCACAACACTCTGGGAGGCCGTGGTGGGCGGATCACTTTGAGGTCAGGAGTTCAAGACCAGCCTAGCCAACATGATGAAACCCCATATCTGCTAAAAACACAAAAATTAGCCAGGCGTGGTGGTGCGCCCCTATAATCCCAGCTACTCAGGAGGCTGATGCAGGAGAATCTCTCCATCCCAGGAGGCAGAGGTTTCAGTGAGCCAAGATTGTGCCACTGCACAGTGACAGAGTTAGACCCTGTCACAAAAATATATAATATGATATGATATGATATAATATGATATGATATAATATAATATAATATAAACTTGACTTTCTAAAATCACCTGAAGTCAGTGTCTAGGCAGTTATTTGTCTCTTCTCTGCTTGGAAGATCCTGAACAGTCTGGAAATCCTGTGTTGGAAAAGTAAGATATGAAAGAGAGGCACTACCCCCACCTCTGTCTCTAGGGTTTCATTAGGTCAGTCCTAGCTCTGGGTGGATCCTGAGCTGAACCCAGCTTCTACTTTTTCCTGCCACATACATCAGTACTAACCAGGTTTGTCAGGGTTGACCCTACAAGGAAGGGAACTCCTTTTGCCTCCAGATTTCAGAATGATAACTTCAGTGGGAACATGGGCTGGGTCACGGGGATAGTTTGGTCTGTAATTTTTAACTACAACTGACGATATGCAGGCTTCCATTTAAACTCCTATTTTATGTCCCACAAATGTTAAGGACAATGCGGGAGGAGAGGTAAAGGAAAAAGAAAAGTCCAAGATTACTTCTAGATTTTTGACCAGATATCAGCATGATTCACTTGATCAACTTCCCACAAATCAATCTAAGTTCAACAAACTTCCAGTCAAAATCCAATTATACTTTTAAAGAGGAATTTGACAATGTGTTTTGACATTTTTAAGTTAATTCTGAAAAAGAAGAGTAAAATAAAAAAATACTTGTTAATGAAAGTATTAAGCCATATTGTAAAGTGATAGTGAAATAGATACAGACTAATGAAGCAGTGAAAGAGAATAAAGAGTTTATGAATACATGGGAATTTGTTATAAACAACAAGCATCATAAATCATTGCAAAGAGGTTCCATTGTTTGGTAATATATGTTGAAAAAATAAGACTCGCTCCATAAACAATGTATTTCTAACTCATAAAATATAAAAACTTCAAATTAATGTATTTAAGTTCTTAATGTGATTATAAATGTGAAAAGTAAAATATTTGTGATACTGGGTAAAGAATGATGTCTAAGCTAATACTTGCAAATATAAAACCAAAAGGGAAAAAACAGAATTTTCTGATTACATCTCAGTGAAAGATTGCTGTCCACATGTATCTAAAGGGAGACAGAGAGGAAGAAGCTATTTGCACATTTGAAAATGGCAAAGACTCTGACTTACCATCAGTAGTTCTTACAAGATAGGGTTAAAAAAATACAAAGAGAAAAAATAGGTAAAGACTATAAAGAGTAAATTTACAGAAGGAGTTTTCCAAATAGCTAATTGGTATTGAAGAAAAGTTCATTCTCTTTAGTAATCAGAGAAATGCAAATCAAAACAATGAGATACTACCTAATGTCTCTCAGGTATATAAAAAAATCAGAAAATTGAACGCTATTAAGCTTGGGTGCAACTACGAAGAAAGGGGAGCTGACTCACTGTGCAAGTGAAAACTGATGCAGTCATTCTGGAGTATAGTCAATGCTGCTCAATAGTGAAGTTATCTACATGTATAATCTAGTCCTAAATATATTACCAAGGAAACTCACACTGATCCACAAAAAGACATCCAGGACAATGCTTATCACATTGTTTTTGATTGTAAAGAGTTAGCAGCATCCTAAGTAGTTCCATCACTTAAGCAGACTGTGATATACACACAGAGTGGACTAATATGAGCAGACAGAATCTCAAGGAGACCGGATGGGTAAAATGCCTAAGATGAATGATGATACATCAGCAAAATATTCAAATAATGGAATATGTTGAAATTAAAATCACTGAAAAAACTTTATAGCAATACGGATGCAGTTTGAATATAGCATCATGTGAAAAAAGTAGTAAATAAGATGAATAGCACAACACCACCTATGCATTTATGCATGGTTAAAAACATGAAGCATTTTCTATTGTATTAAGGCTGCATGTATGTTTAAGTAAACTTTGAAAGTAAGACTGGAAGAATAAACATTAAGTATACTAGAGTGAGGCGGTAGAATGAACTTGAAAATGGAAGAAGAGAATGTATTAAGTTTTCTATCGCTGCAGTAACAAATTACCACAAAGTATGTGGCTTACTACAACACAAATTTTATTATCTTCTAGTTCTGTAGGTCAAAAATCTGACATGCTTCTCTCTGGGCTAAAATCAGCCAGTCAGGAAGGCTATGTTCCTTTCTCTGCCAGCAAGGGAGCATTCTAGCTTTTAGAAGCTCCCTTTCTCCATCTTCAAAGATGGTGAACATTACATCCCATTGTGCCTTTCTCCCTTCTTCTTCTCACTCTCCCCTTAGCCTCCTGCTTCCACTTTTAAGGGTCATTGAGATTACAATGAACCCATCTAGATAATCCAGGATAATCTGCCTACCTCAATGTCCTTAATTTAACCACACCTGCAAAGTCCTTTATGCCATGTAAAATTAGAAATTCTCAGGTTCCAGGGATTCAAATATGGATATTTCTGGGGAAGCAGAGGTGGGGGGAGGGGTGGGGGGGATTATTCTGCTTACCATAGAGAAAGGTATTAATAAATACATAAAAAAAATACTGAACAAGTTGGGAAGAATGATAATATTGTGCCATCCAATGAGGGATAAAATCAACTCAATTCTGTGAGTCTGACCAAAAAATAGAGTAAAAAAAGTGGAAGATGGGACTAAGGAGTTGTTAATGGTGTCATAGGATGCTGAGAAGTCAACTAGAATAAGGTAGAGGAAACGAACATTGAATACAGCAAAACAGAAATACTTGACCTTAATAAAAGCAATCTTAGTATGGCATTAGCAAAGAATGTAGGATTAAAGTGTATTGAAGAGAGGATGTGAGGTGAGGGAATGGTAAGAAAGCACAGTCACACTTCCATAAACATTTATTTGTGTTATGCAAAAATCTCTTTCTAGCAGAAATAAAATGCCACAAAATAGGGAGTGCATTAAAGTAAATCATTCCATCCCCTTAATGGATTATGATGCATAAGCAACTGCTACAAACACTTTCAAAGAGTCTGATGTTCTCAAAAGAAAAAAAAAGGCAGATAAAGCATGCTTATGTAGTACAATCGCAACTGCATTAAAAGAAATAAATGCATAGATAAAATGAGAAAATACATGCAAGCCTCCATAGTGGTTGTCTTTATCAGGTTGATATGTAGATTTTTGTCTTTTAAAATTTGCTTTATTTTGTTAATTATCTATTATGGACAGAAATTATTTTTCAATTCTCAGAAAATGTTTAGACATAGGGGAACTTTTTGCAGCTGTTTTTATTTGAGCAGCTACAAACAAAATGTAAATATTTCACCTAAAATGTATATTTGTTCACAGTAAATAAATTGTAAAACTTGATTAGAAATGGAACCAAGATTCACTAAATTGGTCTCAGCCCATTAACTATGAGGAAGTTACATAAAACCTCTAGGCTACAATTTCCTCCGGATTGCAGCTATGATCCCAAAGGTTCTTTTTAGCTTAAACATTTTATGAGAGTATCCAGATTCCAGTTACAGTCTTATAGTAACATAGTCATCTCTACTTACCTAAAAATCTATGTAATTAACTTAGATTAAAAATTATCAGGAAAAAAGGGAAAATCTCTTGAACTACTTCTAATAATCAGAGTTTGTTAAAGTGTGGATAAATAGGCCACAACCCCATATAATGTTATCACAAAACACGGTGATAGTCACATAGAGAATAAAACAATTTAAAATGGTTTCAAAAACTCAATGAGCTCAGTTACTGAAATACTAGTGTGTGTGTGCATGTGTGTATATATATGTACACACATATATATCTAAGGCTCAAAAAATTCACTTGCCTGGTTGGTTGCCTTTCTTTACTTGCTGCGATAAGATTATTTGCTGCGATAAGAGAGAAAGGCCACACATAAAGCCACAAGGGAACACAGGATAATCAATGAATTATCTTTTTTAGCAGAGAGCTCCCTCTGGAAATGTAGCGAGGAATTGCTCTCCAGGCAACCAAGCTGAATAAGCTCCCATTTCTACCTTCTGGCTTTCTTAGGAGCAGCTTTCTGGTCGTAATGACTTTGGAGTTCAGCTATCACATGGGACCAAACCACCCTTAGTGAAGAATGTCAATACTTCATTTCCAGTTCTTTCTGTTGATATTTCCTTAGACACACAGGCTTTCAAAGATATAAAATGGCAGCCTGCATGCATGGGATTACAGGAAAGTCCATTACAATGTCTGGCTAAAAGAGTCAACTACATGTGACTTGTCCAGGTGTCAGAAAAAGAAAAAGAAAAAGAAAAAGAAACATCTAGCAGAAAACAGCATCTGCTGCACTCCTGCCCTCACTGACAGTCAGCTGTTTTCAGTTATTCTCACCTGCTGTACAGGTTCTCTCAGGGTGAATTCTCACCAGGGGTGAAACAAATAAAGACAACCAAGACTGAGCAATCAAGCTGCTTCAGTACTTTTCTTTTGCTGCTGGGGCCACGAACTCCTTCTACCCATCTCACCCGGGATCTTTCACTTCCTATAACTCTCCGGGCTGCCAGCAGTTTCTGTGAACTTTGGAGTGCCCCTCTTACCCTGCCTCTGATAACAGTGTCCTACTGGTTTCTGCTTACCAAGCCTCTCGCACCTTACCTCCTCAGCTCAGCTGATCATAATTGCATTGTGACTAAACACATATAGCTATTTTTTTTCTTTTGGGGAATATGTTCTATACCAAATTTAGCCTTTGACCAAAGTCCAGTGAAATGACCGTTTTATGTTTTAACTTCTTTTGTATACCCAAGGATGCCCCTTGCTGTTCTTAATGGTTGTAGTAATCAGTAAATCCTGATAGGCACATGTTTAATGTTTTTTGGTGTGTTCCTTTAATATATCAGCCTGGGCATTAAATTTACATTAAACTTCAAGCACAATGAACTTAACCTTAAAACTGTGTTCTATTGTCAAATTTTGTCCCTAAAAGTATTGCTATATTCAATCCAGTTTTAGGAATGTGCTTAATAATTTTAATGTCTAAAGGATATGGAAATCTTATATCCCTCGAAGAAAATCCATTGCATTTTTTTTCTTTCTTCTTCTTCTTCTCCTTCCTCTTCTTCTTCTTCTTCTTTTTTTTTTTTTTTTTTTTTTTTTTTTTGAGACAGAGGCTTGCTCTGTCAACCAGGCTGGAGTGCAGTGGCAAAATCTTGGCTCACCGCAACCTCCGCCTTCTGAGTTCAAGTGATTCTCCTACCTCAGCCTCCTGGGTAGCTGGGATTACAGGCATGTGCCACTACATCCAGCTAATTTTTGTATTTTTAGTAGAGACGGGGTTTCTCCTAATTGGCCAGGCTGGTGTTGAACTCCTGACCTCAAGTGATCCACCTGCCTCGGCCTACCAAAGGGCTGGGATTACAGGTGTGAGCCAACACGCCTGGCAGATTTCTACTGTATTTAAGTCAGTATTGGGTTTTAACATGTGGTAAAGTGATAAATATTTCAGACTTTTAGGGAAGATTCCCTGAGCTCAGATCTTTAGCCCGATATGACTTCGGACAAGTTATGTAATTTCTTTATTTGTAAAAGGGGTAATAATGGTACTTACTTCAAAGATTGGTTATGAATTAATAAATGCGTAGTGCTTAAAAATGTACCTGACATTATTTTTTTCCCAAGATGGCGGCCTAGGGAATGCTTAGTTCAGATGCCAGTTCTCCTTAAGAAGAAGATAAAAGTTGTAGGTGAATGGTCATAATTTGAGCCAGGTCCTGTCAGAGAGCCCATGGGAAGAAGCCAGGGCACAGAAAAGGGAAGGAGAAAGGCTCTGGCGGAGACAGTCCCCTGAGGGACTTGGAGCCCTGTGGGAAGGGTAGGTGGGAGTGTTTCTCTGCTCCCCTAACCCCTGCAACAATATGCTTATCACCAAATTGTCGCAGAGAAAGTCTGCCCTTGGGACCGTGGGCAACACTCTCAGTGGTGATTTGTGAACTTCCCAGAGACAGAGCACCAAGTAGCCAGCTTGGACAGGTACACTGGCTGTCCCCCTCAGGCCTCAACTGAGACGATGCACACCACACTGGTTGTGTACCCACAGTAGGCTACTGCTGGGTCTTAGAAACCTCAGACTTTCTGTCACCACATCACCTGATCCCCTACAGAAAGACCACCGAGCACACTACGACTTTTGCAACTGCAGGGGACTAGCAGGTCTTTGGAGAGTTATGAGGCCCCTGAAGATCTAACACTCAGTGAGGGCCACTCATAGGAGATAGGGGAGTGCAGCCTGCCAAAGCCCACAAGGCATTGTCAATTGTACTGGTAACTAGGAATAGATGTGAAGAGAAGGCCGTCTTCTGTTCCCCAGCCCACTGTGACAGACACAGCAGAGGATCTCCTCACTAGGGGCTGGCATCAGTGCTCCTAGAGACAGCCAGTCTGTGCATTTTGTGGCAGCTGCACCCCTACCAAAAGTAAGCTAGCACTGCACAGGTTTGCATGAAGGGTGTAGCCCATCTTTCCCTCCCTACTCAAAGCACTAGCTTGTGTAGGGGGCAACACAGGGCAAAATAGTCACAGAGCTGTCAGTTCTGGACTGGGGGAAGGGACTCTGCCCTGAGCCCATTTTGGTGGTAGCCAGAGACAAAGAACAGTCTATATGAGCTGAAAGTCATGATCCCTGTGACAGGGATGGAATAGGAAAGTTGATTACATTCCTGCCTGCACAGGACAAGAAGCTGGTGCAGCCACGCCTACCACCCCTGCTCCTGAGACTTCAATGCAACCCATCGCAATCTTCCCCAGCCACCCCCAGTCAGGGCAGGGGCTTCCATTCATTGTCAGATTATTCAAGGGCACATGCCCATCTACTGAACTGGAGATTAAACTGTACCACCAAATAAAAACCTGCTATCAGGCCGGGTATGGTGGCTCACGTCTGTAATCCCAGCACTTTGGGAGGCCGAGGTGGGCGGATCACCAGAAGTAGGGAGTTTGACCAGCCTGACCAACATGGAGAAACCCCGTCTCTACTAAAAATACAAAAACATTAGCCAGGCGTGGTGGCGCATGCCGGTAATCCCAGCTCCTCGGGAAGCTGAAGCAGAATTGCTTGAAGTTGGGAGGTAGAGGTTATGGTGAGCTAAGATCGCACCATTACACTCTAGCCTGTGCAACAAGAGCGAAACTCCATCTCAACAAACAAACAAACAAAAAAAATAAAAATAAAGTCCTGCTATCAGAAGGGCATAGTCCTAGTATATGAGATAAACTCCCTAAGACCCCCACACTCTCAGACCTGCAGAAGATAGTGTGTCAACTCGCACATCCAACACATCACTACAACAAGCATCATTTGAGAAAGCCACTACGTAGAAAAAAGCTATTTACAAGAAAGGAACACATAAAGAGTCTTAGCCCCCTGAAAACACCTAGAAAAGAAGCCAAAATATACACAACAAATACTACAGACATGGCCTCAAGGGGAAAAATGTTTTTTTTTTTCTTTTCAAATTTTCCATCCAACTGAAGCCATTTCAAAAATAAGAAGCGATTGCTTCTACTGATGAGAAGGAATCCATGTAAAAACTCCATCAGTACAAAAACACAGATTATTTAGAGACCTCCAAAGGATTGTACCAGCTCTCAGGCAATGACTCCTCACCAAAATGAAAATTCTGAAATGGCAGATGAAGAATTTTAAAAAATGGATTGCAAGGAAGCTTGATGAGATCTATGGGAAGGTCAAAAACCAGTACAAAGAAACCAGAAATACAATTTAGGATATGAAAGACAAGATAGCTAGAATAAGGATAGAGGAAACAAACACCGAATTTGGATTTAGTAAAATGGAAACACTTGATCTTAATAGAAGCAATCTTAGTGTAGTGATAGTGAAGAATGAAGAATTAAATGTCTCTCTCTATACAGAACATTGGGAATTTAAAGATTCACTAAAGGAACTCCAAAATACAGTTGGAGGCCTAGATGATAGATTAGACCAAGTAGAAGAAGAAAGAATTTCAGAGACTGGAGACCCGTCTTTTGAATTAAGCCAGACAAAAATAAAAATAAAGATTTTTTTTTAATGAACAAAGCCTTTGAGAAATATAAAAGTATTTAAAGTGACCAAACCTATTACTTGTAGGCATTGCTGAGAGAGAAGAAGAAAAAACAAGCAATTTGGAAAACATATTTGAGTGAATAATTCAAGAAAATATCCCTAACCTTGCCTGAGAGGTAAATATCCAGATACAAGAAATCAACACCTACAAGACACTACACAAGCTGAACATCACCAGAGCACACACTCATCAGACCAAAATCAATGCTGAAGAAAAAATCTTAAAAGCAGAATAGAGAAAAGGGTCAATCACTTATTAAGGAAAACCCAACAGACTAACAGCTGACTTCTCGGCAGAAACTTTACAAAACAAAACTATTACAAACCAAAACAGGTCGAGTCTCTTTTTAGACTACCTAAATTAAAAAAAAAAAAAAAAAAAAAGCAAGGCAAGAATTTCAAATCTGCCAAACTAAGCTTCATAATGAAGGAGAGATAAAGTCTTTCCCAGACAAGCAAATGCTAAGAGAATTCTTCACCACTAGACACATTCTACAAGAAATGCTCAAGTTCACAGATCTTATAAAAGCAGTTACACAATTGCGAGTACAAAGCAAGTAGTTAACAACACTATGACAGGAATAATACCTTACATATCAATATTAACTTTGAATTTAAAAAGCCTAAGTGCTCCACTTAAAAGATTTACCTGGCAAATTGAAGGGAAAAAAAGACCCTACCATCTGTTGTCTACAAGAGACCTACCTAATGTGTAATGACATCCACAGGTTCAAAGTAAAGGGGTGGAGACAGATATATTACGCAAACAGAAAACAAAAAAGAGCAGGGATGGGTATTCTTGTATCAGTTAAAAGACACTTTAAACCAACAATACTAAAAAAAGACAAAGAAAAGCATTATATAATGATAAAGCATTCAATGCAACAAGAAGATTTACCTATCCTAAATGTTAATAGATATGCACCCAACACCAGAGCACCCACATTTATATAACAAATAATACTAGACCTAACAAAAGAGACAGATATTCATACAATAATAGTGAGGAACTTCAACACCCCACTGAGAGCACCAGACAGATCATCAATGCAGAAAACAAACAAACTCAGGCTTAAACTAGACTCTTGACCAAATGAGCTGAGTAGATACCTACAGAACACTCTACCCAATAAATGTAGAATATAAATTTCCCTCATCTGCACATGGAAGATTCTCTAAAACCAACCATATGCTTAGTGATAAAGCAAGTCTCAATAAACTCAAAAGAATTGAAATAATATCAAGTATAATCTTAGACCACAGTGGAATAACATTAGAAAGCAGTACCACAGGGAACTCTCAAAACCACACAAGTACATAGAAACTAAACAACTCACTCCTGAATGACTTTTGGGTAAACAACAATATTAAGGCAGAAATAAAAAAATGTTAGAAACAAATAAAAGACATAACATACCAAAACCTCTGGAATACAGCAAAAACAGCAAAGTTTATAGTGCTAAATGCCTCTATCAAAAATATAGAAATATTTCAAATTAGCAACCTAATATTCACACCAAAAGGAACTAGAAAAATAAGAACAAACCAAACTCAAAGCTAGTAAAAGGGAAGAAATGACAAAGATCAAGAAGAACTAAATGAAATTGAGCCTAAAAATACAAAGCATAAATGAAGTAAAAAATTTGTTCTTTGAAAGGATGAACAAAATTGATAGATGTCAGCTAGATTAATGAAGAAGAAAAGATGGAAATAAGCACAATGCCAAAGAAAGACAAAAAATTATCAGAGACTATTATGAAAATCTCTATATGTATAAACTAGAAAACCTAGAGAAGTGGGTAAATTCTTGGAAACATACAATCTCACAAGACTGAACAACAAGAAAAAAAATACAATCCTGAACAGGCCAATAATTAGTTATGAAAATGAATCAGTAGTAAAAAAAAAAACTGCCAATGAGAAAAATCCCAGGACTAGGTGGATTCACACCTGAATTCTACTAGATGTACAAAGAAAAGCTGGTGCCAATCTTAATGAAACTACTGCAAAGAGTTGAGGAGAAAGTATTCCTCTCTAACACAGTCTATGAAATCAGTATCATCCTAATACCAAAATCTGGCAATGGCACAACAAATGAAAACTGCAGACCAATATCCCTGATGAACACAGATGCAAAAATCCTCAGCAAAATACTAGCAAACCAAATCCAACAGCCTATCCAAAAAATAATCCATCACGATCAAATGGTTCTTATTCCAAGGATGCAAGGATGGTTAAACATACACAATTCAGTAAATTTGATTTACTCTATACACCAAATTGAAAACAATTGCCATGTGATCATCTCAACAGATTCAGAGACAGCATTAGATAGTACCCAGCATCCCTTCTTGGAAAATCCCTCAACAAACTAGGCATCAAAAAAACATACATACTTCAATATAATATGAGTCATATATGACAAACTAATGGCCAACATTATACTGAATGGGTAAAAGTTGAAAGTATTCCCCCTAAAAACTGAAAAAAGATGAGGATGTCCACTTCTCAGCACTCCTATTCAACATGGTATTGGAAATTCTAGCCAGAGCAATCAGGCAAGAGAAAGAAATAACAGGGATCCAAATTGGAAAAGAGGAAGTTAAATTATCTCTGTTCACTGATGACATGATCTTATAAAATCTTTAAGACTCTTCCAAAAGACACCTAGACTTGATAAATGACTTCAGTAAAATTTCAAGATACAAAATTGATACACAACAATCAGTTGCATACCTATATGCCAGCAATTCTCAAGCTGAGAACAAAATTAAGAACTCAATCCCATTTAAAATAGCCATACACAAAAATAAAATATCTATGAATACATTTAATGAAGGAGTTTAAAATCCTCTGCAAGGAGAACCACAAAATACTGATGAAGGAAATTGTAGATGACATAAACCAATAGAAAACCTGTCATGCTCATGCATAGGAAGAGTCAATTATCATTAAAATGACTGTACTCCCCAAAGCAATCTAGAGATTCAATGCATTTCCTATCAAATTATCAACATCACTTTTCACAGAATTAGAAAAAAAAAAAAAAGTCTAAAATTTATATGGAACCAAAAAAGAGGCTGAATAGCTAACACATTCCTAAGCAACAAGAGCATAGCTGGAGACATCACATTTCCTGACTTCAAACCATAAGGCAAGAGTAATCAAAATGGCATGATGTTGGCATAAATGTAGATACATAGACCAGTGGAACAGAATAGAACCAAAAATAAAGCCACACAGCAACAACCAACTAATCTTTGACAAAGCTGACAAAAATAAACAATGGAGAAAGGACACCTTATGCAATAAATTGCTGCTGGGAAAGCTGGCTAGCCATATGCACAAAAATGAAACTAGGCCCTTATCTCTCACTGTATACAAAAATTAAGATGGATAAAGATGACTTAAATGCAATACCTGAAACCACAAAAACCCTAGGAGAAAATCCAGAAAAAACTCTTCTGTAAATTGGTCTAGGCAAATAATTTATGACTAAGACCTCAAAAGCAAATGCAACAAAATCAAAGTTGTGTCACCGTTACACAATACACCCATATAACAAACCTGCACATGTATCCCCTCAATCTGAAATAAAATAAAATAACAAAAAATACGTACACAGTGTATAGCATTTTTTTCACTAAGTTACTTAGTGCAGTCATTGATATTAATTTGCAAATTTTAATGCTAAAATGTCAAAAAGAGTGTCCATTTCACCAGTAATAAGTTATTTATTAGGAGAACCTTATCAGACACTTGAGTGCAAAGCTATGCTTTAGAAATCATAATATTAGAAAATTAATCCATGTAGTCATTTCAAAAAATAGAAAATAGACAACCTAACCATTTTACAATAGACATAAAAAACAATTAAGCATGGTATGATATAGAGGCTAAGGTCAGAGAACAAAGAAAAGGATCTCTGCAATTTATTTAGATTTTATTCAATGGTTTATCTTCTAGTTACTGAGGTTAGTAATAGTGAAACTAGTGAAAATAGTTACAATAAAGGTGATAGAGAAATACAAATGCTCTCAGAGAGAAAGCAATCTAGCCCAGTTTCCCAGGAAATATATATTGTCCAAGTCTAACCTAGTTCCTTTGCTTTCACAAATGAGTACTCAGACACACAGTCCAGAGGTGCTGTCCTAATTCCTGTGGTTTGGAAGTGAGTCAGAGCCAAAACCAGTCTACCTCTTCCTACAAAGATCCCATTTGCCACATCACAATGATTTCAACCTTTGAGATCTTAGGTTGAAACTACCAAGGGTGCATGTTCAAAAGCTTCATCATATATACATTTTACTGATAAGACACCCACAGAGTACAAGATTTAATTCTGGGTCTTCATTGGCCAGAAACGTCCTTATGAAAATTCTATCAACTTTCCTGTCAATTTGCTTATTCTTTTGTTTTATGGTAGATAGATTGTTCCCTAATTAAGGCTCCTTTCAGAATGTAGAGATCATGCACTACACCTTGTCCTGAGAAGTAAATCCCTTTTGCAAAGGATCCCATGTTCTTAATATCTAAAGGAACTGAGGCAAAGAAGCGGAACATAATCCAGTCCTCCTTTTCCAACTGAGTTTTCATTTCATACTTCACTACAGTTTCTCTAATCCCCACTTTCTCTTTGGGCTGCAGTGTATGCCAAACACACAGCAGGTTTAAAATCCCTGCTGATCCGTTGAGATGCTACACAGTGCATGGCAGAGTTTGGCCAGCATGTGTGTTGAGACCTTTTTAAAAAAAAAAAAAAATTAAATAAAACAGAGCCGGTGTCACTATCCGTTTTACTCTGTATTTGAGGCCACACTGAATCCCTTGGCTGCTCCCAGTAGTGCCTCTTCATCTAACAGGCATCATCCTAATTGGAAGCTGACCAAACAGCTGGATTTACAGTGAGGCATTAGCCATCAGTTGAATTCCTTATACACACACACACACACACACACACACACACACACACACCCCCACACGCATGCAGCATCCTGCAGAAACAAGACTTACAAATGAGTACTTGAAGACTCATTTCTCACTCTGACCCCTGGGGTCAATGATGTCAGAGAAACTATTTCTGAAAAGAGCTCTACAGTGGGAGTGAACAATCAGGACCAACAATAATGAGTAGCTCTTGAAGGTCACAGCTGTTGAGCAGCTAATTGTAACTTGAAAAGCGGAGTCTCAAGTTATTAATGATCTTGCTGATAAAGTTTTTTCCCACTCCAAGTCATACAAGCTTTTATTCTAACTTTGAAGATAAAGCAAAAAGCTGCTCTGGCTATAAATGCAAGACTTTTTCTGTCTAGATGCAGTCACGCATATCTGACGGCCTTCTTTCCTCACACACAGTATAAACTGGTGACCTTTGTATAAATTACGGTAAGCCTTCTGATTCCAAGATCACTCCTAAGGGAAGAGATCATCAATTCCGCCAAATATTTTGTTTTAGCTTATTGATTATTTCATGTTATAAAACAGATTGAATGATATCAAATAAGCAATTGACTCAGAGAACCACAATGATCCTTTCCTTATTTTATGTGCATGTGGTAGAACACACCACCTTCATTTGAAACACAGACACTGTATTACATACTCTAAAGTCAGGTTATGAAAGGTGAAAATAATATTTCCATAGGCTAACAAAAATTATACTGGATGATAAAAAGATTTTCCTGCTTTTCTTAATAATTACTAAGGTCACAGCAATGAAGATGTGAGGAAATCTAAAGTGTACTATTGGAAATTTAGGAAGTACATCATACATGGAAATTATATTACAACAAGCATCCTGTACACTTCAAAGATTACTGAAATCAATATTGCTCTCTCTGCTTCTTCTTATAGTTTACCTATTCATTTGTAATTTCTTCCCAAGTAGGAGTTAAATCTTCAGATTTCTATCATGGGTCTAGATGCAGTCATTTATGTACACACAGTAGGTGCATAGTCAATGCTTGCCGAAGGAGGGAAACAAAATGCCATAATCATAATGTCTTTCCTGCTGGAAGGTTGTTCATCGCTCTCACCACAGCAAGCCACTAAGGCTCTTGAATGAATCCCTGTGGCTGCTACAGAATGATGCAAGGCACTCACCTCTTTTCCCTTTCCACAATCCCAAGGGGATTAGTGAGCAACTTCTACAAAGCCCAGAAGCAAACAACTGAAATGTGAACTTTAGCCTGTTAGTGTAATGCAAGTTGGACTAGGGGAAAACAAAACAAAACAAAACACCCTTGTTTCCTGAAGGATGTAGGTAGGAGCAATGCACCTAATTATTTTTACCAAGATTCAGGTCTGTGAAAGAACATATATGCACACACATACACTCATTTTCTTTGCTTTTATTTGCTCAACAGGCTTGAAGTGATATGCCAATATAATCATCGCAATATGTTTTCAGCAACTTCATGTTTTCATAGGTGGTATTCTATAAATCACAAATATTTTGCTATTTGCATTACAATTAATAACCAGTAAGGAAATACGTATTGAGTTAACACTATGAGCCATGGATTATATTAAGAACTCTGGCAAATATATGATAAAGCACAGGCCCTTACCTCAAGGATTTTATAACCAAATAAAGAAGAAAAATACACATAGCCATAATTAAAGAGAATGTGATAAGTTCTCTAGTACAGTTAAGCGCCAAGTGTTGCCATCTACATTTATACTAATGTCCATAAACTGCCAAAAATACATGGAAGAATATGTTTCCAATATTCTTGCTTCTCCATACACCCATAAGAGTGAGGAAGTTTTCAACAGCTCAAGCCACTTAATCACCTATCAAATCTCTTGCTATTTTCAAAATTAATGAGGCAATATAGAGAGCTGGTAGTATCATATTTGCAGTAGAATCAAATCATCTAAGCTGGGGTGCAGGGAAACTTAAATAATGAATTACTATATTATCCCATCCCCTCAGAAATGGAATAACAACAAAAATTCCAAAAGACAAAAACCTATCTCCCCACAGTCTTTTGTTTACCAGACTCAGCACTGAGCCATGGAGCTGTCTAGCCTTGATGAGAGCTGAAACAAGTACTCTCGCATTAAAAAGAAATAGTTCAAATATCCGTATACTCTGGGAAGATTTTTGTAGGGAGGGTAGCAAATCCAATTTCTATATGGCAAGACCATATAGAAACTGGTCCATATAGTTGTACCTCTTGAAAGACCCAGGGAACAGCTGACCAGCAGAGACAGACAGAAATGCTATCTGCATTTTCTTCACTATCCTTCTATATCTACACTAACACTTTTGAGACAAATCATGCACTTACGCAATATTTTCTCTGTAGATAATGTCTAGAACTGTGGCAAAATATTCTATTTAGTTTAAAACCCATTATTTTCAAAATCCCTACAGAACTGGCTCATGAACCCCTGGAAATACATCATACTGAAAACTAAAATCATTAATTTCCTTAGAAATTAGTATTCCTTGCCAACTCTTTATTCCAATGTACAGATAAGGAATACAAACATAGGTTGAATTTAAAGCCATAAAATACTTTTAAAATCACATGTAGTGATTTCAAAGCCCTTTATTTAATATACTCAATTCTAAAGAAATTAATAAAAGCACTTTTAGTTTCTTTAATTTTAAATCTATGGTCATAATATCTTAAATATTTTGTCCCAAGTATAAATTAAAACTTCAATTTTGCACATTTTAAAGCAGTTAATGCATACACTTATGCTAAACTTGCATTTAGAAGCATTTGTAATGAAAAAAAAAGTGGTCTTCAGGGCAGAAGTCTTATGAATAGCCTTAAAGAAGTAAAACGCTTTATATATCATTCCATAAATGTCAAATAATTTCAAATTTAGCAAGAGCTTTACAAATAATCTAGCCATAATCCACTAACTAACAGATGAGATATTAAATAATTTACTTCAATTTACATAGTTTTATAAGTAGCAGATGTTGGATTATAACCAAGGTGATTATATAAATTATCACCCAAATCAGGACACCTTGGGAGTGAAAGAGGACACTATTAAGGATTACTGCAGAATAGCAGGTATAAACTGAGACTCTCTGAACAAACTAGAACATATGGTTAGCCTAATTATAATACATGTAGTATAGTATTTGCTGTTTTAATTGAGAATATCCAGTCTGCTGTAGGATAAAAGAAGCAAAAGGCACAGATAAAACTTATGTATTAAATATACATACTGGATAGACAAGTAGCCTGGGAAACATATCCAGAACTCATAAGGTATACTTAGAATAGATAGTAACTTAGTAAGCTACCAACATGTTATAAAATACAGTTCTACTGAACATCAATAACAAGAATGGAACAAATAAGACTGTCACTTAGAAAAACATAAAAAGACCATAAATTTTGAATATTCATAAAGCCCAGATCATATCACCTCCAGATTGTTATTGACTCTAAATCTGTCTCATTTAGTAACATCCATTATGGCATCATTATGACCATAATGAGTTCTCTGCTTGAAAAACTCAGACATAAGCCTTCGTAGCTCACCAGGTTAAATCAGTGAGCTACAGCAGTGCTCAGTGTCTGAGTCCCAGCATCTCTCCAATAGAGTAAGCCTTATGCTACTACCTCTACCTCTAGGCACCTTCCAATTATTGAGCTTCCTTGCATATCTGGTCTTTGTAACCACACTATCAGCAGAAATAGCTGATGTGACAGAAAGTAAATCATGATATTGCAACATGGCATAAAACAAAATTAAGGAAGTGTGGTTCTTCCACCTCATGGATTTCTATCCTAATTGTGTAAACCTATCCCCATCTGCATCCTTGCCTCTGGCTAGAAAATAAACAAACCACATGATTCTAGAATTATGGCACCTTGGTCTCTTAGCCTTTCAGTTTCCTAGCTTCTATTAGAGCTTACTCAGTATGGTAGGCTATTGTTGCATCTATATAAATCCCCATATGGTGGCACATATCTCCAAAATCCCATTAATTTACTCATTCAACAATTGTGAGTACCTTCTACACAGCGTGCTCAATTCTGGGGGTTTGGGATATAAAGATGAAAGATATATCCTCTGTTCTTAAACAGAGTCCAAGGAGAAAAACAGATGAGTAAACAGACTAGGTATGATAGTGTTGTATATCCCAACCTCCAGAGACCGAGAAAGACTTCCCAGAGGAAGTGACACAGAGAACATAGAACAGAATAAACAGAGAGAAGAGAGAAGAATAGAATCACTAACACTGACTGCTTACTGCAAGTGATAGTATTTTCTAAGTAATTGATGTGAATTAACTCATGTAATACTCACAACAATCCTATGAGTTATGACTGTTATTATTTCTATTTGAAAAATAAGGGAACCAAAGCATAGTGAGGTCACACATCTTTCAAATGAGTCATGATTGGACACCCAGCATTGTGGACCAAGCATCCATCTTCTTAATCACTAAATTACATTGCTTCACACCCCAAGTGCCAAGAATTAAAAGATGACTGGAAGTTAGAATGGCAACAAAAGAGAGGGAAGGGCATGGTGGTGAGAGAACACAACCAACAAAAGTAGAGTCTGAACACAGTGTAGGCACCAGGAACTGTACAATATGATCCTGTTAAAGTGGGAAGGCCTAGTCAATGAGAGGGTTTTAAGTTATGCTTAGTTTTAAAGCTCTTACCTTATTGTCTCCTTTGCTATATTGCTCTATAACTCAAAGTCTACATCACAATCTTGTTAATGGAAAGAAAAGTAAATACATTTCATATGATTAAAAACAAAAACCAAAAGTAAGACTTGAAATTTTCAATTAATAATAATATTCTTCTAATTTACATCAACATCTTAAAAAAATTCCAAACGGAGGATTCTCTGAACTACAACAAAATCTTAAGTGGCATTCACAGTTAATCGAAAGTAGACTTCTATCCATGAGTTACCTAAACATTTCTAACTTGTTTAAATTGCACATATGTAATGATTATATATAAATTTATGGATATGTACATATGTGTATGTATGTCAATTAAAGATGAGAGGAATGCAATAATAGGTTTCACACAAGTATCTTTTCAGTAATATTATGTTGCTATAGCTGTTTCTTTAAGACGACAAAGAATTTGAGAAACAAAATATAGGTAAGAAATAATCAACAAAATAGGCCATTCAAATAATTCTGCTAGGTTATCCTCCCATTAGACATAATTATATTATTTAATATAAATGAAATGAAATTTATAAACATTAGATGGACAGAATGGTATATTTTTTTCTTTCAGATGTGAAACTATGGAAATATATTACATTTATAAGAAGTTTCCAATAAAATTGAGAAATCTATATGTTTTTGAATTCCTGATATTTTTAAATTATGAAAGTATTAATGTATTTACTTGCTGGCAGAAATAAAGATGAATAAAAATATTTCTATGTCTAAAAAATGTGTGGCAAATAATGTTGACTTACTTTTTCATATTTCAAGGCTAGTTTCAATAAATGTATCACTCATGACAAATATTTTGGCCATAGAGTAATTTTTGAATTCTAAAATGACTTTTTTAAAGTCTCAACTTTGTTTTTGCTATAGATTATTTGAAAATATATTTATATTCATCTAGTTACTGATTCAAAAATATCCCAGTGTTTCTCTACATACAAGGTATTACAACATTCCTCGAATTAAATACTTTAAACTTATTTATTTATGTATTTATTTGTTTTTTGAAGTGGAGTCTTACTCTGTTGCCCAGGCTAGACTGCAGTGGCACAATAAGGTCACTGCAACCTCAAACTCCTGGGCTCAAAATCAGACTCTTGAGTACCTGGGACTACAGGGATGCACCACCACACCCAGTTATTTTTTTCCTTTAAAAAGACCGGTTGTCATTATGTTACCTAGGCTGGTTTCAAACTTCTGGCCTCAAGTGTTCTTCCCTCCTTGACCTCCCAAAGTGTTAAGATTACAGGCATAAGCCATCATGCCCAGCTAAGTGTATTGCAGTCTTCCAACTTGTGTTCACTCCAACACTACTTTAGCCTGATGATTTACAATTAACCGATGATCAAAAGCAAAAAAAAAAAAAAAAAAAAAAGTATAACAATTTCAAAATGGAGGAAAATCACTAAATGTATTCATATTTCCTCATTTCTATCAGATAAAACTCACAAGCATAATCCTCTACTACTCGCGCTCCTTACAAATATGGCATTTATGAAAGGTCATTGAGTCAGTAATTTATCAGTGAGAATCAAACACAATCATTTTTTCATCCACTTAGTTCATGCTGTGTGATCACCCTATTACATCTGTATGAACTTTCTGTGGATTAGCATTAGCAGAGGCTGCCCGAGGGGCAAAGCGTAAGAAAAGTATGGAACTTCAGTTTACCAATTGTATCAACCCATGTCTTGATCACTCTCAACGGCTTGCATTTTTTCCTTCTCTAAGGGTGAGTGCATCCCCAGCATCCCTCCTTGTCCCTTCCCTGCTTGGGCAATCTCATCAGCCCCAATCGTCTTTATCAGCTCTGTCAGAAATTGCCAACTTTTATCGCTAATGATCATTTTTCTCTTGACAAAGATTCACATTTTCAGAATCTGCTTCACATTTACAACTCTAACTCAAGGTATCTAAGACCAACTTCACCATTATTTTTTTCCTGAAAAGGCAATGCTCCCACCTGACATCCTAATTTTGTGAATGGTACCACCCAGTCACCTCAGTATCTTTGATTCTTCCCTGGACGTCACCTCTTACATCCAATTAGTATCCCAGCAGTGCTATCTGTGCGTCTCTCACATCATTCCTCTTCTTTCCATCCCCATTGCTATCTCCCCAGTTCAGACACTCATTACTTTTCACCCTATGGCAATACCCTAACTGAGCTCTCTACTTTTAAGTCCCACTCTATCCTAACTTTTCCCACACAATCCTAGCAGGTTCTAAACTGCAACTCTAATTAGGAGCTTCCAAAGAATCCCCACTACAGACAAAATTATGTACAGAGTCTCACCCTGACATTTAAGACCCCCTTATAAGATAGCTACAAACTGCTTTTCAAACTTCCTGTCTCACTATTTCTTTCCCCATGTTCTTGTTGTTGGCTAAATTAGACTATTTGACATTTCATAAAAATGTCACAGTTCTCTCCAACTGTAATTTTATTCACATAACTCAGTTCTCTGGAACACCTTCCTCTACTACCTCTCATCTATACTTGCAAATTATCCTAGGGATTTTTTCCTCAAGAGTTAATTAAAATACTATCTTATCTAAAAGAGTGTTATCAATCCTCCTTTCTCCTTTATCCCCATCTCATACCAGGAAAGACATTTCCTTCTTCTGTAAAATATGACAGCATTTAACTGACACCATATTCCACCAAATCATAGAGTTGACTGCATACTTGGTTTACCTATTCTTTCTCTTGCCAGCAATAGATTGCAAAGTCCTTGAGAAAAGGAACAACCTTACAAAGGGTACCATAGATGTTATAGGCACAAGAAATATATGAATTAAATTACTGTCTCTCCCAAATGTTTATAATCAATGTTCAGTTACCCAAGCTATGAACCCCTGAATGTGCCCAAAATATAAAGCCAGTATTTTCAAAAATTATTTTGCTTTTCCGTAATCCATTCAGCTATATTAACAAGTAAATAAATGAATTCATTAAACATTTTTCATAGATTTTCCATTATATATCTCTGTTTTGATTATTATAAAACAGAAAGCTAAAAAAAGGGATAAACAGTAGTAGGGAACACTTAGTAGGTCTCAGGAACCACATGATTTACCATTTCACAACATCACTACAATGCATGTATTTTTATATCACACTTTATAGATGTGATAACAAAGATTTTAAGAATATAAGTCCCTGGACTTGGGTAAGATAGTTAGTGAACAGTAAAGCTGAGACTGAAACAAATCTGACTTTAAAGCCCATTTACTGCAATTCCATACCAGTAGCATCTTTGCAGCAGTAAAAATTAACTAGTGAAGAAGAATTAAAGATATGCCTAACAACCAGGAAAAAGAAATAGCTCCTTAAGCAGTAAGAATTAGAAAAAAAATCATCAATTTAATTAATTGTATATATGACAGAAAGAATAAGTTAGAACACCTAGCCAAATTTCTGCATTTCTGTACTGGAGACTTATATAAATGGGAAATGCAGATTCTAAGAACAGGAACATAAGGCAGTATACGAAAGTCTGATGTTTTATGGACATCGTCTGACTTGCCCTTTCTTTTCACCTGAATTTTGTGTTAAGACTTCTATAAATATAACGTAAGTTTCCTCTTTGTATCTGGGATACACTTCAGATCTCTATTATACCACACATTGTTTTAGGTAAGGGGATGGAGAAGAAAAAGGAAGATATTTCCTAGTAATGACTTATTCTGAGAAGTACCTGCCATTGTATAAAATGTGTTCCTTTGAAACACACATATAATACTTTGAGCAGGGCAGATGCTCAATAGTTTAAGGAGACAATTTAAAGCACATTCTTAATTAAATTTAAAACCAAAACGTTTTGAGCACTAAATGTCAAAGTTCAGCACCTATTTTCTAGTTATTAATATTCTTTGTGAAAAAATTCAGTAGTCAAAAGTATAATTTCTGTAGGTATTTTGAAAAGCTACTCACATGCCTTTTAAAGAAGGAATATAAATTGTAATTTACACCAATAGAAAAAGAGACTGAGATTATCATATTATTCTGGAAATACTTGAAGGTCAAGCTCGCACATTTATTTTCAATTGGATAACTCCTTCTGGTATTTACACCATTTAGGGGAAAAACAGGGTCTTAAAGAAATTCTTTGAAATTATCTTTAGGGCTACCAAGCATTTAAAAAAAAAAAAAATCTCAATAACTGACCTATTTCCCTAGAGGCCTATTACCTTTCTTCCCACATAAAATCATATGACCCTAGCTGCACATAAGAATTCTGAACAGTGATGTACAAAGAATGTATTATGCATATCAATTAGACTCTAAGTCTTGTCTAAAATGGCAAACCTCACTGAAAGACATAAATAAATGTGAACCGGGGCTTTTACCTGAAATAATATTACAGTGTCATATAGAAGAAGGCAGCTAACACAGCACTCTAAAAGCCACATTATATTATTCTCCTGCAGCAAAGAGATACATCCAAAAGGCTGAACTTGTAAAACAGAGTTTTCCTTTGTTGTAGCAACATTGATCCCTGTTCTTCTGTTAAAATATCTTTCACCTTCATACCTCCCCACAAATTCCTAGACTTCACCTACACACTTCAGACTACAATGTAGTAACAAAATTAGAACCACGTTTTCCAAAAGTTTAGGAGTAAGGGAAGTAAGAACATGAGAACATGCCAGAAGGATTACTCATCATTGTCACATATGCATGCACAAGCACACATACACACACACATACACACACACACACGTGCACAATTTTCAGACCAATCAAATTCAAAATCAGAAGAATAGAAATTGTTTTGTCAGGAATAAGGCTATGGATGAGTGAAAGTGGAGATTCAACACTACAACAAATATTTAAGCTGAGTTGAAGAACAGTTAGGTGGTCTATAGGACGTTCCAGCCAACAAAGGTAATACTTGCCAAAGGTATAGTGGCAAGCATGGTTTGTCTGGTAAATTGACGCAACCTCCATGTGGCTGAAGGATAAGACATGTGGTGATGATGTGATTTGGAGCAAGAGAGAAAAGTGCTTCCTACTAGCTTCATACTAGATGTAAGCCTTCTGGTTTACAGGTTTTTAAAGCAGCCTACATTTACTTCTTTCTGTTCTTCATTTAGCCCAGTGTGAATGACTTCTCTAGTTAGTGATCTCATAATGTACAAAAGAACTGGCTCCCTCCCATGATTCCCAAATCATGGTGTTAAAAGCAACCCAACAAATGAGGTTTTGCTACCCTTTTCCTGCTCCTATCAGTTTATTACATCATCGTATATAAAATTATTTAAGCTTTGCAATTGTGGTCTTGGATCTTCAACTTTGAAAGCACTTCTTTTTTGAGCACAGTTTTTATTTTCAAGAGTCTTAATCAATGCGAACATTAACCATTTCCTCAAGATAAAGCATCACTTTACACTGTCATCAAGGGACATGCTATTTAATAACCAGTTATAATTAGGCAAGAAATTAATCAAGGTTCATTTCTGAGGCATTTTCAAAAGACACATGGAGATTACTCTTTGTTATTATTTTACTGAAGTGTGTGCTATGTTACATTATTAATGAGAGCAAATACGAGCAGAGTAGTCTCCGCTTCTTTCCCAATTTTGCCTTGGAACATTGTACTAAGAACTGAATGAACGTCAAATATATCTAGGCCTGGAAAGACAGCAGAGCTCAAAATTCAGAACCAACCTTGGTTCCACTATATCCCTGCTAGGTATTACTGGGAAGTAGAGGGAAGGATTGAATGAAAATCCTGGCAGATGCCCTCATGTTTCTGGATATCTTATCACATCTGAGCCAAAAGAAGATGCCTAACAAATAATAATGCTACCTGTTTGTTTGTTTGTTTATTTATTTATTTATTTATTTATTTATTTTATTGAGAATCACTTACACTAAACACATAACATTTGTAGTTTAGTGTTTTTTTTTTTTTTTTTCCCTCAGATGTATATGTTGTATTTAAGTTATGGGTACTTAAATTTGGAGGCAGAAAGTTGGGTTTCTGTTAAATCAGTAAATGATTGGTTAACAACATCATCATTCCTTGCCTACATTCTCCATCTCCTCTAATCTTTCTTATCTCAGTAAATGGTACAACTCATTCATAATGCAATCTCTCAAGCCAGATACTTGGTTTTCTCCTTTGGGTTTTCCCTCTGTCTTACTCACATGTGCAATGAACATCTAAGTCTTATTATTTGGCCGTTATCATCACTACTGTCACTCACAGCTTGAGTCAGACCCACCAATAGAACAGACTTTTATCTATCTGCACCAATATGATGAACACTCCATTGGTCTTGAAGCCTGTCTTTGTTAATTCTTCAAATGTATCATTCCTTGCTTAATTCCTCTAAGATCAACTTAATTTTTTCCTCATTACCATCGGGAAATTTTAAACTCCTCATAATGTTATACCATTATGCTCTTCCTGGCCAGATCTCTGACCACTTCTCCAGATCATTTCTAGACTGATACCTAGAAATTATCCTTGGGACTTCTGTGCTCCAATCATCCTGAAGTAGGTCTTTGTGTTGCTGTTTCCTCTACTCAGAATAGTATCTTTCTTCTTCCATATCTGTGCTTGGCGAACTACTACTTGTCTGTCAGGTTGCAGCTTAGAGACCACTTTATCTTCAGGGACACCTTCTCTAACTGCCAGCAGATAATCCCCTTACATGCTCCACAGGACTTTATGCTCACCCCTATAATAGGTATTCCTAGTATTGCCTCTGTTACACAACTGCTACTGTGTGGGCTCTGGGCCAGGGAATGGCTAGTGACATGAGTAATTATGTAAGGGATATTTACCTAACACAATGGGGATTAAATTTCCTTTCTTAGAAATCTGTACTAAGAGGCAAGAAGGATAGTACCAGTTGGTTGTTTGTGCTCTGGCGGGGAGGAGTGGTGTGCAATTCATGTTGACAGTGACTTATAATGACAATGAACAGATAAAGCTGTTGGAAGGATTAAGAAAAGCAGAAGAAAAATTGGTTTCACAGGGAAAAAAAAAAAAAAAAAAAAAGATCCCTGGATGTTATTTCCTGGTATCCAAGGTTTAGTACTCAAGGGTCCTTAGAATTCCATAACTATGACATATTCTTAAAACATTATTCCTGCATTTAGTACCCCCCTCAGACAGATAGACAGACACACACATACTCACACACAAACACACACAGAGGTTTATAGAAGCCTTCCCATCTATAAATATTAAAACCCAGGTATGAAGGAAAAAGTTTTTTTTTTTTTTGTTTTTTTTTTTTTAAGATTATAGTAGAGTTTGATGTAATTCTCCAAATGGACCGATCAAATATACAACCCTCTTGTGGAAGCATTTTTGGCTCTTGTAAAAGATGAACTTTAAAATGAGCCCAGAGTAGAGTTTTTCAGACGTTTTGTCAGGCCTGAAATGCTTTAGCTGTTTTCCTAGAGAAAACTTGTACTGGCTTGGCACCACTGTCTGTGTGGCTTATAGGAACATTATTTGTAGATCTTCTCAATGAACTTTTAATGCAGCTGCATGGAGATAAAAAATAAACCAAGAAATATGCTGATTGAAAAAACACATTAACATTCCTGTAGCTTCTAGGGAAAGCCTTGATATCTAGTCATTAACTAGGAAATCTACCCTTAGACTTCCTTCTGCTTTAACATGCTAAAAAGAAACTTAGGAGAACTATTTTAAAAAATTCTTCAGGCTTTGCTGTTTTACCAAGATGTCCTAATTTGTATGAATCCAAATACTCATTAACTCTCAAGTGCTATTAGCTATCAAGAGTCAAACGAATTCAAAGTGGGGGAAAAAAAAACACAAAGTTTAATTTCAGGTCAATAAGGACATTTTGTTATGTTGTTGTTATGGCTGCTTTCATTGGATTTGTACTTGCCTGTTTGGCTACCTACAGAACGAACAGAGGTTAATATACTTTTAAGTAATATCAATTTTTTTTTTCGAATCAAAGATTGCAGTAATATCAGCCTTTATTATTTTATTTATTTTTGAGCTTTATATTCTTAAAGTATCTTGTTTCTATAACAGACTTGTTTTTGTCTCGTAAAGGTGGAGGAGGGGAGGAAAGGTAAGAACTTGAATTCACTGACATTTTCTTGTTCGAATTCCTCCATGTCTTTTCAATTTAAAGAGCTCAAGATAATGTGATATCTCTTACTTCAATTTCATTTTTAATACCTGTCCAAGCATTCTAGCTGTATGTACTGTCTTCCATATTAGGAAAGATTATGCCCCTATAATATTTATTTATTCTTCTTTATTCTTTCTACAGGGAATATTCTAAGATGACCTTTATTTTCTGTCTCCTTGATAAAATTACTTTCACACAAAAGCAACTTTCAAAAAGTATCATCTCATCATAACAGATTAACACAATTCTGTAAGCCCCTTTTAAATCACAAGATGTTAACCTCAGTCTCCATTAAACATATCATATAAAATCGGCTTGTACTCTCGTTTTTCATCTCTGTCCAAAACAGAATATAATACAGCTTTTCCATTTGTAAATTGATTTAAAAATGTGATTTAAAACCCATCACTGCACTGTAACTTGCCACATACATGGCAAAAACTAAAATCTAGTGATATAGAACAATCTTATTAAGCTATAAAAATTGGGGAATATTTAAATTCACTATAACGTTCTTAGCAACAATGATTCTAATTGATATTCTGAATTTTTGTCAGAAGACAGAGTTTCCAGCAGCTGTGTGTGTGTGTTTACATTAGTTGCTGATTTAAATATTTATAGAATTCATATAAATTAAATATTATTTCTGTATTTCTTATTAATACTAGAAATTCTGATGAATGTATAGGCATTGGAGTTAATTAACTAATATTCATTATATATAAGACAAAGTTATGATGAAATCTTTGTGACTGCTGAAGCACATTCTGGGAATAATAAAAGTGCACCCAATTTAGAAAACTTCAAGTTTGAAAAGGTAATGCAAACAAAACAGGGAAAAATAAGACGTTCTTAAGGAATGTTTACTATCCATTGTCCTTGAATTTTCAGAACACACTGGAGTCCATTCTACAGGCTTCTATGGAATTGCATGGACTCATCCACCACTTTGCTGCCTGTCGTCATCACTGCTGCTACTAAACCACCACTACAAGGAAGAAAGGCCAATCTGAATGGAGAGATTTGAGGCTGCTGATTGAACGATGTGACTTAGGAGACAGAGCCACCGTGAATGCAAAGTTACACATGCTCTTACTCTGCCTCAAGGTCACAGTCATAGAAGAACTACATTTAACTCTCACGGGTCTCTCAAATCTCAAATGGATTAATGATGCACCTCCCTTAGGTCCTAACAAACAAAGTATTCCAATTTATTTTACCAGATAACTCTTTAATGGGGCTTAGAAGATAAACTCAGCTAATACTGTGATATTTCATGTTCTTTTGCTAGTATTACTTATATGTGTATCCCTCTCAAGACATTTTTGGGTCAGAAGAGTGACTGTGTTTCAGGAAAGATTTGATATTCATAGTTCCCCCAGCCAAATGCTTCCTAGCTTTTTTCTTTTTCACAAAGAAAGTTACAAATATTATATTCTCTGGAGGAAATGACAGAAATAAGAGTACCTATATGCAGTTTTGTGAGAAAAATAAAAATTACATTGCCTAAATATTATGTAAATAAAAAATTATATGTAAAGTGTTCGGGAATACGACCTAACGTTCCTCACTGGAGCTTTTGGGGCTGGATGCCACTTGCTATACTTTCCGGCTGCAGAGGCAATATTATAGAAAGAATGTTCCGTATTTTCATAAGAAGATTAGGTTGTTTCAGTAACTATAACTTTTCTACCAAGTTTTACGCTTTAAATGACTAATACGCAATTCCTAACCAAGACGTCTTAATCATAATATTTTCAAAATCTTGATAGTTTTCATTGGTGAAAATTTTTTCAAACAAGCAGATGATCAGACATGTTAAAACTTACGCAGCCTTTCAAATTTTACAAGAGTTGAAAGTGTCACTAAAAGTAATTTTAAATTTCCTGTGATAATGCAAAAATACTTCAAACCCAATCAAATATTTTAAATCAAACATTTCAAAATAACGATGAAGCTCTAATGTAGAACAGGCATGCATTGTTAAAACTGGCCAGGATATCACTAAGTGGTAATATCAGCCACAAAAGTGAATGCAGACAGTAAACTTACAAGAAGACACAGTTGGGGGCACTTCCTGGGGCTGAGCCTCTCAGGAGCCCCTGCCCAGCCACCCCCAGCCCTCTCTCCCCACCGCTGGCCGCACCTTGGGCTGCAGTCTGTGCTCCTTGGGCACCTGGACCACGAACTCCTCTGGTAGCTCCACGGGGCCCTTGTCCACGATGAGCAGCGGTGCGCTCTGCAGCTGGCTGCTGAAGTAGATGTCTGGGTGGAAGAGCGCCTCCTGGGCTGCGCTCAGCGTGTCGCAATGGAGCAGCAAGGCCTGGATGTCGTTCACTGTGCTTGCCACCTGCGGGGACCGCAGGGCGCACCATCAGACCCCTGCTCACCTCAGTCCCACCTCAGGGGAGCCCTGGTAGAGGCTATTTCCAAGGCTGCTCTCTGCCGCAGGCTATAGGCCCAAGATTCCAGCTACCCCAGGCCCTACTCAGACAACCCTACAGCTGAGAGGATTACCTCCTGGCCCCTAGTATAATGCTATCCTAGTTAAACACTATCTTAATTAAGCTAAAAAAACCCCTCATCCAAATCTCTAATAATGATTAGAAAATTAGACATAATTATTGAAAGCACAGTAAGCTACCTGAAAAAATATAAATATTATTTTTATTTTTTTGGAATTCACAGCACTCTAATGTAAATTAAGGACACTAATATCTACATAAGTGTAAATAAGAATAATGGTTCCTAAACTCAATTTTTACACAAAATGTTTGATAAGGTAATTGGTAAAGAAAGTCCCAGAGAGATGTTTTTCCTTTATTTGTTTTGTTTGAAGTATGGTTACACTTATATGGATTTTTTTATACTTATTTATATGTTTTCAGGTCATTTAACTACCATTTTTGGAGAGATACTGTATTAAGATCTGTGGTGGATAAGGTGAAAAGGATATACACACATTTTTTACCATTTAAATACACAGTGATTTTACTGACAAATGGTACATATTACATAAATGAGTAAATATGAAAGACCAAGACAATAATGAAAAAAAAGTATACATGATTTTTAAAAATAATTCAGAAAACACCCATACATTTTATGCTTTGAAAATAGAGATATTTAAATATAGTATTTTTTTTTCTGATAAATTGACACATGAGATACATATTTCCCTACACTGTTTGCAACTAGTTTAATAAATAGGAAAGATAATGAAAATATGTCTGCCAACACAAAGGATAAATTTTACAAAGAAAAAGATTTTGCTTCACACACGTATTTTTTAACATGTTATAACATGCATGTATAAAAACACAATAATGTTATGTGGCTAACATTAAACAGGAGAGAAACTTAAGAGAAAATCAATAATGCAAGAGAATTTTATGATCATCTTTCTAATACTAGAAATTTATACAGTGGTGCCATAATTTCTTGCTACATAAAATATTTGCAAATTAGGAGTATAAAATATATCCCTCCCAAAACACATAAAATAATACAACTTTTATAGAAAAAAATCATATTAAGAAATATGTTAAACAATGTATCTATAATGGAAAACTTTAACATATAAGTCTGAGACATTGTCCCAAAACATTTTTATTTGAATTTATTACAATGTATGATTACTAAAATATCTAGGCAAACGTAATCTGAATGCCATTTTTATAGCCTGTGTAAATGAAAAAGGTGACAAAGAAGAAAATAAGTTTCAAGACCAAAAAACTGTGAAAATCAACATCTCTAAGTAATTGCCTTCACTGATGTTTCACTCTAGTGGCATCATTTCTGATCTTTTGGCTCCTAAGATATCCCTCTTCCTAGCTTTTTTCTTTTTCAAAATGACTATATGACTAATATAAAAATATTTTTACATGAATATATACAGGCGTGTTTTCTCTAACATCTTTATTACTACTCTATGGAAGAAAATTAGCCAAAGGTTATGGAAATAGGTTATCTTATAAACTTCTGTTATTCAAAAATTGAAAGATTTTATCCTCAGCCAAGTTAAAATATAAGCACATCTAGAGTGGGGGAGAATGTGCTTATTTGTTCATTCATTCAACAAATATTTATTGAGCTCCCATTACATGTTGAGTCCTATTCTAGGTGCTGGAGAATTTGGTGAAGAAAACAGACCACAAAGCTACTTTAATGAATCATGCATCATTATGATTATGAGATTAGAAAACACACAAATAAACATTAGAGAAAATACACCATATAAGTATGAGAAATCTATGAAAAATTTAAATAGAGTAATATGTAAAGACTACTTCATTTAGGTTTTTGTGAAATACTTGGATATGGAGATAAAATATAAATTGGGATTTTAGTGAGATTTAAAGTCGCTAATCATACAACATTCAGTTGTATGACTGTAAGTTGACAGCCAAAGAACTTCCAGGATACAGGAAAGGCCTCCTGGCTAGAACCCCCTTGGTGTGTTTGAGAAAAAACACAACGGCTGGGTATAGTGGTCAAGGTGAAGAATAGTCTGGAAGGCAGAAAGGCAAACAGCACCCAGATCATGAGCTTTTTAAGCCAGGGTAAAGAGCTTAGTTTTAAGACAATCTGTTTAGGATAATTATTAAAACTCTCGGGAGGAAAGGGTAGCATAGGACAGGGAGGTGGGAATAGGGATTTCTTCTGAACTAGAGATCAAATATTTCTAGAAAAGGTCCATTTCTAGAGTAGGCAAAGAATGACAATTGATTTAAAAATGAATAAACAATGGAATCAAGCATCAACTAAACAGTATAATAGTGCCTGTATCTAAATGAAAAAAATCTAAGAATAAAGAAAACATAAAGACACATGTCAATAGAACTAGGAAGCAAACTCTTAGGGTTCTAAAAAGAGTAGTTTGGCTTGAGGAGTAAAATGATTTCGTGGAATAAGACTAAAGAATACAAAATACCAGGAGCTTAAGTAGACTTTGACTGTCGATTGAAAAAAGTAGACTGATGTGTTTTATGGAACCAAAGTATCTTATGTGTCTACAGTTTGTACTCTCATTTAAATTCACTGTATCTATAAAAGAAATTCAATGGGTGGCAGGAAAACTAGAGAGGCTGTTACACTACCCACATAGAGAAGGGTTATTAGAACAGAGCCAACATCTCAACTTTTGCTTTAAGAAATATGTGTGTACTATACTCAAGATATTGTATGACTTCTGTGGAATTATTTATTTTAATTATAAATATAAATCCAATTTGTCTTCCTGAAGCTATTATACAAATAAGTCTTCAAGATAAACAGCACACTTACAAGTCTGGTGTCTGGTATTCTGTTAGAAACACGAATCTTAAGTCTACAAAGATTCCTTCAACTCACATGCTAGAAAGTTAGAACGTTCCTGCTACACAAATCTCCCAAGGTTCACGTGAAGAGGTTTTGCTCAGAAACTCACTCTCCTTGGGGCACAATAGCATCTGAAGCAGCCAGTTTCCTTATGTCAAGGAAGGTGGTATCTATGCCCTGGCATTCTCCACTCACTTGTCTAAATTGAATACATAGGCTACAAAACCAAGTCAAAGTACTCCTTGAAGGTTCTTTTCCTCAGATATTTGAAGATAGTTTTCACATTCTAAATGTCTTTTTTTCTCCAGACCTTTAAGAGAAAGGATGCTTTCAAATTAGCTATGAAAAATACACCAGCATGTTGTGGCATTAACCATAAGTTGAAGGCAACCCTCCAAGTTTCCTTCCCAATACCGTTTGAGGCCACAGTTTAAAACTCTGTTGTATGCAATTTTAAGATGTCGCAAAGTTAATTTTGGCTCTGAGACAGGAATCTATAATAAGGTCAATACATCTTGTTCTTTCTATCCTTCTTCAGAGAAATTTCATGTTTATCTTTTAAAAACTGTATATCTGATTAGGATTTTATTTGAATTGAGTGGGCGATTTTCTATTTTCATTTGTTTTTAAAGTTTTAACTTTTAAATCATACATAACATATAATACTCCTTGTAAGCAATATGAGTTATTGCCATATACAAATCATCCTTATATCTGATTCATATCCAGATATTTTTACAATGCAAGTACTTTCATTCTGCTTCCCTAGTGGGCAAGCATGAAATATAAAATTAGTATTTCATAACCTACTATAGTGATCAAAATATTTATCCCATGTCCATGTCTCTTAAATATCAAAAGCCATCAGAACATCACTGTTCCAGAATGTTGATTGTGGGCAGATATGAGGCAAGAGGTAAGCAAAAGAAAAATAATGAGTTTTTAAAAGGTATTTAAAAAATAATGAGTTTTTAAAAGTATTTGTGATGATAATACCAGAGTTTTCATATTATCTGTGGAACATATAATTGGTATAAATATCAATAAATATCAGAATTCAATGATAGATAACTTTCAGAGATCAATACTGATTTATATATATTTTTAAAGTTATGTAAGTACTGTTTCTAACCAACTTCAGCTGTTTCTATTTTCTTGTTCTTCTTACATGAGCAGCTTTGTAATTCAGTCAATTATTTAGCTTATTCCTCCAAACAGCTATTAATCATAACAGTGAGGTGGGACTCTAAACAAAACAATGGGCTAATTCTATAATGAGAGAAATGCTAAAAACAAAATACAACCTGGGCATATTTATCAGAGTTACAAGTGCTTTATTTTCATAAACTAACAATTTTTCTTACAAGTCATTTATTTTTGTGTTTTAGGGTTATATTTCACCATGTCTTTATTAGCAACCATGAGCTTTATAGAGTTTGAAATGTACACTAATATAGCTATGACTCTAACCTACATGTTACACTTTTTCACCGTGGTAGTATCTCTTGGAAAGAGAATACTTATCCTCCTGAACATACCTGCCTAATCCTTTGTACAAATTATCCTTCCTAGTAGGAAATCTTTTCCCCTACTGCTTAGGCTTTCCAAATCTCACCACTTTCTAATATCACTCTTTCCATAATTTTATCAAACAGTTCTCTCTCTATAAAATCATCATCAAATTTCATAATATTTTCCTTCCATTCTTTACAAGAACATACTCAAAATCTTGTTGCTTTTTATTTCCAAGATTTAAACAAACACGGTATTGCTGTCTTCCCTAATTGAAGATTTTAAAAATTTACTTATTTTGTTGTATTATAGTCTAGCTCAATCTCAATACGTTACTTTGGTTGGTTTATAATTTAAATCATAGATCTACAAAATAAGGCAAATGCTCAGTAGGTTATAAAAATCCCTATGGAAGAACTTCCACAAGATGGCTAAGAAATTTTGGGTTGAGTTTCTCATCAAAAGCCACTTAAAATATAGTATTGCATCATTACATTCACAGCTCTGAGTCTATTTTTCCATCTGAAAATTACCAGTCCTACTACCTATGACTCATTGGATTGTTATGAGTATTCACTGAGCTATTATGTGCAAAACTCTTTAGCTAACAGGAAAGTATTGTGTAAATGCTGGAAATTATATTGAAAAAGTTACAATAACAAATGGTTCATTGCTACCAAAATGTCTACTCCAACTTCACTGCAACATATATAATAAAAGGGAAAGAAAGAGAAGAGTTGGGGGCAAAGAAGAAACCACTGTTTTCATTTCCTTTTCTGTAAATAAAGGCACATTTTCAATCCTGCTTCCTGATGCATACCTGAAAGGCTCTCTCCCACAGTACCTTCATTTTAGCCATAAAAAGATTATGCCTTTCTGGATTTCTCCCTAAGGTGTATATGATAGCTGCATAATTTCTTTATAGGCTGGGTAGTAATCTCTAACAATAGTCATAAAAGATCCAATTCAAGCACCTGAGTAAAGATGCCATCAGGTAGAAATTGCAACACGAAAGTTCTAACACAGAGGGGTAAATCTGTTTCAAGTCCGGATCTTATCAGAAAATAGCTGAGCTAAGTAGTAACAAATTGTCCTCTTGTGTATAATGAAACAGATTTTATGGTATACCTGAATGTTATTTAACTCAACAGGTTCCTTCTGCATAACTCAACAGGTTCCTTCTGCAGACTACCTTGTTTCATAAAGTACTGGTATGCCTGATGTGGGCAAGAAATTACACTTCAGACTACATTCCTCATTAATTTTCTCCAAAACATAGCTTGTTACAATAAAAGAAAACAAATAAGTAAGATAAACTTTTGTAGTCATTCAAATAAGAAAAGAAGTAATCAAATAATCTCTCTTTGCTAACAATATGATTCTATGTCTAGAAAACCCTAAAGACAGCAGAAAGCTCCTAGATCTGATAAACAACTTCAGTAAAGTTTCAGGGTATGAAATCAGCATACAAAAATCAGCAGCTTTTTCTGTCATCCAGGCTGTAGAATGCAGTGGCGTGATCTCGAGAGGCTCACCACAACCTCTGCTTCCTGGGTTCAAGTGATTCTCCTACTGCAACCTCCCGAGTAGCTTAGATAACAGGCACCCGCCACCATGTCCAGCTAATTTTTTTTGTATTTTTAGTAGAGAGAGGGTTTTGCCAAGTTACCAAGAGTGGTCTTGAACTGCCGACCTCAGTTGATCAGCCCACCTAGCCCTCCCACAGTGCTGGGATTACAGGCATGAGCTACCTTTATACACCAATAACATTCAAGCTAAGAGCCAAATCAAGAACATAATCACATTTATAATACTCATCAAGAAAACAAAACATCTAGGAATACATCTAATCAGGGAGGTAAAAGATCTCTACAAGGAGAACTACAAAACACTGCTCAAAGAAATCAGAGATAACACAAACAAATGGAAAAACATTCCCTGCACATGGATTAGAAGAATTAATATTGCTAGAATGGCCATACTGCCCACCCAAAGCACTCTACAGATGGAATGCTATTCCTATAAAACTATCAATGTCAGTTTTTACAAAATTAGAAATGAACTATTGTAAAATTCCTATGGAATCAAAAAAGAGCCCCAGTAGCCAAAGCAATCCTCAGCAAAAAGTACAAAGCTGGAGGCATCACATTGCCAAATGTCAAACTACTTTATAAGGCTACAATGACAGAAACAGTGTGGTACTAATACAAAACAGACAAATAGAAAAATGGAACAAAATAGAGAAGCCAGAAATAAAACTACACACCTACAACCATCTGATCTTGAACAAGGTTGACAAAAATACACAATGGGGAAATGAATCCCTATTTAATAAAGGGTGTTAGGGTAACTGGCTAGCCATGTATGCAAAATAATGAAACAAGGCCCTTACTTTTCAGCATACGCAAAAATTAAATCAAGATGTATTAAAATTTTAAATGTAAGACCCTAAACTATAAAAATCCTAAAAGCAAACCTAGAAAGTATCATTCTGACATCAGCCTTAAGAAAGAATTTATGACTGTCCTCAAAAACAATTGCAACAAAACCAAAAATTGACAAGCGGGACCTAATAAAACTAAAGAACTTTCACACAGCAAAAGAAACTATCAACAGAGTAAACAGACAACACACAGAATGGGAGAAAATATTTGCAAACTATGCATCTGACGAACGTCTAATATTATAGAGAGCTTAAATGATTCAACAAGCAAAAAACAAATGACCCCATTAAAAAGCAGGCAAAGGACATGAACAAACACTTCTCAAAAGAAGACATATAAGCGGCCAACAAACATACACACAAAAAAACACTCAATATCACGAATCATCAGAGAAATGCACATCAAAACCTCAATGAGATACCATCTCACACCAGTCAAAATGGCCATTATTAAAAAGACAAAAAATAACATGCTGGTGAGGCTGTGGAGTAAAAGGGATGCTTACATACTGTTGGTGGAAATGCTAATTAGTTCAGCTGCTGTGGAAAGCAGGTTGGAGATTTCTCGAAGAACTAAAACCAGAACTATTATTCTACTCAGTATTCCCATTATTGGGTATATACTCAAAGGAAAATAAATTATTCTACCAAAAAGACATATGCATTTGTATATACATTGCAGCACAATTCCAAAGACATGGAATCAACCCAAGTACCCATCAATGGTAGACTGGATAAATACAATTATATATCTCTCTCCATATATATATAGGTATATATAGATATATGTATGTATATATACACACACACCATGGAATACTATGCAGCCATAAAAAATAATGAAATCATGTCCTTTTCAGCAACATGGATGCCAATGGAGACCATCACCCTAAGTGAATTAATACAGGAACAGAAAACCAAAGATTGCATGTGTTGACTTATAAATGGAAGCTAAACACTGAAATTTACGGACATTAAGATGTGATATGACCCAGGTGCAGTGGCTCACACCTGTAATCCCAGAACTTTGGGAGGCCGAGGCGGGTGGATCACCCAACGTCAAGAGTTCAAGACCAGCCTGGCCAACATGGTGAGACCCTGTCTCTACCAAAAATACAAAATTTAGCTGGGCATGGTGGCGGGTGCCTATAATCCTAGCTACTCAGGAGGCTGAGGCAGGAGAATCGCTTGAACCTGGGAGGCGGAGGTTGCGGTGAGCCGAGATGGTGCCATTGCACTCCGGCCTGGGCAACAAGAGCAAAACTCTGTCTCAAGTAAAAAAAAAAAAAAAAAAAGTGTGATATGGTTTGGCTCTGTGTCCTCACCCAAATCTCATCTTGAATTGTACTCCCGTAATTCCCATGGGTTGTGGGATGGAACCGGTGGGATAGTTTGAATCATGGGGACGGTTTCCTCCATACTGTTCTCATAGTAGTGAATAAGTTTCATGAGATCTGATGTTTTATCAGGGGTTTCCACTTTTGCATCTTCCTCATTTTTCTCTTGCTACTGTCATGTAAGACGTGCCTTTGCCTCCCACCATGATTCTGAGGCCTCCTGAGTCATCTGAAGCTGCAAGTTCAGTTAAACCTCTCTTTCTTCCCAATCTCAGGAATGTCTTTATCAGCAGCATGAAAACGGACTAATACAAGATGAGAACGATAAACACTGGGAACTAAGAGAGAGAGTTAGGCAAGGGCGCAAAACGACCTATTGGGTAGTATGCTCAATACCCTGGGTGACAGGATCATTTGCCTCAGAGTCATGCAATATACTCCTGTACCAAACCTGTACATTTACCCCCTGACTCTAATACAACAATTGAAATTATAAAAATAAATAACAGATGACATGAGGAAAAAAGATCCAGATATGATTAGATATGTAGGTTAAAAAAGTTTAAAAAACCTCTGTATTTATAAAAGAATGAATAGACTGCTTTTGCACATTAGAGTCATCATCAGAACACTAAGCTACTATGTTACAAAAGTTTTATAAAACACGCTGAGAATAGTGAAAGAGTCAAACACGTGACTGTGAATAAAGCTAAAGGGAAAAATTTCATTTTGTTAAAGAACAAAAGAACCAACTTTTTAAGATTGCTTTTTAATAGGTTTTCATAGCTTGCATTTTATGTATCATATCAATAAAGGGAAAAATAGTGACTTTCATTATAATTGTTGCCTAAATTGTAACACTGCGATGTAAATACCCTAAACACTTCTGAAAATGAGTAAGCACAGATTTCTGTTAGTGATATAAGTTTATTAGAGATTTGGCTTCTGACAAAAAGGATGATTTTTTTCATTCCAGTGAAATAAAATCTGTATTATGTACCTTAAGAGGAGTGATAACTAAGAGTAAGATTTTCCAAACACCTGCCTCCTTGTAAACATAATGCAAACACATTTAAATTCATGGTAACCAAAAACCTTTAGAATTTATTATGTGGATAACATTGACTTTGTTTTTCCCTCCACTCCCCTCCTCAAGAATATCAATTTTTTAATTGTATGGCAACTATACTTTCAGAATGCTGTAAAGTAAATCCCTTCTTTAAAAATCTTTACAACTATAGTAATGAGGCACTCTTCCTTAATCATACTGCCAGTTATAACTAATGTGTGGGCAAAATGAGCAAAAATGATCCATATATTGACAGAGGTTTGTTTTGCTAGTGAGTTCTAGCTCCCTCTCCTAAGTAAATAGTAACTGGTATTTCTGAAGACATCTGAGAAGAATGAGAACTGTTTTGCTTTTTTATGGTAGTTAAGATATTTTTCCCACCCATCCGCCTTTCTCAACACATACACACAAAATCAATCTGTTTTAAAGTCCCTCCCACAACCCGTGGGAATTATGGAAGTGCAATTCAAGATGAGATTTGGGTGGGGCCACAGAGCCAAACCATTTCACATCTTAATGTTCGTAAGTTTCAATGAATGCCTAAATTCTGTTTAACAAGACAGCAAATATGTTAACAGGCTCAAATGTCAAAATGATCGATTACGTTATGTTGGTGCTATACATAGAATGTGATTATTATTGGACACCTACTTTTAAAAATCGACATGGTGGTTTTTTATCTGTCTGCAGAGGGACAACATAAAGCCTGCCAACAGCCTGTAACCTCTGATACATCTGTGCTATCACAGCTATTCCAACTATTCAGCTATTGTAACTAATCTAAAAGGCCTCCTTTTAAGTAATTGTGTAGTGTTCCCTGGAGGAAGAGCATCATACCAGCCTGTTGCTTTAAATTTTATGCATTATTTGTCTTCATTATTAAATAATGTGCCCTTAAGGTCTGCATGGTTTCATCAACTTCCCTATCAAAAGTAGAATAGAAAGAAGAAAAAGGATCATTGCTAAATTGTCACCACCATTGTTGATTTGTATGGAGAGCTATACTAAAGATTAGTTCTGATCTAATTCAGGTAATATTTATGTTTACTACTCTTGTGATATCTCTAACAGCTTGGAGAGAATCAGTAATGAGTGAAAGCAGACTATTTGTTCTTTTATAAATACAGAGGGTTTGTTTTTGTTTTTTTATTTTTATGTTTTTAACCTACATATCTAACTAATCATTAGGTATTTTCCTCACATCATCTGTTATTCTCCAATGCAACAACAAAATCAATCTGTTTTAAAGTCATCTGAGTCCAAGAAAAAAGAATGAAATGTTGTAAAATGCTATTTTATGCTTGCATGTTATTTTTATCTTTCCATTTAATCAAAAGAATGATTTCTCTAATTTAGGTCACTGAATTTACCCTTTTTAATTTCACATAAAACTAATGATACCAAAATGAGGGTATATCCGTCACTCACTATTCAATTTTTTCAAACTTAGAAAGAAGAGTGATGACAGGATATTTTATTGGGCTTACAGTCTAATTAAAAGTGACAGAATTGCACTTTGAATAGCTTTTCAACACCCTTTAACATTTTTCTTTGAATGCTGATCTAAGCTTAAGATGTTCATTAGTAACTCATTAAAGACTTAGTTACAGTCCAGTGGCTGAGTCCTAAATATAATGATGGGATGTGTGTACAAATGTGTAGACTCATAATTAGAGAAACTGTCACAATGGGGATTAAGAATATACAATGCAGTCTTTGAAAAAGAACTGTGGAATGTAAGTGACCCCAAGATGGTGTTGTATTTTAAATTTTGCTTACTATTCAGATCATTTGTTTTTTTGGTTCTAATTCCTAAAGGTATGTTTTAATGACCCCATTCTCCCAGGATTAAATGTATGAGGCTTTGTATTAGGGCCTTTTTATACATTGTTTTATTTAATCCTTACACTATAACAAAGTAGGTCTAATTATGTATTTAACAAATAAATAAACTGTGATTTAAACTCTTGAAGGTCATATATCTTGGAAGTAATGGAACTGGAGTTAAACTCTAAGGCTTAAGATCTTTCTACTTCATTTAATAGGACCATACAAGATAGGATTCTAAAGCAGTTTAGATTAGATGATATTGTAAATTTCAGTTTCTGGGCTTCATGTAAGCAACAATTCCTAAATATGCTGACACCATCTTCTGTAGTTCCTGAGAATTACAGGAGCTATTCAGTATCAACATTTATAAATCATTAATTATCCTTGCCATATAAAACACCAGGTTCTCTGCTGATTTCCATTTTTTTTAATTAAAAGATGTGATGTGAGTCCAGAGGACACTCACATATAATATGTAGATTTGACAGAGAGATGCAAAGTTACAGAATTACTCTTGAGATGAACTAAAAGAGGCATTCAGTAATTTGCAGAATATATTAGAGAAAAACAATCTACAGAAATAAAATGAAAGACTCCATATTTATAATATAATTTGAGCAAACATATAAAAATATAAAAAAGAGGATTTCCAAAATCTCAAAAAAAATTCAGACTCAACCAAAAATAGAAATTTTTCTTGGCTACCAAAGTTTAATTATCTTCATCATTTTCTTAGGACGAATAATTGAAAACTAATAGAACCCAATGAATTGCCTTGCTGTTTTGTATACAATTCACCAGTATACAGGTCTCCTATAAAAATAAAGTTTCAATTATGGACAATTATTAATTTTGGTAGTCATAATAACAATAAAAAAGTGAGGAGAAAATCCACAAGAATGGGAGAAAATATTTGCAAACTATCATCTGACAAGGGTTAATAACTCAACACGAAAAAAATCAATCTGATTTTAAAATGAGCAAAAGATGTGAATAGACATTTCTCAAAAGAAGATATATAAATGACCAATAGGTAAATTAAAAATGTTCAACATCACTAATCATCAGAGAAGTGCAATATATAACTATAATGAAATATCATCTCCCACAGTTAAAATGGCTGTTATCCAAAAAAACAGGCAATAGCAAAATGCTGGTGAGGATGTGGAGAAAGGGGAACCTTTGTCTATTG
The DNA here is from genome assembly GCF_047675955.1 of Chlorocebus sabaeus. Classification (NCBI taxonomy): domain Eukaryota; kingdom Metazoa; phylum Chordata; class Mammalia; order Primates; family Cercopithecidae; genus Chlorocebus; species Chlorocebus sabaeus. Next base: position 7,649,435 of record NC_132910.1, read on the forward strand.
GTGGGAATGTAAATAGTGTAGCCACTGTGGAGAACAGCATGAAGGTCCCTCAAAAGACTACAGGAACTACCACATGATCCAGAAATCCCACTGCTGGGTATACGTGGAAAAGAAAGAAAATCAGTATATCGAAGAGATATGTGCACTCCCATTTTAATTGCAACACTATTCACAATGGCCAAGACACAGAATCAACCTAAGTGTCCATCAACGAATGAATGGATAAAGAAAATGTAGTTACATATACACAATGAAATATTATCCAGCCATAAAAAAGTGATGAAATTCTTAAGCCAGGTATAGAAAGACAAACATTGCATGTTGTCAGTAATATGTGAGAAATAAAAAAATATTAAACTAATGGAGACGGAGAGTAGAAAGATGGTTACCAGAGGATGGGAAGATTAGTGGAGAGGAGAAGGATGAAGAGAAGATGGTTAGTTGGTACAAAAATACTGTTAGGTAGAAGGCATAAGATCTAATGTTCAGAAGCAAGATATGGTGACTATAGCCAACAATAATTTATTGTGTATTTCAAAATAACTAAAAGAGTAGAATTGTAATTTTCCTAACACATATAAATAAAAATAGTTGAGATGATAGATACCCTAATTACCCTGGAGTAACTGATCCTTACAAATTGTATACTTGCATCAAATATTATATGCATCCCATAGGTACGCACTATTAAATATCCATAATAATAATTTTTTTAAAAAATCCTGAATGAATGAACTTCTTTGAGGAATCAAATACATGAGTAAAAGGGGGCTGAGTACAGTGGTTCACACCTGTAATCCCAGTACCCTGGGAGGTCAAGGGAGGAGGATTGCTGGAGGTCTACAGTTTGAGACCAGTCTGGGCAACAAAGCAAGACTCCATCTTTATGAAAACACTTTTAAAATTAACCAGGCATGGTGGTGCATGCCTGTGGTCCTAGCAACTTGGGAGGCTGAAGTGGGAGGATTGCTTGAGCCCAGGAGGTTGAGGTTAGAGTGGACTCTGATCATGCCACTGCACTACAGCCTGGGTGACAGAGTGAGACACTGTCTTAGAAAAAGGGGGTTGAAGAATTTGAAGTGATGAGGGTAGAAAAATGGTGCATGATTCAACATAAAATACCTGAGAATTTAAGTGGGTAAATCCAGGCAAATGGCCTCCCAGAAAATCTGAAACGTTCCCCACACAAAAAAATGAAAAATGATTGAAGTGAAGAATATCCTAAGTACTCTGATTTGATCATTATACATTGTATGCATGTATCAAAATACCACATGTACCCCCATAAACATGTACAAATGTTTTGTATTAATAAAAAATTACTTTTTACTAATAACAATATTTGAAATTTTTACTTAAAATTAAAATTTTAAAAATAAATAAAAATTTAAAAGCTATTCTTAGAAAAAAATCTAAAAAACTCTTAAAACTAAATGTCTTCTAATGATATCTTACTGTCTTTTCAAAAAAGATATTTTTATAAAAAATGCTCATAATTTGACAATATAAAGAAAAATAACCCATTTATAAACCCAATTATACGAGGATTCAAGTAAATAGTAATCCAAAGAATAAGAAAACAATGATTTTATATTGTATATTCAAATATTTTTAAATTTGTTCAACATTAAATATAAAACAACAATCCTATTGCAGTCAGAGTCCACCGCAGAACAAGAAATATAAAAATGTGATAAATTACAAGCACCTCAAATAGTCACAATACATAAAATTTCAATATAGGAAAATGCTATTTTACTCCAAATATGTACATGTCACTCATAGATTATTACTACAATTAAATGCATATGTAACATCTTTTGCAAGTACAAAAGTAAAAAAAAAAAAAAAAATTATTTCCCAGCTGCCAAACTGCATACTGAGTATTTGGGAAAGTTTCTAAACAAATTATTACACATAAAGTAAAGCTATCAGCCATGCATGTTTGTAGCTTACATTGTGATACTAGCGATTGTGTAGTTAGCTTACAAAATACATATTTTAAAACTCAGTACCCACTGGCTAATGTGGATGGTGTTGGATGTGTTAGCAGTAACCTCATATATCATTACTATGACATGGATTTTTCTGTATAATGTATTTGACCATAAACATAGTTATATTACTGCAGATATTACAAATTACCTAGGCTGGCAAGCGTTATAAACATTTCAAGGATGATTAATTTCTAAAAATAACCAAGTTAAGCAGAGCTTAGAAGTCAACCTGACTCTTTCAGAACTAATAAAACACATCTTCATAGAAAGAATTATATGCTAAAATGCTACATAGTTAAATGTAATTTTGTACTTTTTCAAGTTTCATATCTTATTAGAATTTACAGAATATATGAGTATTATCTTAAATCATTGACATCAGTATTATAATTGTAAACACAGATTAACAATAAGGTGAAAATTACATAAAAACAAATATGCATCTGATCATTCTTTTATCCCTACTAAGAACTGTTTATTATAAGTCATTTCTTGCACATGATGAAATGTAGGCTAACCAGTAAAGTCCCTGAATATATAAATACAGATGCAACTTTAGCAATAGAATTGCAGAAAAAAAGCATGCATAAGCTGGTTCTAAAAGATTTTTTTTATATTGTATTTTTCTTTTCCTGTGAAGACGCTGTAAAACATACTGCTCGCTGTTATTCCTAGTTTAAGTGCCAACGATCCTGCTTTCTACCTCTTCAACTATGATTCAGTTTTTACAAGTAAGGTTCAAATAAGCTGAGGTGTAGTTGAAATATTTGAGCACCACAATCACCTTCTGAACTCCCGGTCAGCTGGGGCTTGGGTGTAGTTACCTCCCAGGAACAGATCTCCCAGCCCAAGGTTCCACATTGGACCTTGATGTTTCTTTACTGCCAATCAAAATGAGCCCCAGGTTATTACTGGGTTCTTGCTCTCCAATTTCCTTATTTTTTTCCTTGCTCCCAACCACATCAATAGAAAAACAACAAAAAGAATCCTTTATCTTCATGCAACACTACAGTAGTGCACAGCAAAGAACTGGCCATCTGCTTCAGCTGCTCCTCTTTACTTCTGCCAGGTCTCATTGCATTATAGATAAGGATTTTATGGCTCTACAGGAAGGGGACACAGTCATGGAAAACAGAAAAAGAGAAATACAGAAGTACACAGAGACACGGAATATGGACAGATAAACATAGAAGCAGGGACATTTCCCAATTTAAATTGTACATATTTATGCGATATTGAGGTACTTGTTTTGTTTTCCTATATAAAACATTGACCAGACTATTTAGGGCAAATGGGGATTATTCAATTAACATAAACATTATCAGAATTAATTATTTAGCTTAGTTTTTAATTTTGTCCATGTAGAGATTATGCAAAAATATAACCCTAACAATTATATATAACCAATTAAAATAGTAATTTAAACATTCTTACATAGTGAGAATAATTTTGTTTAGATATTAGTAATACTGATAATAATTTTGTTTAGATACTAATATTTAGAAATGTTTGGCAAAACATAAATACTGAGGTTTGATTAGAAAAAGATTTGTTTCCATTCTCAGGGTTAGAATAACAGTAATTATTTATTTTCCTTACCTTGCTCAGGTATTTACCTCTATTTCAAGGTAAGAAAGGAGTAGGGAAAAAAATGGAAGGTTTATCAAATGCCAAAGCACCATGTTAGAAGTTATACATATATAATTACATCCATTTCTTAAAATAGCTCTGCAAAGAATACATGTTCATTTTTACAGATGAAAATTATATTAAGCTACACATTTTTAGGTTACTGTAAGCTCGTTGAGGGAAGAAATACAAGTCTTTTGTTCACTATCCTGTCTTTAGCATCTAGCAGTATTCTGGCTCGTAGTGGGTAAATTAATTATATTTATTAACCAGTTGACAGATAAAGAGGATTACAGAGCCAGTAGGTGGCAGAGCTGGAATCTCATCTCTAGTCTGTCAGGCTTCAGAACCACAGTCTGTCTGTCCCAAGAACATGGAAGAGGCAGATGGTCAATGTTTCTGCCTCACCTGCTCCCAAGTGACCAGGAGGGTTGAGACGAGATTCTATGTAAAGAGGAACGGCCTTGATAGGAATTGGATATCTACTGCCAACAAGAGCAGAGCTCAAAAGCCAAGTCCTTGATTTTAAATTCCCTCTGTGTCACTTAATAGCTGTGTGACCTCAATTTACTTTATCACTGTGTACCTCAATGTCTTTATCTGTAAAGATGGTGATGATAATAATAATAACAAATAATAAAAATAAACCTATGCAATTATAGTGAATATTAAGTGAACTAAAACATCTAAAGTTTATGGCCATAAAATCAGTAGTCATCATTACTATTTTCTCTGAAAAACGGGATAGCAATTCAGATCATTACTCAGAAGAATTAATTCCCAATGATCAAGAGGGCAAAATATCTGGACATCTTAGCAGTAGCAAGGAGACATCAGCAGAGGATATGTTGGAAACAAAAGTACTTCTATAACTATGACATACATTTTAACTCAGTCATCTAAGGTTTCAAGTTATGCAATATTCTCTAAAGCCAGGATTGATGGGGACTCTAAAAATTCCTATCCTATTATATTTCAGCACTTGATCAAAGGTATATTTTTCTATTTATGAGCAAGTTAGGTTCCAAAAGGCTGCTTATAAAGCCCTTCATTCACAAGTCAGAACTGGTATCACAAAGGCAAAAGAAAAAGCCTTCTTAAAGAAGGAAGACAAAACCGACTTGTATTTTCTCAGGTGCAAAGTTTTAAAATAAAGGATAAAGTTTATCAGAAAAAAGATTCTATATTGTTTTGTCCTCTATAGTTCAAAACTCAAGATAATATTGAATAGTCCACATAAAATGGAAATGATTACTTTTTTAGCCCAGAGTATTTTACATATCAGATCAGTCTTTTACGTGTCCTATCATTATACTAGGGGTTGATTTAATACTTCTAAAAGTTACTTGGAGGTATTCTGTCTCTCTCTCTCTCTCTTTTTCTCTTTCTCTCTGTGTGTGTGTGTGTGTGTGTGTGTTTTCAATGCAGATTATCAGTCCCCAAACCAAGACCTAAGACCCAAGGCTCAGCCACATTTAGGTGTCCACTGAAATACATAGTATGTGTCAGTTTTAGGGACCAGGCATTTTAGTTCTGAAAAAGGAATCCTTCTTGCAACGTCTGTTTCTGCTATTTTTAAACTAAGTTTCTCAAACAAGGGTTATTTTAGTTTGATCTTTTAAATATGAATTGTGTGTGTGTAAATATATATGTAGATATTTTTCTTTTTTCCTTAGTATGAACATTAAATAAATCAGCTCTTACGGCTAGCTAATTCCTGGTTGTTATAATTTACTGGAACAAAAATTAACTGGAGGGATAGATTATATGATGAAGGAAATTTACATGTTCAAGCACTAAATATTTTCTGTGCACTGTGCTGTATTATTTACATATGCTATTTATTTATTCTCAAAATAACATTATAAGGGAGGTATTTTTATAAAATAAAAAGTCTAATTTAAATCACCTTTACATATATTGATATTTAGAAAAGCATTGTTTCAAGTAATGTAATTATATTTATTTTCCCACATCACAAAATGTTATATGTGCCCATGCAGAGAACGTGAATGTATCAGTATATGAATTAAGAAAATATTTTGATATTTTAGACAAGTTTGCTTAAAACAAGATGGTTGAGATGGTTGAATAAGTAGGATACTCCCATTTTACAAACATCTCTACCTTATAATAGAGTGGATTATGAGAACTAAATATGATGCATCCAGGGAACTTTAGAAGAAAACTTCAAAAGAAGTTATTTTACCCAGTATTTAGAATGACAGCAAAATGCAATTCATGTTAAAACTTAAGAACACAGGCCAGATTCAGAATTGCATGACTGATGAACTACAATGAGTTTCTGTAGTCAATTAAAAACCAAAAGTGAGCTAAAGAGGCTAAAAATTCATTTCAGCTGCTTGCTACACTATAATATTCTGAGACCTCCTAAGCAGTGGCAAATACAGCTGTGTCCTTTTTTCTTTGCTATAATTATCATCAACATATGACAGAGCGACTATATTACAACATTTTCATCTTAGGGAAAAAAATCAATGATAATTAGCCAAAAACATTAAATTGTGTAAGAGGAACTTACATATAGACTTTAATTTACCAGGTTTGAGAGAGATTCAGTGAATATTACACTAAGTTGTACAGAATATAAATGTATCGTTTATATATTAATTAATGTGATATATTTTATAAAATTTGCAAAGGTACGTCATTTCTAATCTATCATATTTGTTATAATTACAAAGATGTCTAAATGAACATTAAGTATACATGTCTATTAAGTATATTAGCATGTTTCCATAAAATCATCTTTCTTTAAAAAGTGAAAACAGACATTAATATTATTATTTTTTATGTATTTATTTATTTATTTTGACAGAGTCTCCCTCTGTCGCCCAGGCTGGAGTGCAGTGGCACGATCTCGGCTCACTGCAAGCTTCCCCTCTCTGGTTTACTCCATTCTCCTGCCTCAGCCTCCCGAGTAGCTGGGACTACAGGTGCCCGCCACCGCACTTGGCTACATTTTTTTTGTATTTTTAGTAGAGACGGGGTTTCACCATGTTAGCCAGGATGGTCTCGATATCCTGACCTCATGATCTGCCCGCCTGGGCCTCCTAAAGTGCTGGGATTACAGGCCTGAGCCACCGTGCCTGACTGTTCTTTTGTTGTTTGTTTTTTGTTTTTTTATTTGTGTTTCTGCATTACAAGGTATAGTACAAAAATAATTTCCCTTTATTGAGAGATTATAGTTTGTGTTCTGTATATTAAAGATTGTGCAGAATAGTAAATACTCAGAGAAAAAATAATTACTTGGTTGTGTAAAGCAGATATTTTTGAATAAGTAGGATTTTACTTTTAGAGTTTTCTTTCAAATGCCCAAATTTACTACATTAAAAATGTTTTTTTTAAGTATGAAACTATGCAAGCCAAAAAAATCACAATAAATGAGATAATTAATAATTCAGCTGATTTTCCAAAAGTGTGGTAAAGTCTAAAAATAAAATGCAAGTGTTCTTTTTAAAAAGCCTTTTGGTTTTAAATACATTTCAATAGGCACTTTAAGAAACACAACTGAAAACTCATAACTATTTCAGCTTAAAATACACATTACGGGCTGGGCGCGGTGGCTCACGCCTGTAATCCCAGCACTTTGGGAGGCCGAAGCGGGCAGATCACGAGGTCAGGAGATGGAGACCATCCTGGCTAACACGGTGAAACCCCATCTCTACTAAAAATACAAAAACAAAATTAGCCAGGTGTGGTGGTGGGCGCCTGTAGTCCCAGCTATTCAGGTGGCTGAGGCAGGAGAATGGTGTGAACCCGGGAGGCGGAGCTTGCACTGAGCCGAGATCGTGCCACTGCACTCGAGCCTGGGTGGCAGTGTGAGACTCCGATTCAAATAAATAAATAAATAAATAAATAAATAAATACACATTATGTTCTTTTATTTTAACTTACTCATACTAACATATGGTAAGGAAAACTACAAAGTAATCTCAGAGCAAAGATCCTAAGGAAGTGTCTAGTATGAATAAGTGAGAAAACGTTAAGCATTACACAAAAATCTGAAAAATCTTACCATGAATTATTGGAGCTAAAAGCATCATGAAAATTAGTAGCTGCGATGGCCACATGGCTGTCCACTCAGGTATGGAGTATTCCTCAAGAATGACTGTTCAAATGTGAAACAAAATACGTGTATTTCTAGTTCCTCTTCTGTATTCCGAAACTGATGAATTTTCTTTAAATTAAAAATAAAAAGAATAATTCTTCCGAAACAGAAACACCAATATCCCAAATCTGAAACCTGCAAAAAAGAAAAAAAAAAAAAAGGGGGGGGAGGGGTTATTGTATAAAATAAGTAATCCAAAGACATTATTTATACAATGCATATATTACCATCATGTTTATATCCTGGCCTCAGATCTTAGTGAAATAAACAATTCAGTCTCTACTGAACAAATTAACTTAAATATAATGATTTTTATTTTATTTTATTTTTGAGATGGAGTCTTGCTCTGTCACCCAGGCTGGAGTGCAGTGGCGCGATCTAGGCTCACTGCAAGCTCCGCCTCCCGGGTTCACGCCATTCTCCTGCCTCAGGCTCCTGAGTAGCTGGGACTACAGGCGCCCGCCACCTCGCCCGGCTAATATTTTGTATGTTTTTAGTAAAAGACTGGGTTTCACCGTGTTAGCCAGGATGGCCTCTATCTCCTGACCTTGTGATCCGCCCGCCTCGGCCTCCCAAAGTGCTGGGATGACAGGCTTGAGCCACTGCACCCGGCCTTTTTTTTTGTTTTTTTTTTTTTGAGATGGAGTTTCGCTCTTTTTGCCCAGGCTGGAGCGCAATGGCGAGATCTCGGCTCACCATAACCTCAGCCTCCCAGGTTCAAGTGATTCTCCTGCCTCAGCCTCCTGAGTAACTCCACCCCGGCTAATTTTGTATTTTTAGCAGAGACAGGGTTTCTCCATGTTGGTCAGGCTGGTCTTGAACTCCCAGTCTCAAGTGATCCACCCACCTCGGCCTCCCAAAGTGCAGAGATTACAGGAGTGAGCCACTGCTCCTGACTAAATATATATATATATATATATATATATATGGATTTAGGGCTTACTTTGTGTAAGCTTTTACCACAGTATAATTTCACCAACATTAGAACAGTAAAATATTTCATTCATCATTGTCACCATAAATAAGTTTAAAAGAAAAGGTAAATATATGAGTCTTACTTTCATCTCAGGCTGCAATATTCATTCAGAAATTATTCTACATATTAACTACATTACTTTTCTAAACATCTCCGTAAATCTGTGAACATCATGGATTTATGTTTACAAAAGATGCTACTCTTTTTGTTTGAATGTCAAAAGCTTCAGTACTGAAAATCAAGGCAAAGTATTACCTCAATAACAATGTATGATGATTAAAAATAGATTATTATGCCTAAAATTTCATTTTCATTTAAGTTTCATTTATGTTATTCTAAATAGCTTATTTTAAACAGTAAGCATATAGATACAAACTAAATTAAAATGCAGCTTTAACATAATTCATTCAACAGAGGTTAATTGAATGCTCACTAAAATACAAAGCAGTGGTCCAGAAACATGGAATAGAATATTGAAGAAAACATGAAACCTATTCCCCAGGATTGTACAATTCAAGATGAGGAATCTTGCTGAGAGGTGTCAAACATTAATAACTTTACGCACTGAAAAAGAAACTTTATTGATCCAAAGTAGTGTAGTTGCCTCCTCTTAAAGTCTTCACAGATTTATCTTAGGAAATCAAAATACTAAGGGAACATAATCCAAATCCTGAAGACACCGTCTTTTACAGTCAGCACCTGTCAAATTGATCAATCAAGCACAAATTGGGCCGGCCTTCCTTCCTTCCTTCCTTCCTTCCTTCCTTCCTTCCTTCTTTCCTTCCTTCTTTCCTTCCTTCCTTCCTTCCTTCCTTCCTTCCTTCCTTCCTTCCTTCCTTCCTTCCTTTTTTCTTTCATTCTTTCTGTCTTTCTTTTTTTTTTTTTTTTGTCCTGGAGATTGATACATATTTTCAATAATTTCAGACTTTTAGAATTAAATTTAAAAATCTTCTGAAAAGGGATATTCAAAATTGTTTACTGAGGAAAGTATTAATATGCTTCATTCTGTCAAAATAAAAACCAAAGTCTTTAAGAAAAGGCAAAATTACACAAATTAATCAGATGTTTTGATATTGTTATTTACGGCATGGTAGTTAAGAGCACAGATTCTGGAGCCAGACAACCTGATCTCAACTACTGTTCTACTACGTTGGGCAAGTCATTTAACTACATAGCATCTCAATTTTCCTGTTGACGGTCATTTACTATAGCATTTCCATTTTTCTATCTATGTCATGGGTAGGGTGACATTACTTAATTCATATGGTTCTATGAACATTAAATGAGTTAAAATTTGTAATTTTTAATTACATAAAATACAGAATAATAGCCAAGAACAGGGCTGGCATGTGGTAGGTGCTATAGCATTGGCAATTATTTTGTCCTACACATCCTTTCAATGTGAATCCATAAGAAGCAAGATCATTTGATAATTTAACTAAAAAAAAATTTATTTATTACTATTGTATACATAGGCTCCTACAGTACTAAATATGGACACAATAGATATAAAGAGTTTTCTCTTCAATTTCATTGATATTATGGGAAACAAAGCTCATTCTAGATAATCTCATAACATTTTACCTTTACAAACAGAGAAAGCATTGACAAGAAATTAAATATATGGCTGAGATAAAACAGAGACTAAGTGAAAACGAATCATGCACAACATTTTCATTTTGTTTTCTCTTACGCAACTCTGACTCACAAGAAAACCTGAAAATCCATTCTCAAATGTCATAAGTGTATAACTCAGAAAAGAAATTTCGAAAGCGATTGCTAATTTAAAATTACATTATTTAACATGCACAAAATAACTGACAGCTACTTGAAGAGGGATATTTAAGTTGACAGATAATTGACAGATTCATGAACAAGATCACAATGCTCTATCCTAGCAAACCTCAACATTCTATTTCTGTGTCTTTTTTGCCTTCCTCTGTGACCATGGAGTATACAAGAGTCAAAAGTTGTTATCAGGAGATATACGTATACACACACATACACATACAAACGCATACACACAAATAGAAGGTAAATATATATATAGCATTTCATTACTAGAAGAAATTATGAGCTGCCATCTAGATGAATTATTTATTCATTCTCTCAAACACATAATACTAAATTTCTACCACAGTAGATTTTACAGAAAATGCAAATCAGTAGAACAGTTTTTCTCACAACCCATACTGTAGTGGGGGAAAAACAAAAACAAAAACAGGACACAGTAAAGTAAATGAAGTCACAAGATAGAGAAGAATTAATCTTCCTTTAAGTACTTACCACATTTTATACATTGTGCTAGATATTACACAAATTTCCTAATATAATTATTCATACAAATATATAAAGCAGATAACATTGTTCCATGTTTACTGAGAAGGAAAATCAGACACGTTATGTGTCTAGAATTTCAAGCCAAATTGACTTCAACATTAGTGCTCTTTCCTCTATGGCACAAATAAACAAGAAAATAAATGAAAATAATTAGGAACATTAATTGTGCAAAGGAAGGGTACAACATGGGATTTCCAAAGAAGACTTAGGCCTTGCTTAAATGAAACATTATTTGATTGTGAAGACTGGAGAACCCGGAACAGTATGGATGCAAGAGGCAGGCAGGAAAGCATGCGGAGAAGAGAGGACAAAGAACACACAAAGGGTGGTGCTTTTCAGGACACCACCCTAATTACAGTGCCGCATCTGTCGGAGGAGGAGAGAAAATTATTTCCATAGTGAAGGATGAGTATTACTATTGTTAACTTTGGCTTCAATTACAACCAGAATCATTTATTTCATATGATACCTATTTTACAATGTTGAAACAATGGGTGAAAGTTATTTTATAGAAAGAATAAGGAAGTACATACCTATTAGTTATTAATAATGATTTCTTTTGAGGTATTGCAGCAGGACAAAGAGCCATCTCTACTCAGACATTTGACATTTGATTTAGGCATAGGGATTTGTTTTCATAATTATAATGTAAATAGAGGTGGGAAATGGAATTTATAAGAATAAAAACTATTGTTTGAGGAGGGTCACATGTTCTCACACTCCAGCCTCACCACCTGCCTCTCTCTTACTCACAACTCCAATACTGTGCTAATTAGGGGACATATATAATAAACTTGCAATAATTATACAATATAAGTTTTAATAGCTAATAGATTTCTCATAACCTACAGAAATATATATCACCACTCTGAATTATAGCAGTTTTTTAAAAGAAAACTTCTTATGATGATTTTTCCATTGAAATGTTGTCATTAACTTCACCAAACAAATTTCTTTTCTTATAAAAATCTTGGTGGTTACCTGTCTTCAAACAAAACTAAGTTCACTGTTCTTCATAGTATCTAGAATTTAAAAGTGAAGTTGATTAAAATGACCTAATTCACATCATTAATGTTTAGGTTTAGAATTTTAAAGTTGTGTTATTTGATACTAGTTCCACTGAAAGTTAGAAAAGAATACAGTATGGAAAGAAATTCTACAAAAAGCTTAAATAACTAAAGTCTTCCCTCACTAACTACTTGGAAACTTCCTTATTTATTAACTATGCTACTTTTTATTCAAATCTAACACAGCTATACTCTAAAAGAATTTGAATTTTTTTTTGTTATTCCTTTCAACAAAAGTAAGTCTTCTAAACGGGAGACATTGATTTTACTTTCTGGAAACTTTCATCTTGAATTCTAGTGTCATAATTGTTTCCCCAGTTTAATTTTTTAATATTATTTTCTTTTCAAATCATGCTAAAAATTTATATTTCTATCTTATATTAGCTTCCTTTCTATACACCAACCAGAGGTTAACATTACAGTCTCAAAACTGCTTATCTTGGGAATGTGTTAGCTACTCTTAAGTCACATTTCTGTAAGATAATTTACTCTCAAATATTCCCCAAAGTATACTGCATATTATTGTACCTTTCCCATCATAATACCATGGACAAGAAACTATATTTTCTTTATAAATGTTTAAATTTCCCCAACTCTTAACTTTTCACTTGTTATACATTCTAACTACAAATTCTACTTCAATATTGACTTTACAGATTTTTATTAATCCATGCCTTATTTTGCATATTTACTTGTATTTGTCATATACTTTTTGGAGGCCATTATTTTCTGACATGTTTGGCACATACAAAATATAAAAAATGCCATTTGGCATTATTGTAATGGTGAATTGGTATATAGCCTAATTTCTAATTGTAATATAGGAGTTTCCCATTAAGCATGTTTTGTTTTGTTTTGTTTTGTTTTGTTTCCTTGTTCCATAGAGGGAAATTATAGCTATGACCTTACAATTTTAGGAGCGTTCAGAATTATCACTTGGGTGTTATCTATATTCTTCCAGGGTTAGTACATGGACTTTAAAATTTGAAAAATTTAAAACCATTTTGATTTAAAAATCAAAACAAGCCATCTCCATAAATTACCTTTTTAATGATATAAAATTAATTTATAGCAACGTGGTATAAAATTGTATCTAGGTATAATTTGGCACCTTGATAAAATGGTAAAAATAATATGACATTGACATATGAAGAAAAGAAATAAGGGCAGGCATGGTGTCTCCTGCCTGTAATCCCAACACTTTGATATACCAGGGTGGGAGGATTGCTTGAGGCCAAGAGTTCAAGATCAGCCTGGTCAACAAAGCAACACCCTGTGTCTACAAAAATAGTAAAAAAGAAGTGATACAAATTTCAAAGAAGAATAACCCAGTTGTTTTATTTAATCATTTGTCACTTCATTAACAAGTAAAGAAAATATCTGATATTAGAGCAACAAAGTAATTGTGATTTGTGTGCACATAGCTCTCTACCTTTGTAAATAAGATCTGTCCAAAGTAACCAAAGATAGCCAAGCATTTCTTAGAAATTTAATTTAGTAAATTAAACTTAGTAAAACTAGAAAATATATTTCAACTAGAATAATTATGTATAAATGCTTAGGTGAGGAACTTAAATGCTTATTATTCAATTTAAGATTCCATTATTTTCCAATATTGCAGCATCATAGGCACATTACAGCAATGCTTCATAATCCATGCCCTACGAAGTGACAGATGACATCTCTCACAATAAACAAACTTTCCAAAAGTGATTCTACATGGAAGACTCCCTCTGATGTGAACAAGAGCTCTATGATACAATTAACCCAGGGGAAAAGAGTAGGACAGCAAGAAGAAAAATTACCTGACTATAACACAGGTTCTTTCCATCACCATCCTATCAAATGTTAATATATTTGGTATGATCATCATCGGGCAAAAGCAAAATGGGTTTTAAAGGAGTTTGAAGTCAGTAAAATATATTATGTTTTGTAAATTTTAGCTATAATTTACAATGTCTGAAACCTACACATATGCTTCTCCTTTAAGGTTTTCTTGTTTTCTTGAAAAATTATATGTATTGTTTCTCAATTTACAGAATGCATGTGAATATACTATGGAACTGTAAAGCATCATTAGTTTGGGTCCTCACATTATTCATAGAGTTTCTACTGAAAATTTGACTCTGAAAACCAAGGCACTTACAGTAAGATTCAAGGATCTTTTGTTTTTTTTTTCAATATTTAGGGGGTCAAATAACCTTGTATTAAATAAGTATAAAGAAAGCATTTAACCATTGAGTTTAGTTAGCAGCAACAATGAGTTAAATGAATACTTTCTTAAATAGTGCTAACTCCCTTTGGAAATTCATAGAGGACAAACTTTCAATCACCTTCTTTAATATTTTCAAGAAACATTTAATTCAACAAATTTACATGTGTGTTTCTTTGTTAATTTATTACAAGTATGCACTGTGTTTGGTCATGGGGATGTGTTAAGATATACAAGGCATAATTCCTGCATTAAAGAAGAAGGAGGAAGAACCAATGAAAGAGAAGGAAACAATAAGGAAGAGAAGGAAACAATGAGGAAGATAAGGAAGATGAAATAATGCAGTAAATACAAGTGGTAAAATATAAATCCAAATTTGGTAAAGAAGAAGAGTTGAAAAAAACAGAGGAGATAACACACCTTGAAAGATCTGGAAGACCTGTGAGAGTGGTAACTGTGCTACAATTTGAAGAATGGCTAAGATCTCACTTAACAGTAGGTGGAGGAAGAACGTTTTGGATTTAGAGTTGCTATGGTAAAGGTAAAGAGGTGGTAAAATACAGCGTGTTGCAGAACTGCAAGTCATCTGGTTTCTCAGGAAGAAGTCAGGAGCCATAGACAGTAATAGGAAGGATCTATTAGGGTGGAATAGGAAATATTTTGAAGACTATACCAAGGAATATAAATTCAATTTGATTGGTTTCAAATCATGAAATTTATAACAGTTAAAGACACAAAATATATCAACACAACACATATAAATTATCTCAAGTATTGTCTTTTAAGAATGGGACTAAATATTTATAGCAAATATATCCCCAAAACTGTTATAGTCCTCTACATTGCTCCTAAATATTCAAACATTTTGTTGTGAATTCAATTTTTTAAATGATCTTTGGTTTGATATGAGGAGCCTGAGTCAATAGAAGTGTTTAATGAATCATTATATTAATAAACTATTATTCAGAGAGTGACATCACAGAAAAAATGCAGCTTTTGCATTTTTTAGTATAATACTTTTGTCACAGTCCCAAATCTGCATAACACTGCTTAGCAGTCATTATGCTATTTGAGATCAAATATTGATTCCAGATAATTACAGCACTTTTAGATAGAATGGTATTCTTCTGCATCTGGCACCAATGACTTATCTGGATAGATGTGTATTTTATAACATATTCAAGTCAAACACAACTTGGAAGAAATTTCATCTATAGTAAATATGTATTTACCTTGACCTAGAACTGAATGTAGCCATATTTGCCTAGTCCTTCATATCTGTACAGATTTTTTTAAAAAAACTAAGCTACTGTTTTCAAGTATAAAACATCAAAAAATCTGGGCCATGAGGAGCAGCATGAATAGAGGACATAATATGAGCTTTGGAGTGTGAAAAGGACAGTTTTAAGTTCTTTCTCTTCAAGTTGTGAGCTGTATGACATAAGCAGATTATTTAAATTTTCTATACCCTAATGTTCACATCTGAATTTTATACTTATTTTACCAGGTGGTTTAAGGCTTAAATAAAGGTAATATATATAAGAAGCTATAAAGTTTCCTGGCAAGAGTAGGCATTCGATCAATGAGAAAAATTCTTGTTCTCATTTAGTGAAGGATTTATATTTAAAAGTGGGGTTATAAATGGTAAATTAGATTGCATTTAGTGGTAAGCGGGATAGAAGAACATTCAATAAAAGATTGTGAGTGGTCAAGTAGAAAAGGGGATAGAATCAGAAGGTCCATAGTAAATACCATGCTTTTAGAAGATTAAATTGGTCATGGTATATAGGAGAAAATGGAGAGAAAAGAAAAATACCTTAGGCAATCAGTGTCAGTAACAATATTTGCCAGAGTTAGTATGGTGGGAGTTCACAATGACCTATTAAGTCCAGCATGTGATTTAAATTAATGTATTATTTGAAGAACGTCAAGTCAACAATTTTTCAAATTGTAGAAATATCACTGCTATGTCTTGTCAGTGTGGAAGTAAACATAAGTCATGAGGGAAAACAGAAGGGAAAAAAACATAGGATGGGCACAGAAGATACAGTAAAAAGTTGAATCAAATTGGGAGTAGGGAGAGTAGTTCAGTTATAAAGTGACACTTTCACTACAACTTTGAGTCATGCCTCCATTCTTCCCTCATTTCTTCCCTGCAATCCCCTACATAAGTTTCAGAGAGATCAGAGCAAGAAAGACTTATTTCTCTTCAGTGAATTTTATGGTTAACCTTAATTTTAAGGTTACCTAAAACATGTTTCAAGCTAAATCTCAACACATCATCTGAAACACTGGCAAATAATATTTATTTTTTTCTTGCTGAAGTAAAAAAGGCACATCCCCTTATAATTATATTTTAAATATTATAACTTGATGCTAAGTTAGAAGACAAGTAATTTCTCTAGGGTAATTTTAATAAGAAACTTTTCTAGCATAAAAGTTTCATTTAATTGTCTCTCAGTGTTGTGATTTAATAAATGTCTGTTAATGTCTAGAAACAAATTTATATTTAATGAACATTGCTATTTTTTGGCTATAGAGCAGTACATCTATTATCCAGGAAACAGATTAACGTTTGACACAGGATCACTTTCTTATGAAGTGCCCTTGAGTTAACATATTTTCTGAGATCCCATAAGGCATTTGATTGGAGAACATTTCCAATAGGCTTTGATAATATTTGTCTATATTGATATGTTCAAATGGAAATAAAATCAGTGAGTTTTAAACTAAAGGTGTATATAAATAATTATGTTAAAATCAATTAATTTGGAAAACACTTGCTTGACTACCCAATAATTAAAAGCAAAACATAGATCTCATGTTCTTTCCATGGGTACAATTGGTAAAATAGAACCTTTGCTCTTTAAAAATAAAATCACTCATAAAATCTCAAATATTCATAATAATTAGTTGTGAAAAACAAATCTAAATGAACACAGCTATAATTTTAAAATATATTTAAAAAATTAACAACTATTTACAATATGTCATTTATGATAACAATCAAGGATTAATTTTTATGATTCCAAGTCCAGTAGAAATCAAGAAGGGCAAGTAAGTTACACTTAAAACCTTCAGAACGTAATAGGTATCTATCTGAAAGTAAATAAATCCATTTCAAACAGGAATGTATGAATTTATTCCAAAATCTACAGAAAACCAAGAAAAATAATCATCTTCCTCATAATAACTACTAACATTTATTAAGCCCTTACTACTATGCCAAATACTGTTCTGAAAGCCTCCCATGTATTAACTCATTTAATTGCTTCTAACTATGAACATTATTGTTAATCGTATAATAACTCCATAAGAAAGGGGCTATTTTATTCCTAATTGGTAAATGAGGAAACCGAGGGATGGAGAGTTAAAGAACTTGTTGAGGCCACATAGTTAAAATTAATCAAGCCCAGATTTGCATCTAAGCAGTCTAAACCCAAGGGTTGTGTTTTCAGTCTTTAGATTCTACTACTTCTCATCACCTATACTGACTACAGAATTTATAGCATATCTTATGTAAAGGAGCTTATGTGAGGAGCTTTCAGCTAGGTGTGATTAGTCTTTAACTTGTGGGATGAACGGAGTGAGGTGAAGACCTAGAATATAGCTATAACCTGAAATATTAAAACAAACTTTAGCCTGCAAGAAGCATGCCATAAACAGAAGACCCTCAATATCTTCACTCTGAATAATTTTTATCTGGCATTAAATATGTTTTTGACACATCTAAAGAGATAGCAATAACCCATTTTACTCATGCATATATTGGGTAAATGAAGGGCAACATCACAGATTTCATTAGGAGAGTAACCAAGAATCATGATCTTCCACGTTCTCAGAAGGCAAGTCAGTGCTTTTTAAGTTACAACAAAAGTTGAAAACAATCAGAAAAAAAAAAGAAAGGTACTTCCCAAATAAAAGTTTTTAAAATATTTCAAAATACATCAATATAATTTCAATCAGTAAGAGTGTTTAATTCTGTTATTAATTTTCCTAAAAAGGGAACTGAGATTATTCTGAATATTACTGAGAATAACCATTTATATCTTCGAAGCTGAATTAGTTGTGACTTTCTCATACTAATTCTAACTCAAAGATGAAACTTGGTATACGATAGGTCAACATATCCTCAAATATTTCTAATATTTACTGCATTTTTACTATCTTAGAGCCTTTATGATTAGGATAGACTAATAAGCCTATACCCATGGCAACTGAATAAATAAAATCACCTGAGTAGTTCATGATTGATAATCGTGACAATATATTGTACCTAGTGACAATGTGTGTTATAAATGGAATTCCAGGATTTGATTTAAATATCAAATCAATGTCATCCTTATCCTGTGAAATTCAAAAATCATTATCAATGCAACTGGCACTATAGTCAAGTTTGGTTAAAAAAAAAATTCCATAGCTGAGAATAATGAGCTTTAAATATCTTCTTAAATAATCCAAATCATATGAAGCTACAGTATGCATTTCAGGGTCTAAACTAGGAAACAACATCTCATTTCTTAACACTGTTTCTCTGAAAACAATGGCAGTTCCTAAATAACTGACTTAAAAATAAAGCCTAGAATAGAGAAGTTGTAAGAATTGAGGTCGTAAAGTCAAATTCATCCTATTCCAACTCCTTCCAGTGGATAAGAAAAAAATACACATCTACTTACACTTTCTTTGAACACTTTCCAAGACAAAGAGGAATGCAGGGGAAGGTATATCTCATCATGAGCTAGGTTAACATAACATCGTTTCACTGATGTTTGGTTATCATGAGGGTCAGTCCCATGTATCTCTTTCACATGGACAATTTGAGTTTAAAACCCTTGATATTCACATTTTTAAAAATTTCAATATTTTTTTCAAAAGGGGCTTAAACAGTAATGAGAAAAGATTACTGTAAAATAATGGAAATAAATACATGTATAGCAGAAAAATTAACACATTTAAAATAATTATTTACATTAAAAGGATAGCTGTATAATAAGTCTTAAATTGTTCTTGAGATTATGAAAGAAATGTACTCTCTTGCAACTCACAAAATATCGCAATATAATTTTCCCATATTTCATTATCAGTAGTGTATCAGTAGCAACCAGGCAAGAGAGAAAATACACATGTTTTTGAAATTATCTCATCTCAGTACAGCACACCTAGATGGGTCTCAAATTAAACACCTTTCTTAATGGCCCATTATGGAATATCAGTGCCTAAGATACCCAAAGGGAGGCAGGGACGATTACTGCCAAGGGAGAGTTTCTAAGGTTGTGCTAGGTGATGCAGTATTTCTGCTATAACTTTAGCCTGATTGAGAATTTATTTAAATACATATTTATCATTTTAAAATCAATAGCTAACATAGTAAGTTTACAAAGACATATTTTGAAAATATAAATTCAACAACACTTTTTTTTTACAGTAATGGTTTGATAATTTGCATTTATACGCAGCTACCAAATTATGTAATAGGTCGTTTTACAAAAGCTAACTTTTAAAACAGATGATTGAGCCACAAAGTATAATCTCCATGGGGAAGAATATAATACTGAAAGTAATTTTAATCCTTGAAGTTCTTCATAATTATATATAATTATTGAATTATTCAATTATAAGAACCCTTAAAATAAATACAACTTAGTAGAATAAGATAATAACAATAATAACATCTTTTTTTGAAGGGTTTTTAATAGGTGCCAACATACTGATAACATTATTTCATTTCATTCTAACTATGGTAATGTTTAATATTTGGCTCCACCTAGAAATAAAGTAAGGGAACACAGATTGACTGTGATGGAAAATCTATCAGAAACAACCGAGCTGGCAGATTATTAAAAATATGATATCTAATACCCTTAAGCTAACATTTTATTTACATCTTCGCAAAATTGACTTCACAGTGATGACCAATAAAGCAGTGATGACCTAACTAAGGAAAGGATTAGATAGAGATATTGACATGCCAAGTTCCAGGATAAGGAAGACTGCTTTGCAGTCAAAAATATCTCCTCAGTTTTTAGGATTTTAATTGGTAGTCAAAATAGAAACTTGGTAGGCAAAATGGAAATAGATCCAACAAATGGAATGGATACATTTGTTCCACTCATCTCGCTTAGTCCTATCAGTGTAGAAATTGAACTGGAGCAGCATTAGACAAACTATAAAGCACCATACCATGTCCCAGGTGTCACTTAGCAAAAGGTTGTGAGAAAACAGTAAGTCAAGAAAAACAGGGGGTGAGGGGAGAATTTCCAAGTGGTAGGATCTAAGTAGAAAAGGAATCACTGGACTAATTTGGCTAATATCTTTAAATACATGAGCAGAACGTATTTAATGTATTTAAATATATGAGCAGAATATATTATAAGTTAGGTCCTGTTTAGATGCCTATAATTAAAGAACTTTATAACAGAACACATTATACTTAGTCATTATTGTACTCTTACTAATTCATATATATTATATATTTATATAAATGTACATATAACTAGTTATGATAGCATACAGATTTTAATTATGACATTCATTCATGTATTTATAAAATAAATATTGGAACTCGAAATTTCATAATTTCTTTTTTTTTTTTTTGACGGAGTTTTGCTCTTGCTACCCAGGTGGGAGTGCAGTGGCATGATCTCGGCTCACAGCAACCATCGCCTCCTGAGTTCAAGCATTACCCTGCCTCAGCCTCCTGAGTAGCTGAGATTACAGGCCTGCGCCACCATGCCCAGCTAATTTTGTATTTTTAGTAGACATGGGGTTTCTCCATGTTGGTCAGGGTGGTCTCGAACTCTCGACCTCTGGTGATCTGCCCGCCTCGGCCTCCCAAAATGCTGGGATTACAGGCGTGAGCCACTGCGCCAGGCCTATAATTTTCTTTAATAACATAGCACAACAAGAGAATGTCTATGAATGCATAATTCAGTGCTATCATTATTTAATTGCTATGGATATACATTTTGTATACTTTGGTATATTTTATAATGGTAAAATCAATGGCACCATAAAGTAAATATGTCAAGCACTTATTTTTAAAATTATACTGAATGACTCCTAAAGATGTCTATACAAATAATATTATAAATTTTATGATGTAGAGAGATAATTAAATCAAACAAATATAGTATCTTTAACTAAGACAATAGGAAAACCCCAAAGAGGATTTGGTTAGTGGAAGAACAGCACTTGAAAAAGAACATCCTCATTAAGAAATGTGAAAGTTATGAAGAGGTAAATACAAAAGTGGACAGACATATCTCACTTAGAGTTCTTTAAACTGCATACTCTGGGAGTCTATGCTATTCACAGCACCTCAAATTTGGAAATTTCAATGAACTCACCCCAGTGATTTGAGTCAGATAGTATTATACAAGGTAATTATTTTTATTTCCCATTAGGTTGCAAGATATATTATATAATTATCTCCAAGTTACATTTGAGTTAATTTAGGCCAAGCAGCAACCCATTCTAGAGACCATACACCTGATATACAGAAAACTTGCAAAATAGCAGGATAAAAGTGACTTTCCAAAACTATTTTGACAAAGACTACTTTTAAATATAAAAGCCTGTAGAAAACTTTTTAATACTATTTTATTTTCTTAATAATTAAAACATTTCCTAAAATGGTTTAAAGGCTCCTATTTTCATTTAAAGATACTGCCACTTTGATCCCTGTAAAAAGTCTTTTCTATCTTGGGTAAAACATCTTTGAGTTATGTAGCTTAAAAAATACATTGACGTTTCAGTAAATAAATCATTTCTTTGTTCAGTCTTTTCTCGTCAGAATGGTGATTCACAAGGACAATTCAGGAGCACCTAGGTTCCAGAGTAACCCAAATTGGCAAATTGTACAGAAAGATATATAGTGTCACTGTTTAATACTTGGCTCCAGCTAGAAATAAAGTAAGGGAACACAGATTGACTGTGATGGAAAATCCATCAGAAATAACCAAGCTGGTAGATTATTAAAAATATGATATCTGAATACTTTTAAGCTAATATTTTACTTAAATCTTCTCAAAATTAATTTCACAGTGATGACTGATGAAGCAGATAATTTTTTACAATGAAAAGTGTTGAAGCAACTTGAGATTAAAGCACTGTTTAATTCAATAACTACATTTGTGCCAATTTTTTGAGAGTTAAAAATTGTGTGAGAGTAATTATAAATCTTTCATTTATCTGTTTTAGAATCAAAGGTTATCTCTGCTTTCTTGTTTTGGCTCTTCTAGCATGTCTGTGATTGTTAAAACAAGACACAGTTTTGACAGCTAACCCCCAAATTATTTTCTTCTTTCTTTTTGGACATTGATTTATTTTTTAGTGATATTTTAGGTGTTTTCTGAAATATCTCAACACAATAGCATTCAGAAAGAAAACATATTTTTGCTTTTATGAAGATTTATCTTAGTAATTTTTTCAAAATGCTATGTATGAAAAATGACAGTCTAATCACAAAGTTTACATCTTTTTTTTTTTCTAAAAATGTTAAAATAAAGGAAAGATAATTACTTTTTTCTGTGAAAGAGTAAGAAGATTATTTAATCAACTAAATAAAATAGTGGCCTTGTGAACACAGTTCCTTCTCTCTTTTTTCTCCATGGTATATCTTATTTTATCATTATTAAAATGTATATTCTAATATGTGATTTTAAAATAAAACATGGATATACCATCTTTCAAACTTCCATATGGTCTTGACACACACACACACAAAAACACTCATTAATATATAAAATCCCAATTCCTTCCTAACATTAAGGTTTCCATGGATTAATTTTATTTTATGAGCTTTGGAGTTCATAAAATAAAATTTCACCATTTGTCAAGAGTGCGTTTTTTTTTGTTGTTGTTTTTTGTTTTTTGTTTTTTGTTTTTTTTTATCTTAACAAACTGCGGTGGTTTTGTCCACATGAAGGACATGTACATATATGGTGGCTCTTTTTGGCCTTTTAGAGTTGAATAATTTTGAGGTCCATCTTCCTATAAAGAGGCTGAGAAAACCAAGCCCTAAATATTGGCATCCTCAGATATCACACACTATTTACAGAAAACCATCCTGACTTTCTTTTCTCTTCTTTGTCTTTTGCTTTTTATTCTTTTCTATATTCACTGCATGAATAAAAGTTTGTAATCACTTGGTAATTTTAGCAAGAATGAAGAAATGCATGAAATTCTTTAATTTGATTGAATCCTATCATTGAGCTTAATTAGGTCATTGTATTAATTAGGTCATTGCAATTATATAATTTCAAACCCTGGCTGTCTGTGTTCATGACCACGGCCAACATATTACTAAGGGTGTGTTAAGCACATTTTAATATTTCTATATTTAAGATATCAATGTTGATTATTGTAAACTGTTCAGCAAATATCAATGTCTTTTACAGTGGTTGGCTGTGGCTTGAAAATAAGAATTCTGGATTTTATCTGCATTTCTCTGATGTTGAGCACCATTTCATATACTTGTTGACCATTTGCATGTCTTCTTTAGAAAAAATGTCTATTTAGGTCCTTTGCTCTTTTTTATTTTATTTATTTATTTATTTATTTATTTATTTATTTATTTATTTTTTGAGAAAGAGTCTTGCTCTGTCACCCAGACTGGAGTGTAGTGGCACGATCTCTGCTCATGGCATCCTCTGCCTCCTGAGTTCAAGAGATTCTCGTGCCTCAGTCTCCCGAGTAGTTGGGATTACAGGCACCCGCCACCACGCCAAGCTAGTTTTTGTATTTTTAGTAGAGACAGTGTTTCACTATGTTGGTCAGGCTGGTCTTCAACTCCTGACCTCAGGTGATCTGCCTGCCTCAGCCTCCCAAACTGCTGTAGTTACAGACGTGAGCCACCATGCCACCTTTGCTCATTTTTAAACTGTTATTTAATTTTTTTTTGCTATGGAATTTTAAGAGTTCCTTACATATTTTGAATATTAACAAACTGATACAGAAAATGTGGTATATTTAGACAATAAAATATTATTCAGCCTTAAATTTGAAGGAACTATTGCTATTTGAAACAATATGAATGAACCCGGAGGGCATTATTCTAAGTAAACTAAACCAGACACAGAACAACAAATATTGAATGACCTCACTTATATTTGGAATCTAAAATAGTCAAACTCATAGCAGTAGAAAGCAGAATGGGAGCTGACAGTGACAGTGGAGAAGAAGGAGATGGACAGAGGAGAGATGATGATCAAAGGGTATAAAGTTTCAGTTACACAAGCTAAATGAATTCTCCAGATCTAATGTACAGTATGGTAATACAATTAATAACAGTACATGCTTCAAATTTTCTGATAGAATAGATCTTAAGTATTATCACAAATTTAACTCAAAAGAAAAGAAAATAGTAACTGAAAGATGGATATGTTGACTAGCTTGATTGTGATAACAATTTCACAATGCATACATGCATCAAAAAATCACTTGTGAACCTTAACTATATACAAATCCTAATTGTTAACTATACCTCAATGAAGCTTAAAATTGTTTTAAAAATTAAATTGATAATTTTGTATTCTTGCAGATAACAAGCATGCTAATAAAAAAAAGAGAGAGAATCCATATCATCAGGAACACTGTTGATATGAATATCAAAATTTTAAACCATCATGCAAACACTAGTATGGTCATTTCACCTCTAATACACATGTTTCAGTGAATTTACACCATTCTTTTACTCCTCAAATTTATTTAATCACTTTAATCAAGACTTATGCACCATGGTGTTTTCTTCAGTGTTGGGCTCTGCAAACAGTTTCTGCTAATTTAATCTTCACCAACTTCCTGTATTTTTTATTCTACTTATAATAAAATAATTTAAAGGCCTTCATACAATAGATCCCTTTTAAGAATCATTCCTATCAGTGGGCAGAGACCTTACATTGGGTACTTTTGTAGATATAAGGAATGCTTTACATCCCAACTCTATTTTTCACCAAGCTACGCTATAGGAAGCTAGGTAGGTAATATAACCAATACATTTTTTTGAGAATGGCCCTTGCATGGGGGGCGGTGTGCGTATTTATATGTTTAAACATTATGTGTGTCTAAACATCTCTTCATAAGCTCCTTTTTAATAATATGTAAATTTTCTAGCATAAGTAGTTGATTTCTACTCAGGGATTATATAAAGGAAAACTTAGGATCTGGTTGGAAGCCTGGTGTCAAAAAAAGAAAAAAATGTTGAAGAGTCAAGACGTCAGGAGGCATCTCCTTGACAATTTTGTCTAGAGTTGATCTGCTAATAGCTAACATCTAACAATTTTTAAAAGAAGAGGAAGAAAAGAAAAAGAAAGAGAAAAATGTTGACAGTTCACCTGTCAGTTCAGCTGAAGTATAGCTTTAATGTCTATCAATCGGGCAAAGATCTTTTACGTATTTTCTATATGACCCACATTACAGAAAGAAATTCTTAGGAATTTTTTAGGGTATATTTCTACAGGTTTTTTCTTTACCATGGAAACATAACATTAACTGAAATAAAATTTGTGTTTTCCTTTTGAGTTCACATTAGTACGGATAAAACTCACACATGTGCACACAGACATGTACCTACAAATTTTTTTGATAGGAAAGCAAGTATTATTATAAATCAATACTTAAGAGCAAATTTGCTGAATACTGCCAGTAAATATCAAATGGCAAGACATCATTATCCAGATCCAAGAAAGAGATATAACAATGATCCTCTTTATTTCATATAGAAGGAGTCAAAGAGCTCTATATTGGATTGCCCAGATTTTGTAGAGATTCAGATATGAAAACATATAGCAGAAGCCAAAAACAAATGTGATTGGCCATCTGGAGAACATCAGTGTTCCCAGTGATTAAAACAGTTAATCTAATGGAGAAGTTTCTTTGAATTCTAAGGAGCATTAAAAAATACATTTTAGAGATCATTAAACCAAAAGCATCCATTAGCTACTCTCAGACATGACCTCTCCGTGTTTCTTTTTTTTTTTTTTTTCCCTTTCTCTTTTGCTTTGTTGATTCACAGTGGTCCAGCCAAAAAAGCAAAAGTTCACTAACACTATTACCATAATCACTTTGACATCACTGGAAATGCTTTTAAACAAACACATACCTCAATATGAGCTTGTATATCTTAACATTAAGCAGAAGATCTAAAATTATTAGAAAAGAAGTGTGGCATTAATCCTTTTAGCATATAGTTCATCCTAAATGTCCATAAGTACTCTGACATATATAAACTTTGTATTGGATATGGAGGATTCTGTCCCAAATGAAAGTGATTATTATTTTATGTTTTATTCTCCAAGCAAATTCATAAGAAAAAAAATGAAACGTGACTTTTAAGACATTTTCATGGGGAAATTAATTAAAATAGTTTAATATATGTAAAAAGTACAAAGTCCATATTTGGATAATCACAGTGTTTCAGAACTAATGAAAACTCTTAAAATCACCTATTTCAAGCCTTTTTTTGAAGATGAAAAATGTAATACATTAAACACTAAAAACTGGCAAGTTTTTTCCACAAATTCTGTAGTAAAAAATATACATATTTCAACACTATATATATATGCGTCTGTGTATATATACAGTGTCAAAATAATTAAAGCTTTTAAAAATAATAGTGATAAAGACATATCATCATATTATGGCAGAATGTACTGATTCCAACCCACAAATCCACAGTAAGATACATTTTCAATTATGGACAGCCTCTTAAATCCCTGAAGACAAGTGAAGAGGAGATAATATTAGCTTTCTATGTCCTTCTCTTACACACACTTCTATCGCTGGACCACATTGGTCAAATGTCTCAGAGAAACTGAAGAAAACATACAATGAAATTGGGAAGCAACTTCTGCTTATAATGAGCTGAAGGGTATACAGTTAAAATCCTTGATTCCATAACATTTTTGTACCAAGCACTTTGGTGCAGATAATTTATTCATGGTATGTTAATATTTTTACAGATCAAATAGTCAGCTTTCTTTTGCATAAAATTGTGTGTGTGCATTTGTGTGTGTGTGTGTATCATCACTATTCTATATACAATAACTATCTTTAAAAAGCAAATGCTACCATAGCTTAATAACAATAAAATAGGAACGACCACCTCACCAAAACTTGACCATGTTGTCAGATTAAAATTGGGCTATGAATTTTCTGACTTAATAATGGAAAACTCATTCGATTTTTCTGGTGCATTTGACTGTTTTGATTTTATGCAATTTGAATAGAGGTTCAAACTATGGCTGAAATTGAGTTTAGATGTATTGAACTGAAAAACGCTATGAATCTTTTTTTTTTTTTAATTATGTATCAGATATATTTCTGAATGGTGCTTTTTTCAAGATTTGGTAAAATTTTTTTTTCATTTATTTCTGTATATTTATTCAGTGTTTTCACATGAACCGAACAAAATAACTAACTACATAAATAATTTTATTAATAAATAAGTAAAGAAATAAAATAGGGAGGAGTGGACAGCATAGAAAAGTCCTAACAAGAGTCAATGCTGGCCAGGCTCCATGGGTCATGTTTGCAGTCCCAGCATTTGGGGGGCTGAGGCGGGTGGACTGTTTGAGGTCAGCAGTTCCAGACCAGTCTGGCTAACATGGCAAAACCCTTTCTATTCTTCTCCTCCTTTTGTGTGTGTGTGTGTGTGTGTGTGTGTGTGTGTGACGGAGTCTTCCTCTTGTTGCCCTGGCTGAAGTGCAGTAGCATGATCTCGGCTCACCGTAACCTCTGCCTCCCAGTTTCAAGAGATTCACCCGTCTCAGCCTCCGAAGTAGCTGGGATCACAGGCACGTGCCACCACACCCGGCTAATTTTTGTATTTTCAGTAGAGACAGGGTTTCTCCATGTTGGTCAGGCTGGTCTCAAACTCCTGACCTCGGGTGATCCACTCGCCTCGGTCTCCCAAAGTCCTGAGATTACAGGCGTGAGCCACCGTGCCTGGCCAAAACCCTGTCTTTTCTAAAACTGCAAAAATTAGCCAGGCATGGCGGTATGTGCCTGTAATCCCTGCTACCTGGGGGGCCGAGGCACGAGAATTGCTTGAACGCGGGAGGTGGAGGTTGCAGTGAGCCGAGATCGTCTGCCCACTGCACTCCAGCCTGGGCGACAGAGTGAGACTCTCTAAAAATAAATAAATAAATAAATAAGAGTCATTGCCCTTATAAACTACTGATACACAAGAATATTTGTTAAGTAATTATGGTAAGAAACAGTAGAAAGAATAATTAATTGAGAAAGTCATCCTCCAAAAGAGAGAGTATTATGGTGTTGTGGAACAGAAAATCTGACTCCTAAATACAATGATGAATATGAGGAGTCATATGACCAAACTCAGCAAAGCCCAAAGAAGTGCCCATGAACCAAGATAGACTGTGGTGCTGCTAATCTACCTACATTTTTTGAGAAGTTTTTAAAATTTAAATCCTTAACTAAAATGCTTGCATAAGATTGCAGATTTTTGAAATTAAAAGGTATCTTTATTTGTTCATCGGTACATGATCTACACATATGCTTAAGAATGAATAAGAGAATGTCTACAGGTTTCAACACTAAATGCATACAGCCTATAAATCTATGAAGTAATATAATTTAGAAGCTTCATTTATCACTCATTTAATATTCTTTGATTGAAATTTAAATCCTTGAAATATTATCAAAGCTACTACGGTATCCATATAGTTATAGCAGTTAACACAAGATCTTGGCAAGTAGTTTGATAAAACAAATAAAATGTAATATATATTTTATGAATATTAATCGAGATCTACACTTGGTAGTCATACCTCATCATTACATCAAAAAATCAGAGTGGCTTTGCTAACATTTCCTAAATTCACCTTTAATATGCACTTTCATAGAAGATATGTTACCATTAGCACTAACTGTTTCTTATGTACTTCAAGAAAGATATAGGACCATGGGGACTAAGTGGGGATGACAGGAAAAAACCCACAAATTTTTGTCAGACTTTCAGAAATGAGCTCTGAATTCAACCAAAATGAAATATTACCCTTGGCTGAGCTAACATAGTGGTTTTGTTAATTGTATCTTAACTAATACTATCCCCTTCCAGTTCCCACAAAATATGCTTAAAATATCATGATTTAAAGAATACTTTTATTTTTTACAAATAAGTAAGACATCCTACGGCATGTGATATGTAATAAACATTACTACAGAGCAAGTCAATGATAAGCAAGGAAGCATTAGAAAATTTCCTAGCTTGGGACAACTTCATTGAGAATGTTCAATTAGAGTACGGAAAACATATATTTCACATTTTTCCTCCCTGTTCTAAAATAGTTTGTTAGATTAGCCTAAAATGGTTTAATTGATTGTTATGGGATGCACACATTCTTTGGTGAGAGATTAATCATTTTAAATTAAAAATGTAACTGTGCAATTGGGCAGTAGTAATTTAATAAGCCTGGGACAGTAATTTATATTAATTTAACCTGCAACTTCAAAATCTTGTGGGGGAAATGATTTATCTTTGGAAGAA
The DNA here is from genome assembly GCF_047675955.1 of Chlorocebus sabaeus. Lineage (NCBI taxonomy): Eukaryota > Metazoa > Chordata > Mammalia > Primates > Cercopithecidae > Chlorocebus > Chlorocebus sabaeus. The sequence continues at coordinate 7,679,296 of NC_132910.1, forward strand.
ATATACTACATTTGGATAAATAGGTGAAATATAATAGTACTCAAGTGAACTATATTTATGCTTTTAGATAATAGAGAACTGGTAATCCCTCAGTGCTAAAGCTTTGAAATATATGTGCCTTTTCTTCTTGTAAAGAATGCTGATGAAGTTAACATATTTCTTTCTGTTTAATGGGAAAAAGAAATTACAAAAGCAACACAATGAAGACATTTCTCATATTTGCCTTTTTTGTTATTTGAAATGTTCTCACTCTTCCTTATTGTTAGATAAATTTTCTTTTTATTTTTTCTTAAAAAACCCTTTAGGGCAAGGACGACATTACTTCAGTTTTATAAATTTAGCAACTAATAATGTTCTATAAAACACTGCCCTAAACAAATGCTGTGAATAAATAAATTATCTCAGTGTTCTACAAGCAGTATTTATCACAACAGTGAGACTTCTCTGTTGCCTGTCCTTAACTTTTAGATCCTCACAAGGTAGGGAGGCAAAACAAACCCTCTGGCAGAAAACAGTCAAATTGATTTTTTCACTGTCATTCACAAAAGTTCCTGGGATTTTCACATTCTGTTATTTTCCCTATTTAGAAGTTATTCGCATAAAAGGACACTTGCATGTAAATGCCAAGACTGCATTCTGAATATTTCAGAGGAATTTTGCTCAAGTTGTCTTACATTCTCAGTGCACACCAAAACATAACCTTCTAAAATGTTCTGTCTGCTGGCTGTATTGCAAAAGTAGAAGCTCAAGCATGAACTGCCTAATCATCTTTATTTCTGGAACAAAATAATCCCTACTTCTGTAATATTCACAGATATTTTTTCCTCTGCAAAGATTTGCCTGACCATCCCTCAAAATGCCTATTGACAATTCCATTTCAGGGTCCAGAATACTTTATTATTCTCATGTGTCCACAGGTGTATACCCACTCCTAGACAATAAGGCCCAATATACAGGTTCATGTTTTATTCATCTTCATGTGTCCATCAACTAGCACAAGACTTGGCATCTAACAGACGGTCAATAAATGTCTGCTTATCTAAATTGTGCTAAAACAAACAAATGATTAAGATTCCACAATGATTCCAGGCCTCACAGATAGAAGTAAGCTTATTTATTTATTTTTTTAAATAGGTTGAAAATCTTTTTTTTTCTAGATAAAACAGATAATAGGAGTAAATACTTATTAAGCTCTTAGTGTGTCTCACTTCCTATTATAAGCTCTATACATGTTTTGTTTTCTTTTCCTCCTAATTTATTTCTTGTACAGACTGAAATTATATCAGTTTTACATATGGAAAAGCTGAGTCATAATAAGTTTTAGAAACTTGTCCAAACACATGTCATTAAACAAGTAAGTGCTGGATCCATGTTCTATTCAGGGAGTCTCATCCTAGAGCCTTCTCTTAGCTATATATTCACTGCCTAAAATAACAGAAGGAAAAACTGCCTTCCTTTCACGTACACACCCTCGCCATGTGTTTGGTTTGTTCTAGGCACTGTGTACAGTATCCAGGGTACAAAAGTGAACAACACGAGGGCTTTTTAATAAAACCTCTAATCTCTATCTTTCTTGGAAATGTTTTAAAAGTTTCTCCTGCTTAAACACACACACACACACACAAGCACATACAAATAGGTGTCTTTTTTTTTTCCTTTCACTGCCCAAATTCTCACCTTAGCAACCAACGACTGTTGGCTGTATTACGTCAAACACACTTCAACCTCTAATTTCTTCCGGGTTGCCCTCCTCAGTCACTGAAAATTCTGGACTTATTGTCAAATCCTATGTCCTTTTCATAGTTTTCAATTTACTTAATTTATTTGTAGCACTGACAATCCTTACATTCAATCAGATTCCTTGTTTCCTAAAATTCGATCAGATACAAGGTACAAAAGAAAATAGTACCAAATAATAACAAAATTTTAGGTATAATTGAGATCAGCACTTTAGTTTACATATGAGAAAGCTACAACCCCCAAAAACATAAAGCAGTTCTCTCAGGGTCACATCTTGATTTAACCATGGAGTCATGATTAAAAGTCAGGGCCATCTCTCCAAAGTTTATCAAGACTTTCTTTGAAATAGATCTTTCTATTACTTCTGCCAAATCTGTATCTCAGGCCTTAACTTCATAGTAGGCAGTCTTACAATGGACCCATTGGTTCATGACTGCATTCTATTCCTCTTCAGGCTGAGCAGAACTTACTCATTTCTAACAAGTAGAATATGGCAGACGTGATGGGATTTCACCTTCAAGATTAGATAACGAAAATACTAAAGCTTCCATCTTAGACATCTTCTTTTTTGTATGGTTTACTCTGGGAGAGGCCACCTGCCATGTCATGATGTGTCCCTATAAAGAGGCCTGCATGAGTAAGTTTGGAAGTGGATTCTCCACAAATTGTGCCTTCAGATGAGACTGCCATCCTGGCCAACAGTTTTACTGCAACCTCATAAAAGACATTGAGCCAGAGGCATTAGTTAAGTAACATCCAGATTTGTGACCCATAGAAAATATAAGATCATATTTAAAATTCTGGTCTTTTATTGAAATTTTCATGCAGTAATAGATGACATCTAAAATAACATCTCATTCCGGGAATACTGTAATTGTTTAAACACTTATCAACTCCAAAGTAATTTGTATTGTTCTATCACTTCATTCTTCCCACAACATCATATGAACCATGTTTTCCTATTAATCGGTGTTCAATAAGCAATGTCTTTAAACACAATAGCAGAGAAAGTATATATTGAAAGTACTGAATCTAGTACTCAAAGCTAACTAAAATATTACACTTTGTGTTAACTAGCTTACTGTTTCTTAAATGCATTTATTGTATTTAATGTATTATACTGTATATAATACAATAATTGAATTATAATAAATAATTGTATTATAATGTATTTCTTAAACACATTTCCTTCTACTTCTGTAATCACGACATTTGAAGATTTCAGAATAGGTATCCAAATCTTACAAAAATGTTTACAATTAAGAAAACTCTGTTCAATAATAGCTTAATCGACCATTTCTGTGATTATAAGAAATCCCTGTAACCTAAATTCTTTTGTCAGTTAACTACTGCCCTATGTCAGAACCTGAGAAAACACAAATGGTCTCTAAAGGGTATGGCGCTCCAGATCATTTTAAGATAATCAATTTTCAGATCTTAAAATTCAATGTAGTCTCTTTTTTAAAATGAATTTGCCTCAGAAGACACATCAAGGATAAAGAATCTGTGGCCTTTTTCAAAATCACAGCTTTCTCCATTTTACAACAGAAATCCCTCTAAGCTATCTAGAATCTCACTATGATATCTGCCTAAAATAATGAAAAAACAAACAAATTGGTATTTAAACTATGTATTTATCTGTATACTATTAACATCACTTTCATCTATGTTACTGAAAATTTTATTACCAATATTTTATATTTTATAATAATATTTATCAAAATAAAGCATTTTATGTAATTTTGTTCAATTGGATACTACTATTATATGTAAACATAAGTCAATATAGAGGAGGCTTTTAAAAAAAACACTTAAAGCTTTATTGTTCCATGGAAAATATAGACTACTGAATATTCACATGCTATAACGAAGCTTGAGAGTATAAACAAGCAAATACTTGCAAGCACCGAAGCATATTACTATAAGACAAAATTTTGTGAAATAATTCAAAAGGAAGAATGAATTCAAGCAGTAAAAAGAACAAAGTAAAATATCAGCCTGTTAAAAAGACATTGCTCAGAGATGCTTTTAGTTGAATAATTGTAAATATCTAATACATACCGTATTTAAGTCCTACTGAATCATTTTAAAAGAGTATCAATGTTTTCAATGTTCTAAAATATATTCTTTACAATTTTTAATGTTTACAATGAAAATGTTTTCAATGTTAATTTAAAATATTAAAGAAGTACATCATGAATTTAAAAAATTCCTTCAGGTGGTAAATGAAAAGATATTTCAAAACCACTGTTTTATTATTTTTTTTAATTTTTGTAATAATTATTATCCTCCTCATCAACTTCATTTTAAATGTCATTAAAATGAACCATATTACATGAATGTCTTCTTAATTGTACCACAGCACAGTACCTTGCTCATAGTTGCTAAACCAGCATTTGTTTAATTTGGTAAGTTCCTCATAGAGGAATATTACCTTTTAATATACAAAGTTAAATTATTTCCTGCAGCATATATTTATATTCAAAGTCACAATTCAAAATTTAAAATAAGGAATATTTATCTATAAAGAAGTAAGTAAATATGCGGTCATTACAGGAACTCAGATTTCAGGAAAGCACATGGATTATTTTCATTGATTTAAGAATTTAATTATGCTACTCTTTATTACTAACAGCAAAAAAGGCAGTGTCTACCTGTTACTGGTAGGAAAACCAATACTAAGAGAAATAGTTGACCCTCCTGCAGACAATTAGGCTACTTCTACATCCTGTAGCTGCTAAATACAAAATATTACCTGCAATGAGTCAAGGTGTTTAAGAGAATGAATACCCTTCCTTAGATGCTAGTATTCTGACTGATTTCTGGAATGCTCAGCATGGACTTGAGAAACGTAAAGGTTTTGGAATTTTATCCATTGCATTATGACTTAAGAAATTATGTAGTAATGCAAATTATGTTAATGTTTACTCTTTCATACTTCCATTAGGAGTATGATTTATAATACCTGGATAATTTTAAAAAGTTGCAAGGGATATGCTGAATTTAAATTAGCCTACCTTATTCAGTGTGTAAAATCTATAATGATAAATAAAGCACCCAGGTGATAGAAAGCATAAGTAATAATACTTCAGAGTGCTGGGGGTTTGTTTTTATTTTTGTTTTTAAAACAAACTAAATATAATAAAATTAATTATTATTGGGATACGATCATGACATAAACATATTCTCTTCTTTGACTTCATATGCATATAGAGTTTGAGACCTTGGAATTATCTTTGACTTCTCAAGTAAATCATCCATAACTATGCCCTAAGTGAATTTCTATACTATTTGTTCCCTTGGCACTTGTATTTTGTGCAACATCCTTATGCTGTAAACTATAAATGGCCTTGAACATAGGGAACGTTTAGACCTTAAAGATTCATATGGCCAAATTTATTTATCTCTTTATCTATCCAAATATTTTACAATAAAGAATAAAATGCTATTAGGATAGTGTAAAAGCAAATTTTAATGCAGAAATGGCTTCTCGGTACTGAATACTTACTATGTGCTTGTCCTTGCTCAAAACACTTGGCAAAGGTTAATTCGTTTAATACTCATAATAATTCTTTAGGTAACACACTGTTATTATCAGATGACTTTACAGGTGAGGAAACTGGGCATAAAACAATTAATTTCCTAACAATACATCACTGTCATAAAATCACCTAAAGGCAAAAGAGTGATTCACACCAGGCAGGCTGGCTCCAGAGCCCTTATCTTAAACTAGCAGGCAATATTGCCCTTCTAAGATCTGGGGACTGAGTAGGAGTCAATTAAGTATATGGGTAGTGGGCTTCCCAATAAGAACATACAAAATTCTAATACTCTCTTGGTCCCTGGAGCTGGGAAAGACTCATATGACTAAACCCAGACAAGTAGAGCATATAGTCTAGAGCTCTGAGTCTGGCTCAAGGTACACACACAAAATAAGAAGAGTTTAATTATACATTTTCATATATACTTTATTAACCTATTTTAATTTTATCCTTCATATTCCCTGTTACTTGAGAAATGAGGAGCTCTGTCAATAGAAGGGAGTGGTTATACTGATAAAACTAAAGTGGACAAACTCGATGTCTTTTTCCCTTGGTTGAGTCTGTGGTGTAGACTCTGACAAGCAACATTCACTCTCTTTATGCCAGCCACTGGAACAGAGCCTTTTTTATTAAGTCAATTAAACAAGAAACCATGGTGTCTCACAATTGTTAATAATTATCTTAGTCCTATTTTCCAGCCTGTAGGGCAAGACTCTCAGTTCTGTCTCTCCACTATTTGTAACATGCACATTCATAAGATGCTATTATTTTGGAGAAAGGGAAAGAATTTTTAACTCAGTTGAGGTTAAGGCTTTGATAAAGTGAAATCTTATCTAAACTCTAATCATCCTGTATATTACACACTATTTAGGATACTCAGAAAAAGACTTTCAGAGAAAAATGGTTCCTTTCAGGCTGATATGACAAAAGCAGATCTGTTGGAAAAAAGAGATCCTTCTCTAGCCATCAAGTACCGGATTTCCAGCTGCACCTCACACTGAGTCACCAAACCCACAAAGTCAGGAAAAATGCTGAAGCTGAGCTACCTGGTATTTATAAGCTTAGTGGTAAAGCATAGTCATGATTTTACAAAAAGTTGGCTCATTATTGTTTAAGAGACTGTGGCAGCTATATGGGTAGAAGCTGAGGAAATGGGATGGAAGAAATTATGCCAGTGGTAACTGTTTTCCAACAATGGGGTTTTTACGTTGCTTTATTTCCTTTTGTGTTTAATTCCTTTGCAGCCACCTGTTGCAATATAGACTTCAATGATTTAAAGAGCTGTGGGTCTAAAGCGATTTTTATAACAATAAAGTCTACAGGGGAAAGCCTGTTAGAGAATGGTTATTTATTGCCACCCTAGCACACAAATACAAGAAAGCAATATGTGTACAAATTTGTCAGAACATACGTTTACATAGGTTAAATTACTTAATGTCAAATTATTGTATGTTATACATACAAAGAACCATTAAGCTGTGAATTCTTAAAAAGCAGTATTTTATAAGGACAGATGTTTGAAGAAAAGAACAAGTAATTTGATGTAGTTAGGCATTTTGCATCAATATTTAATTTCTTAAATTAAGGATAATTATTTCATGTGTACTACTGAAAATTAATCAAACTTTACAAACAGGATAATAAGTTGTCAAATAATTATGAGGTGATTTAGCCATATTCACATAAACTTTGACAAGAAAACCAGAGATCAAATCCACTTCAGAGTGCTTCTACTTTAAATGAAAATGCTTCCCATGGACACAGCTTTTAAACTTACTGTTTTTTATTTATATCTATCTCAGTCTTCACTTATTTCTCTCCCTCCCTCCCTTCATCTCTCTCTCTCTCTCGTTCTCTCTCTCTCTCTCTCACACACACACCCACACACCCACATCTGAAATGCAATCAGACTTCCCATTAATTTGTTCTTTTAGTCAACATTCAACATATATTTCTAGACTATCAGACACTATGTTAAGCATTGAAACTCTTTAAATGTATGATTTATAATACCATAAAATTAATTCCAAGAATAAAGCATGAATGTCGAGTGCAATAGTAATATTATCATGTGCTTTAAGGAAGCTCAACAAGCTTTGACATTGAGGTTCAAAAGAGATTGAAACAAAACATATCTAAAATAAAATGCATGTCTTAACATTTTAATGTTTATACTTCTCTTATGAACATTAAAAACATTGGTATTATAATTAGTTGTTTACACAATTGTTCCTTCTGCTTGACTCTGAACTCCTTCAGTTTGCCTCCTATTATTTTCAGCATCCACGAGACCTAAGTCAGAGTTTAGTGTCACAAGTACTTATCACATATCGATGAATAAATCAATTCATGCATAGTCGCTTTTAATAGTTACTTTAAAAATGTGTAGTTTCCATGTTTTGTGCATTTGGCTAAATACCTGTAGCACATTTTTTTCATTAAATCTGTACAATAGTTTTATAATTTAGGTATCGTTATCCACATTTCATTAATGTGGCCACTCAAAAAAAAAAGTCAAGGAGCTTGTCTAAAAAAAGTCAAGGAGCTTGTCTAAAATAACCAAAGCTGACCTTCAAGCTGGAGTTTGTTTGATTGTAATCCCATTTTTTAATTGATACACAATACAATTTTCCTAAGTATTATCAGTTTAATGAGCACAGAAAGATGATGTTCATTCATTCAATAATTATTTTTTGAGTGCCTACTTTGCACCATACATGGTACGTCTTAAAACAGAGCAGGAACAAAACAAGAAAAATCTCTGACCTCATACAACTTACAATCTCCTGATGATATTTAATTTTCCAAATAGTACCAGGTCCACTCTTTGGCTATATAATGGCATGAATAAGGAAATGTAAAATACATTGATGCATAATCTGATTTATGCATCCTCCTGCTCCAGCAAACCAGACAAAGTATAATTTCTACAATGGAATTACAGAACGAACATTTTATTCTTGGTACCTATATTAAATATTAATAATACAAAATGCTTAGGGCTTTTAAAATGCTATTTTTTCATAGAGCAAAAGCGTATGCTGAGTTAATATACATTTTACAGTCATTTTAGAGATGACAATTTTTCAAAAATGTGTATTCTGAATTAATTGGGGATAATCTAGAAATTAGATTGAAAGGAAACGGGTAGTGGAAATTATTTTAAATGTTACTATCAACTTTAAAATGCCCTCAAGTTTTCGCATTAAAAATGAGTTGGATTATTTGTTTATTTATTTATTTACTTTATTTGTCATTTTTGAGATGAAGTCTTGCTCTATCGCCCAGAGCTGGAGTGCAATGGCATGATCTGGGCTCACTGCAACACCCGCCTCCCGGGTTCAAGTGATTTTCCTGTTTCAGCCTCCTGAGTAGCTGGGATTACAAGTGCATGCTGTCACGCCAAGCTAATGTTTTGTATTTGAGTAGAGAGGGGATTTCATTGTGTTGCCCAGGCTGGTCTGCAACTCCTGACCTCAGTCAATCCACCTGCCTCGGCCTCCCCAAGTGCTAGGATTACAGGCGTGAGACACTGTGCCTGACCATGAGTTGGATTATTTTTATTTTGCTATGATTATATATATATTCCTTATAAGATTCATATATATATATATATATATATAAAAATCCAGAGTCAATCCAATATCCAAGATAAAGCATGCTGGACAATCTTATCAACAGAAAAATTAATTTTAGACAAAATTCTTATCATTTAGCAGTTAGAAATATACACATTCTAGTAATTATTGCATATTTTCTTTTAACATTTAATTTAAAAAATAGAAGACATAGGTAGAAAGTATATACTTTTTTCTTTTGGTAAAATACAATATAAATTCATTTTGATTATTGATACAATGAGGACCAATATGGCTTTGCAATTGTATCCCAATTATATTTAGACATAATTCTGTGTATTGTGCTGGAGTTGAGTAACTCAGAGCTGAGTAACCAGAAAGCAGTAATTTCTAAGAACTACACAAATTATTTTTAAAGCTTCTCACAAGTATTTCATGGAAGAATACCCATCTTCCTTTGGACATGCTATACTAACTTTAACATGGCAAAATATTTAATAATAAATAAAATGGTATTTAAAGTTTTGGCATATTCTTATATTTTTATACTTGCAAGTCTATGCTTATAAAATAAATGTACCTAAAGATATTTTTATTGGTATACAAAATACTTTAAACACTTGCATTAACTAGGTTTTTTCATCAACTATGTGGGTCTTCTGAAATAGTCACAATATTTTAAATTCACTTAAATTTATTTTCCCAATATACTCCAACATCAGGATCCCATGGTTGAGTATCGGGATCCCATTCTCGAGCAAAACAATTTATCATGGACATTTCAATCAAAGTCTGTGATACACATTTCTTAAGGAGACCCCAAAAGTTTTTTAGTTCAGTTCGAGATTTAGAAGGTAGCGATGTAAGATAAATGGTTATAATATTCTGCTGACTTATGTGCCTGTTGAATTGCCAGAAGCATTCAGGCAATTCTATATGCCATAAATAAAACCCATTGACTGAGTAGAGGTAGTAAAGTGAAAATGAATTTATGTGCTTCATCCTTAACTAATTTTCTGGGGAACAGATAATTAACAAATACTTTGCATAAAATATGAAGCAATTTCAAATGAAATGGTCAAAACTGAAGAATATCTTCCATATCAGTTATATGAAATTCATGTTCCTGATCCTATATTAAAATGGGTATTATGTCATATGGATTATGTAGAAATTGCCATATTAGTTATGTATTATTTCTGAATAATATAAACATACTTTAAATACTCCTATTTTAGAACTTTAATTAAAATATTCTCTAAAACTCTGAATTAAATACAGAGTCTTTTGGGAGTGAATTAATATTTCAAAATATCATATACAGAAACAATACAGACCACAAGTTAAATTTTAGAAATGAAAAAGTCCTGGTCAATTGAGTGAGCCTGATTTGGCATGTCCCAGCGAACAACTCTGCACATTTACATTCTTAAGACAGACACTAATGACCCTTGAGTTTCACCCTTTTGCCATATGCCTATATAACTCTTTATTCTAACATGCCAAACTTTTACAAACTATAGTCAGTTCTGCTATAACACTTGTTTTGAAAATGTAAATTTGTTCCAAAGCAACTGATGTGTTAGGGAATTATATGAGGATAATGCCACTTTTCCATTTGCTATGTGAGCTTTTATAGGCAAGAAACCCTAAAAGTCGTGGATCTACAAACTATGCAAACCCGGTAGGTGGCCTGTTTTTGTAAATAAAGTTTTGTTGGAAGACAACATACCCTTTTTTATGAATTGTCTTTGGCTGCTTTCATGTGTTAAGTAGTTCTGAGTAGCTGTAATAGAGATATTATCTGGCCCTTTAGGGGAAGGTCTGTTGAGCCCTGCACTGAGTGATAAAAGAAATCGGAACCCTCCTGAACCAAGTTGAAGAAAAATGCACAAAATGCACAAAAAAATCTTCAAGTATCTACTAGCTACTTCAATTCCCTGTGTATGTTGTGAGCCATGCCCATCCACATCTAGTGTTACAACTTTTGTTTAATTTCAGGTAATCCTCATACCCACCCCATCCTCATAATAACTCACAAGCTGACACCCACTTCCACAGCAAACTTCAGCTATTTTTCAAGGCAAAGTATCATATTTATTATTTTCTTATATTTTTTCTTTTCAATGTATCACTGATAAAATTTTAGAGTGCTGTGCCCTTAAAGTAGGTTTGCCACATTTAGCATGTAAACAAAAAATCTAAGGTAATATGGTTTGGCTCTGTGTCTCCACCCAAATCTCATGTCCAGTTGTAATTCTCAATGTTGGGAGAGGGACCTGGTAGTAGGTGACTGGATCATGGGGGCGCATTTCCCCCTTGCTCTTCTTATGATAGTGAGTTCTCAAGAGATCTAGTTGTTAAAAGTCTGTAGCACTTCCCCCTTCACTTTCTCTCCGTTGCTTTGCCATGTCAAGATGTGCTTGCTTCCCCTTCGCCTTCTGCCATGATTGTAAGTTTCCTGAGACCTCCTAGTCATGCTTCCTGTACAGCCTGTGGAACTGAGTCAATTAAACTCCTTTTCTTCCTAAATTTTCCAGTCTCAGGTAGTTCTTTATAGCTATGTGAGAACAGACGAATATAGAAGGCTACCCTGTGAAATTTGAACTTCAGATGAACAACAAATGTGTTTTAGTATAAGTATGTCTGACTATTGCAGGTCATTACACACACCCCTTGCTCCTCCCATTTAACCATACCTAGAAACTAGGAAAATTAAGAGGAGCCACGTTTGATCCTTTTGTTACTTTCTATGTTCACTTTACTTTTAACCTATTTCACCTTTAGAAGACTGTTAGATCTGTAACTGGTCTTTTATTTTTCTAGCAGAGACCTTGGAGGTGGAAAAAAAGCATACATCTGAGCACTGGGCTGTTGAAACAGTTCTGACTAGGCCCAAACGTGACTAATCTTTAATCTCTTTGACGCAGGGATTGTGCTATTTAGCTTTGGTTCTCTTCCTTTTGCCAAGAATCAGGTACCGTATATCCATTACACACACGGAACAATGGCTGCATAACCTGAGTAACATCGTAATGCTTGGCTAGGCTGATTGCCCCAATATACTCAGCCAAGTTTAAAGTAAAACAATCAATATAACTTTTCATAAATCTTCTCTTTCTGTAGTTTTTTATTTGCCTAAAATATTCAGCTCTATTACGGCCTCCGTTAACTGACACTTAGATAATTTATTAAGGGACAGTAGCACCGTCAAGTCATCATATCTTTAGTTAATTATGTTTTAGTACATATTTTTCTGCTGATTCATGTGAACAAGATCAAACCAAGCCCAACGTATCCAAAAGATCACCACCCCATCTCTCCTATTCTGGAGCTATTGTCTCCAATCTAATATTTCCTTTCTTCTTTATAAGCCCCTTTTTCTCAAACTCTGACTTCTTCTTACATGCCAGAATAAGGAAGTAATGAGAAAAGCCCCTTCACCTAAAGTTCTGCTGTGACTCGAGTTGTTATCTATCCCAAGAGCATACGTATTTTAATAAAAGACAAGATTTGATCTTAATGTAGATTTCATGCAACAGCAAAGTAAGAGATTAGTGGATCCAGAAGCTTTCTGGCTCCCCTGAAATCTCAATACATAGGCTGTAACTTACTCTATTTCTAAATTCAGCCCAAATAGGAAACACTGGGGTTATTGTTTCTTCCCGTCTCCATTTATGCATTCAGTGGAGATTACCAGGTTTGCAAAAGGGCTATTAAAATAAAAGGTCAGGTTTAAATTTTATAACAAGATGCTATTTAATTATATCTATAAATATTACATTTTTATTACATCTCTTGTACAGTTAATAAAAAGTGCTTAAAATGTTTCAGAGCTTTTGTTTGAATTTTGTAATTAACTATTTTAAGTAATTAGGAAAAGGCAGTCAGTCTTTCTGAGCAGATGAATTAAAAAAAACAAGAATGCATTTCTGAGCTGACACATTCCAGCTAAGAGGCATGGGACTGAAACTGGCTGTAATCTTGGAGTAAGTCATTGATCCAGCCTGGGTCTTATATGTTACGCATCAGTGTTTCTATAGATCCTTTCAATATGGTGGCTAATAAGGTTGTTTTTTGTGTCCCTAATATTTAATGTGGTGAGTTTATAAATATAATTCATATACAATAGAACATGAGCTGATAAACTAAAATTCACTTTTGTCTGTGGCATAAAATTTATATATTCGGTTAGTAAAACACATTGTTTTTGTGAAATAACTGTTTTTCTTTAAAATACATTTTTGGTTTGTAAGAATATTTGTTTATGGGTCGGGCGCGGTGGCTCACGCCTGTAATCTCAGCACTTTGGGAGCCCGAGGTGGGCGGATCACAAGGTCAGGAGATAGAGACCACCTTGGCTAACACAGTGAAACCCCGTCTCTACTAAAAATACAAAAAAATTAGCGGGGCGAGGTGGCGGGCGCATGTAGTCCCAGCTACTCAGGAGGCTGAGGTAGGAGAATGGTGTGAACCTGGGAGGCGGAGCTTGCAGTGAGCCGAGATCGTGCCACTGCACTCAGGCCTGGGCGGCAGAGCGAGACTCCATCTCAAAAAAAAAAAAAAAAAAAAAATATATATATATATATATATATATATATTTCTTTATATGAATATTTCTATATTTATTTATTGATACAAAATAATCATACATATTTAGAGAGTACATATGCTATTTTGATATATGCATACAATGTGTAATAATCAAATCAGAGTATTTAGGATATCTATCATCTCAAACATTTATGATTTCTTTGTATTGAGAACATTTCAAATCTTGTCTTTTAGCTATATTGATATATACAATATACTCTAACGCTAATTAAGTCACCTCACTGCGCTATCAAACACTAGACTTTATCACTTCTATCTATCTGTTTGTTGGTACTAATTGATAAGGTTTGCTGCGTCCCCACCCAAATATCATATTGAACTGTAGCTCCCATAATTCCCACGTGTTGTGGGAGGGACCCAGTGGGAGACAATTCAATCGTTTAGGCAGTTTCTGATACTCTTAGTAGTGAATAAGTCTCATGAGATGTGATTTTTTTTTTTTTCTTTGACATAGTCTCATTCTGTCACCCAGACTGGAGTGCACGGGTGCAATCTCCATTCACTGCAACCTCCGCCTCCCAGGCTCAAGCAATTCTCCTGCCTCAGCCTCCCAAGTAGCTGGGATTACAGGTGTCTGCCACCGTGCCTGGCTAATTTTTGTATTTTTAGTAGAGATGGGGTTGCACCATGTTGGCCAGGTTGGTCTTGAATTCCTGATCTCAGGTGATCTTCCCACCTCGGTCTCCCAAAGTGCTGGGATTACAAGCATGAGCCACCGCACCTGGCCAATCTGATGGTTTTATAAGGAGTTTCCCCTTTTGCTTGGCTTCTCTCTTGCCTGCTTCCATGAAAGATATGCCTTTCTCCTCCTTTGCCTTCCACAGTGATTGTGAGGCCTCCCCAGCCATGTGGAACTGTGAGTATATTAAACCCCTTTTTCTTTATATATTACCCAGTCTTGGGTAGGTCTTTATTAGCAGCATGAGAACTGACTAATACACTCATTAACCAACCTCTCTTCATTCCCCTCCCACCATCCCCTGTCTCTGTTAATTATCATTCTAGTCTCTACCTCCATTAAATCAACCTCTCCACATGTCAGTGAAAATGGGATATTTGTCTTTGTGTGCTTGGCTTATTTCACTTAACATAATAAACTCCAGTTCCATCTATGTTGCTGCAAATGACAGGATTTCTTTCCTTTTTACGGCTGAATAGTATTCCACTGTATATACACTGGGTAAAGGACACCCTCTTCAATAAGTGGTTCTGGGAAAACTGGATATCCATATGCAGAATACTGACACGAGACCCCTATCTCTCACCATATACAAAAATCAACTCTAAAGACTAATTGTAAGATCCAAAACTGTAAAACTACTAGAAGAAAAACATAGGAGAAGTGCTTCTGGACATTGGTCTGGGCAAAGATTTTACAGATAAGACTTCAAAAACACAGGCAAGAAAAACAAAAATAGATAAAAGAGATTACATTAAACTAAAAAGCTTCTGTACAGCAAAGGAAACAATCAACAAAGTGAAGAGACAACTTGTAGAATAGGAGAAAATACTTGCAAATTGCTCATCCAATAAGAAACTAATATCCAAATATACAAGGAACTTGACAGCAAAAAACTCAAATAATCCATTTAAAATATGGGCAACGGATCTGAATAGGCATTTCTCAAAAGACAGCATACAAATGACCAACAGGTACATTACAAAAATGCTCCAGAAGTTTTGCACAGTTGCCCTAAAAGAATTTTTAAAAATGCTCAATATCACTAATATTCAGAGAAATGCAAATCAAAGCCACAGTGAGATAGCATTTCATTCCAATTACAATGACTTTATCAAAAAGACAAAAAAAAAAAAAAAATCTGGCAAGGAAGTGAAGGAAAAGAAACTCATAAACTGTTAGTGGAAATGTAAATTAGTACAGTCATTATAGAAAACAGTATGGAGGTTTCTCAAAATACTAAAAATAGAATCACCATATGATCCAGCAATCCCACTGCTGAGGATTTGTTCGCAGGAAAGGAAATTAATAACATATCAAAGATACCTCCTTATAATGTTTACTGCAGCACTATTAATACTCAAGATATGAAATCAACATAAGAGTCCATCACCAGATGAATGACTAAAGAAAATGTAGTAAATATAGTAAATGCACATTTATTAATATCTTACATACAAGATTCTGTATCTTATTTTCCTCCATAGCAGTTTTCATTAAATGTCCTATTATTTTATTTCTCATGTATTTATTGTTTTTCCCTCTAGCCAGAATATACACATTCCAGGAAGGTAAATACTTTATTTATTTTTTACTAATATTTATAAACCAAAGACCAAAAATGTACCTAATGAGATATCATGAAATATTTGTCAATTAAACAGCAAATGAATGGAATACAAGAATAGTTTATAATGCAATCGCTGTACAATTTTTTTTGACCATACATTTTGAAAACTTAAGTACACATTAAAAAAAATTCTCTATATATTATTTAATAGGATGTGAAGAAAATAATGTTGGGGTTCTGTTTAATATTCAATGGAACTCTTACGAAAATAACTACTCTCCATTTGCCACAAAACTAACATATTTTTGAACAAGCATTTCATTGATATATTTTTAAATGTGTTAAATGCTTTATAGAAAAAATGTGGTAAATATGAGTTAGAAAAATATACGGAATTGAAAATTTGAGATCCTAGTATCATGCAGACTACATCAAAATTTTAATATTTTAAAATAAATTATCTAGAGAATATCTAGGAAAACAGAGTTCCAAAAATAAATAAATGCCTAATAACCTAAAATGTATTTCCCATATAATTTTAAATTAAGTTTATTCACAAATATTAGCTACCTAAACAATTTGTGTCGATTAATTGGATAAGGTAAATTTAATTTCTTGGCAAGAAAGCATTATACTTTTATTATTTAAAAGTTACAATAAGTTGATATCTGAGAGTCAAATTTCAGAAGTTTGCCTATTTCTATTTCTACTATTTTCTGAAATTGTTGCTCCTATGATAAATCATGGGAACTAAGAATATTATTGGCCTATCTAATAGTAAATTTCTAAACCATATACATTATTAGTATATTTTTAGTACAACACTAGAGATGTTATTTCCCATCCTAAAATTATTAATATATTAATCCTTCTCATAAAATAATTATTAATAAAAATTATTATTTTTAATAAATCTATTTGAAAACCAAGCATCAAAATAATAACCAATTTAGCTGAGATTTAAAAATATTAAAAACATAAATTAAAGGTGAAATAAATATGTTTTTCATTTTTTATATTTTAACGAAGTTAAATAATAATATTTATATGTATGGACATATAAAATGATTTATTCCCACTTCCTAAGAAACAAGTACAAATTAAATAACAGTGGAACAAAATCATAGGGGAAAATACCTAACATATTATAACAAAAAAAACCCACTATTATATACAATCTATTTTTAGGTAGTTGCTATCTGCAAACATATTAACTCCAAAAAGTGTCCTGTTATCTTTGAAGCAAAAAGGCATTTTAAGATATTTAAATATCTCCAAAAAGACTGAATTATAGATTTGGAAGAAACTTTAAAAATCAATGGTTGTTTATTCATTTTTCAAGATTAAGAACCCCAGACCAAACAGCTGCATCTATCTATCTATCTATCTATCTATCTATCTATCTATCTATCTATCTATCTATCTATGAATGAATGATTTTATACAGAAACACAAGGCCTTCAGGAATAACTGATTAAGAAAATCCAATTGTACCCAATCTAATCATTTTACCTGTCAGTAAAATAAGAATTGTTAAGCAATTTTCCTAAAGCTCAAGCACATAGTAGCAAACTTTAAAACAGAAAGCATGAATCCTAACTGCTGGTTCAGGTCTCATTGTAGAATAATATACTGAATTTGATCAGACAGAAAGAACAAGAAACAAGTCAGGAGGGATTAAAAATGTAAATTAAAGGCCCATTAATTTGATTAAATTCTCATTATTTAACAATATGTAATTTGCATTTTAACAGAGGTTTTCAAACTAAGCTGCTGCAGAACATAACTATTACATGATTTAAGCTGAGAGTTCTGGTACTAAAACTGCATTCACAGGAAAGAATAAGCTAATAGAAATATCTTAATTTTAAATTTTTCTCCATTTTTCCTTAATGTATGAAAAGATAAGTGATTTAATAAAAATAACATTGAATTAATTTTTGTTTAATAATCAATTATTTATAATCTTGTAAGTTAAGCATTATGACTACCAGATGCCAGCCCCTAAATATTTGAGAATAACTACAATACAATTTTGTGAAATGTTTTTAAACTACTAAATAACTCTATTTTACATGTGAAAAAATTATTAAATTGGGGAATTATAAATTTTCAAATCATGTTTTAATAAAGTGAGATTGATTTTTTTAAAAACATAATGGAAATAATCACTGAATCCCATTCTGAAAAAAATTTAAAGGCAAGAAGAGTACCTCATGATAAATGAATTTAAAAAGAACACAGAAACTGAACATGTATTATTGTCCATACCTTAGAAACACTATCATAAGTATACATTTTTTGAAAGACTAAAAAGAATTACATGAAAACATGTATAAAAAAATATTCATTGGTAGAAAAACAGCCTACTCCTACAAAAGTGAGGCAGTAGCAATATCAAACATCAAAAAGAAATTGAGAAGAAGAATTGATGTATACAACTCCCTAATTTTCACCATATCATAATAAATTTATAACTGAATTTTTACTGGCAAATGAAAAGTGTTTTCCATTTCCTCAGTATGACTTCTTACGCATATTTCAAGACCCATCTCAAAACACAGCATTTAAAAACTCTTCGTTTCCTCTTCTAGAATCAAAAATGGTGACCCATGGTTTTATCTGAGCCACATATCATTTTGTACTTACTTCTCCCAACTTTTTATCTGCCTCTGCTACACAGGAAAAACAGATAATAAGTATGGGTTAAAGCCTGGTTAAATAAGTAAGTCACTGAGCACCTTTAGTGTCATATATATTTATATATATACACACATACACAAGCATACATATATATATATATCTCCTTCAAATATCTGGTATGTTTTAATTAAATATATGTGAAACTAGTGGTTAAATAAGTCACTGAGCACCTTTAGTGTCTCATATATATATATATATATATATATATATATATATATATATATATCTCGCCTTCAAATATTTAGTTTGTTTTAATTAAATACATGTGAAACTAGTGGACAATTTGGGAGAGGTCAAGAGAATGAAACAGATATGATGACTATTACTTATGAAAATTATTTTATGAATAGCCAAGCATATATATCCACTTTTTTATTGATCAAAGATGCTTTATATCTCATTCTGAAATAATAGGCTTCATAATTTCACACAGCTCAATAGTGTAAGAAGAATGTATTTCTTAAAATAATGTAGGGTCGGCCAGGTGTCTTTGCTCACGCTTGTAATCCAAGCACCTTTGGGAGATCAAGTCGGGTGGATAACCTGATGCTAGGAGCTGGAGACCAGCCTGGCCAACACGGAGAAACCCCCTTTCTACTAAAAATACAGAAACTAGTTGGGCATAGTGGCAGGTGCCTGTAATCCCAGCTACTCGGGAGGCTGAGGTGGGAGAATCGCTTGAACCCAGGAGGTGGAGGTTGTAGTGAGCCGAGAGCAAACTACTACACTCCAGCCTGGGGTATAATGAGACTCTGTCTCCAAATAAATAAATAAATAAATAAATAAATAAATAAATAAATAAAATAATTCAGGATTATTCTCTGAGAATATTTATTCTCACTTTAGAATCAAGTAAAGAATAGAATAGAATACAATAGCTGAGAAGTTGCAGACTATTAATATAATAATACAATTTATTACACATATATTTAATTATCTACTTCCCACCATCAGAATATAGAAGGAAATAGAATAGCAGAGTTCAGTAGTTGCAGACTATAAATATAATAACACTACATATTATGTTCATGAATATTTAATTGTCTACTTCTTCCCAGCAGAATACAAATTCCATGAGTCAGTGTTTTCTGTCTGTTTTGTTCTCCCCCACAATCCCAGGGCCTAGATGGCTAATTTTCAGGAAATTTTTTGAATAAATAAATGAATTATTTAAAAACTTGTGGTCTCAGAATCCAATCTCAGATATGGCTAAGTGCTCACAATATACTTACTTTTTCTTGTTGCAAGTGTCCTCATCTATAACCTTTGTCACAGAAAAACATTTTCAACTTTGAAAATATTCCAAAGTTATAATTAATTTTCCTTTTTCATTTTTAGTCATACTGCTTTGATGCTATTCCCACTGATTTGTCCACTCCCCCAACCTTCATGTGAGCTTCTCTCAGCTTCAAGAGTCATGCTTAGTTGAGAAATAACTAACCCCTTTGAAGGGTTCCAAATCTAGAAAATATCTTTTCCTACTCCAACCCATCCTTACTATTTTTGACTGATTAGATTTAGGTACAAAAAAGGGAAAGCCAACTAAGAACTTAGTTCAAGAGTATAAAATCATTTGGGTTGTTCTTGGTTTTTGCTTTGCTCTAACTTACAGGGAAAATATGCTACTGGCCACATAATGAAATTTCTCATATTTTGTCTGTTAACATCATAGTCACTGAGGAAGGATTTCCAATATTCGTGCCTTCCCAGTAAAGTGGGCTCTGAACAAAAATCAATGCCAAAGACATACACTACTCTCACTTGTAGATTAAGGAAAAAAAAAATCTATCTTCCATTCTGTCCAGTCACATATTTGTATGAGTGTCTACTTTTTGTGATAAAACAGTATTCGTATATGAGTCTTGCACAGACAAAAGTTAATATATAAAACACTATGTATGCATGCTTTTATATATATATATACATCTCATGTAATATTTATGTACATATCCACATACAGACAACAAGCTTACCACTTGTTCAGCCAAATTCACACAGACTATATGCAAAATAAGGTATTCTAAAACTCAGAAGAAGCTCACTGCTGTAATTTATGATTTATTCATGTTAACTATCCAAGGTTATAAATCAAGCTCTTCACACTTCAGTACACTGTAATAATACATCATACTTCTCACCAAAAAAAGTCTTATTTGCATATATCCCCATTGTTTTGTTTTAAAAATAAATCTTTATTTTGAAGTAAATTTAAAATGCAAAATATTTGTGTTATAAGTTATCTGAATATTATTCTAAATGAAAGGTAGAAATAAAAAACAAGTCAAGCAAAAAAACTAATAATCAAAATGCACCTATATTTCTTAATCATTTTTTTCAAGTAGTGCAGATTGTTTTTAACCTCTTCTCCAAGACCACAAAATTAAGGTAAACCCTAGTCACAGGAGTTGTTTAATCAAAACCTCATGTTAGTGTTGCAGAAAACTAGTTCCTGGGTAGGCAACCATGAGAGCTGGAGGTCTCCTTTGTGCCATGCACTGTGTTGAGCCCTTTATATGGAATCTAAAGCAAGAGAAATATGAATGCAGATACTAATCAAATCAATTTTGAAATACTGGCTAAATGGATTACCCATACTAATTCAATTACAATGAACAACTGAACAATCACAGGAATTTGAAAGTAATTTGAGGTAAGATTATATATAAATTTATATATATATATAATATTAAAATTTGTTTTGTGAACTGGTACTTAGGCAACTCTTAGATAATATTGTTCCTAGTGCCACTACTTATTATAATGTTTCTAAAATTAAGTAAGGAAGCTAGAAGAAACTAGCAAGTTTCTCAATCATAGTAGAGGTTAAACTTTGTATTTTGTGTAAGAAATGGACAATTATAATTATAGATTGATGTACAGCAGTGAATTCAAATCAGTTTTCACTTATCTGCACAAGCTTGAGGTACTAAGTAGGAACCAACATGAATTTATAAAGTATAAATACTTCCAAACCAATTTAATTTCCTCCTGTGATAAACTTAGAGGCAATATAGATAAGGGGAAAACAGTATATTTAATCTGTGGACTACAGTGATTGTTTTCATTTTAACCCATACAGCATCCATAAAAAAAATAAAATAAAATAAAAAATTTGAGACTAAACAAGCCAATTACCAGCTATCTACAGGAGGTATGCAAGTTACACAATACTCTGAGATAATGCATGTCAGTCATTACCCCTAGGAATCAACCCAAAAGATGATAAATATAAACATATTTTTGAACGTTTTGAAAATAATTGAGAATGTGATTATCAAGTCTCTCTCCTACATGATTGAGATTGCTTCTTAATGGAGTCCTTCCACCACTGTCTTCCTCTCCCAGACATTAATGTTATATCTGTTATACATTTCTCAGATGTTACCAATTCTTTAAATCCTTTAAAACTACATAATGCCTAAAAAATAAAGTTCAGTGTCCTTCAGACATTCAAAATGTTTCACAATCAACCATCAGGAATCAAAATGTTTCACAATCAACCTTCAGGAATCAAAATGTTTCACATTCAACCTTCAGGAAAGAGCTAGTCCCTGTTCTTGCATGAATCCTTTACAATTACTCTATTATACTTCCAAACTACTGTGCCGTCTATGGTTTTATCACTTAATTATAACTTAGTATATGATTTCTAATAATATTATCTATACATGGATCTCTGTGCCACTGGAAAATTCACATGAAACCTAATATGAGTATTTCCTAACTAGTCTATACAATTTTTTTAAAAACTCTGAATAATAATAATAAATCATTCATTAATTACCAAGCCATTTTACATGTTGGCATTTTTGTTTCAGGCATTTTGTACATTAAGGCTCATCTCACTTGGCTATTCTGTTATCTAAAGAAAGTAAATCATGAGAATTTATATATCATAAATGCTCCAAATTTCATACCAGATTGCAGACATATTATATTCATTATAGCCATGCCAACAATGTTAGTGAGAATGAGAAAAATAGAGGATTAGGCTTATATATTTTATGCCTCGAAACTCAGTGGTTGACAAGATGCTGAGAATGATTTCAAACACCAAGCAAGGAATCTCTAAAAGCTTCTCACACATTACCACCAAAATTTCAACAAAGAACAACAGTTTGCCTTCCTGGTTCAGAAATCAACAGAAACTGAGACAATATCTGCAAGATCTGGAATGTCATCATGAATGTGACTACCATTGTAGGTCAGATTCCCTGATTCTGAGTTGGAGATAGTTTTTGCAGCATGGTTACTGCAGGAGGGTTACACCCAAGAAGTAAGGGAAACAGAACTGGGCAGAAGGCAAGGATGAACTGTTACGAGTGTAACAGAGGCCTCAGCCTGTGCCTCCCAGAGGCTGCAAGATGACCCTCTAGAGCAGTCCCAGAATGAGGTAATGGAGAGTGTCTTGGAATCCTATTGTCGACCACTCATTGGAGGAAGACCTCTAGGGCAGAAGCATAACTTTGAGCAAATCATCTCCTTGATTGAGGGAAATTCATGCGGAGTTATTCAGTTGTGAGCCCAAGCAGCCACACTCCATACAACTGGGAAATCACTCTGAAAAAGTGTAATCTGAACAATGAATACAACATCTATCACAACCAGTTATTTGATTTATGTAAGTAGATGGCAATGGCTTTGAAAATAAAATGATGCAAAATCAAAGTTCAATACATAATAAACGTAGTCTATTGTAGCAAAAGCCCTTTATCTGGTCCCTCTGTTATCATATCTTCCTGTTACTTCTGGGAAACTGACCTCTATTCTTATTCCACTAAAACAAAAAATGATTAAGGAGGACTGCCATACAGTTGAAGCAGTAACCAGAATATATTCAAACTAGGTTATGAAATGAAGTAGCCCAGATGCATAAACATATGTATACATATACAAAGGCAGGTCTGGAGGATTACAGTTAGGCTTCTAGAATGAATAATGCAATCATCACTTAGTCAAGTGTCATTTTCTGCAGCTCTGTATCTTTTGGTGAGGAATTTTTCTTTTTTTTTTTTTTTTTTTGAGACGGTGTATGGCTGGTCACCCAGGCTGGAGTGCAATGGTGCGATCTTGGCTCACTGCAAGCTCCACCTCCCAGGTTCACACCATTCTCCTGCCTCAGTCTCCCGGGCAGCTGGGACTACAGGCGCCATCACCACGCCTGGCTAATTTTTTGTATTTTTAGTAGAGTGGGGGTTTCACCGTGTTAGCCAGGATGGTCTCGATCTCCTGACCTCTAAACCTCCATTTACACTAGAAAATACTGTTCATCTCTTGCCTTCTGTGTTGACTGCTCAGAATTTTGTGGAAAGTATTAATAAGTAAACTGTTTATTTATCTTGGTGATATTTGAGTTAGCATACTTTTCAGTCTGAACATTGTTCAATCTATTAGCATTCAGCACAGTGGTTGGTTGTATAGCCTTGGTGATTTTTGTTATTACCCATAAGCTTACAAGCCCTTCCTCATTCACAGATAAGTCATATTTTGCCCTTTTTTCATTAAAATGTTATATATGTTACACTGAGGTCTCTAAACCATCTATAACTTATCAGTTATGTGGTATAAATGAGGGTTAATGGATTTTTATAGGAACGTCTGACAAATTATCACAATAACAATTCTTACATAGTCCAAACTCCTGTCTATATATTTGAGTCATCTATTTTATCATATAATCAGAGATTTTTTAAAAAAAAGGGTCAGTTTTTTTTGTTATCTATTTATTTTAATGCTCTAACTATTCTTGTACCAAGCTTTCTATTTTAAAAATACAGTTAGATAATGAATGATCAGCAAACAGTAAGTGCTCACAAAATGGTTACTAAATTTTTTTCATCTGGTTACACTTTCAGATTAAATTTAGAATAATCTAACACTATTGTAATTGTGTAACTCATACGAATTTATATATTAGTTAATAATCAAAATCTTTTCCTATTCACTCTTCTCTGGGAAGCAGTTATGACTCTTCATTTGATAAAGTCTCATCTTCAATAGTTTTTCAAAGTTTTAGAATATTTTTCATGTGGTTCTCAAATATATCTTATTATGGCTGTTCATAGATGTTCAAAATGTTTAAGGCTATTGTACATGGAAATTCTAACAACAAAATTTCAAGCTGCTTTTGCCTTTATATAAGAAAGTTACGATTTTGGGGATCTCTGTTTTTCATTAGTCCATGTTGTTACACATATATTTCAATAATAAGCAATTGTATTTAAAATAATCTAAGAGAAATAAAAGCAGAAAGAACAAATAAAAATTAATTACTAACCTGACAGTCTTAAAGCAAACTATATCAATATTTATATTAAGTGTAAAAGAAGTCAATATGCCAATTAACAGGCAAAGATTGCAGGGCTGGAAAAAATGTAAGACTAAACTATATAGTACTTATAATTGTGTTGTAAGATTTTGATTTTAAATCACAAATGGGTGAATGTATGACAATTCATTGTTGCATTATTAGGACCTTCACCATGATCAACTAGCACTTTACAATAGTACACATTCTACTAGGTATTTCGGTCTTACAATATTAGGAATTTTTAAAACTATAGTGAAATTAACAGTTTTCATTAAAGTAGAGGTTGATTAAACAATTGAAAGAAGTTAAAAATAATTTTCTAAAATTACTTTATAGCCTATTAAAAATGTAAATGTAGACTCTTCAGAGCTACCTTTGATTGAGTGACTGTATACCACATTGTCCCTGAGCAAGCCTGCAGACAAATCCTTTTGGGTTTTAAGCCCTCACTATTCTAAGTTGACTTCAATAAATTGGTTACTGATTGACTGTAAAACAAAGCTCAAAATAAGTCAATCATTATTTTAAAGTAGTAGAATAACATATTATAGTTTCTAATGGACATCATGCCTAGAAAAACACCATTATATCATCTTCTTTGTAAGGCTCTTTGCATTTTCTAATATGCTTGTTAAGTGTGGTGGAGAAACTCAGGTTGCCATTGACTAACATTAAGTGTGTCCAGTAAAGGCGGTGAATATGAACACTTTACCTGCCATTTGTAGAGTCCTTGGTTAACTAACAAGCAGGGAACGAAAACAACTTGACCTAAAGAATGAGATGTTCCTATTATCTAAATAATAACTTCCTGTGTGGAAATACTTTAGGTAACTAAAGTCAAGTTAGAGAATATTATATATAAAAGAGTGCTTTGTTAATAGTACAGACTGAGAATCTAGGAACTTGTGTGATTTAGGACAAGTCACATTACTTGACTGTGTCTAATTATTCTTTGAATAAATAGGTAGACACAATTAGTGTTTTTAAACTGTACCTGCCTAGTCATACAGTCTCGCATTTATCTTTTTAATCCAAATAGTATGCCACTAAAAATAAAGCAAAAAATAGACCAGGTGTGGTGGCTCATGCCTGTAATCCCAGCACTTTGGGAGGCTGAGGCAGGCAGATTACGAGGTCAGGAGACCGAGACCATCCTGGACAACATGGTGAAACCCTGTCTCTCCTAAAAATACAAAAATTAGCTGGGCGTGGTGGTGCATGTTTCTAATCCCAGCTACTCAGGGAGGCTGAGACAGGAGAATTGCTTAAACCCGGGAGTCAGATGTTGCAGTGAACCAGGATCACGCCATTCCACTTCAGCCTGGCGACAGAGGGAGACTCCGTCTCAAAAAATTAATTAATTAATTAATTAATTAAAAAATAAAAGAACAGTCCTTGAATTAGAAGATCTCTAAAGATCCCCCAATGTCTTCAAATTATAAGTGTTCTAAATAAAATATATAATTCTTAACATTCTCTTCAGTTTTACTATTTGGGAGGCCGAGACGGGCGGATCACAAGGTCAGGAGATCGAGACCATCCTGGCTAACACGGTGAAACCCTGTCTCTACTAAAAAATACAAAAAAAATAGCCGGGCGAGGTGGCGGGCGCCTGTAGTCCCAGCTACTCGGGAGGCTGAGGCAGGAGAATGGCGTAAACCCGGGAGGCGGAGCTTGCAGTGAGCTGAGATCCGGCCACTGCACTCCAGCCTGGGCGACAGAGCGAGACCCCGTCTCAAAAAAAAAAAAAAAAAAAGGAGGAAACATAAATCTCTACATAAACATGGTTTTCTCAAAAAAAATCTCCTAATAACTGTATTTGTTTTTGCTGTTAGTTCCCCTCCCTCCCTCCCTCTCTCCCTTCCTTCTTTCCTTCTTTCCTTCCTTCCTTCCCTCCTTCTTTCTTTCCTTCTTTCCTTCCTTCCCTCCTTCCCTCCTTCCTTCCCTTCTTCCCTCCTTCCTTCCTTCCTCCCTTCTTTCCCTCCTTCCCTTTCTCCTTCCTTTCTTCCTTT
Organism: Chlorocebus sabaeus; assembly: GCF_047675955.1. Taxonomy (NCBI): domain Eukaryota; kingdom Metazoa; phylum Chordata; class Mammalia; order Primates; family Cercopithecidae; genus Chlorocebus; species Chlorocebus sabaeus. The sequence continues at coordinate 7,706,044 of NC_132910.1, forward strand.
CCTTCCTCCCTCCCTTCCTCCTTCCTTCCTTCCCTCCCTCCCTTCCTTCCTTTCCTCCTTCCTTCCTTCTTTCTTTCCTTCGTTCCTCTCCTTCCACTGCCATTTTTGCCCCTTAAACTTCTAATGATATATATTTGAATCAAATTGCCATTTTAATAGTTGAAACTGACAGAATGTAAGAAGCAATGATCAAATGAGGAATATACTGTAGTGTTCCAAGCACTTCACATACATCTTGTCATTTAAACATCACAATAACTTTATAAAGTATTTTTATTATTCTCATTCCATAAATAAAGACAAAAACTAGGGCACAGATAGGTAAAGTAACTAGCCCGAAGGTCATCCAGACTCTAAGTAATACAGTAGGATTCAAGCCAAAACACGCTCATTCTTAACCACTGGGCTTAGAATTATTTCCCACAATCTTTAATCTCTCATTATTGTTCCAATCTCCACTTCTCCTTCCTAGTTATTTTTAAGCTTTGTAACAGCAAACATTTTTTTAGCAAGTGTATTTTGTGTTCTACCCTAAGCCTAAAAGAAGTTAAATAAATACACACCTGACTGTGTATGACTTGAGAGGGAAGCAGGGGAAGATTATATCAGCATGCTATTAGTGATCTCAACCAATATGTATTACTACTCTGTGTACACCACTGAACTAAATTCTGGTGATTTAACAAAAACAAGATTGCCTTTGCCTTTGTATAAATCTTCTCTGACTTTCACTGTACTCATCTGTATTTTCTCAACTGCTCTAGGCAGTACATGTAGAATACATCTCTTTCTATAGGCAGCACCGCCAATATTAACCTAGGTTCAGGCCCAGGTCCATATTTTGTTGTTGTTGTTTGGAAGTCAAGTTTTGTTTTTATATGAACAGAAGTAGACCATCTAGAAATATTTCAGTTTACCTAAATTGTTAAGTAGAATATGAAACCAAATTTGTAGCTAGTATCAGAGAATGGACTTAACTGTTTGGTGTTCAATGAGAACAGCTTCTACACAGGATCCTAAAAGACTTACAGAAAGGGGCAAAGCCATAATATTAAGCAAATAAAACTCATGTTTCAAACAGATTATACAAAAAATTGATTTATATTCTATTTCCTTTTTTTGATATTTAGAAAGTGCGGATTTAACAAAAACGAGCCACATCCTTTCTATGTACAATGCCGATTATAATTACGCAAACAAAACTGTCAGTCTGTTATCCAAAAATGTGAATATACCAAACCTGTATCATTAAAGAAAATCCCACCCATAAGTATCATATTTTCATAATTCGTCAACTCTCTATCATATCAATCACATACTCAAGAAATCTAATCCAAAATGTTTGTTCTAAGAATTCAGAGATTACTGAGGAAGAGAAAGTATTATAAAACCTGGCTGACGATTATCTTATAACCATGATTTGACCAGTGGCAGTACAGGCCACACTGAATCCGTTGAAAATCAATACTGGATTATAAAATACAAAGTGCAGGGTGAGGAAATAGAGAAACAGTAACACAAAGGGATGTCTATATTAAAAGATCAAATGACAAACAAAAATGATGTACGGAATGCAAGAATCACTAAATGAAAGATCCAGTGCCAAGACCAAGACCCCTGATGTTTATGAGATTAGAAAACAGGCAGTTATCATGGGGCCAGGCAGGTGGCTGCCATCCGGCATCTAGTCATCCATAAACAGGGGTGAGAAAACTGAGAAAGTAATTCATTTAGGATCCAAGTTAACTGAGCACATTATATCTGATTCCTAATAATAGAGTTTATTGGTACTTGGAGCAGGGGTATGCATACAAGTACGGGGTCAGACAGCTACTCAGGAATCCTAAGAGAGCTGCCCAAGCAGAGAACTACATGAAATTTGACACCTACCTTTTACTGTGATACAACTCTTACTCTTCTATTGCAAGTAGGGAAAACAAATGGGTAAAGGTTCAAAAACAAGCATTTTTTAAACACCTACTAGAAATGATGTTGATTTCTGTATATTCATTAATACCTAACTCATCTACTTCTCCTTTTTCACATTTTATGTCCTCATACGACTGAATTGGACTCAGAGCTCCATATTTACAAACTGTGAGGGTCAAATGTGGATATGATCAACCAACGTATTACCTTCATTTATTCAATTACACCTGGACAATCAAGGCAACATGGCGCCACATAGATCATTAACTAGTATTGGTGGTATTTCAGCCTCTATCTAGATGTAGTAGAAGGTATGATGTGAACAGTTTGGAAGGCTTCCTCCATCTCTTACAAATATACCTCCCTCAAGAGCTTGGAACCATATATTCTTAAAACATAAGACATTGCTCAAATAAGACATCAATTCATTAATACCATCACATAAGAATAAATTAGTTCATCAAATTAACCGGCCTGAAACCATGAATAAATATATTTGCTAGAAGAATAGAAAAGGCTAGGAGTGGATTAGACAAGTCTGAAGTGGAAATGAAGGGGAGCATACATTATTGCGCCTAACTATACACGTTTTGCTTCTCCACGTATAAAAGAAAGTGAAAGAGGGAGACAGAGAGCAAGTGAGAGATATATATACACATATGTCCAGGGCAGAACTCATATAACAATGAAGATACACTCTCAGAAATAATGTCATTAGATGATTTTGTCATTGTGCCTACACCACAGGGTATCCTTACACAAACCTAGATGATATGGCCTACTACACATCTATGCTGTCTGCTATATACAGCCTATTGCTCCCAGGCTATAAACCTGTACAGCATGTTACTGTGCTGAACACTGTGGGCAGTTGTGGCACACCGCTAAGTATTTGTGTATCTAAACACATAAACATAGAGAAGGTAATGGTTGTGCTAGGGTATCACAATGACTATGACATCGCGATGTCAGTAGGCAACAGGATTTTTACAGCTCCATTATTTTATATGTGGGCTTTCATTGACTGAAATGTCAATATATGGTGCATGGCTGTAGTTTAAAAGCATTTAAGGCTAAGAAATCTGACCTCGACTGAGAGCTCAATGAAAGTCTCTCTGAGAAAGTAATGCTGAAATTTAGATCTAAAGTATCTACAATGAAGGAGAGAGGATGATTTATGTACAAATATAGCAACCACACTTTGGTATTATTACAATAGCAACTGCCTCCTTAACTAACCTGCTCCATTACCTCATTGCCATTACCCACTTATCTCTAAGTCAACACTATCTCTCTCAAAGCCTATGGCACTCCTACGACATCTTTTTCATTGCACTTTAGAACCCAAGTTAAATAGTGAACAGGCCTTCCTGTGACTTCTTTATGTTAAAAATTATGTACTTTGTGTAATTCCATGAATTAATCTGAGTTCTAACATCATAAATGGAATGTTCAGTTGACTTCTGTCACTCAAATATTTTAGCTAGTCTTCAGATTGATATAGCAGAGTGTGGGTTTCTTTTATACTGGGCAAGCTTGAGATCAAGTCCTGGCTCTGTTGCTAACTTTACAAGTCTTTGCGGATCTATCCTCCTCCAAGTACCAGTGCCATCATTCATAAATGAAGATAAGAAAACCAATCTCATATGGTTTCTCTTCGAATTACATAAGATAATGTATAGAGAGTATCTGGAGCAGAATCTGGAATAACGGAGGGATTCAATAAACAGTGAAATTAACTATCCTCCACTCTTGAAATATAAGCATTTTTTTTTTTCCTTTTTGAGACAGTGTCTCCTTCTTTCACCAGGCTGGAGTGCAGTGCAGTGACACGATCTGCTCACTGCATCCTTGACCTCCTGGGCTCAAGCGATCCTTCCACCCCAGCCTGCGAGTAGCTGGGACTACAGGTGTGTAACCACTACATACAGGTAATTTTTGTGTTTTTTATAGGGACAAGGTTTCATCACATTGCCCATTCTGGTCTGGAACTCTTGAGCTCAAGTGATCCACCCACCTCCGCCTCCCGAAGTGCTGGGATTACAGGCATGAGCCACTGTGCCTGGCCAGTATAAGCATTCTTAATGTGTGAAACTGATTGCAGAGATTCTTGTATTTAACCTGAAAGAGTTTTTTTAACGGCAAAACACCTCATAACAATAAGTAATTCCACCAACATTTCAGCCAAACAAAAAAAAAAAAAAACCTGGAGTCAGGGAACATATGTATGGGAGAGGGTGTGAGTATAACAGACATGGGAGAAGAGGGGAATTTTTTTTTTTTTTTTAAATGGATGATAAAGGACCTAATTTGACCACAAAGTGGTTTTGGTGCATCAAAAGTTGTTGACTTTGAGAAGGTACTAAGGAAGGTAGGCCAAGGTCTAGTTCTGAAAGGTGTTCAAGAACAAAAAGCCATGGTGAGACAAAGTAAGTTCCAGGCAGGGGCTGGCTGGAGATAGCAAGACAAAAGCCACTCATGGAATCTGGTGGAAGCAGAAAGCTAGTAAGTGTGTGCATAGGCAAGCCCAAAAGTTTGGCAAGAAGACAAGGCTTGGGATTCAAGAATTGCCTGGCTGGGAAAACTGCACCAAAAGTCTATGAACACAGACAAAACTCCAATCTTTCTAAAAACTGTTCATCAGAAGGAATTAATCATATTAACAAATACATCCAGTGAAGAAAATCACAAACATGCCTTCATAAATGGAATGGCATTACATCTCTAAATGTTAAGATATTTAATGCATAGAATGGATTTGCATATTGGGAACAAGAAGTGCTTTTTTATCTCCAGCAAATACAGTCCCTTTGTCTGTATTACAAAATATAAACACATTCCTGTCATTGTTTCTCAATGACACTCACACTGATTCAGGCACATACTGACACTACACACTGATTCAGGCATCAAAATCAAATATATTTGCAATGTATTTAAAATGACACCAACTGAAAATGAAACCACCTAAATATAGTGTTACTGAATTAATAAGTTTTTGATATAAATTTCACATAATTTATATTGCAATTTGTCTTTTTACCCACCATTGCTCTCATATAACATTGAAAGGACTTTCATATTTGAGATTAGTTATGGCTTATCTCCATCCTGCTTTTTTCCTTGAAAAATTGATGAATGATTTTTCAGTGAGGAATAAAATGAGTATACAGAGACAAAATGCTATAGATTGCATACTGCTCCCACACCAGCTTCAGAAGGAAAAAAAACATAAAATATGAAGCATACATAACATAAAATTAGTAATATCATTATCAATTTTAAAGAAATGTAGAAAAAACAGAATTAAATATTAGCTGTTTATGAGCTAACTTCATTTGAATATTTTTATTTTTTTCTAAGATAAAAACCATAAACAACTTAGCACACAAAGATATTATTTATTATTTACTTTTTACCTTAGAGTCAATTAGTAATAATAAATAATATCATTGTTAATGATAAAAGAACATGCCTCTAATTGACTTTAAAAGATAAAAATGACTTAAATTTTAAGATTAAATAAACAGCACTGAAATATTCTTTAGAGTATGTGTTCCTTTAAGTCTCATTTAAAATTTTAAAATAGAGTATTTGCAAAGAGCATAGCTATGTATGTCCAATGGGATTTTGAAAATTACTTCGGTTGCTGGTAAACAGACTATGTTGCATAAAACAAGGACTAAATTGCCATTAGTTGAGAAAGCTACATGACTCTATTGATATAAAACTCACTGAATTTGGCAAGAAAGGGTCAGAAACAGTGCACTGGATTTAGAACAAAATGGCTTTGTATCCAAGTCTTATAACTTCTGTTTATAATACAGTCTGTTTTATGTTTCCAAGACACATTATATCAAACATAACTTAGGACAAAAATTAATTCAAATTGAAAAATTCCTCACAGCAGTCAGTGGCTTGAACAAGAATGTTTTACATTCACTCTCTCTTTCTGGTCATCAAAAGCCTTCCATGCTTGGAAAGGAAAGACTATAATAAAAAATATATGGTTATATTGGAGTGTTTAAAGTATAAATTATTAAGATGCATAATCATATCTTGACTTCAAATAACCCAGATATTACCCTAAGTATTTGTCAGCCATTAAGATCAACTCATTACACTTGCTCTCTCTCCCAATCTTCCTGCTTTCTATTCTAAATTGGTGGCACTATCACTCAACTCAGATGTTCAAGGAAAACATCTAAGTCATCTTTAAACTCATGCCTAAAAGCACTATTTTCTTCTACTCCTCATACCTGCCTCCTTCCTCTTATTACCTCTCCCAGTCCAAGCATGATCTTCTCTTCTAGATGATCAGAAATAGTTCCTAAATAATCTCCCTGATCAGCTTTTCACTCTCTCCAATCTAACAATTACAGTGTGTCACAATATGATTGTTACCTCTTTACTTGCAATAATCCAATGGCTCCCTTTTACATATTCTAGCCTATTTTCAAACTAACGTCCAGTCATTTTCTCCTACATATCTGATGCTCTAGCCAAATTGGCTGCACCCACCTTCCTCCAGCACACCACAGTCATTTCTCCAAAAGGTAACACTGTCTCCTTTACTTGTCACAGATTTCTCATATTCTGATTTATGTCTCAGGGTTCAACTTAGATATAACTCTTCCATACAAAATAACCAACTCTACTATTTCCAAAATACTTTATTTGAACTAACATTACAGTTATCATCAAAATGATTTTGCTATTAATAGCTAGCATTCTAAGCACTGGGTGGAGGTCTTACTAACTTCCAGGTACTCAGTACACTGTACATCCTAGGTGCATTAAACATTTTCTTGAAATCAAAATAATTAAATTAACATGTTATACTGAGGTGAGTATTACTTTTGTAAGGAATAAAATAAACATTTGGTAGTCTTTATAAAGAAAACCATTTGTTCCCTGGAATTCAAATTATTCCTTTATTTGAAACTACTATTCATAATTTTCACTGAATAGCATAAAATATTAATTCTTTGACAAGAATATTATGAACATCATCTTGAACCATATTATCTAGTCAAAAGTGGTGATACTAGAAAGAAAGCATATTCAATCAATTCAGAATCAATCTGATTCCAGCAAAGACAGTACTTCATGTGAAGTCAGAGTTTTAAAATTATCTACATATTTTAACAGGCAAGTTTAGGGAAAAAAAAAAGCCAGGCACAGCGGCATGCAGCTGTAGTCCCAGTACTCAGGAGGCTAAGGCAGGAGAATTGCTTGAACCCGGGAGGCAGAGGTTGCAATGAGCTGAGATCGCGCCACTGCACTCCAGCCTGGGCGACAGAGAGAGACTCCATCTCAAGAAAAAATAAAATAAAATAAAGGAGTGAGAAGAGGAGGTTACAAAGAAAGAAGAGAGCTACAACAAGGAAAGGACATTAATGAGAAATGGACAGGTGTCTAGTTTGACTGAAGTTGTGAGAACAATTTCTGGGTATATCCAATATCTGTTAGCATGCCATTATGAAGGATAGTGAACACCGAATGGCAATGGTGGCCTCTCTAATTATTTTTATGAAATGAAGAGGTAATGAGGGCTGATGGAATATAAAGAGAATCTTTACAATCGTTTTAGAAAAATGATTCAGCAGTAACATGAAATTTGTAGGGCTATTTTTGGGATATAAAATATACTGACTAGCAATGATATTTAAAATAATCTGTGTAGGCTCAACGTGGTGGTTCAGATCTGTAATCCTAGCAGTTTGGGAGGCCAAGGTGGGCATATCACCTGATACCAGAAGCTTGAGGCCAGTCTAGGCAACATGGTGAAATTCTGTCTCAAGACCACCCTAGACAACATAGTGAAATTCCATCTCTACTAAAAAGGCAAAAATATACCCAAGCGTGGTGGTATGTGTTTGTAGTCCCAGCTACATAGGAGGCTGAGGTGGGAGGATCACCTGAGCCTCAGAAGTCCAGGCTACAGTAAGCCATGATCATACCACTGAACTCCAACCTGGATGACAGAGGAGACTTGGTTTCAAGAAAAAAAAAGAATTGTTTATAGGAGGGATATTGTAGATATAGAACAGTGAAGAAAACCAGGGATGTGGATAAAATCAATATTATGTGGCCCTTGTTTGTGGGCAGCAATTGAAAGAAAGGATGGTGACAAAGAGTATGACATGAGTTTGAATAATTAAGAGGAAAATTATATCATTAACGAAGAAGAATATGAAGTAAATACTCGTAGAAAGAAATGTTCCCAGAGTATTTTCAGGCTGAGAAATTGGTCAGGCATTTGGAGATATCGATCAGAAATGAGAAGAAGGAAAAACATCATAAATACCAATTTAGGAATTATCTAAAAGGAGATTAAAATTGATGCCATGAGATGCAGCTGGAAACCATCATTCTCAGCAAACTATCGCAAGAATAGAACCAAATACCGCATGTTCTCACTCATAGGTAGGAACTGAACAATGAGATCACTTGGACACAGGAAGGTGAACATCACACACCGGGTCCTATTGTGGGGAGGGGGTAGGGGTGAGAGAGAGCATTAGGAGATATACCTAATGTAAATGATGAGTTAATGGGTACAGCACACCAACACGGCACATGTACCCTAGAACTTAAAGTATATATTAAAAAACATTATGCCATGAAAATGGGTCAGTTTGGCAAGAGTAAGAAAGTATAAAGAGAAATAACAGGAAAAAAGGAATTTTGGAGAGTAAGTCTATAATCTCTCAGCTATTGGTTCTGCCACCTTGTAGTTCCAAAATGTTGGGCAAATAATTTAACCTCTAAGTCCTAGAATGTTGTAGAAATCAAATGGCATGTGTAAACCAAAGGGTACATGACTGCATATATATTCAGATATCGAATAGTTAATTGTAATTCTGTTATTATTATTGGGTGGCATGGTCATTATCATCATCATTATCACCATTACTACTAGGAAAAATGAAAACATGAAAAGGAAGAGAATTAGAAGAATTGGGATAAGGAAGTACAACACAAATCATGTTAGGATAAACGAATAGAACATCATGGACCAACAACACACTGTAATGTATCATGTGCATTCTGATCTTACATTTTTCGGATAGCAACTTAGCTCCTACCATCTGTAGATGCTAGCCTCTTATAAAATCACACTCAATCATGTTCTTAAGAAAAGCCACTCATAAACTATAAGGAATCAATTAACATGGCTGAGAAGTCTGAGAAGTCTCTTGAGATAACAGATGGTACTTTATAAATAGGCTCTGAATCACCTGTTACATGACTTGAGCTGCCCAATTACCAAGTCCTTCTTCTAAACTTTGTTGTAGTTTCCAAAACGAATTATGGAGCAAAAATAGTCAAAAGGCAAGAACTGTAAATTGTATACTAAAATCAACATGGGCCAGGTGCAGTGGCTCACGCCTGTAATCCCAGCACTTTGGGAGGCCGAGGCAGGTGGATCACAAGGTCAGGAGTTTGAGACTAGCCTGACCAACATGGTGAAACCCTGACTCTACTAAAAATACAAAAGTTAGCTGGGTGTAGTGAGGCATTCCTGTAATCCCAGCTACTCAGGAGGCTGAGACAGGAGAATCGCTTGAACCTGAGAGGTGGAGGTTGCAGTGAGCCGAGATAGTGCTACTGTACTTCAGCCTGAGTGACAGTGCGAGACTCTATCTCAAAATATATATATATGTATATATATCTCACAGATATATATATATAGAGAGAGAGAGAGAGAGTACAGATGCGTCATTGATGGGGATAGCTGAAATTGCAGCAATTTCATTGCATATGACTTACGTATAAAAATTAAATGTATATGTTATGTATGTGTATCCATGTGTACATGTATAAAAGAGAGGATGGAATGGAAAGAGAGAAGGATGGAGGTACAGGGTAAGTGTAGGAGAAGATAGAAAAGAAGGCTTTCTAAAATCTATATTTCCAGGGGTCATCATCTTATTAAAATAAACAGGAAAGGGACATGGATGAAGCTGGAAACCACCATTCTCAGCAAACCATCACAAGAACAGAAAGCCAAACACTGCATATTCTCACTAATAAGCGGGAGTTGAACAATGAGAACATACGGACATGGGGGGGAATATTACACACCGGGGTGTGTTGGGAGTTGGAGGGCTACGGGAGGGATAACATTAGGAGAAATACCTAATGTAGGTGACGGAGTGATGGGTGCAGCAAACCACCATGGCACGTGTATATATATGTAATAAAACTGCACGTTCTGCACATGTACCCCAGAACTTGAAGTATAATAATAAAAAAAATCAGACAATACAACATTTATATCTGTTTTCTTAGCAAGAAAAATGTCACCTCTGATTTATAAAAGGGTCTCTCTCAAACATTACTTGAAACCATATCTTGACGGAAGAATAAGCTGAGAGTTAGTTGCTCTTCTCAAATATTATCTTTCAAGCCCCCATTTTACTCTTTTAAAAATTTCTAAGTACAGTGGCCTCACAATGAATAAATCTCAGATAGATTCACAGAGAACAGTACAACAGATGGTACTTTATAAGTATAGAGAAGACTCTTTTATGAGATGCGACCCATATCAGAAACTTTTAATTTAACACGATACTATAATATGATGACATTTTCATAAGTGCCCTGGTTTTGCTCTATAATATTATTTACTTAGCTCAGTATCTTTTTTTTTTTTCTGGGTTTCTGTTTCCTTCAACTTACCACCCAGTGAATACAAGTAACATACTATCATTAGATCCCATCTTAAGATCCTAATATAGTATGACTCTGCTAAACTTACTTAATTCATCCATCCATTCAATTAATATTTAATATTTACCAAGTTCCAGACACTATACTAATGCCGGAACCTAGTGTTGAAAACAGGAACATCTTCTATGGACCCTTTTCTATGGGAGTTAAATATATAGTAGATTTTTTTAAAAAAGGAAAAAATGAAATAAGTTCATTTCTGATAGTACTTAGTGTTATGAAGGAAATAAAACAAGTTAATGTGAAAGTGATAGAGTGATTCAAGTATGTACAGTTTTATATTTTCATATGCATTTTAGCATGTAATTTCCCAAAAGAGGTATAAAATATTCATACCTCTTTTCACCCATGTCATATTCATATTTGTCCCCTTATTAAAGGCACATTTGTTCTATCATGTCATCAAAAACTGCTTACAGAAATGAGTAATACAATGATGAGTAGCAGAAATTCCAAGAGGAACAAAATAAGTTGCCAGCCCCTGTGGAGTTTTCCAGGAAGGCAGGAAAAACAAGGTACACAGGCCTGAGGAAATCAATACTAAAATTCTGTTAAGGATGCTAACAATTATCTTTGGATTAAGTTCCAAATGTGAATGTGTGTCATAGGAATTTGGAGAAAAGTGTCATTAACGTCCAGTGGAAGAGAGTGGGACTTTACCTGGACACTGAAGTGTGGGTAAGTGTTGGAATAGGAGGGAGGGAGGAGGACGAGCAGAATTCCAGAGCAGGGAAAAGAAGTGGGTTAAATACGAAGCAAGCTTGTCTGAGGTGGGGCTGATAGAGAAGGAGAAGCTTGGATGGGGAGTTTGAGGACAATCTTGCCCATGGATTTTGATCTGCATACATCAACTAGATAGAATTAATTCAATATTTCTAAGGAGAATTGTATGATGAAAGTGACATTTTGTAAAGAAGACTCTGAGAGAAGTATGCAGCTTGAAAGTGGCAGATGAGAGAAAATTTAAATCAGTTAGAAGGTTAAACCTTCATGTAAACTCAAATAGCAATGGCAGCAAGAAAGCACACATATGAAACCATTAAAGACCAAAGAGACAAGACACTGTGAATGATGAGATGAGTGGGGTAAAAGAAACGAAAAAGGGAGGGGCCCAATGTATCCCAGCCAAGGAAATAATACAAAGTGTCTCCCTTACAGTCAGTAATTTACTGAATAAACTTTGCAATGACAAAAATGCAAAGAATATTTTTAGAATGTTTTCAAATTTCTAACAGGTAGCCTAAAGTTTGTTTTTTGTTTTTTGTTTTTTGTTTTAGCAGTATTTATTATCTTGCATATGTTTTATATAGGAGTTTAATTAACTTTCCAAAGCTTTGAATAAAATTTAATCTGAACATTCTGTATTTTTAGTTTTGGATCAATGTTGTACTGGTCACTACTATTTCACCCTAAACATAACTTTTCTATATTTAAATGTAACAATATTTCAACGAATTATTCTTCCATTTTTCTACATTTAGGTTCCTATCAACACTATATAACTCAGTATCACTTATAAACTTTAGATAGCTATGCATTATAAAAATAAAGTTGGTAAGGGTTGCTATGTTCACAGTTCCTGAAATTTTCAGGCAATTCGCTTTTTTCTATTACCTATGGCCTGAGCAACCCCAAATGTTTATCTCCAGCTTAGACTCCCTTTTTTTTTTATATCAAATACCATACATTTAAAAGCACTATTCCAATACTCTCTGTATATGAACAATAACTGTGGATCTCACTCTATACTTCACATGAGGTGTTAATGTTCCTCTCTATAAACTTTACCACTGTGATTTTCAGGAAATTGGCCTCAACATTTACAAGGAGACTGCTCTACCATTGTGCTTTCACGTTAGGGACCACCATGATGTTTCACAGCACTATGCCTTTGAACATGTTCTCTCTACCTAAAATGAGCAGCCTCCAGTGCTAGGTCTGGTATTTATTTCTTTCCTCTATGAACTTTGGCAGATTTCATTGCTCACCTATGTTTCAGCAATGCTCGTTGTTCATATATCTCTTAAGGAACTTATCACATTTCTGTAACAATTTATTTACAAGTCAGTCTTCCCAAAACAACTATGACCTTTCCCTACTAGACTATGAGCTCTTTGAGAATAGAAGAATAATTACCAGCTGGTATAAATCCATATGCATGCTTTGAGCTGACATAAATGTACATTTTTTCATATGCAAATGTGAATGTCAAAAATGTAAGTAAGAAGCTTGTGAAATAAATCTTCAGTTTTTTCCTCTCTAATACTTGCCTAACATTGATTTTTTTTTTTTGGCGGGGGGGATCTAGTTGAGATACTTCCTTTATTCTATATGAACAATGTTTTATAACCTCTTTAGAAATAAACTGCCCAACAAGAGACTCTTAATGTTTTACAATACACATATTGCTAACAAACATCTGCAAGACTATAGTTTATTCACAAAAATAGCCTGCAAAAGGAAGTCTGTATTACATAGGCAACAATGTTTTTAAATGGTTATGTAAACATGGAAGGGGATATTAAATCCTCATTCAAAAGCTTTTTAATTTGAATTCCCATTATACTTTGAAATATTTGGCATAATCTACCATTTAAAATTATTATTTAATTTTTTAATTTTAAAATGTGACTACCACAAAAATGATCACTAGTAAATGTTCAGTAGACATACTAACTACAAATGAAACTGAGACAATGAAGATTAACTTCCCATTGACTTTACTATGGACTTCCCCAAATAACCAAATGATGGTGTCTAACTGGAAAGTTTTAAGCAGAGAAGTAATGAGATTAGATTAGCCCTTTGGGACGGTTTCACTGACTGTTTTATGGAGAACGGAAGGTGAAGGACAAGAGAGGAGGAGAATGCAATTGTCCACGTGAAAGGTGACATATTGGACAATACATTTAGGAATTTGTGAAAAATAATAAGATTTAAGACACATTTTAGACTACAACAAAATATATAAAATATAATGCAGGCAAATTGACTTGGTGAGTCTACATATAGAAACCTGAACCAACCTTTCTATTTTCACACTGGTAATGGGCAAATGTGCACTCACCAAGAAATGTACGGATGTGGAAAACTTAAAATATTTATGATGAATCCATAAGCGGAGGATTAGAAAAAGACCTTTACTTTTACTCTCTACATTTGCTGTTTCATTATTTTATCATTTATTTATAGTAATGATCATGAACTCCTTTGGAAAAAATAACATACTTCTATTACAAAAAATTTTTAATGAATGGCAATGTCAATGATTCACTATTAATTTCAGGGAGCATATCTTGCATAAAATAAAATAGCTCTACATCAAATTTAAATTGTCACATCACATAAAAATTTACCAAAATATCATAATTATATATGATAATATGATTTACGGATAAAATATTTTCAAAACACGTAGCACACCAAAATTGTTCTGGCATTTAAAAATGTAGATTACTTTGCTTTTACTTCAATATCATCTTCCATAAATGAAATTATGAATTCTATGTTCTGCAGTTTAATGTCTGAAAACTTCTCATATAATTTGAGTGATATTTTTAAATCTCAGTGGCCATCCTGCCATATAAATCAGTTTTGTTTTATAAAATGTAAATTAAAACATTTGCAAAGCCATTTTGTTTCAAAATGAGAGAGATGAGAGATGAGATGTACATTTTTAATTTTACAAATCTTAATTTTTACAAATTATATCAGCTAAAACAAGCTGTGAGTATGTTTTAAAATCAGCTCTAATCAAAACCTCAAAAGTAGCATATCTGAAGAACCCTGGTTAATTTTGAAATTATTCAATGAATCAAAAGCTAAAATTTCACGAAATACAGTAGTACAAAGAACTGTGCTTGATTCAAAATTACTGCATTTGAAATTTGAGAACATTTTAAAAATAGTCAGCAGGATTTGGAGTAATCATTAAGCAAGCATTGATAACGGAGAAAGAAACCATTCTGTGTGTGTCCTTTACCTATTATCTATTCTGACTACAGAAATAAAAGATTAAAATCAAAATATTTCGTTTTTAGCACTACAAGAATACATGGAATTTCATAGTCAAATACCATATGTTTTGAGTTAAAGATATATGTATACATGACATATACATACACGCATATCCATAGCGTGAGTCATCTTGTCAAAATGTATCATAGCATCAAAGTTCCAGAAAGTGTTCATCAAAAGGGTCATTTAAATTTACCTCAATAATATCTGGATCAATTAATACAGAATTTGCCAGCATTTTTCCTACTGTGACCATTGCTGACCTCGTTATCATAGTATCATTTATCAATGATTACAGAAGAGGCTCTTTCAGGAAGTCCCCATCAATCCATTCACTCCACAAATACTTGTCAATGTCTAATGTGAGCCAGACATTGATCTAAGCACTTGAAAAATAACCAGATCCAAAAGAGAACTAGTTCCTACCCTTAACAACCTTACATTCCGGTAAAGGAGACTGAATCAGAAAATCGGGTGGCTTGGATTAAGTTGATGGCAGAGATATAATGAAAACTGAATCAACATAAGATATTTTGAAGGGTTCAATTAATAGGACCTAAGGATGGACTTGCTCTGGAGGAAGTAATATAGAGGCATCAAAAATAATTCTAACATTTTTGACATGAAGGGAGTATTATTTATTGAGATAAGGAAGACTGTTGGATAGAAGAGTTTGGAAAGGCAGACAAAGATTTTTAAAAAATATTTGTGAAATATTAAATTTAAGAAGTCTATGAGATATCCAACTGGTATGTCAATTAGACAGCTGATTACATGAGTCTGGAGCTCAGAAGGAAACTCAACACACGTATAAATTTGGGAGTCAGTGATACAGATTCAATACTTATAGAGAAATGTTAAGAGGTCAACTAGAATAGAAATCCAAATGCAAACAGCCAAACTATGAAGAACATTAGTATTTAGTGAACAGGTAAAGGAATAAACGCAAATATATTCCCTAAAACTGAAAAGGAAGAGCAAGAAATATGATTTGTTTCACCACATTAAAAAAAGTTTTCAGAAAAAAGTAAGTCCTTAGATGCTTAAAATACTATTCATATTTAAGTAAGGTGAGACTGCAAAGTGTCTATCAGATTTAGCAACATAGACATTATAGCTTTAGTAGGGAGAGAAGTGGCCTGAGACTACAAATTATTTAACATCAAAAGCCATTCCTTGGTAAACATTTGATCATCTGAGGCAATATTTAAAACATCTTATATACTACATACATATTGGCAAATTAAATTTAACAAACTATTACTAAATTCATTCTAAGTGACAAGCAATCTATTATGGTCTGACAATTCAAACGAAAATAGGACAATAGACATAGTCTTTACATATAATGAGCCCATGACATTATAGCACAAATATACATATAAAATACGGAAAATACCAGATAGAAGCCATGCATAGTGATGTCCAGGGGCCATTGGAATGCAGAAAAATAATAATTTCGTTTCTCTGTTCTATGCATTTTTGATCTAGAATTGCCAGTTTTAATGTTAAAATAGAAATCTATAAAAGCGGCTTGGCGCAGTGGCTCACACCTGTAATCCCAGCACTTTGGGAGGCTGAGGCGGGCAGATCACCTGTGGTAGGGAGTTGGAGATCAGCCTGACCAACATGGAGAAACCCCATCTCTACTAAAAATACAAAATTAGCCGGTTGTGGTGGTTCATGCCTGTAACCCCAGCTACTCTGGAAGCTGAGGCAGGGGAATCGCTTGAACCCAGGAGGCGGAGGTTGCGGTGAGCTGAGATCACGGTGAGCTGAGATCGCACCATTACAGTCCAGCCTGGGCAACAAGAGTGAAATTCTGTCAAAAAAAAAAAAAAAAAGAAAAAAGAAAAAAAGAAAAAGAAAGAAAGATAAAAAAGAAAGAAAAAGAAAAGAAAAGAAAAAAAGAAATCTAGAAAGGCTATTGGTTTTGTAGCTTACAGTAAACCTGAGCTTTAGGAAATTAGCAACTTCATACCTATGCCAAGAATAAGTAAGAAAAATAGTATGGTTAATAAAGCACTTGCAATACTGATTTAGGATTAGGAGAGAGTGCAATGTAATTTTTACTTATCAGGCTTCTCTTGTCTTTCAAAATCAAAAGCCTGCTTTATATGTAATCTAATTGCATGGCAGAAGTATGTAGATGTGGAACGAACTAAAAATTGATGAGTATGAAAGAAACATGGCATGGGAGAACAGTCATAACCAGGCTAAACTTGATTTTAAAGAATCAACCTTTTTGTCTTTATAATTACTACCAACAAAAATTTATGACATTCACAGAATCATAAAACTTGCAGCGTAATTTCAATTATATTTTGAAATGAGTTAGTATCAAGAAACTGGTCTTACACTAATGCAGGAGAAAAGTTCAATTGGATTACATATGCCAAGCAAGGCAACTGATTCTGCAAAAGCTCCGTAGGTCCATTTTGTTAAGATAAATACTACCAATGGTAGCAACTTATTCTTTGCTGAACACAATATATATTGACTCAATCACCAAAACAAAACTATGAAAGTAGCTAGCATTATCCCCATTTTACGTATGAAGAAAGAAAAGCAGAGATAAATTCATTAACTTATCTAAGGTTACTTAGAGAGGAAGCATTATGACTATTATTATATGTTATTTAAGAGTTTAAATAATCTTTGAAATGTTACATGATTCTAGTAGACAAGAATCTTATAAACTATTATTGACATCCATATTATGACTTAAAATACATTCCTTTCTGAGGTAGATTTAATATTAGTCTGCCTTTTAAAATGTTCTTGCTTTCATTCTATCCAAATAATTTATTATATGGTGGCTTCAGAACCAGAAATTTGTTACATTCCAATTATTTTGTTGATACTTAGTTTGTTCTCTGCCCAATATTTTTATCTGTAATTGACTAAGTTCTATCAATAAAAATATTTAGAACAGTTTAATTTCAATGGAACTTATTGGAGGTGGTAATAACCAGGTCTAGTCACCTGGGACTGATCACTCTTTAAAAGAAGAGTTGTCCTCTATCTCAGTGGGTCATTAACTATTGAATGTTCAGCCTCTGAAAGACAACAATTTCCCCTGACAAAGGCTTGAAGAAGCACCTGCTATCCAAGGAGGGCAGCCATGGGGAGGACAGCTGCTGCTGCCAGATGGTCCTGATATCTCTTGGTCCTATTTTGTAGAGGGATTGTTTAAGCACCTTAAAGATCCTATTTCATGGTCAGTGAAATTTATTTCCGATTCCTCACAAGGATACAATGTTTCCATTTAAAAAACAGAATCTACACAGAGATTACATCCCCAACCCATCTTTTTTCTTTGGTTAGAAGTGATGATGATCATGGTTATAATAAGAGATTTAAAATTAAGGGAAGCAACTATCTATCTTACTCTAGCTCTGGCTCATACTTTAGGGAAAAGGCCAAGATACATGGAAGGAAAACAGATATTAGTACCAATCAATGACTATTTGTACATCAAAGACATTGATTATGAAACTATCATTTAAGACCCATTACTCTTTTAACAACCACCTTGAAGCTTTCCTGAGCTTGAGGTTATAATGTTATCAGTAAATCTCTACTATCCTTAATACCAAAATATGCAGGAGAGTATATTCTGATATCAGCATATCAGATATGTGTTGCACTCACAAAAAAATTATAATTCTACATAGTCAATAGTGGTGAATTTAGTTTCTCAACTCCATATTATATAAGGGGCAGTGAGAAACATCATTCCCTGAATAAGGGATGAACAAGGAAAGAAATTAGGTGTATTTTATCAAGTTATTTATGTATATTTGTTTCTCAGTTTTATTGATTGTGGGTTTTAAGTACAACCAATGTTAAAATGTACATTTCAATAGGAATAAAATATATTGGCTAAAAGAAGAATGAAAAAATAGAAATAAATTTTCATTTGAATTCAATATTGTTAATGCAAGTTGCATGTACAGTGTCTTATTCTCCCTACAGCAGTTGTACTTTAAATTGAAATGTCATTGATATACTTTTATAAATCAGAAGTGCTAGTTCATGTATATTTTATTCTCTATACCAATCCTTTTAGGACATAATTAAATGCAAACAAACAGAAAAGAACTAACTTGAATCAATGTGTCCTTCTGAATGACATATCCTTCATACCTGCAAAGCCATCTCATCAGCTAGACTACTGCACTCATGCTCATAAATTTGACAAGGTTGGTTGATTCTCTTCCAATCCCATTTACATTTAGAAATATGTAGCCATATAGGATATTTTTCTATTAATTTATAAAGCGCTTCATTTATGATGAAAGGCAACATTACCTGTCTGTTTCCAGCACAGGTTAATATTTTGATTACCTTTGTATCTCATTGTTGATGTAGAGTTTTTGAATAGAAACTGAAATGCAGTACAGATTTTGCTATGTTTTAGAAGATAAAGCATTCAGTTAGGATAGTCCAAAACTGTCGATGGGTTCATCTTTCATTAGGGCCACTTAAGCCAATATATGGATAAAATGATTCATCACTTTAACTCTAGAAGCCATTATTTCTAATTAAAAACTACCCCATAAATACCTATTTTATTATGACATCTGTGTGGTAAATAAATTCAAGCTATCAGTAAAGCACTCACCAAGGAAATTACCTTAAAAAATTACTTCATTTCCAAGTGTATCTTCCTAATTAAAATGACTATTTCCCATCCATATTTCTAAATTGCAATTTATAATAACTTTAGAGTCTCTGAATATCTAACACTTAGGGAAGTTATTATCTGGATTTCTTAAATCACAATGCCTACAAAAAATTTAACCATTTATTGACCTTTTACAATTATGTGCATGAAAATTTATAGAGCTCCCTGATACTCAAAGAGAAAAAGAATAAACTGATAAAACTCTATAATCATTTTCCTCCAACTCCAATCTACAGAAGTGGGGGTTAATTCCAATTCAATTACATCAACTGTACAATTATCACGTATACTACTTTGGGATATAAAAAGATACATAATACATGAATTCACATACTGATGTGACAATCTTCCAAAGCATCTTGTCTCTCCAATATTTATTTAAGGTATGACTGATTCTTTCACCTTTAATTTTTAAGTTTGCTTTCTACCCACCTTTCTTTTCTAGGCAGACAACATGGTGCAATGAAAACAACTTGAGGGTCATGCTTCTTTAGATTCAGATATGAATATTGACTTTGCCATTTACTAGCAATACAGTTTCCCTTACTGAAGTTCAGTTTACAATTGTCCAGCTTCAGTATCCTATCACTGTCTCTAATTTCTCAGTCTGAGCCGATTTATGTTCTCAAACAATACTGTGATTGTTGGCTGTACTAACAAAACTGTAAGCAAACATTGGACTGTGTCTCCCTGGAGAACAGAATACAAACTTTGGAGTTAAATTATACCTGGGTTTGTAACCACATCTCCCTACCAATATCTAATAATATCTGTATTTGGAATAGATTATTTCACTGAAAAATGCTTTTCTTCATTAAGCCATAATTATATGAGATATAAATATATTTATCTGGAACAATAGATAGATGATTGATTGATAGATAGATAGATAGATAGATAGATAGATAGATAGATATAGATAAATAGATAGACAGATAGATGACAGATAGATATCCAGAACATGTGAGATATATGATAGTCACAGAGATACAGATAAATAGGTCTATGTTACAGATACTGGCTAAGAATTTCACAAATATTAATTCATTTAATATTCATGATGTATTCATGAAGTGGCCACTATTATCACTCCAATTTTACAGATGAGAAAACTGAGGCTAGACATGACATAACTGTACCAAATCACATAGCCAGAAAGTGGTGGAACCAGACAACACACTCCTGAACCTACTCTTACCTAGTAAGTTATATATACTGTCTCAATATTTGAATATAAACTAATTTTCTGGCACTAGAATCTTTTCAGATCTAACTTTGGTAATCTTTGAAACTATTGATGGTCTTTCCATAAAATTCTCTTTAATGTTATCTTCTGTCACTGTGAGGAAAATGGCTGTGCAGCAGTCAAGAGTAGGCCAAGGTAAACATCTGGCACAGCATGACACAGCAGGATTGGAGTAAAAGTGCACAATCCCTTGCATTATATAACCACAGTTATGTAACCATGTTATGAGTGGGCTCACCACCTGGCTCTGAGCCACTGTTGTCTATGAAGTGCATAAATATATCACTGACACTGTGAGGGGTGGTGCATAATAAAGCCATGTCCCACCTGCCTATGGCCCCCCTACTGTTCTTTCAACTACCTGCCACCTATTCACTAACTCCCCTAGGACCCCAGCTCAGGTTGGAACCTCATAATTGGCGTAGTCAACAGGATTCCAAGGTGAGTGAGTCCTCAGCTCCTGATGGTCCTGGGTCAGCTATGTGGTCTCAGCACGGGTTGTGGTACCTTGTGGCAGACTTCCTGCTCAGATGGGCCCCAGTGAAAACACGGGTGGTGGTGGATGGGTCTCCTGTGACCATGGAGAAGGCACCGAAGCACTGTGAAGCACAGAGCACTGAAAAGGAGCGAGCCTCTGCTGGCAGAGTTGGATGGGCGTTTTTGACTGTGCTATGGGAAGTCCACATTCAGTCCCTGTGGGATACAGCTCAGGTAAGGGACTTCCAGGGGCAAGCAGAGCTCCTGGAGATCCAGATACACAGCTTGAAATGAGAATTAGGGCCTGATGTTAGTGTGGGCCTGGGTCAGCTATCCCAGTCAGAGACCCTCGCCCAGTCTGATACCAAGGAGGAAGTACCTCCACTGCAGGCTCACCCAGTGGTCTGTCAGAAAATAGAGCAGGAACAGCCATTGGGGCCCCAGGGGGTGGGGGTTCAGGGACCCCCTACTGTGGTGGATCACATGTCATACAGTGCCTATACCCCAACTGAGTTGCATAAGTTAGTTAACAGTGTCAGCAGTGCATGGGGGAACCCCTACCCATCTGGGTGCTTTGCCTTTTGGATGAGGAAGCCTATGGTATTGTCTGCTCTGCCTCTGAAATGGAAAAGATGGTCTCCATTATGACCCATCCCTCCCTTCATCGGTGATTGCAGGTAAGCAGGAGGTGAGCACGGAGCAAGGCGACCACACCCTGATTGAATGGCTGATGGCTGCTATGGAACGATGTCAGAGAAATACCAAAAACTGTGAGTAAATGGCAATCATATGCAGAGCTGGTGCAGGTAATTCAGGAAATGGGTATGTGGCAAATTGTGTTTGATTTAAATACCTGAGAGCCATATGTTGAATGCTTTACCTCCCACATGAGGGGCCTTGTGTTGGGCTCTGCACCCCCGAGTGCTTTCAGCTCTCTGGCCACTGCCCTTACTCTGTATGTGGGGCACTGTGTACGTGAGATGACTACTGCCATGGTGGCCCTCAGACAAGCAGAGGGCCATTGGCGGGACCAGGGATTTTGTGCCATAAAAAGGGGGAAGGTACCCTTTCCACAGGGGGCGCCTCATGGGACAAAAAAGGGCCCCAGCGGGTGACCTGTGCAAGATGTGAATTGATTCATTTTTGGCTGGGGTTGCCCAAGATAAAACTGATAGGCAACCCAGTGAAGTGCTGTTAACTTTGTGGAAGCAATTGCCCCCAGAGCAGCAATTCCAGAAAATGTCCAAGATGGGGCAGGACGATGTTGCTCGACCCAGTCCCACCAGGACGCTCCAGCTCAAAGACTACTTGAAAGTGGGTGGAGTTACACAGCCTTTTATGTTTGATTAGGGAACTGACCAAGGTGCCTGGCTTGGGGGGAAACCAGACGACCAGAGGCCACATATGGAATTGGCAATCCACTCTTCCCACTGCTGGCACTGGTAGACGCTGGTGCAGAGTGTAGCCTCGTCTATGGGAACCCAGATAAGTTTCCAGGCAAGGCTGCATACATAAGATGGCTGTGGAGGCCGGTCAATGAAAGTGAAAAATATAACCGTGCTGCTGACTCTGTAGGAGAGAGGCACCCCCACATTCCCAGTGGGGCATGGTATATGGATGGGTCCAGCCAGGGTGTGACTGCTTCCTGGACTGCTGTTGTGGTCCAGCTTAGTACTGACACCATATGACTTTTTTTATCAGGTGTGGACAAAGTAGTCAAGGGGCTGAACTCAGAGCAGTGTAGATGGTGATCACCAAGAAGGAGACACCCATGGCAATCTGCACCAATAGATGGGCAGTTTATCAGGGCCTAATCTTGTGGTTAACTACTTGGAAGTTACTGAATTGGCTAGCTGGTCACCAGCTCATTTGGAGCCAGGCCACGTGGCAAGACCCATGGAAAATGAATTACGTTTGCATGTTCCTCCCCGGCCTTCGTGGGGCTGGAGTTCAAGGTTGGACCTGGTGCTCCAAATCTTGAATGAACAGCCACAGAAAGGCGGCCCAGCCCCAGTGGGGCACTGCTACACTGGGCCACTGCCTCCATCCAGTTACAGATACAGACACCAAGGATGACCTCCTCCGAATGGACATGGAGATGAATGGTAATCTGTTGTTGCCTGCCTCAATGCCCCTAAAGGCAGGAAAACAAAAAGCCTGGCTTTGGCCATGGACCCTCGGGCCCCACTGCCGATAGTTGGCTATCACAGTCCCCTGTGGGGAGGGCCTACTGTATGATTTACATGTCACTCCTTGGGTACTTAATATATGGCGTCTGTGAATGACTGTTCATAGGGGAATGGCCAGGGAAGGAACCCTGCTCTGGGGGACATATGTAACATTTGTGTGGCCTAATATGAGCTCCCCAGTAACTTTAGCACAGATACAGGATGCAAAGGAACCATGGGGAGCATCATCTAGGGCAGAAGCCCTTGGCAGCTGCCAGAAATGAACAGTTAGCCTGTATTTTGCCTGAGGGGCATGATTCATCCGTTAGTACCTGTGCCCACTTTGTCGTTTCGACCATAGATTGACATGCTCCAAAAGCATTATGAAATGGGCCCACACCTACACTGAGGTGACTAATATTTCCAACTGTAGGATCTGCACCACCCTTCCAGCAGCAGCTGCAGACTGCTTGCCCTGGCACATACACTTAGCTTCTATGGAGAACTTGGCATGGCTAGAGACTTGGGGTCCCATATGCGATGCCTGGAATGTGAAATGGTCAACTTTGGATAGGGGGTGCAGCAAAACCCAGGGCATGCCCATCCCCTGGCTGACCTGTAATGTCTATGACGAATGGGGCTGGTTAATGGGGGGACATGTTGTGTCCCCACCACAGGTACCATGATGTATAGAGCAACAATCGGACAGCATCAACATGGGGTATTTGCCCACCATAGCCTGCACAAATGTAGCATATGTCACTACACCAAGGGTGTAGTGGAATAGGTGGCCTCATCAAGGTCAAGCTCCAATGGACTTTGTGTCCCCTGGGAGTTTATGGGTCTGTGGATACAAGGAATGGCCATATTTGCCAGTTAACTGGACTGGTCCTTGTACTTGGGGGTGGCCTTTGTGCCACATTGGGGTGGCCCAATGTGGGAAGGCAATGTGCTTCCCACATTGCCTAGGTGCCCACATAACTGGGAGGTGCTGCGTTCCCACTTTTTGCAAGTGTTGCAAGCCCCTTGGTGGCTCTGCCCCTTAGCTTTGACCATCCCTGGAACAGGTGTCATTACTGTAGAAACGCAGGTTACAGCCCTTGCAGAGTACACAGCTTGACCCCTGAATTACACCCAAGTCACCCTCCTGTTAACCAATGAGGCTGATCAAACCAGAAAGGTGGTGCTGCAAAACTGGATGGCCTTAGATATAGTAACAGCTGCCCAAGGTGGCACCTGTGCCCTTACAGGGACACAATGTTGTACATTTATTCCGGAAAATCAACAAAACATAACGACAGCTTTGCAAGGGATGTCACAGGAGACTGAAGCAGTTGAGAGCCTTACTGATGACCCCCTACAGAGATGGTGGACATCCCTGAGCTCTGGCCTATGTTGGGCCCTGATAATCATGGGGAGCCTAACAGGGATATTAGTAGTAGGTTGTTGCTCCTTGTATTATTGTTGTGGCCTATGGGTCCAGGGTGCCACCCTGTGGGCAAGTTTCCCCACTAAGAGGACCCTCTCGGCCTAGGGGGTAGAGTGTAAGGAGAATGGCTGTGTGGCAGTCAAGAGCTGGCCAAGGTCAACATCTGGCACAGCATGATGCAACAGGATTAGAGCACAGGCGCAAAATCCCATGTATTATATAATCACAGTTATGTTACCATGTTATGAGTGGCTCATCACCTGACTCTGAGCCACTATTGCCTGTGAAGTGCATAAATGTATCACTGACACTGTGAGGGGCAGCGCATAATAAAGCCATGTCCCACCTGCCTATGCCCCTCCACTCCCTGAGTGTTCTTTCAATTACCCACCACCTGTCCATCAACTCCCCTTGGACCCCAGCTCAGGTTAAAACCTGACAGTCACATTGTCCTGTTTTTGTAGGTTCCTTTCTAAATCTCTCATTAACATTCACCCTTATTGGCCTCCTTCACTCATCAAAGACTCACCTTTAAACATGTTCTTACTCTGCGCTCCTTCCATGGCTTATGGCTACCATATACACATATTAAATCCATCTATTCTTATCTCAGGTTAACCAAGTCCCTGGTTCTAAATTTCACAACAATGCATTTCCAACTAAAAAAAGAACAGCACAATCAGGACTTTCAGTAGGCTTTACAAGTCTGAAACATCTCACAACCATGACCCTCTCCTACCAATCCCAACTCTTACGCTCCCTGTGATTTCAATCTATTAAACTGGCCCTAATCCCTTGGCCTCCACCTAGACCCTTTCCACTATTTATCTTCCATACTGCTCTCTGCCAGATCAAACTATTTTCATGGATTCTCCCTATACCTTCATCAAGGCTCAGATGACATCATGTTGATGTAGCATAAAGTCCAGATTCTCTAACACAGTGTTCAATAGCTCTGAAGTTAAACTCCTATACACTTTCCCATCTTGTCTTCTATCAATCCTATCCACACTGGATTCAATGCTCTGTGAAATATGGAAGTTCATCGCCTCTTGCTTTGCCCATACTGTTCCAAGGGCTGCTGCTATTTGTTCCTTCTCTATGTATCCAAATCTTAACCATCCTGTTTATCTACTGAAATAGTCAATGTTTTCTGGTCGTTTCATTTGGGTAGTTAACTCTCAACTTCAATATCCCTTTCTTTGGAATCTTCTGATCCTGTTGTACAAAAATACTGCATAAACCAGATACGTAAAACTGCAAAATTTGGAGAGAAAGTAACTCAGATAAGCTATATAATTTTACCTCAAAAATTTACCTAATTCCTTTTTTTTTTTTTTTTTTTTTTTTTTTTGACTGAGTCTCGCTCTGTCGCCCAGGCTGGAGTGCAGTGGCCGGATCTCGGCTCACTGCAAGGTCCGCCTCCCGAGTTCACGCCATTCACCTGCCTCAGCCTCCCGAGTAGCTGGGACTACAGGTGCCCACCACCTCGCCCAGCTAGTTTTTTTGTATTTTTTAGTAGAGACGGGGTTTCACCGTGTTAGCCAGGATGGTCTTGATCTCCTGACCTCGTGATCCGCCCGTCTTGGCTTCCCAAAGTGCTGGGATTACAGGCTTGAGCCACCGCGCCCGGCCAATTTTACCTAATTCTTAATATCTTAGCCATGTGTCCCCAAAATTCATATCAGAACTCTCATACTACAAGCTCACTTAGGTCTCTCAGCCGTACCTCTTTATAATTCTAAGGCTAAGAATTAATCATGAGGAATTTTCACCTTTCTTGGATTTATCAAAATTGTTACTTTTTTGGTCATCTATATAACATTCTTATTTTGTGCCAAACCAAGATAGCAACCCACCATTTATATGTACACACATATATTCTTAATCATACATATTTCTAAGAATATATATTTATATGTTTTATCTATTTATATATATATACACTCTTAAAGCCTGATGCAAAAATCAAATCACATAATTAATTATTTTATGTAAGTGAAAACTATGTGGGCAGATTACTATTCATTTATAGAACAGATATTCCCCCAAGCAGGGTGTTACTAACTTTTATAATATCAGTGAATTAGGTACACTAAAACATCTACATTAGTCTCAAATGCTTGTCTATTTTACTTAGGAAGAAATGTTGGACCAATTCTGATTTTATCATGTTTACAGAAAAAATCTTAGAAACATTAGTAAATAATATAACCAAGTATAAAATAAGGTGCTCCATAATCCTTCTACTTTTCCATATCTGTGTGTATGCAGAAACATGGCATGTTTGTGTATGTTAGTATATATTCATAAGCATGTTAGTGGCCTATGTTTGCCACAATCTTGGCTGAAAATATATGATGAGAAATCAAAGAAACTACTATTTACTTCTTAGAAAAAGCCAAATATTTAAGAATGTTTTAAGGAAGATATTGCAGTTGGTTATCTTTCTAGGGACACTAAAGTTGATACATTGAAAATGTTATACACCCATTTTAACTCTAAGGCTTTAAACTTTACTTTTAACGAAAGATTCTCAAGACTCCGCAGTCCGAACGCATAAACGGTGAAATTTGTAGATCACTCTTTCAGACATAGAAAGCCACGAAAATACAAAGCAGTCACTCACTTTGTTGGGACATGCCTTTGATTGGACAATTTTTTAAGTATATCCTTCATATAAGTTATAAAGATTATATAAGATAAAAATCAAGTTACAAGAAGATTCACACAAGTTGTGGTATTGAATTGAGTCCTTAGCAAGGATGAATAGATGAATGATGAAGGATAAATAGATGTTTTTAAGATGAAAAAGGGATGTGGGAATGAATTAATAATGAATGAAGAAAAGTCATATCTAATTATAAATATTGTTGATAGTTTTCCTGAAAATAAGTACTAAAATCTTTATGATCAAGGTGTTTTGACTCATGGGCATCAATTGTATCCATAGAACTATCTGTCATTACAATACTTTACTAAAGTCCCTAATATTCCTTTACTTAATAGTATGGATCACACTATTTATAGAAATTAAATTTTAATTATAAAATTAAAAAATAATTAATTTTAATCATAAAAATACTAAATTAAATCATATTGAAATCATGAGGAAGTTTTTCCTACTTGTAAGTGGTATCAAAGCATTTAGAAATATTTTTCCTGATTTCTCTGTATAAAATGTAAGAAAAATAAATAAGGCACTGGAGTAACAATAAATAGTACTTTTTAAAGTGCCATAGAGATAGAAATTATTCTTCTTGTTGACACTTTACTAGATTTCTAGTGCTGTTCACATGCATTTCATTTGATCCTCACAGGAACTGTGTGAATTTGTTAGTAAGATGATATTTGCCAGTTTTTCTTTTGTTTTTTTTTTTTTTTTTTTTGAGACAGAGTCTCACTCTGTTGCCCAGGCTGGAGTGCAGTGGTGTGCTCTCGGATCACTGCAAGCTCCTCCTCCCAGGTTCTCACCATTCTCCTGCCTCAGCCTCCCGAGCAGCTGGACTACAGGTGCCCACCACCACACCCGGCTAATTTTTTGCATTTTTAGTAGAGACAGGTTTCACCATGTTAACCGGGATGGTCTCGATCTCCTGACCTCATGATCCACCCACCTCAGCCTCCCAAAGTGCTGGGATTACAGTTATAAGCCACCGCACCCGACTGGCATTTGCCAGTTTCATAGAAAATACAGACAAGTATTTTACCCCAAGTTAGACAGTTATTAAAAAACAGAGCTAAAACTTGAATATAGGCCTTCCACTAACACTACAAAATAACTAGAGTGGAATTTTTCAACTAGTGTGAACGTTTGTTGTTTGATATAAGTCATAAAAACAAAGATTTATATAATGAAGTTCTTATTCACCTCCAAATGTAAGTAGACTTTTTTTTTTTTTTTTTTTTTTAACCTTGGGTATGACCTTAGGTACTCTATGTTTTAGTTTTTCCACTTACACAAATGAGACTTTAAGCCAATCTTTAAACTTTCGTTTGGAGCAAATATTTTATTATTATAAGGTTCATCATAATAAAAATATGTGAAGAAAAGCTAACCAACGAATATGTTACGGAAACCAAAATATTTTTAAAACACTGATTAGAAAATCGAATCCACCATCATATAGTGATACTATTTTGCTCACTTAAAAATACTCTCTATGTGAAAGATATCATGGGAGAACAAATGAAGACAATAGAAAAGTGTGGCATAAAATATTTTACTATGTTGTCATGCCCAATCAGATTTAAAGTAAATTAAAAAGATCACTTAAAGTATCTAAATAAGGGCTGGGCATTGTAGCTCACGCCTGTAATCCCAGAACTTTGGGAGACTGAGGTGGGTGGATCACCTGAGGTCAGGAGTTGGAGACCAGCCTGGCCAACATGGTAAAACTCCGTCTCTACTACACATAAAAAAAAAAAAAAAAAAAAAAAAAAAAAATCAGCCAGGCATGGTGGCACATGCCTGTAATCCCAGCTACTGGGGAGGCTGTGGCAAGAGAATCACTCAAACCCGGGAGGTGGAGGTTGCAGTGAGCCAATATTGCACCATTGTTCTCCAGCCTAGGTGACGAGAGTGAAACTCCATCTCAAAAAAAAA
Organism: Chlorocebus sabaeus; assembly: GCF_047675955.1. NCBI lineage: Eukaryota > Metazoa > Chordata > Mammalia > Primates > Cercopithecidae > Chlorocebus > Chlorocebus sabaeus. The sequence continues at coordinate 7,735,345 of NC_132910.1, forward strand.
AACCAAAAAAACTAAATATGTTTAAATCTGTGAAAATCACAATCACAATTTTTAAAAAATCACAACACTGCTAAAAATTGACTGCATACAGCATATCCTCAAATAAGTTCTTTCATTATAATGTTGATGAGAAAAACAAATCGATTTCCAGGGGACCACTGTCTGTGTGGAGTTTGCATGTGTTCCCCGTGTGTGTGGGTACTCTTGGGGTAGTCTGGTTTCCTCCCACATCCCAAATTAAGTATGTGCACATTAGGTCAACTGTTCTTACTCAGTGGTTCCAGTCCAAGTGGGGGTGGCTGTGTGAGTGTGCCTTGCAATGGAAGGACATCCCGTCCAGGGCGGGTTCCCAGCTTGCCCCCTGGGTTGGCTCTGGCCACTGGCGACCCTGAACTGGAATAAGTGAATAAACAGTTCTCTCACTTATTTTCATTATTCTTTCTTAAATGTATATAGAGCTCACATTTATTTCAGTGTTAATATTAGAAGTATTTTGATCTTTATTTAGAAATTGGTGATGTTTGTGTGATCAGAAATATATCTTAGGAACTTAACTCATTTCTATTAATTAGCATATAGTAAAATTGCATATAGTAAAATTGCTTTCATTATACATCACTTCACTTACTTATAATAGCAATTTCCAAGGACCTATTAATTATGTTAAGTGAAGATTTACTGTATATTATACATTAAATATACCTACATCTTTTTAATTGTGAGAAAATATACCAACATTCTTAACAAAATAATCGTCATCTAAGCTATGCATTCTGAGAATTATGTCATTGAAACTATAATAAAGTTTTCTAAATCAATTAAATTATTGAAATTCATGACATGGGATTTCTATTTATAGTCACTAAACTGTAAATAAATGTCTGAATTAATTTAACTTTTTTCTTTTTATACATGATAGAAGTTTTAAGTGTTACTGTATGCTACCTGTATATCCAACTGAGTATCTCTTCTTAAATGGCCCTCATGAACGCATGAACATTTAACACAGTTAATAATATTAAGTATCATGCCATTTTAATTTCATTAACACATATTAATGTGAATTAGTAGATCATTTTATTTAAAAATGAACAAAGATTTGACCCTACTGAGAATTTTCTGAATGCAGCTTCTCTATTTAAATAGTCTGTTTTAATTCAGTGTGTTGTTTTCCTTTGTGGAATTTATCACTCTGTGTTATTTTATCAAAGAACAAAGCTTTTAGTGAGACGAGAAAGTATCAATAGGAAGAAAAACATACTGCAAAAAGACAAAGGTGCAGACCATACTGAAGACACAGAAGAAATGCACACAAGATGACCCCAAAGTTTTATCTAAATTTGCTTCCATTGTGAAGACAAAACCATGTCCAATGTTCAGAACCTGGAATATGCTCAATTGCAAAATATCAGACAATTGCTATGGCAGAGACCACTAGGTGACTACCCAGTATGATTCTCAACTTCCCTTTTAACAGAACTCCAATTCTCTTGGCAGCAATCCTGTTCTCGCCCTGAAGAGAGATTGCACTTCTACTCTTTCAGATATGGGAGAACACATGATATTTTGTCCAACTAAATATAAGAGAAAGTTGTTGAGCAAAACTTCCAAAATGGGTAGCAATCTTATGTGAAATGTGCCTTTTGCTTCTTGCTCTTCTCTTTTTCCAGCCAGAACACAGAAACTGGCTGGCATGAAAATGAAGGTCACATGTAAGGACAGCAGAAAAAGAATCTTGCAGCCACAGAAGCCTCCACTCCCTTTGTCCAGTCTTTAAGCAATTTAGACCAATCTCAATCTCCAACTGAAACCCTTGCCTAAAATTCATCTTTCATTTTCTAAAAAATTCAACAAGTCTAACTGAAGGCCTTCATTGCTCTACTACCAACATACAATCAATTTAATCCCTTTAACCTATTCTGCAGTCAAAGGTTAACCTCCAAAACTATCTCCCTCACCTGACTCCAAATTCTGTATGTCTCATTCAAGGAGTGAACCCAATTTAAGCACAAGATAGGATTCTCTGCACCTCCTCTAAAAGTGAAAAAAAAATGTAATTTGGCGTAAACCATTTTGAAACATCAATTATCATTTTATTAAACATTAAAGAAGGTGTTTCTAAATTTTTTCAAGAATAACCCTATACAAAAAAATCACCTCAAACAATACTATTTTTTTTTTTTTTGAAACCAGTGCTTCACAAACTGTCTATGGTAAAGGACCTCTTTGATTTTTTTTTTTTTTTGTTTGATGTTTGTTTTTTATGTTTTTTTGAGACAGAGTCTGGCTCTCTCACCCAGGCAGGAGTGTGGTGGCACAATCTCAGCTCACTGCAACTTTGATCTACTGGGTTCAAGAGTGATCCTCCCACCTCAGCCTTGCAAGGAGCTGGGACCACAGGTACGCACCACCACGACTGGCTAATTATTTTATTTGTAGAGATAGGGGTCTCACTGCGTTGCCCACGCTGGTCTTGAACTCCTGGGATCAAGTGATCTGCCCACCTTGGCTCCCAAAGTGCTGGGATTACCGGTGTAAGCCACCGCACCCAGTCTTGTTTGTCATTTTTTTAAATGTAGGGATCCCCAACCCTTAGGCCATGTACTGGCCCATGGCCTCTTAGGAACCCGGATGCACAGCAGGAGGTGAGCAGCAGGCAAGCAAGCATTACCACTTAGGATATGCCTCCTGTTAGATCAGCAGTGGCATTAGATTCTCACTGCAGCATGGATCTTAGTGTGAAGTGCACACAGGAGGGATCTAGGCTGCCTGTGTCTTATGAGAATCTAATGCCTGATGATCTGTCACTGTCTCCCATCACCTCCAGATGTAGTTTCAGAAAAATAAGCCCAGGGTTCCCAATGATTCTACATTATGGTGAGTGTTATAATTACTTCATTATATATTATAATGTAATAATAACAGAAATAAAGTGAACAATAAATAGAATGCACTTGAATCATCCTGAAACCATCCACCACCTCACCCCACCCAGGTCCGTGCAAAACGTGTCTTCCACAAAACTGGTTCCTGGTGCCCAAAAGGTTGGGCACCACTGTTTTAATGCATCTGTTTTATATACCAATTCTTTTATAAAATTTACCCTCCTCCTCAACAACAGAAAAATCCACTGGTCATATGTTTGAGTGTTGTAACAAATATTAAATTGTTATAAAAGTTTCCAAAAGCTTATTCTCAACTTTTACTTGGCTTGTTGCAAATAGGAAACAATATTACTCCTACATATACTAGCTGAGTTTAATGTTCAATTGTCCTTTTTCTTTACTACAAATAAAAACTGAATTAAATAACAGATCATCTTGAGAAGTCTGTGAAATTTTAAATGCTCTTATTCCTTAATTTTAAAAAGAAAAATATGTCAGTTCAATTGCTTTTTGAAAGACGTTTAAAGGCTTTTTAATTTTTTTTCTAATAGGCGTAGAAATATTAAAATACTCATAGTTTTGGTTTTTCCTCAAAAATTACTAGTTTCTTTGATTTCCATCATGGTTTTACCCAAAATTGAGACTGACATATTTCATTATTATGCTTGTAAAAATATGCTAAAATAATTTCAAATTAACAATGTCATATAGCATTTTTATAGATTTTTACCTAATCTAGATATCAGCACATGGAAAAAATAACTGAAAAATACCTTTATATTATAAAAACTATATTCTATATTAATGCAAACTTTTTAAAACTAGAGATTAGAGAAACTAGGTGAATGTTTATTAATTAAACCATAGAAGAGACAGATGGAGAAAAAGGTAGCCTTTTAAAAGACATAAAATACTTTTGAACTCTGCAATGCTTTATGGAAAGAACAGTTCAGAAGCAAATACGCATATGTCTGTATCAGGAGTTGGAAAAAATGCCGTCATCTAGGCTCCCTACTTTGAGAAACCTCATGCCATATTACTGAAATTTACGTTCCTGGTTTAATTCAATTATTATCTAAAAAGCTGACAATATATGCTATATATATTAAAAAGAAGGATAATTTATTTTAAATAAAGATCATTTCTTTCATGAGATGGTAGAAGAGGAGAAAACAAAAAAGGAAGAAGAAGAGAAGGTTAAAGGAAGATGTAGACAAAGACAGAATAGGGAAAATTGGGATACATTTAACAATGGTCAAATTTATATATGACAGTTAACATAAACTAACTTAGAAATTAAAATTACTATTACTATATTAAAAAACCCAGCACTTCAACCCTAGGCAAACAATAATGTGATAGATGGTAAAAATCATAACATTGCTGTTGCTTTCATGTAATAAATTTCTAGTTTAGAATTCTCCATGACAATTCAATATTAATATTCCACAGAAATTCTTTTGGATACACTGTGTTGGAAAAAAAATGATCTTTCATTAGTAATTCTTTGGTTATTGTGAAAACAAATCTTCCTAAAATAAAAAGACTTCAAGGAAATAAGGCAGGTATTTATAAATAATATTTTTCAATAATTGCCAATATGTGAAAGGCAAGCATGAATTTATTGGTATGTCTTTTAATAAACAGATCTGGTGTTTTCAAAGTACTAGTATCTCAGCTGAGGTCCTTGATATTATAATATAAATATGCCAAAAATAGACATTCCTGTACTAATGTATTTTAATGTTCCTATTTCTAAATGGTCTTATGTTTTTATTAAAGACTGTGTTCACTAAACAATACCTAAAATTATTTTTTAAAGTCAAAACAAAAATAAGAAATATCTCTAAAAATCAGTGGACATCTCTTTTCATTTAGACACAATATAGTTTACACATTTCCAATTATTTTTAGAATAAGCAGAAAGCTACTATGCAGACTAAATAGATAATATATTTACTCAGGATCTTGATGAAAATTTAAGAGATTTTAAGCTGAGATAACGTAAATATCAAAATTACTATTATCATTATTTCTATGACTATTATTGGAAAACTGACTATGTCCTTTACAAGACACTAAGTGAAAAACCACTTTAGATGAATAAGCTTTGTTAGTATATGACAAATAACTCATGTAACAACCAGAGATCAAGCAGAACAAGCAGAACCAGAAATATACCTCTTTGATTTGATATACTATTCCCAAAAAAAGCCATTCTCATATTTTGACTGTCTCTGCCTCTTCCTTTTCCTTAATATAACTGCAAAATCACTTAATGACCAATAACCAGAGTCAAGCAAAATACCAAGCATAATTATCCAATTGTTGGAAATATTAATTTAGATCATGTTACCTGAAGTAACTCATCTATTTACCAGAGGAGAAGAATAAAGAAATTTAAGATAATAAAAATTTTCCGGGAATAACAACAGTATGTTCTTACAAGGGAATTCAGAAAGCCCTCAAATTTCAGGTCTACTGTTCAAAATAATTAACATACGTTTAGTAGTAGAAAATTTTTCTTTAAATCACATGCAAGGGACAATGTATCTTACGTTTGTGATGCATTATTTACTGAAAAGTTTATGAAACTTTACATATTTTAATTAGACCTAACCAAAGGTAGGAAAATGCTTTTGTTATTATTAGTCCCATTTTTCCAGGTGAGTTAGTTCTAGGCTGCCATCTGCATGTAATGCTTCCAGCCCTTCAGAATGGTCTGTGGCAGACTAATAGTGACTCCTGAGATAATTTCCTGATTTGTCTCATTTTCCTACAGAGTTGACAAATTCTAGTCCCAGCAGTGTGGTTTAATTCAATAATAGAAACGGGCCTTTCAGACATAGATATTCACAATGACTATAGAAAAATTATATGCAACTGTCAAATATGTAGAAATTATTTGCAAAATGTATGATTTTAATAAAATGGTCCCAAACCAGTATTCTCTGTGATTGAAGGAGAACTATTGTACATAAAACAAACATAAGGAGATGCTGAAGGATGGAGAAAATAAGGCAGACAGGCCTCGGACTCATGGAACAACGTGGACTCAAGCAACAACATGGCGCTGAGTGCCCCGGTTTCATTCATTCATTTGTTTGTTTGTTTGTTTGCTTGTTGTTTAACTCATACTTCCTGATTTGGAGAAGAAAAATCTGGCAACATGGAAACACCAACAGATACAGACCCAAAATGGCCCAATAAAGCTTGCTTTCCTGAGCCAAAGAACCAGGAAAGGGGCAATGAAGTAATTCAGAAAACTTTTAGATAAACACTGCACTACTCCAGGCAAACAACAGGGAAAACTTTAGCCCCACCCACACCCACATTACCAAAGACCAAAGAAAGCCTAGCGTTTCACCTTCACTAGGGTATAACCCCAGCACCTCTATGCACCCCCAGAAAATGTGGCGTCAGGCAGGGTCTAGTGGAGACCTTGGACTTTCATCCCCACTCCTGAGTGGCAATGACCTCCCACCCCACATTGTCAGTAAAGAGCACCCTTTCCCCACCTCCTAAGACGCTGGTATAAACAGAGGCCTGGTGAAGACTTTCGTCAATTCCCACCAGTAAGGAGGCACACTGACCCCCTGGTATCAATGGAGGTCACATAGGCGTAACAAGGCACTCATAGCCATCTCAGTAAGGACAGCATCAATAGAGGCCTAGTGAGGAGCCTAACCTCCTGAGCACATCCAACAATAATAAAAAGCTTCAATATCAGCAGTAGCTGAGTGTGGAACGTGGACTTCTATCATCTCCACCTGCAGTAACAAGGCAGCTACAAACTAACCTTCCTGTGAGAAAAGAAATCAGCTCAAATGGAAGATTTAAATAAAAGCCAGAGCCTCATAACCTAATACACAGAGTATCCAGTTTTCAACTGAAAATCATGCATCATATGAGGAACCAGGAACATGTCAAACTTAATGGAAAAAACACAATCAATAGAATCCAATACCAGGATGACAGAGATGTTAGAATTATCTGACAAAGATTTTTAAAGCAATCATCATAAAAATTTCCCAATGAGCAGTTACAAAAATGCATGAAAACAGATGATAAAACACCATCTTAGCAACAAATAGAAAGTCTCTAAATAAAAAATCTAGAACAGGAAAATATACAATAACCTATATTAAAATAACACCTGGATTCTACAGCCAAATGGAAAGGAAGGAGAGAAGAATCAAGTTAGTTAACTTTAGGATACAGCAATAGCACTGTACAATGTGGACACAGAGAAACACTGGAAAAATGAAAAGAGCCTCAGAAACTACAACAAAAGATTTACCATTCCAGTTGTGGTAGGCAGAACCCACGTTTCCACCAACACCAAAGATGTTCATGTCCTAATCTAGGCTAGGCTGAGTCAGGCATCCACATCAGTGTTCCCAGAACAACCAATGCCTGCCTTTTTCATAGGATTTCACCCCACTGAACTGAAACTGTAGTGTCTTTGGCCAAGAATTGAGTGTACTGGCCTGGTGTCGGGGACCACACCTATAATCCTAGCACTTTGGGAGGCCAAGGCAATAGGATTGCTTGAGCTCAGGAGTTCGAGACCAGACTGAGCAACAGAACAAGACCCTGTCCCTACGAAAAAATTGTATTAAAAAAAAAATACTTGGGTACAGTGATACATGCCTGTAGTCCCAGCTCCCTCGTGAGGCTGAGGTGGGAGGATGACTTGAGTCAGGTCAAGGCTGCAGTGAGTTGTGTTCACACCACTGCACGCCACCTGGACAGCAGAGCCGGTCTCCAAAAAACAAACAAACAAACAAACAAAAATACCAACACCACCACCAACAAAATTGAGCTTTCTGAGACAAGAGACCCATAGCACCTACTTTAATGAAGTAGAGGTGTGAACAATGATGTAATATCCAGAATTCAATTCATATTTATTAATATGAATATATGAGGGTTAACACATTGTTAGTTTTTCATCTAAACAGAAGAAAAGTTTCAAAAACTTAGTGAATTCTCATATTAAGATGGAATTATCACTTTCATAGCTTAAATTTCAAAGTGATTTTCTCTGCAATATCATTTCTTCTGAAAATGTTTGGGGAATCTCTGAAATATCCCAAGTATTTCCTGTCATCTAGTAAATAAAATATAAGCAGTCCTTCCACCAGCTCAGCCTAACATCTGCATGAAATTCATGACAGATCATGAATGTGGAGAAAACATAATTTAATAAAGTTGAGAGAATTGGTCATTTTTCTGACAAAAGATAAGGAAGGAAAGAGAAATTAGTGAAAATTGTATGTAAAGCTGCAGAAATATCGTTAATGACTCAAACCTGGAAGTTGAATGTTGCTTTGAAGTATTAACACAGGTCATCTGAAATTGGAAATAGCTGATTATCCACATATTAGGCAAAGAAAAATTGGGCAAGCTATTTAAGAAAGAATTCTGCTGTGTTACAAAATAATATCTATAGAGGGAGGATGCCTAGGAAATTACTGTTGCTGACATCACTTGCCTCCTGATATGATACCCTGAAAAGAATATTACATCATTTCTGTAGTATTCCTGCCAAAACGTATCAGGAGAAAACATCTGAAAAGCTCAAATTGGGAGATAGTCAGTGAAATAACTGTCCTGTATTCTTCAAAATATCAACGTCATCAAACACAAAGACTCACAAACTATTCCAGAAAAAAAGAAAATGAAGAGACGTGATCACTGAATGTAATATATGATCAGAAGTGTTCTTTTGTTATAACTGACATTGTTGGGACAATCGACAAAATCTGAATAGGTTTATAGACAGAGCTGACATTATGGGCATATAATCAAGTGCAGCTGCATGAGGCTCCATACTCAAAAAGATCAACACTTGGGGTTTCATACTCTCAATAATCTTCCTGAGATTCTTACAAATTTTATCTCTGAATTTGTGTTTTGTAAGTAAAGCCCAATGGGATGACAGACACCAAGGGCCTTGGTTCAAGTATAATCTGACATCCCGCAACCACCATAGCATGGGTTCTCAGTTACTTGATTCAGACCTTTTGGAATCCCAGTTCCTGCTGGCATTCCACTCTCTGTCCCAAAACTGCATCAGCAGCTCCGTCACCAGACAGGATGTCTGAGCTTGGGGGAGCTTGGGGCAAGGAAGTGACTCCTTGGCCCAGGACAGCAGCATCCATGATAGTGTATTCTGTGGGCATTCAGCAAGGGTTTCTCACTCAACCCTGATCCAGGACATATTGAGTATGTCCAGGCACAGAAGTTGGAATCACTTGGAGATCACCTGTTCACCATGGGTTGGGGTGGTGGGTCCACTGGATAGGAAACTGATTTCCCCTGCCGAGGCCCTGAATTATCAGTTTGTACTGGGTCCTGCTAATTACATAGCTAGCCCTGTTTATAGATTACACAATAGTATTGTAATACTGTTGATTTCTTAATTTTGATCACTGCTGTATGGTTATATGAGAGAATATCCTCATTTTTTCAAAGAAAATATGCACTACACACTGAAGTATTTAAAGAGAGGGCAAATACACAATACATACTGAGGTAAAGAGAGAAAGAAAAGGAAAGGGAAAAAAGCAATGTGATAAAAGGTACAATGTTTACATTTGGGGAATATAGTTGAGAATATACAAGAATTATTTGTATAATTCTGGCAATTTCGTCGAAATAAAGAAAAAATTGTATTGTATCTAGCTCATCTCTAAATGCTACTCATTTTTAGAACCCATGAGTATAAATTTACAGAGTCATTTTTTTAAAACATCATTTAAAAATGTTCAACATCAATTATTTTAATGTCATGAATTACTAGAAAAAAATAACTTTCAGAATTTTAATTATTCCATCCTTCACTATTTGCCAAAGTAATAATTTAAGCAGTTTTTGGTTTGGTTTGCTTCTTTAGAGATTAAAAACACACATGCAAAGACCTGATTATTGTAAAAATCTAGTATACGCATCCACATACACAAAAATGTACCATATTATGTTCTCTCTAAACTTCCCATTCTGTAATCCCTTAATAAAGTTCTGACCAGTTTTAATACTATAAAAATTGAATTAAAAAATGCACTTGAAAATATAAAGATAACACTTATTTAAAGGTAAGAAAGGCATAGCAAACCCATTGTTCTTTTGGATTAACCTTACAGATCAAATCATTGTCAATTTTATTGTAATAATAAAAATCATGACGTTTTATTTTACGGATCAAATTTTGGTTAAAAAAGGCATATGATCACATTATTTAAAAAAATATTGCTAAGACAGAGTATCTATAACGGAGACATTTAGACCTCTACACAATTAGGCTTTCTGAATGCTTTTCTTTTGTATCATTCATGTGGACTAGCATTTTGGAACTATTAATTAATTAAGACTATCACAATGCCTTATTCTTAAACATCAGAAAAGAAAAATGAAATATATCCTGCTTGATAAATATGAAAAGGAAAAAAGGAAAAGCTTGGAATGAGATAGACTTTATATATATATTTTAATATATATAAATATTATATATATATAAAGTCTATATCATATATATATTATATATAATATATATTATATATATAATATATATATAACATATATAATAAAAATTTCCATCTAACTGGGATTTTTTTAGTGACTTTCTTTTCCTTAAAGCATATCTTGACTTTTATTATAATGTAACTTGAAAAGCAAGTTAATGAACCAGGCAGAAATAGCCCTGGGGCAGAATATGCAAGTATTGTAATTCATAGCAAAAATGATTGTTTTTGATGACACATTAAGGGTCAGGAATACAAAATTAATGCAGAAACTGCATAAGATTTTAAAGCCAATATATTTAATCTTAAGAATCAACAGTTTTCTTTATTCCTGATGTTTATTTGAAATTAATCCACATAAAGGATTTAAACACTCTTAGAAATAAGCTTAAAAGCATGTTAGACTTAGCAAGAGGCAACACAAATACTTTAGCATCATCCAGACTCAGTGTTTTCTCACTTCCAAGAAAAAAAAAATCAGGTTATAACTTAATTTATATTTGAATCTTAGTCTAAAACCATACATATTAATTTTAAGAGCTTTAAAATGTATCATGACTGCTTCTTTTGTACTCTATATAAATAATTAAATAATCTAGATTAAATAATTTATTTCCAATTTAAATATTGGTAAGTAGGGGACATTTTCACAAGGCTTGAGACAGAAAACCAGGCTACAGTCTGGCCAGTTCTCCATACCAATAAGAACTGGAAAATGTATGTAGGGCTTATGGAAATCTGTTCTCATAAACAGGGAATGATCAAAGTAATCTCTGTATAGTCGGCAACAAAGCAAGTCTTTACAAGCAGCAGAGCAGGAAAAAAAAAAAAAAAAAAAGGACAGCAGCTAATACCCCCATGGGCTGCAAATACCCAGGTGCAGGGTCAGTAGTTTAAAATAGCCTTCTCATTGGCCAACTGGGGCTCAGCGAGAGAGGTAAGAACCAAGCTAATAAGCTCGACGCATTTGGAATTCATTGAAGACCAAGGGAAGGAAAATCTTTAACAAAAAGAAAACACACAGAAGAGTTTAAATAGTCAATTTTATGTGATCTTTAAAAAAAGCCTTGCAGGAGTTTAAATTCTGGTGAGATTTCTCTGACATTCTTAGATCCATCTTATAAATAGTACTGGGTTCCTTCATTTTAATTTGTTTTTCTCTTATTTTCCTTTCCTCTTCCCTCTCCTGGCTCTACAACCCCAGTCCCTGCCAGAAGCCCCAATTTCTCATTTCAGAAATGATGTAATATACAGTTACTAACATATGTATTTAGATAGCTATTTTTCCAGATGCATTCCTCATAATGATAATCTACAAAATGTTTGTTATGGAAAACCAATTTATAATTTTGAGTTCAGGATTTACAAAGGATCCCTTTATTTGCTTCTCCATTCAGTCATATATTCATTCATTCTCCAGTGAACTCATTCATTTAGAGAGGACATACATACTTGAGAATGCAAGCCAAAAGTGTTTTTATAGCTTTAAATGCATGCGTTTGTAAAATTAATGGTAAAGTATGTACATTACATATGAGCTAATGCAGTCTCCCTCATCTCTTGGGATTTGAATCTCTATTGCCTTTTTCTAACCCTTCAAGTTGTTCTTCAATGATGACAGAGAAACTGTTACTGCAGAGCTTTGCTTGGCAGGTAAAACAAGATGCAAGTTAAACTAAAAATTGGTTTACACAGCTGGTTGTTTTCTTCAGTTTCTTGTGGACACCTCTGTGACACCATCAGCATGTTGTGAATACAGAAAATTTGTGAGAACCACTGACCTTGAAGTTTGAAGGCTTCATAAGATGTAAAGAAATGAAATTAAGGGACTAAGTATTTATTGTATTATACTTTCAGGCTTTATTCAAGTTTTAAAAGGCAGAGACTATTTTTTCATTATATATTTTGAGAAAAAAGATTAATATGTGAAGACTAATGACATATCTACTTCTGCAATATCAAAGCAAGTTATTTTTTAAACATGTTACTTTAGCATAACTTTAATGCAATTTTTTCATGTGGATGTTATCTTGACTTCCAGTTAAAAAAAAAAACCTCAAATTATCCTTATTATGAAATCTGCAAAATTATAATAAATTATTGTAAGGGTTTATTGTTTCAGATTTAGGCACTGAATATAAATTTTATCACTGAAACCAATTACAGACATCCTGCTGAATTACTTGTATAATTATTTGCCTAACTTAGAATGCTTTAGGAATGCAATAAGACCTTTACAAATCAGACTAAGTTAATCGTATCCATAATATTTTATTTTGTTATTTCTAACCTTAGTTGAAATATAAAACCTTACACTCTCATTTATGACAGTTGGTTCCATGGAATGATTTGTAGTATGTAGCATACAGTTATTAGCTGAAGGAAATTCCATTGACATCATTTAGCCATTATAGGAGATAAGCTCACCTATTAAAGAACAATACTAACAGTGTTTTATATTTTTACCAACCTGGCATGCTGAATAATTTGTGCAGAATATTTTTCTTGTACAAACACATTACAGTTAAAATATCTGAACTACCCTTGCCTCTCCAAACATGAATGTGTAATATTTCAAATGTTTAATATCTCCAATGATTTATTAACCACATATATATCCTAGTATTTTTAAATAAATACAAAGAAAAATGCTAAATTTAAAATAATGTAAGTCTAGGAATGACATAACACCCCACTTAGTTTTTTATTAAAATGCATCGTGTCAATACAGAGATAGTAAAAACAACATTAAACACCGAAAAAAACCTGCAAGTTCAATGGAGACAGACATATTGATAAAATAGTATCTTACCTACTTTAATAATATGTATCATCTTTAAAATGTATTAGTAATTTATATAAGTAATATGTACTCCCTCATTAATTATGAGAATTAAGTCATTTAATCTATGAAATTTAACCACCCAACTTATTTTTATAGGTAGGGTCAAAAGTTACACTACACTATGGCCAAATAGATGGAAGCTATATTGTATGGCACTTGGGTGTCAGCCTGGATTCAAAGCTTGGCTTTCCCACATGTTAGCTGTGTGACATTCCACAATTTTCTTTTGTCCTCAGTTTTCTCATACGTCTTTGAGGAGCACACAGAATCTGTTCTCACAGACTAAAAATTAAACAAGATAATATATATGCCAACAGTAGTATATAGGGCCTTCTCAATAAGTATTAACTATTTTCATTATGAATGTTTTTACCACTTCAATGAATGAATGTATAAAATGTTTGAAGTTTGTTTATTCCTAGTGATATCTTTGACTTCTTTTCAAATACATTTGGCTGAACTGAATAAAGTATAATGTAACTATAAGTCACATCTGGCAAAGAGTATTTCTGGTAGGTTTAGCATTATAGTGACATCCAGATGTTGAATTATACAGAAGAAAATGTGTTCTTTTTCTGACTGTGGCTGACCATTACACTGAGTGATGTTAATTATTTAGAAAGCTTACCATTAGGCAATGTGGAAAATATGTTTTGCATTTAACATAAAAAAAGCTTCTCAACATAAGAATTTGGCAAAGTTAGGGTAAAAAATCTGTGATTCCAAATTCTATTTTATCTCTAGTTTTTTTTTTAAAAAACTACTGTATCTCCTAGTCTGTACTAATATTCAGCATATAATTTTACATATTGTATTTTTATCTGAGGACTACAGGGGATTTGAATAAACTGAAATAGTGATGTGTGCCAGAAGACAGTTTGGTATTCCATTAGGCTTAATGGACAGTTCTCATGCTATAGGAATGCTTCAGTAACTTAACAAAATTTTTATTGTCATAAATCTCAAATTATAGAATTTCTTTCATCATAAATCTCAAATTATAGAATTACTATAGATATGCATCTAAACTGAGTAGCTCATAATAAACACAGCTCATATGCAGTGCTAAACATTTACAAACAATACCTGTTACAGAACAGTGTCCTTTACATACAGTAACAAGAAATGTATAGTTACTATAATACTAATCACACACATAAGAAAGTATGTTAAAGCCTAAGAAATTCCGTGTTTCCTTTCCTACTGGAATCGCTTATTCAGTGCAAAATCAATTAGTTTTTAATCTGCCATTATTTTAAAATTCTCCATAATGAGCAGGTAGCAGTGGTTCCAAAGACTCATGAAGTCTAAAACTCATACAAGATTCCTTCCTCAATTAATTTCATTTCATTCCAAAGAAGTAAGTAGCTACTATGAAGCCTTTCTGAGATCAAGTCTGGAAAAGGGGTTAACAAAGAATTTCTGACCAAGTAGAGTCCCAGGTAAGCATAGTTATTCCATTATTTTTATATCTCACCTGTTTATATGAATGCCATCATTTTAGATGATATTCTTATGTGCATTTTAAACATTGTTAGATATTTCTCTGCAATATGAGGATACTAGCAACACAGTAATACATCAGGGTTCTAAAAACTAAAAAGCTTTACATCTAAGCCATGATTTAATCACCACCCTGACACTTTTTGACTTGATTATTGAAAACACGAATGGATCTGCCTTCTTGATTAATATTAACCAGATACTTTTTGCGAAGGAAAAAAGTGAACATGGTGTTGATTGAGACCAAATGACTTATATATAGCATAAACATTTTTATAATTCTTATTCAGGGTGGTGATTTTTTAAAAACTGACATATTTAAAGAGTGTTCTCACTTCTCAGCAGTCACACCCACCTGAGGCATCCTCCACAATAATAAATATTAAAGCCAGAATAAAGAAATGCTCAATGACATGATTCTATGCGTTTTCAGGTAAACCATCTGAAGTTCAACCAAGTAACTTTTTATAGCCCATGGATTTATTCCTGTATTTTTGTACAGCAAAAAGTCCATTGCAATCGGAAAATAGCAAGGTACTAGTCTTCCTCAGAGTAACTACACAGGAAAACATGCTCTCAAAATGTTTCCTTTCTTTAGAACCCTCCGTTCTAGTCCTCAGGGAGGTCTGCTCTGAACACATTGGGCTAGGTTAGATTGGTTTATTGTATATGGCATATACATTCTTTATAATTATAATGCAGTCAAATGATATTGTTCCGTTCATTCAGAGAATTTATTTCAGTTTTCAATTCCATATTAGTTAGTGCAATTATGTTAGTTATGCCTGTCTCTGCCAACGGACTTTAAACACCATGCTGCCAGAAACTTGCTAACTATTATATGTCTACTAACTAGCAGAGAGCCTGGTACAGCGTAGATATTATAGACTGAATGTTGTCCCCTAACGTTTCTTATATTGAAGCCCTAAACCCCAAAGTGACTGTATTTAAAGATGAAGCCTCTAAGGAAGCAATTAAGATTAAATAAGATGATAAGGGTTGAAAGTAAAATGCCTATTTTCTCACTATACTACTATTACCCCCAATACTTCTGGTCACCAAATGTGTGGGGATTTTCCTCACACCAACCCATTCTCCAGCTCTCCAGGTACCAGCTGTGTGTCCTATAATTTAGTTCAATACTGACACCATCTACCTAGGGTTAGCACGGACTCCACAGGTTAAGGAGTCAATCACACAGCCTGTCCCCCAACTTCAGACACCTGTTGCAAATCCTAATAACCAACTGCACCTCTGACTCCCTAGCTATGAATAGCAGATTTCCACAAACAACTCCTTGGGTTCAATAATTTGTTAAAGCACTTGCACAGTTGATTCTGAATTACCAATTCATTATAAAAGCATACAACTGATAAACAACCAGGTGGAAGAGATGCATAAGGCAAAGTATGGGAGAAGGAGCACGGGGCTTCAAGGTCTTCTCCAGTGCAACAGCCTCCCAGCACCCTCACTGCACACCAACTGAGAATCTCTCTGGGTTATGAGACTTCACTAAGTAGGCATGATTTGACAATCATTAGCAATTGGTGGCTGAGTCTGTTTCCAGGCCCTTTCTCATTTCTGGAGGTTAGATGGTAGGATATTCAGTTCCCACCTTCTAATCACATGGTTGATGTCCCCGGAAACTAGTCCAGATTCTGAAGGTATTTAGGAGGTTTCAGCCACTATTAATCTCATTGGCCTACAAAAAGACACTTGCCACTTCAGAGATTCTAAGGGTTTTAGGAGTTGTGTGTCAGAAAACTGGGATACAGACCAAATATGCATATCTTATTGTGTTACAAGGATGAAGCCTTTTCCCAGTAGGATTAGTGCTCTTATAAGAAGAGACACCAGAGAGTTCACGCTGCCTGTGCGCACACAATAAGGAAAGATCAGGTGAGGATATAGTGAGAAGGCAGTCATACACAAGCCAGGACGAGGGCCTACACTGGAAACTGGCACCTTGAAATGGGAGACTTGTAGCCTCCAGAAACATGGGAAAATAAACTACTATTTTTAAGCCACCTAAACAATGGTATTTTGTTAAGGCAGCCCAAGCAGATAAATACAACAGGTAACTAAAAAGACTTGTTAAATGAGTGAATGAATAAATGAATGAATAAATGAAATATGATGGAAAAGCCCCCCCCCGTCCCCCTCCTCACCAAATTCATTTTTATTAAGAAAGAATAACATTTAATGTAAGTTTCTGGCAGTTGCCAGTGTTTCTTCACTCTGCTGGAGGGAAAAAGGGTGACTTCTCTAGCTGATAAGTTTAGGAAAAGAACCTGACATACCCGGTTCATTTCTTTTCCCTCTCCCATCTCCGGGCAGCCAAGCATGCAAAGGGAAAGAGATTCTGGTGTATTATTCCACACCATAAGTGTTGTAGCAGCATCACCCTACCTAGGAGATGTGTTTGTATCCCGCTGTGCCTGAAACTGCTTAATTTGAGGTGTGATATTAGGAAGCCCATTGCAGCTACATGCTCCAACTACTTTATTAACATTTTTAAGTTGATCTGTCCAAATCTTTGTCTAGCTCTCAACTTGATTAAAATTCATATGTGTTAAAACAGTGCTACTTATTGAACCTACCAAATCCATGTAGATGACAGTATTATAATTTCAAAATGGGGAATGGATCATCAAATGATTCAATCATTGGTGGAAACAAAGAATAATTTTTTAAAAAAATATTTATGAATACTTAAGCACTAACTTTTCTCACGCAGGTAAATATCATCAAAATAAACGAACAAACAACCCCTTCCTGTACAAAACACAGGACATCCAATAGACCAGGCTTTAGCAAACTACAGCCCACAAGATGAATTTGCCACACTGCTTGTTTTTGTAAATCTTTCAAGCTAAGTTTTTTACATTTTGTAAGTGTTGAAGAAAGTCAAAGAGGAAGAAATATTTCATGACATGTGAAAATTATAGGAACCTCAAATTTCAGCACCTATTAAAATTTTATTGGAATACGGCTATGTTCATTTGTTTACTTATTGACTAAAGCTGCTTTTGCACTACAACAGGGAAGCTGAGCAGTTAGGAAAGACCACATGTCCCGCGACGCCTAAAGTGTTTACTATCTGGCCCTTCACTCAAAAGGTTTGCTGACCTCTTCAACAGATTAATGGTCTGTAAAATGATGTTTGATCTTCAAAGCTGAAACACTGGCGTTCACCTATGCCTAAGGATTACTAGAGAAATACTGAATCTACATACCTGGTTTGAATACATGTTACGGGTTTTTGAACCACATTGTGAGAAATATTAGTCTTACTAGCATTTCCAATATTTAAAGATGAAAATGTAGAAAAATCTGTGTCCTTATGTTTACTTATTTTCAACAAAAATACCACTAGACTGTATGTTTCCTGAGACATTTCAACTTAGATGATAATAAACTTATCAAAATTTAAACCATAATAGTTGTTCAATAGATCATTCTTACACAAAAAAACTCTACATTTGAGCAGGCTTTTCTGTTTCTACAGCAGAAGCATTTCTCGTCATGCCTGTACATGTATTTAATTGTGTGAAACATAACTGTTTTCCATTATACACTAAATATTTCATTTTTATTTAAAACGGCACAGGAATGTAATATAATCATTTAATGATTATTATCTCTGGGTTAAATGTGTTCTTCAAAAATAAATGTTCTCCAAATATATTTTGTCTGCAGTGATCAGTGACCCCAACTCCTTTTTACAGTTACACTCTTTTTAATAGATCCAGTATTCTACACACCCTGAATTAATCAGTATAATTTATTGCTTATGTTGTTTTATGTGATAAAAATTAATTTAATAAAAATGAAACTTTAAATAACTTCCTTAACCTCATTCAAAATGAAAAGTTATCAGCAAAAGTTCCAGGACTATAATTCTATCCACTGCATTTAAAAAAAAAAAAAAATTTTTTTTTTTTAAATCTTCCTTACACATAAATTGTCACAGGGTCCCTAAAGTCAGATTCTATAATTATTTTTAAAATGAGAAAAGATAAATTCAAAAATGCAAAAGGTGCTATAAAAATAATCATTTTAAATCTAATGCAAACAGAGCAACTTCATGAGAATTCTAACAGACCTTTCAGTGTACTGCACAAGCACGTGACATACCATTAAGGAAATATAATTAAGGACAAGGGAGCAGGACTTTTTTTTTTTTTTTGTAACTTTAGCTGCACATATGGAGATTTTTGTTTCACTTCTGGTTTACTTTCTTTTAATCAAAGACCCCCACTGTAATGCCTTCACACAGGACTCAGTGTTGTGGTTACCATGGAAACCATAATTCTGAATGTCCTAACTTGTGTGATTAAAATTTAACACAAAGTAACATTGATAGTTTTCCCCATTTCCACTACCACCAATATCCAATTCTAATTAGCAGCACAATAACTGGTTTGGAAGGAATAAAGCGCTGTGACTACTATAGCCCCACATTGCCAGTTATTCACAGGGAATCCCAGGAACAATATATAGTGATGGTTCTCTTTTACAAAATGCCTGGTTTAACGGAGGAATTATTTCTAGTTCACTTTTCATTACCTCTAGAAAATAAAAAGTGTATCGTTTTTCTTCTTTTTATATACTATAAAAGGTTTTCTTGGGTTTTTTTTCCCTATATTTATTTCACTCGCTTGTTCAACTGGAGCAACAGCTTTTTAACACAGGTCTGGCATAGTAAAGTAATAAATGAAACTATGTGACATTTTAATTCCTCAAATCTACAGGTAATATTTATATTCATTTCTATAATTACTACCTTGGTTTCTTCAATATAAAATGAACCCTTCTAGATATATTAACCATGCAAATAACATTGACAAAATCCTTTTATTTAACTGAAGCTTAAAAACTAAACTGAATCTTTCCCTTTTCTCCTTTTTTTTTTTTTTTTTTTTTTTTTTAATGAGCACTCCAGTAGAAGCTAATAAACTCTCAGTACTCCATTAAGGAAATATATGCTCTCTTGCTGATTATTTTGATTCGCTGAAAATTGTCTCAGGGGTATACTTGCACTGATCGTATGCCTTGGTACTCATCGCTTCTACTTATAACAGAGTACAAATTTATTGCATTAGTCAACACAACATTTTAAATGTGGAAATTATACTCTGTCATTCCAACTGAGCTTCTTGTCTACCTTAACATCTACAAGAGCAAACACAAATGACATTCCTTCTCATTCCTAAAATCCCAAAGGAAGCAGGTTAAATTTATAGAGCAAGAGGGAAGATTTTAAATATTAAATTTTTAGAGTTCAGAGGCTATCTTAGTCATTAAGTCCAACACTCTCAGTTTTTAGCGTAGAAATTGAGGTCCATGAAGCTTAAGGGATATCTTTGTAGTAGAACCAGTACTAGTAGTTTTAGATGTTGATTTAATATTTTTAAATTATTCACTACAGAATAGTGACATTTCTTATTTGTTGACATCTTCTACTTATGTTTACAAATCTAATTACCTTGAATGTGCACACAAGACATTTGTAAAACAGATCTTGAAAACTAATGAAATGAACCTAAAAAGATGAAATTGGGATTGTTTTAATAATTTTGTTATATGTCATTGTCTGATATAAATTTTGTCATTTCAAATTTTATTTCACACTGAAAATATTTCGTTTTTAAGATTATATCTTAATGCAAACTTTCAAAGTTATGGCTAAATTAGTAAGCAGTTCACTTTGCTAATTAATTCTTACTGTGAAAAATATTTTAAAATCGTCTCTATTCCTGAGCATTTTACATATTTCATTTAAATATTATACATCCTTAACTAAATATCTGAGTATTAACTGACATAAACAATTTTTACTTCCAACATCATTTTGACATTAGAATAAATAATAATTTTAGTAACGTCTGATTCCATCAACAATTTCCATTTCCATATGCTTTCTACTTACAAGTAAAGGATTGTCCTGTCCTATAAATGGTCCATTCAGGACTTTTATTTCTAATTAGAATATGTGAATAAATTCAAGTAACCCAAGAGTAAGTTATTCTTTTCTTTGCAGTTAGACAAAATGATGGAAGAAAAAGCACATATATGTGTTTTGGTGGGGGTTGGGGGAAGTTAAGGAGACACAGTTTTGGAAAGAGAAAAAGTGCACGTAAAAGACGACGAGAGGAAAGAGAAGGATAAAAATTAAGATTCCTTTATTTCCATGTTCTTTACATCAGATTAGATATTACATTTTGAAAGATCCTTTGAATATATCAGTTCTTATTTCAAGACTATGGCAAGGGAGTCAAATATATTGAGAGACGGAGAGAGAGAGAGAAGAGAAAGAGAGAGAGAGAAAGACATTGTATACCAGAGGTTCCATAAATGAAATGGGAGGATAAAAAAACAGAAGAAGTCAAAAAGATGGAAAGGTCAGTAAAACCTAGGGAAGACAGGAAAGGCTAAAAAGAAGTAATTACTTTACCAAGTAAAGTAATTAGGTTAAGTTTGCTAGATAGGACCAACATGAATGAAACTTGCTAACCAGGTCTGGCTGAAGATTTTAAATTCAAAATTCTTGCCAGGTCTTAAATATTAGTAGACATAAGAAAAAAAAAAAGATAACTTATCTCAGTGAAAAAAGAATAATCCATCTTCAGGTTGGAATGTGGTATCATTTATTGTCAATACATTTGATTGTCATTAACTAACACCAGAAAAATAAGGGTCTACTAAAATTTATTTTTTTTCAATTCATCCAAATTCAAAGTAAAAATCATCATTTTTTTTTCTTTTTAAAGTTCCAAAGTCTGCTTTCTAGTAAAATACTCTTTAATCATATTCCTTTCAATGATTTCTTATTCTTAATTCTTGAACATATCACAAAGAATATTAACGCTTCCAGGATTGCAGTTTCAGCGAGACATTGTTCAATGATTTTGTTCACAAGGTAAAGTAAAACACATCAAAACCAATATTACTTTATTATTTCATCATTCAGAGTCTAGCCTGGTGAGCGTGATAAAGACATCAACAATAATATGAAGAATGGCTCCCTCCAGAAATTTCAACAGAGATCTGTTTACAAAGTCCAAATTTACTTGCCTGTTCAAATTACAGCATGGACAGCTCTCCAATGACCACTTTATTATTTACCCATTATATTTTCAACAGCTATACATTCCAGTGATCTTGGGAGTCAAAGACAGAGAAATAGAGTCTTTCATTTAAAGTTTAAAATCTGTCTTTGGAGAAATGATTCTTAGTGATAAGAAATTCAACATACCCCTTGGAGCCTGAAAAGGCCAGTTAATACTGACAATTTTTTATAGGAAATTCGCTAATACTACGGGTTATCAAACCTTCCTGGTAGAGGTATTCATATGAAGCAGTTAGAAAATTGATGCACAGAACTCTTCTCACCCAGAATCTTAGGAATACTAGTATTCTGGCTATGTGGTGTAAAAGAGTGTAAAGGTAAAGAAATAAACAAGAGAGAAAACCAGGAATTGAGAGCTAAAAAGATGCTTTCAACTCACAACTCTCTAAGCAATAAGGTGGGCCCTGAAGGAGTTTGAAAAAGCAGGACCACAGAAGGTCATGTGCTTTCATATTCCCCCTCCCCCCCGCCCAACATGCCCATATTTGCCTCATTTCTTTTTGACTATTTGTGTTTAAGGCTGGATAGAACACAAATGGAGCATGACTCAGCTTCAGTCACATCTGTCCTATTCCTTAATTTATTTTTCTGTAAATGGATTACTTCCTAGAATGATTGTGAAATTCATTTGAAATTTTAAAAGTTTGTGAGGAGAACAAGTGAAAAGGTTTTAACAACAGGAAAAAGACAGAGGCAATGTTAATGTGCAAGAAAAAAAGTTTGTGGTTTCAAAGACTTAACTTTATATAATTTGGTAACAATTGTAAATAATGTCATAAAATGTGATGATATTTACTAAAATACTGAAGTCCTAGAAACTGCACTATTCTTGTTGCTTTGTATTATTTTATAGTATATATACTTATCATATTAGAAAACTAATAAAATATAAACTTTTTTATTTTCCTGAATCAAAGTCTCATTCAGCAGGAATAATAATAATAATTTTTTTCTTACTAAGCTAATAGATTATTTAGTAAATTACATGAAAGCATGTTTCATAGTGCCTAGAACATAATAGACACTTAGTGAATTTAACTTGAATATGCATTTACATGTGAGAAGTTTCAAAAAGGCCGAAGTACTATAAAAATACATATTATTGGTGTTGAATTATAAATGAATACATTTGCTGGAAAAAAGGTAGATTTATAGTAAATTTATAGTTACTACTTTATACAGTAATAACAATGACAAAGATTTCCCTCTTGGATGATAAAAGCTTTGATGCAACAAAAAAGACAGTGATTGGGAAAGTCAAAATTGTGTTGGTTACTCATCATTTTGACCTACACTATACAATACATTGTTAGAGATCAAAGTCCTTAAAATAAAACAATGCCCAACACCTCAGTTCAACTGAATCAAGTTGGCAATCATTCAGCCAATATAAAGCAGATAAGACTCTCTCCTTAGGGATTAACATCACAAATGTGATTATGTAATTTGATAGGTATATTCCTATAAAAGTTTTATTTTTTAAATACTCAATTTGGGCTGATCTATGGCATTATCAAAAAAGTAAATAACGTCTTTTTTTAAATGAAAAACTTTATCATCATTAATGACAGAAATGGTCCAACATTATAACTTAGTTTGCATTCTAAATATATAAATATAAATAATGAGAAAAATCTAATGGTTTTTCATTAATTTCAAACTTTGTTAAAAGTTCGCTTTCTGCTACAGCTAAAGCTAAAAGGATGTTGTCACCAGATGACATGTATGTATAGGAAATCTGTCAAGCACTTGGGTGAAAAGCACACTGTAGGTAGCACTTTACAAATAAATCCTTTCCCTCCTTAGCTAAAATAGGCTACAGTAAATGCAATTTGAATATGATCTCAATTCAGGTGTGTTTTTCCAAACTTACGGTCTCACAACAACAAAACACCCTGGTTAGTTTGGTGGAGACTCCATTCATTCATTATTCCTTGTTTGTCAATTAGCATTAGCTCAATGTGCTCTCAACAGGTGGGATAATAAATCTATGTGCTCCTCTTTCTACATTAACACTTCAGCTACTCCCATCCATATCAAAGTTTTCCAATTTGTTTTATATTAAATTTGTTCCCTGGTATTTTATTGAAGTCCATGCCAGTTAAAACATTTTCAGATATCATTTTCTGATACATTATCATTTTCTGGTCTCTTTCAAATGAGTTACAATTGGCTATTTTTTCAGCGAAAGCTTTGATTTGTTATAATATTTTATCAAACAAATCCAGAATAGGTCATTACCTATTAAAACCTTCATATTTTTATTATATTTGTTGTGTAAAATTAACATATAATAGTGAGTATGTTTTAACTAAAGCTAGAAAATAGACCAGCTGAGAGAGAAAGCACCTGACATAACAATAACAGTAAAGCAAAGTTAATAGAAATTATCTGTATAAGTTTTGTGAATAAATTGTGGTCTTAAACAACAAAACATCCTGGTTGGTTTGGTGGAGGACTTCATTCATTCATTATTCCTTGTTTGTCAATTAGCATTAGCACAATGTGCTTTTCAGAAGCCATATAAGCTATATATACAGCAAAGGTTTTTATAATACATTTCCTCTGTCCTTATCCTATGAACAATTATTTTCAAAGGTGGTATCATAGGGAATTACTGCTGCAATATTGACTGATACTAGTGTAATGAGAAGAAGCATTCATTTTTCTTGAATATTTATACTATGTCCAGAATAAATATCACACTTACATTTTTCAACCACCTTATCACTAGATTGTCCTGGAACTGACAATCCAAAAATACTACTAGTCCAGTGTATTTAATCAGATATGAAATTAAATTAAAATGAAACATAATCTATTAAAATTTTTATTTGTGGAATAATTAATAACACTGAAGATTTTTTCAGTTGTGGTTGAGAACACTGAAACACAATTAACAAAAGTATGTATAAAATTTAGTTTCTTCATTTAATTTTAAAATGGAGAGTTTATAAGATTATACATACATTATACCCAAGTTTTATAAAAATCTAGCCATTCAGAATTTTGGCAACAAAGTCAGCAAACAACTGCTTGCTTCCATTACGCTTGTAAGAGGCAATTTGAGAATATACTCCCCAGGAATTAAATTTTGCGAATAAACATTTTAGCTAATTGCATTATTGTTCTCAGAACACTGAAGGCAGCAGTAAACCAAACCAAGCAATCCAATTTCTTTATTTATTTTCTTAAAGCAATTAAATTCTCTTCCACAAACACGTTTTAGAAATCAAGAAAAAACTACATGTATTGTATACCGGATGGATAGGGAAGATATGTTATTTTTTTATATATATATTTAAGTACAAAATTTGTGCTGTTTTAAAGAAGAAAAAGTTCGGTATTCAATGGTTTGTGTAAAAGTTCAGTGAGGGGAGTTTGTCATTTGAGCTTTTCATCAGTGCTCAGGGCACTGCATTTTGGGAATAGTGCGAAGAATACTATCTGTTCAAAAATACTATCCATTCAAAGAATACTAACAATGAATGGCTATCCGATCCAGCCATCCATTTCAGATTTTTATCTGATCATTTAATCCCATCTTTAATGTATGTCTTACACTCTTTAGAGATCTTATTATTTAATAAAACAATATCACAATAATACCTGTATACTTAGGTCTCTACTAAACACATAATAATATAAAAAGAGTTCTCCTAATATGTCCTTAAATTTCCTCTTGTTTGCTTCCTAATCCAATACTCTATCACTCAGGAAAATTATATTTTCTCCAAAACAGATTATTCATTATTTTATAATAAATAATATGGTCTTACCATGACCATACTCTTAGAAAGCCCATTCTCTGTTCTCCACTAATAAGATCCTTTTCATATGCTATGAAATCCGCAAAGTTTTCACAAAGAATTTTATTAAGAATTAATTACTCTCTATTCCTCATGTTCCTATTAGAGTACTTGTCATATTATCATACAGCTAGCAGTACATGTTTCTGTATCCTCAACTAGACTTCCAGTTTTCTCCAGATGGTATGGCATTATTACTCCAGAACACAGCCGAGGTCTTATGCACACCAGACGCTAATACAATATGCACTAAATAAATGATTTCTTTTAAAGTAAATTCAAATTAACATATTTTATTCTTCATTCCTCTTCAAGGGTTATGATGACATTAATTAGCATTTGAAAGATGGTACTTAATGTTCTGTATTACACCAATATAAGTAAAAGTGACATGTTTAATGCTTCCTTTTCTTGTAAGCATATAAGCTTGAAAATTTTAAAAATGTATATTCACCCTGAAAAAAAATTGAAAATTTATAATAAAGCCTGTGTTTCATAATTAAGTAAAGGCTCTAAATTATTGACATTTTAAATTCTGAAAAAAATTAAAAAATGTAATGCTCAATAAAATTCCATTATACTAAAAAATGAGGATATGAATTTACATTTACTCATGTACTTGCTTAATCTAAATTTTTTTTAATATTAAGCTTTTGAAAACCAATACCAAAATTAATGATTCTATAATACTTAAGCTACTGGATTACTTAGTGCATTTCTGTCAAGCACTAAAACTTTTTCTTTAAGTATTTTTTAAGGTCTTTAAAAATGTACATATCTTTGACTTCTCACAAGAGTATACAAAACACAGAGGCCAACTAACTTTTTCTTCTCAATGACCCAGGCTCATCAGAGAATTGCAACATCTTATTTTTTTAGATCACGGAGGTTATTTGTGAATAATAGAGTGCTGTTCTTGCTAATTGGACAAGTGAGAATACTACAATCCAGGGAGATCATGTGGTGTGCCCTGGGTCTCAGAGCAAGTTAATGGCAAAACCAGGCTTAGAATGGAGAGAATCTTATTCAGAGTTCTTCCTAATAGGAGTCACATTTGAAAATTGTGTATAACTCAGCGGCTCTTAGATACATAGAGAAACTTTGCTGTGACATATAAGGGATATAGCCAGCTATATTTAATAATTTTATGATGATTTTTAGTGTTTATTGGGT
Source organism: Chlorocebus sabaeus (assembly GCF_047675955.1). Lineage (NCBI taxonomy): Eukaryota > Metazoa > Chordata > Mammalia > Primates > Cercopithecidae > Chlorocebus > Chlorocebus sabaeus. The sequence continues at coordinate 7,762,218 of NC_132910.1, forward strand.
TCCTATACCTAATATCCAATGTCAGAATCATGTTTTGTTTTATTTCCATTGTTTCATAATTTGGTGTATTTAATCAGAGAGGTTTTGTATACTAGATGACCAAATGTGTTAGAATACATTTGTAAATATTTTCTCATGAGACTCTTTTCTTTCTTTCTCTTTTTTTTTTTTTTTCCTGAGACGAAGTTTTGCTCTGTGGCCAGTCTGGAGTGCAGAGGCGAGATCTGGGCTCACTGCAACCTCCGCCTCCCGGGTTCAAGCTATTCTCCTGCCTCAGCCTACCAAGTAGCTAGGACTACAGGCGCCCGCCACTACGCCTGACGAATTTTTGTATTCTTAGTAGAGAAGGGGTTTCACCATGTTGGCCAGGATGGTGTCGATCTCCTAAGCTCCTGATCCGCCCGCCTCAGCCTCCCAAAGTGCTGGGATTACAGGCGTGAGCCACTATGCCCACGCATGAGACTCTTTTGTATGTAAAAAGAAAACCATTTATCAACGTAAATTCTGAAGGACACTTGACATGAGCTTTAATTAGAATAAAACAGCTGAATATTCATCCACTACCGAAAACAGTTAAGCCTTATTTCTATGGTCAATCGTTTTGGCATCATCTACGGTAGGAAACAAGACAAAACTCATAGAGAAAAGACAAAAATATCAAGGAAGGAAAATATCATAAAAGTAGCATTTTGGCCGGGTGCGGTGGCTCAAGCCTGTAATCCCAGCACTTTGGGAGGCCAAGGAGGGTGCAACACGAGGTCAGGAGATCGAGACCATCCTGGCTAACACGGTGAAACCCCGTCTCTACTAAAAAATACAAAAAAAACTAGTCGGGCGAGGTGGCGGGCGCCTGTAGTCCCAGCTACTCCGGAGGCTGAGGCAGGAGAATGGAGTGAACCCGGGAGGCGGAGCTTGCAGTGAGCTGAGATCGCGCCACTGCACTCCAGCCTGGGCGACAGAGCGAGACTCCACCTAAAAAAAAAAAAAAAAAAAAAAAAAGTAGCATTTTCAGTTGGATTATTGTCTTACCTAAATCTAAACATCAATAAAAGCAGGTCTTGCCATAGACATACTAGAGTTAAAAAAAAAAAAATTGACAAAATCCAGTGTTTGAAGAAGATAAAAGTTTCTGCATACCAACAATTTATATAATAAAAATGGCACCATAAACAGAAATAAATAGAAACTGGAACAAAATAGGTAACAGAAACGAAATTTAGAAATAATAATAAAAAAAATCAATAGGTAAACTTACTATATGACCAGCAATCCCACACTTGGGTATTTAACCTAGAGTGATGGAAACTTACGCACATACATGCAGACTCACACAGGTTGCAAATGAATGTTCATAACAACTTTGATATGGTTTGGATGTTTGTCCCCTCCAAACATCATGTTGAAATGTAATCCCTAATGTCAGAGGTGTAGCCTGGTATGAGGTGATTGGGTCATGGAGGTGAATCCCTCATGAATGGCTTAGTACCCTTCTTGAGGTAACGAGTGAGTCCTCACGCTGAGTTCACGTGAAATCTGGTTTTTTAAAAGAGTGTGACACCATCCCCACCTCTGTCTCTTGCTTTCTCTCTGGCCATGAGCTACATTGGGCCCTCTTTGCCTTCTGCCATGATTGTAAGCTCCCTGAGGCCCCCAACAGGAACAGATGCTGGTACCATGCTTCCTGTGCAGTCTAGAGAACTATGAGCCACAATAAACCTTTTTCTCTTTATAAATTGCCTTGTCTCTAGCATTATTTTATAGCAGTACCAACGAACGAACACAATCTTTTATTATCACTACGAATTAGAAATAACTCAAGTGTTTTTCAATAGGTAGATAAATGAACTGCGATACATCTATACAATAAAATACCATTCAGCAATAAAAACAGGAATGAATTATTGGGGCACTTAACAACAAGGAAGAACCTCAAAGGTATTATGCTGAGAAAAAGAAGTCAATCTCACAAGGCTACACACTGTATGATACATAGGCATGGAGAACAGACCGTGGTTGCTGGGAATTTAGGAGCAGAGGCAGAGGATTTGACTACACGGAAGCAGCACTAGGAAATTTTTAGATGATAAAACTGCTTTGTATCCTAAATGTGAAAATTATACAATTCTATACAGGTTTTCCATTTCATAGAATTTTCAACAGAAAACAAAGCATACAAACAAAAAAACTATAAGCATACATATAGATGGAAAGGCAACAGTTGTGGTTGCATAGGTATCTATATTTGTTAATTCATCAAATATTTACAAGAAGTAATTTTAAATGTATGTTGTCAAAAAATTTAAATGTATATTGTCAACTGAAAGAGAACAATGAACAAATCTCCCTCCCGCAAGAAAACAAAAAGTCAATAGCTAATAATGCACTGTTTATGACACAAAACACCAGTCTATAAATATTTATAGCTCAAAACAGACCTCACTCTATTCAACATAGCATCCTGATTCAGGCAGAAATAAGCAGCCTTTTTTGGACCATCATAATATTTGTTCAATGCTGTGGGTTAGACACAGCAGTGGACACTTTAAGATAAATAATATCTGGTCAAGACAAGGATCAGAATACAAAATTTTGACTGGGCTACTCTACTGCTAGTTCAGGGTTTAGCCGTAAGAATAAGAAAAAACAGAGTTAACATAACAATGAGTATGTACTCACTTTATCACATAAAAATTTAATAATAAACATTTATTTTAAAATAACTAAATTTTAAAATTATTATTGTTAAATTTAATGTAAGTTTTAACAGATTTAGTGAGAAAAGCTATACACACCAAAAATACTGATCCAAGAAATTGGTTATAACCTTTTGTAAAATTCTGTTAAAAATGAATTTTATTTTTGTTTTGGTGGGGGAAAAAAAAAAGTATTATTGTTGTTTTGTATACACTCCATTTGCTGTTCATGGTTTCACAGCCCGCTCTGTGGATTAAGTAGTAGCTGACAACTTTTGCTTTGCTCAACTGACTGGCAGCTATCATTCGAATACCAGACTTATCTTTATGCAGATTTCTAAAGGTCACCATTTATGCATGTAAATCCTGAAGGGCACTAACTATGTACAGCTGACAGATTCTGACAGCCACGATATCTCCAAGAGTGGAATAAGCAGGAATGCCTGTCTGAATAATTAATGTGCTTTTACCCTGCCCATAGCCAGTTTTTACATCCTGCACATTCTGACTGTGGTTTTGAAATTAATTAGAAAACATAATCTCATGGCAAACCAAAACTTCCTTTTTAAATTTCTACAAAAAAAGGGGTAAAAAAGTGAGACAATTAAAGATCTTCAGTTTAAAGTGTTAAATTTATAGAAATCACTCCTACCCAGAGATGAAAATTAACATCTAGTTCTGGATATTATTTCTGGAAAAAAACAGACATTACTATTTCTGTGAAGACATTACATCGTTACTGTATAAAAAGCGTATAAAAGCAAATAAGCAAAGAATTCTGCTCCCTACACTGCTCAATAAATGGCCCCATCACAAACAATGTTGCCACTTTCAAACCTGAGACTGATTCCTGATTTCAACTTTTCTCTCACTACTCAAATGCAATCAGTCACTAAGATCTATCAGTGAGCCTTCTAAATAGTCTTAAATGTGACACTCCCTGTCCATCCCCATTGTTGTTGTGTTAAACTGGATCTTTCTCATACCTCACCTGAGTTATTACAAATATTTCCTGGGTAATCCACCTGCCTCCAGTCACATGATCATGCATGCTGCTTCCAGAGTTATCTTTCTAATATACAAATCCATGAGCAAAGCCAATGGTGCAATATAAAAGACACACAAAAACAGAAATTAAAAGGATGCTATAAAGAGGAAATATTTAGAATACATAAAATAATGGAAGGAGGCAATAAACAAATTTTGTGTCATGTGGTAATCTATGCTCTGGAGAAAAAATAAGGCAGGATATGGGGAGTGGGTACTCCCAAACAGTTTCCATTTTAAATGGGAATGTGCAGGGAAGGCTGCCATGAGAAGAGAATACCTGATGCCTAGGAAACAAGCCATGTGAATAACTGGGGAGACTGATCACTAGAAAGGCCCAGGACATTCAACCCTAGGTATATATCCAAGAGAAATAAATCCATACACCTACACAATAACTTGTACAGAAATCTCCAAAGCAACGTTATTCATAAGAGCTTAAACATTTCAAAAAGTCCATCAACTAATATTAGGGGAAATATCAGCTGCCATTTTCTTATTGTTGCCTTGGTCATGTATTAATAAAATAATCTTCATTTTTCCAATTTTGACGTTAGGGCTACATAAAAGCAATTTTCTAGATCTGAAGACTAGTTTAGTTAAAAATCATAGAATTCCATAGATGCACTGAACCAAATTCATGCAACGTGAGTACAGTAAAATACCCTTTCAAACAACCACCACCATCAAAATCCCAATGAGTAGCCACTTGAATACTTTTGAACACTCTGGGGGCATCTAGGATAGATGCTTAATTTTCTATCCTAGATGTCCCCAGAGTGTTCAAAAGTATTCAGGGGGATGTTGGAATAAAATTTCAGAACATCTCCTCATGTTTATTTTCTTTATGAAAAATCAGACAGCATTACGACTTAATAATATTTAATTTAATGACTGTCACAGGTCCCAAATATGAAGTTTCTGGACAAATCATAGGGATTGTTGCCATGTTAAATGTTTGGCAAGTTTGTTTTCTAATATTTTAATTGAGATCTAATTCATATACCATAAATTCACCACTTCAAAGTATACAAATAGAGGACCTTGGCATAGTGTTTATCCTTTCTTTGCTTCACTTTCCTCACCTGCATAATTGAGTTAACAATATGATCTATCACACAGTATTTAGAATAGAACAATGCATATCTTAAGGACTACGTAAATTTTTGTAAAATACGCTACAGTTTTTTGAGCCTCCAAAGGAAAGACATACCGGAGAAGGTCCATTTTGCACAGGAAATGACCTCTTTGAATGTATTTAACACACAAATCCTTGGAGTAATTCTTTAATTCTCTATCTCACACATTACACATCCATCAGTATATTCTGTCTGACCACTTCTAAACACCTCTTAGGCTACTACCTTTATCCAAATCACAATCCTCTTCTGCGTGGATAATTACATCACCCTCCCTTTTTCTTTCCTTGCTCCACTGTTGTCGCAGACAGCAACTGGAGACCTGATCCATCTTCAACCTTCTTTGCTCTCCAGCTGCCCTGGCTTCATTGCTGTTTGTGGAACACACTAGGCCACTCCACCTAAGACCCTGGGCCTTTCCATCAACTAAAAAATTGATAAACAAAATGTGGTGTATATCCATATAATGGAATATTATTCAGCCATAAAAGAAATGAAGTAATGATTCCTGTTACAATAAGGGTGAAACTTGCAAACATTATGCTAACTGAAAAAGACAGACAGGAAAGGCCAAACATGATCATTTTTATATGATAGACCCTCAGTGAAAGTATGTTAGTGGTTGTCAGACGGTGGGGCAAGAGTGGAATGAAAAGTAACTGCTAATCGATACAAGGTTTCCTTTTGGGGAAATAAAAATATTCTGAAATTAGAGAGCAGTGATAGCTGCACAACTGTGAATACAGCAAAAGAAAAAAACAAAAAAACAGTGAATTGTATACTTTGAAATGGTGAATTTATGGTATATGAATTAGATCTCAATTAAAATATTAGAAAACAAACCTGCCAAACATTTAATATGGCAACAATCCCTATGATTTCTCCAGAAACTTCATATTTGGGACCTGTGACAGTCATTAAATTAAATATTATTAAGTCGTAATGCTGTCTGATTTTCCATAAAGAAAATAAACATGAGGAGATGTTCTGAAATTTTATTCCGACATCCCCCTGAATACTTTTGAACACTCTGGGGGCATCTAGGATAGAAAATTAAGCTTTTGTAAGGCAAACATGATACTTCACGGACTTTTCCAGGTCTACTTCACCTGACTCCTCTCCTAACCCTGTCTTACCACATATGCAATCTTTCAGCTGCAATGGAAGCAGCAATCTTTCAATGGCCATCCCTTGCTCTTTCACACACTAGTGTGTGGGCCTGGAATGTATAACCTCACCTTCCCTGTCACAACAACTCCTCCGTGAATTTCACAGCTTCTCTGAAAGTTTCGGAGCCTCCAGCAGAAGTGAACTGCTCCCACCTTTCTTTCTTTAGCAGTCTGTCAGGAACTCCTTCAAAATGTGCACACTCGTATCTGCAGTGCTTCATCTTTTTCACCAGTTTTTAATATGTTCACAGCAAACATATCTAAGTTTGCTTGGATTATTTTTTTTAAAAAGGATGATTGCATGAGTGTGTTTTATATATTGATTTATTTCACCAACGTTAAGTACTAAATAAACTATTACATACCCAACATAGTAAAAGAATGTCTGCCAAATTTAGTTGTTAATGTATAAATAAGCTAATAAATACGAATGAAAGACAGTCAATCCCATCCACTCTGAAAGAAGGAAATAATATTAATTGTTCGCAAATGTGATTGAGTGTGAAGAAGAAAACACTGACAAGAAATTCCAAATGAAAGAAATTCAATCATATCTCTTCTGTGAAATAGGAACAACATTGCTTGCATATAGAAATAAATACAGGAAAGAAAACAATGACAAAGTAAGGCAAAAATACTTAAAAGACAAAACATCAACTGGAAAATGTAGTGCATACAAAGGCAGGTGCAATATTTTTACAATTTAAAGTCATGTATTACTCTTAGAGCTCAGAAAAAAGTACGGAATATTTGAAAATAGATGATAGCAATTAAAGTACATATCAATTATGTCAATAATTCAAAATAAGATTAACTTAAATCATTTTAATATGAAGAACAATAGGAAAGTTGTTATCAAAATGAAATGAACTTAAATGATTTTAATATGAAGAACAATAAGCAAGTTGATATTTCAAATTTTAGGCTATGTATTTATAATAATGTACACGCTAAAATTTACAAAGTAACTTTATAGAAATTACTTTCAGTAACTTCAAGAAAAGAGGAAATTCTCATTGTACTGTTGATTGGTCAATATGCGGGCCTGTTTTGCCTTCTATGATTTTCTGGGGAAAATGTAAATACGGATATTGACATAAAGTTACACCGTTTGAAATATTTTATGCTGGACTTCATAAATATATTTCTGATAATCAACAACATAATTTTTGAAAGTAATTTGCTTAATATTAAACATCTCGTTGCTACCAAATGAATATATTTTATTACCTAATATTTATATTCAACATTATGAATATGTAATTGAAAATGGAATAAATTAAACAAAAATGACTTTATCACATTGTATTAGTGTACATGCAGCAACTGAAAGAAAACTCAGTATGGTTATTCTGCATTAGTTAAGAAAGTAATAAAACATATGTGCCTTTCCAAAAAGGTGGAGACCTACTAAAACTATTATTTTTAGCTCATTTATTTTTCATATAGCTGGAGTATATTTCCTCACAACAGCAATATTTTTAATTAGATCACTTATAATTTGTTCACAAGAGATATGATTTTTGGAAAATGTATAACAAGAAATGGCAATTTATTTTCCAAAAATATGTAAGATTCCATTTTAGTAACACATTACAAATATGCTGACGTTTCAATATGGTAAAGACTCATAAAATAATATACTAACTTGAACGTAAATATTTTAAAATAAATTTTGAAATTATATGGTTGGCAATAATAATCTACTGATTACCTTAATTTGCTCTTCAATTGCTAAAAATCCATGTTTTTTTCCTCCGATTTACCAGATTAAACATTTCTGAAAAAAAAGAAAAAAATATTTAATTTCATGATGAGAAAAAATAAATACTCTGTGTTATGGTTACAGTTGTAGAACTATTTGAATATTTCTTGTTGGTTGCCAAGTTTATTATTTCCCACAATGCCTGAGGTCTCACAGCAGAACTATGGTATATAGAGGAAATTTAGGACACAGATGACACATCTTCCTATACTATCTAGTTTATTATAAAGTTTACTGGGAAAATTGATGGATTTGATAGTCAAGATTTTTTTTCTAATTGAAAGAATATAACATTTTTAATATAAGTTTTGCTATTTCCAAGAAATGTCCTTATTTCTTGCCATAGGCTCTTCTAGCTAAGATACTAGGATGAGTCTTATCACTTTTGCCATTAGATAAGAGGCATAGAAAACAAACTGAGAAGCACCTTAGCACATCTAATCATACACACACACATACGCACACCCTTATTTGTGTATACAGACACAAATACTGTAATCTATTTATTTGCAGTAATCTAAATACATTTGGATTTTAAAAAATAGAAAGAAATATACAAAAGTGTAAGTTTATTTAAATCAAAGATTTATAGAGTTATTTGAGTTTTTATTTTCTTTAAATTACCATATGTTTTTATTTTAGTAAACAAGTAATAAGACAGATTTTTTACACCCAAAAAATAGTATTGTCCTTCAAAGTATTTTCTTTAGATATTTAATATTTTCTAATGGTTTTGTAACTGGCCATATCCATTTTTGAATGTTCCAATAGGTCTATTTAAAGAGCTTTATGCAAAGCTCTTTAGTTTTAGTTACTAGTTTTAGTTACCATACAAAGAGCTTTACATAAAGCTCTTTTGTTTAAGTTACTAGCTTTAGTTACTATACAAAGAGCTTTACACAAAGCTTTTCAGTTTTAGTTACTAGTTTTAGTTACCTTACAAAGAGCCTTACACAAAGCTCTTTAGTTTTAGTTACTAGTTTTAGTTACCTTACAAAGAGCTTTACACAAAGCTCTTTAGTTTTAGTTACTAGTTTTACTTACCATACAAAGAGCTTTACACAAAGCTTTACACAAAGATCTTTGTATTACTTAGTTATTATTATATTTAGTATTTATTTATGCTATTAGTGGTAGTATGCAGTCAGGAGGTTAAGTAACTAAATATATGATAAACAGTGACAAAATCCATTATCTATTCTAAAATTTTGTCCCCAAATGGATAAAGAATGAGATACAGGGCAGAAAGTCAATAGCATAAAATTAAAGTTGAGCTCTACTTTACCAAATCACTATTGATTAAAATAAGATATGCTATGATATAAAATGAAAACAAATTAGTGAAAGCTATTCACTGATAAAAGCATTATATTTTGTTCAGGGACTTAAAAAATATTAAAGCAATGAAACTCACTGTATTTTTGGAGTGAGTGTCCATTTGTATTTGCCCAATTAGTGAGGTTTTTGTACCACAAGAACAATTAAAGTTCATACTTGAATGCCACACTTGACTGCTCGGACAGGAAAAACAAATTTTTAATCAACTGCTTAAATTTCACTGGACGATCATTCTAGCATGCTCTCTCAATAATTACTGGCTGTCACTTTTTTTCCCTGGTTTTTGAAGAACTGGCATATCTCATCTTCAAATGTTCTACATATCTAAACAATCATGGGTTGTTCTCTACAGGTTTGCCTACAATATTATCACCTTTAATATCTTTTATTGTTTCTTCCCCATTTGGGAAATACATTCTGACATCCAAGCATGACTAATTTCACAAAGTTCTCCCTAATACTTCCAAACCCACTCCACCACAGACAAAACCAATCTTATCTTCCCTGACACTCCTATACCTCTTTGTACATTTCTCTATTTTGCTGAAAGCTACACTATAGTATGAATTGCTAGAGAACAGAGACTGTGGCTTCTTCAATCTGTATCACCCCTCCCTAAGGAACTAAACACCTAACAGCGCCACAAAATGCTGACTGGGTAAATAAAACATTTCCATTTCTTAATTGAACACACACGTGCGCGCGCACACACACACACACACACAGAAACTTGTTTATTGGAAACTGTATTGGCTGAACATAAATTAAGACCAAAAATAAAAGTACACTCTTATATGTGTCTTTGAATTTGTTTGTATAGCTACCTTTATAGGTTCTTTTTCTTTTTATAGGTAAGGACAGAGAATCTTCCATTTACAGTTTGGTTATTCAACATCTCAGTGCCTCTCTCAATTACAGCCACTTATGGCACTTGAGAGTCAGCAGACAGCTCCGACCAAGGACAAGCTTACATAGAGCCACTTAGCCTGCTAATGAGAAGGCAACCAGGTGTGAGGGAAAACACCAGAAAGAAAAAGGCAAGCAGGAGGGTGAAGAAAAGAGAAAAAAAAAACTGCAAGAAGGGCAGAAAAATGTATTATATCAAATGATACTATTCTATTAGTAAAAGGTAATAAGACTGAATTTCTTTTGTAATTAATAAACTTGATCTAAAAGGGATCTTTTAAAAGGAGCTACAAGAAATATTGTTTTAAGCAATATGATTATTTAGGAGCAAAGCACTCAGGGAAGACAAAAAATGTAATTTATTTTAGATAAAAATAAATGTCTGCAAATATATGTTCATAGTTTCATTACTTTATAGTTCCATATGGTTTGAAAGCGACATAAAAAGCAATGCACCAGAAATTATTGCAATTCACTCTAGGTCTTGAGAATTAAATGGAAACGTTTTGAGTTTGAGTACTAGATTGTTTTAATTAAAAATTAAAAGTTAACTTAATTTCTGCTTTAAATCAAACTTTGTAAAGCAATCACATATATAAGATCTCCAAAACAGAAAATAAAATAAAAATGACATTCAATTCATCAATTAAAAAAAAAGCTGGAATACATGATAAATATGAATGTTCAAGGTATATTTTCTAATCCTAAAATAGAAAGTTTAAAAAGTAGAGAAATTCATTGATTCATCAAATATTTACTCAATGCCAGGCACTTCTCTAGTTGGTATGAATTCAGGAGTGAACTGAACAGATGAAAATAGCACTCACAGAGCTTACCTCTGCATTCCAGTTGTGGAGCAGTAAGTGAGAGAAAGAGATAGATACATGCATACACACACACACACACACACACGCACACACACATGCACATGAACACACACACAGAAAATGTGAGTCTGTGTCTATATGTATACATATACATACACACATTTTTACATATTTATAAAATATATTACCATACTATTATGTGTAACAGATATAGGTGTAAACAATTTACATACATTTTCTATTTACATGTAAAATTCTTACTTTTTTGGCAGGTTAAATTCACATTTAACCCTTAAAACAATTCTCTGAGGTTAGTATGGATATTAGTAACGAGACCAGAATTTGAATGCAAAAAAGCCAAATTCAGACTCTACATCCTCAAGCCTTTCAAGTAACATACTTATTGTTACTGACTATGTTTCTTACAGGGATGTTTATAATGAAAGAAAATAAACTACCCAAAATTTGTATTTTAGAAAATGATCATCTCAGAATTTCATGACACTGATTATTGTTAGAAGATACTTTCACATTTTGGTATTAAAACAAGATTCCAGGAATCCCATTAAAAAATAATGTGGAATTAAGATGGAAAATATGTTATTTTCTCAGGCCAGATGCCATTAATTCCAAAATTATGTGGCATCACCTACTGAACTATCCAGTCAAGGTTCATGAGTCAATGAAGAAGTGACATGAACAAACATGTTTTTAAAAGAGTATTCTGTTGTCAGTTAATAGATGACTTTCAGCCTAAGATGACAGCGATATTTTTAAAAAAGGTCAGTGATAATTGAGACTTAAAAACAATACAACGAGTTAGAGAAATTTTTATGAAGAAATATCTTTTTGACTACGAGAGTTAATCCTTAAATCATTCTTAGAACTAGACAAACAGTTACATATTAGGTATTACTAATATAATTTTATTATTTGTAAAAAGAAGTATATCACTTTCACATCCATCATTTCAATATTTTTTGGATGTAAATAGCAAAATGTGAGTCAATGATCTGAAAACAAACATAATTATCACATTTATGACAGTCCACCTCCACGCTTTCAACTAGGCCTTCAAATGTTATCTTTTTACTTATGATGGTCAAATTCTTTTTCCAACTATCCCCTTCGGGTCTCACCCAACTAGCCTATGGGTGATTTTCAAATATCTTCTACTTTGATTTCTTATTGATAAGCATCATCTTGTGCCACCTCTTTCTAGATAGTGTTCAGATTGTTTCTTCATTTTTATTTCCAATATCATAATCCTCATCACTGTGTACAATAGAAAATAAATTTTCACCCTATTTTACATTTAGAAAGCTGTAATTCACAAATATTACCATGGTTATTACATAATATTTTAAAGACAAAAGTCCAAGACAATTTGTACTTAGTTCAACCACCTGCCACTCATCTTGTCTCACTGGTGTACACACTTCAGTAGTACCTCTTAGAACACCATTGAATCCCCTCTCAAATCTGCCTTCAAATGATTCCAGAACAACTTAAGACTTCATTTTTTTCATGATGATTTTCTGCTCTGTAATCCACAAAAGCGCTGTTTTAATTTTCACAGAGTCTGGTCTTCAAGAATTTATAAAGGATGAACACAAGTTTTGTATTACCAACACCACTTTTTGACACCACTCTACTCCAAATAGAATTTCCATAACAGCGAGCTTGAGTTGCTGACTGGCACCTCAGACAAGACTATTCTGAACAGAGTGGCTTGTCAGCTAATGCGATCCCCCGTACACTTGTTCAAAATTTTAAACACGGCGCTGAAGTCTCATCTTCCCAAAAAATTAGCCTCAACTGTGTTTGCACAAACTCACCTCTAAATGCTTGGCAAACTTTAAATCAGTAGTACAAAGTTTAGTCCTGCATGCACCCATATTTTCTACCTGTTAGCCTGTGGCCCCAAGAAAGAGTATTCCATTATATAAAGTATCTGGGGATGGAACAGTGAGAATGGCTAAATGAGTAGGCTGGCAAATAGTCTCCACAAAAATCAACAATAAAACTGGACAAAATTGCCAAAAAACAACAGTTTCAGGACTATAGAAATTAACCAGTCATTTAACAAATTAGGAAATGTTTATCGAGAAACACTACTGAACTTCTGGTAGGAACAATGGGGATCCCATGTCATTTTGCTTGGGAATTTTCCTCTCTCTCTCCCATCCGCAAATAGGCTTAATGTCAGATCAAAAAACAAATCTTAGTAAATATAAAAGGATGAAAAATCATACAAATTGTGTTGCCTTACCAAAACAGAATTAAATTATAAATAAAAAGAAAAATAGATTTTGGAAATCCCTAAATATTTGGAAGTATTAACATTTCTATATATCCCAAGAGTCAAAGACAAAATCACAAAAGAAATTAGAAAATATTTTAACTAAATGGAGCAAAAGCACACCATAACAAAAATTATGAGATGCAGTGAAAGCAGTGCTCAAAGGCAAATTTATAGCTTTAAATGCCTCCATTAGAAAAGTAGGAAGATCTCAAATCAATAATCAAAGCTTCTACCTTAAGCAAAGAGAAAAAGAAGAGTGGGCTAAATGCCAAGTAAGCAAAAAAAGAGGGAATAAAGGAAAGAATAGAGGAATAAAGGAAAGAAGGTGTAAACTTTACCAGAAGACCAATGTTAAAATGATGACTAACTATTTAAAATCCCACTAATTAATATTAAAATCCCACTAATTATTTATTTTATGCTATGAAAAAAATTCGTTACCTTCTGTATCTGGTAGCATTTTCATTTTTAACATGACAAATCAATGAAATTACTCTTAAGTTTCCTCCTCATTGAAAAACATATAATTGATTTTTTGGTAACAGTCAACAGATCTATAAAGTATATAAAAATGCACAACATACAGGAAACTCACAGTTTATTATTAGGGAAAAAAAATACAGAAAATCCAGAGAATGATCCTCAAACCTTTGTCAATATATTACCCAAAAATTTTGCTTATAGAAGGCTGAGCTTCTTACATTTTGTTTATATAAATACTAAAATACTTATAATTAATGCAAGGAAGGGCAGAAATACATTGTGGTGACTGTCAGTTTACCTGTCTGTATATATAAGGTAGAGTAGGATAGGACAGGATAGGATGATGGGATAGGATAAGATACTGTACCATTCCATACCATTCCCTACCACACCATACCATGAAAACAAAGGCAAAAGAAGGGAAGAGAAGAACCCGTGCTGAGGTGTCTTCTGTATACCCAGCCATTGTGGTAACAGCTAGGAATAGGGCAGTGTAAGCAGATACAGTTCTTTCCCTCAGAGAAGAGATTTTTTTAACATTAAAACCAAGGATTAGGTCTTTTCTGTATTCCTTTAGTGCAGAGAATTATTCTTTCTCGAGTATCAAAAGCTACCCAAAGCTCCCACGGCTTCCACAGTAACAATCAATTCCTTCATCGTTTAGCCAAGGACTGACTCACAGATGCTTCAACTTACTGCTAGTACCTAAGGAACTATGTAGCCATTCTCTTATGATATAATAAAGGAGAAAACAAGACCTGCTGTGAATAACCCACCCTCAGGAAGAGTTCTAGCATTCTGTTGTAGATAGGAAAATAAGAAGCTTCTTATGAAGGGAGAAAAGATGGTAAAATATACAGCAGACGTGACTGATGGAGGCTTGAATAGACATCTAGAAAAGGATTCAGTACAGAATGGAAATTCCATATGGGCAAGATGGACTAATGGCTGGGGGCAGTGGGTTTCCTGCTCTCCTTTAAACACTTTTCTGCATTACAAGTATCAGCAGCCCATGTCTGTAACCCTAGGAAGACTTGCTGGCCTTCCAGGAAGATATTTCCTCAGCAACTCCTGCTCCTTTCTCTCTCTGCTTGAGAAATAGCTTTCAAATTATCAATATTAAAAAAAAAAAAAAACATTTAATTTACCCTCTGTTTTTATCCCTCAAAAATGGCTATGTTTTGACTACAATTATACATGACAAGTGGTATTTGCATACCAATCGTGGTTTCCAACTTCTATAATAATGGGAATTATTAAACTTCTCTCATTTATAATGAAATACGCCTACCCTCTATATACTTTTAAATGGTAATTTTCTAGTAGAACATGCTGAAATCTATCCTGCAGTTTATATCATGAAATCATTGTTAAACAGTACATACATTTACATATTCTATGACAAAACAGTTCAAAACAATTGGAAGTTTGCTTTGTAAGTAATGAAAATATAACAATAATTTATATTTAAGTATTTAAGAAGTTTTAGTAAGGTGATTATAAAGATCAATGTTCATTTGTTCAACTTCAGTAGGAATATAGTATATTTTAATAATAAATATTGTTCAAAATACAAGGGATAAAGTCAGGAAAGAAAACATTTGTTCTCAGAATTCCTGTTAAAATGAGAAACTACCACTCATAAAGCAAAAAGTTAATTTTCAATATATACCTGCAATTAAGTGACACTGATTGCTGTTGCTTCTTTAGATATGAATTCTAAACTCATGTATTTTTTTCTGAGATGAATATACAAAGAGAACATATAGACCCTTTGGTCTTTACAGTAGCTGTATTTTTGAAAGATTGCATATTAATTAACTCATTTTGAATGTATTGGAGATATTTACCTTTTACACCAGCTTCATACTAAATCATTTTGAAATGTATTGCAAAATAATCAGCTTTCAACATATATATTATTTAAGCACTCTACCATTGCTCCATCTCCTTTCCTTTCACACTGGTCAAACATACCAAAATCTAACCTGAAACATGCATGCTGGGACAGTGTAAGTCAGATTAACTTAGGGAGTACACTTGATGATTCATATGATAATTATCTCAGGGTTATGGATGTAGGAAATTTTGTCCTGGTTTATGTCCAAAATTTGAGTAAGAAATTTAAAAAATTCATTAAAGCAGTAATGCTCTATTAAGAAAAGATCCTTTTCCTTAAACATTTATGTATCCTGTCTTAAACTATCCAGTTTTTAGTTCACAAAACTGCACTTTCCCTTCATGGTAAATTTAGATTAAAAAATTTAGAGTTTAATCTTGAACTATTAAATACAAGGAAAAATAGCCTAAGAACAAGTTATTGCACCAGCACATGCTACCATATACCTTCTACAGACTCATGATAGATTTTTTTTAAGATTTACTGAATTTTTGTAAACTTATGCAGTTTCTGAATGTCAGTTCCAGAAAAATGATTTTTATCTCACATATCTAGAAGGCCAAATTGTCAGGTGATACAAATCCCAACGAAAATCCAATATGCCAGAATCCTTACTGTTTTACTAAAGACGAGAACCTGGCATCTAATGAAATGTTCTCGGAGGTTTAAAATAGTTTGGATTGCCAAGCCAGACACTGAATCTCAGATGAACTTTTTCCAAAAATCCTCATTCCTCTGGTCATTAAAAAAAATCAATAAATGTATTCTAACTAAAGTTTAAAAAGCTTCTGAGAAGTGACCTCTGCCAAAGTGTTTTGGGAACATTCCAACTGTGCAGGGGGCAGAATGTGGGATCAAAAAGCAGAAAGAAGGAAATAAAGAAATACTTCTGCACAAGTGAAAAAAGAAATCTGGCTGGAGGTCTGAAAGGGATTAACTTACATATCAAATATCAGGTTTCCATTGCATTGCCATCCTGCTTTCTCCTTTTTTCTCTGCCCCCTTCCCACATTGCCTGTAGTTCATCGCAAGCAGCTTTATTTCTCACTTTGTCTAAGATTTCAAGCAGAAAATCTTCAGTACTGAGGTCTTAAGAATTTGCTTTATGTTCCACAGTAATAGTCCCTTATCTGAGACTCCAACATCTGGAAATCAAACCAATGTAACTTACAAGTCTGAATCAGAAAACACGTTTGAAAAAAAAAAAAAAAAAAAAGGCACACTGTACTAAAATTCAACTTCATGGAATGGTCCTTAGTCAAGACCTACTTATTCTTTCTTTCGTATACAGAGTTCTAACAAACAGAAATCAGAAGAAGCAAAAGCAGAGTATTGACAAACTGACATCCAAAAGAAATACCTAAGGCTCTGAGGAAAACAGAAAAAAACAAGAAAGAACGTTGGAAATAGCTTTACTATTCAAATGCAAACATCTGCAGTGGACACTTGAATAGGAGGAATATTTGCCCCAACTTTTCAGAAATTTTTTTTTTTCTACCCAAAGAATTACCCCCACACCCACCCAAACAAGATCCTAGATAACTAAAGTTTTACTCATACATGATTCAAGCTAGTCATAATAAGGTTAGGTAATACTGGTATTCTAGATAAGCAAAAGTTAACGCCCTTGACTAAGTTCAAAGGATTTGTATATGTGTAGGTATTTTACTCTGCCTTTTGAGGACATTACTTTTAAGTATTTATATTTTATGTCCATATTTTATAGCTATAAAAAGAAGAGTAGATAAATCTAAGTTTTAAGTTATTTAGATATTGCATGCCTATTGGGGGAAAATTCATATCAATCTTTCATATAAGATTCACTAAAACTTTTTTAACCTGTTGGCTTTTTGTAGGAAAACGTTAATGCATCCATAGACCTTTTTAAAATTAATGGATGTTGCATACAGTTAGCAACACAGCTCTTTAAAAAGTAAAAAAGTCATTAAAGTGAAGCAATATTTTTCAGAATAACAAAAGTCAAAGAACAGCAAACTATGAAAATAATTTACCTGAATTAAAAGATTGTGTTATTTTTTAATTTAATTGATGCTAAATTTAATTTCCATTGTTACTAAATGTAATCAGTTTTGAAGTATACATTCCAGATATATAAAGGAAATGCTAATAACAAAAATTTTAACATTTTAACATTTTTTCTACTTTCCCCCTTAATAAAAGTTAAATTCTCAAATTCATATGGGATAAATAGGCAAACATAATTTTAAGTATACCTATAAATGAAAATCATTACGTCTCTTATTTCTTTAAGATATTATTTCAAATTAAATAACTATGCTTTATAGAAAAGTCACATTTATCGTCTCTTACATGAATGTTATACGCTTATTATAATTTTAAGAATAGCATGCTGTGGTTATTACAATAAAAAATCAAGATCAAAGATGAGCTAGGTATTTTTGGAAAAGCGACAAAGAAGAGTTTTAAAAAACTTGACTGAAATCATTTTTGTATATCCCAAATTTGCTATTTTCTTCTAATGTTTGGCAAAATTCCTACTAATAGGCAGCAGCTTTTTAATATTTTAGTATTTCAATGTGCTACTTTAACTTTTATTTCTATTAAAATGGATGACAAATTAAATTACATAAAACGCAAACTTTTATATATTTAGATTTCAAAAGAACATGGTTTACAGTCATTTTCATTCAATAATCAATCTAATAAACAAAGAAAGAGCCACAGTAAACCTAAAGCTGGGCTAGCTAACTGTGCTACAAAACTGAGTTAAATATTGTTCCTATTACCAGGACATTCACAGGTAATTGCAAAATTTCTTAACAGTACACAACAGTCTTGGTTTGGCTATTTAATGATCAACATTAGGTATATGAATAACAAAGACTGAAAATAACAAAGCAACAGCAATAACAAGCTTAAAAGGTCATCTAACTTAATTGAAGCACAATTTAGATCTTAATCCATATAAACTGTTAATAAGTACAATGGAATACAAAAGCAAAATTACTAAAAAATATCACTTAAATGTTAAATAGCAAATAAAAACAAAACATCTGTCTCTACTTCACTGCAGTCAAAGACAGTCAAATGCAAGTTGATCCAATTAAGCCAATTTAGGATCCACAACTACTTAAAAGCATGACCTATATACTAAGTGATGAAGGCAAAATGGATTTGGTCCAAATCCGCTTTATTTGCTTAGATGCTATTTATTATGGCTATATTTTATTATACAGTAGTAAAAAATTACAGTGTGACATCCTGTTATTTCCCACTGGGAAAAGTGATACAGATGCACTATTAAACCTCAGCACAGGCATCAGGATGTCAGGCTACACTCCACTCGTGCCTTTATAATGTGTCAATAGACGTTGATGTTTATGCAGCTGATGGTAAAGCCAGCCAAATTACTGCCACTTAAATGTTCCATAAAATCATGGCTTTATAGAAATCTAGAACCTTTTCAGGATTTCTGGTGACTGTACACATATTGGAAAGAGAATGCTTATTTTAAAAGAAAGCAAGTAATGACCATTATTTCTTTTTTAAAAAAAGTAATTAAATGCCTTAAATTTTCCCTAAAACTAATACACATTTTCAAGGAAAGGATTTAGCATATCACAGAATACCTAAACATTTATCTTTGCCAAACAAAATTTTAGGTAAGTTATAAACCCTAGTTCGGACCAGTTCTAAAAAATAATTTGTTGAGAAATTATGCTTCATAAGAGAATTAAGATTATAGCTTTTCTAAAACCCATAAATATCTTTCCTGTTTCATCATTATTCTCATCAATTTATATTCATCATGTGTTGAAAATGTTGTAGAATTCTAACTATACAAATAGAAATTCTCTTTTTTTTTTTTTTTTCTGTTACTTGAAAGAGAGAAATGGTAAGAAAAATTAGTTTTTCAGTTAACAGTTGCCAGTTCTGAAAATACTAGCTGGTGTTCTACAGTGCTATATGCTTTAGGCAGGAAAATATTCAGAGATTCACCTGCAGAGATTCAGGTGTTCCAAAATTTGTTTTTCCTCTTGAAGCTGAAGCAATTTTAGATTGGCTGCCATGGGGCATGCCCCCAGCCTCAGCAGATCCTGAAGCTGAGACTTCCTAGTATCCAACAGCACCACTGCAAACTATATCTAGGCTTCCTGAAAACATTGAGTAAGTGAGGCACCAAGGCAGATACATTTCCCTTGCCTCCAATATATGAATGATCTAATTCTTTCTGAGATGGTATAGCTCAAATGCTCTTGAACATCAAAAGCCTCTATTAGCTGGGAGTGTGTTCTATGCCTTTCGCACTGGCCAAGATATTGGTCCCCTTAGCAGTCTCAGTAAAGCAAAAGAAAACTACACTGTATCTTTTAAAACAATCAGTTAAACTTCTGAGTGGTAAATTGTATTCAATTTTTTTGTAACATTTTGTGATCTCCCAGTCAAACAAACTCAGTAACAACAATTTCTTTTTTTTAAATCTTCCTATTTAGAGAACCAACTTTGGATAATGAGATAGCTGGACAGTATGCATCTGCATTATTGTCACAATGTCATAACCATTTTCTATAACTTGGGCATAATGATATTAGCCTACAATACTCATCTTCCATTCCCTTCTCCAGATAAGCATTTTTTTTTCTGTCTTTTAGAGAATATCCTATTTTATGATCCCTCTAGAAATTCAGTCTCAGGCTAAGTAAGGTTTGTCATAATTGTTAGAACTTTTAAGAACACAAGGACAGAATTATTATTTTCCATACCTGTTAAAACATCATAACACAGCCATTCAAAAGTTGACATTGAATGACATTCAGGTACTATTGAAAAGACCTCCGCAAACAACATTACAGTAACCATTGCTATTATTACTGAATTTTGGTGATGATTATTGTCTCTCAAATGCTCTGTCTTCATCTCTAACTCCAACCTGTTTGTACGTATGGTGACTCACATTTAGAATGTCCTCTAATTCTCCATCAATGTTAATGGCTTCATTTACTTATTCATTCATTTATCTTACAATAGTTATTCTAAACCTGCTGTGTGCTAGACAGTGTATTATTTTGTGTGCTACAAAAATAAATAACTGCTTAATTCCCCATGGAAGAAAGTTGTATAAATGAATACTTTAAAAACATAAGGTCAATGTTTTGTTTAAAAAAAACAACTGAAAGCAGTGAAGAAGTACAATAGGTTTTTAAGCAAAACAAACCAAATCCTCAATATAATGATACCGTTAATTTTTATAAATCATGACATATATTGCCTAATACTCATATGTCATGTTTTTTAAAATTTTTATTATTATTATTATATTTTTGAGACAGAGTCTCACTCTGTCACCAAGCTGGAGTGCAGGGGTGCAGTCTCGGCTCACTGCAATCTCTGCCTGCTGGGTTCAAGCAATTCCCCTGCCTCAACCTCCCGAGCAGCTGGGAGTACAGCTGTGCACCACCATGTCCAGCTAGTTTTTTTTTTTTTTTTTTTTAATTTTAGTAGAGATAGGGTTTCACCATGTTGGCCAGGATGGTCTCGATCTCTTGACCTTGTGATCCGCCTGGCTTGGCCTCCCAAAGTGCTGAGATTATAGCTGCGCCCGGCCTATTTCATGTTTTATTTATCATTCACTATGATAAACCCAGAGGATGGCATTTATCATTTATTGAGTATTTGACCACACCCACCAATTATTTATCACAGATGATATACATGACATATAAAATAAATATGCATAATAGTAACTCAAAAGGTGTGTGCTCTGGACACACGGTGCTTGATTACAAAATCTACCTCTTACATTAGCTGCATGGACTTACTTAAACTATTTTTGCCTCAATTTACTCATCTGCAAAATTGGGACTATGAGATATCTTAAAGCGTTACTGAAAAGATTTAAAAAATAATCCAAGTAAACTATTCAGAACTATCTCTAGCACACAATTGGCACAAAACATGTTCAGCTAGTCAGGCCTTAAATGCTAACTTGATGTTTCATATGTATATCCTTTTTGAAATCCTAATTTATAGAGTAAGTAACATTATCACCATTTAACAGATGATGAATCTGTAGTTAGGGAAGTTAACATTTTCTTAACATGAGAGAATTTCTAAATGGCACAGTCACAAAGCAACATTTATCTACAATATTCAAAAAGGAGAGAAATAAACATCATGCATATGTTAGGTTGGGCATCATAACCTACATGTTTACAACTCTAGCCATTTCAAAAGAGACAAGTGACTGTCACTACCAGATAAAAATATAGCAGAGTAAATGAAGAACAAACTCTGTCAAATATTTAAAAATCCTTAAAAAAAAAAAAAAAAAAAAAAAAAAAAAACACCAGCCTTTACTTCAATTAATTGGAGCTTTAGGAAGACAATAATTACAACTGAAAAATCTCCCCATAGCAGTAGGAAGGTAGCATATCCCTAGGAGCAATGTGAGTTTTCATTATATTACAATAATCTCCACTGAAACTAAAGTTAGGATAAATGCTACTCATATCCAACATATTGCTTAAATTGAGAACCTGCCATCTTGGTATCGCAGTCTATTCAATGTAAAGTTTTAAAAGAAATATTTTAAATTCCTCAAGCTAGACAGCCATATCAATAACACAGATTTTAAACCCATGAAAAAGTCAGTTAAGGGATATTCTTGAGACATTGGTGTCAATACGCTATGCTTTGAATCAAAATATAGGAGGATGAGATTTTCATTGGTAAATGGCTATATAAAGCTTTGAAAACTATACATTAGCAATAGACATGGAGATATATTACAGCAGAAGAGATCAGAAGCTAATTTTTTTCAAATCATATGTATTTATATGAAAAAGTCATCTATATACGAAACTTTACATAGTTTGACTCTTAAACAACATGGGTTTGAACTGCATGAGTCCATTTATAATAACTGGGATTTTCTTCCGCCTCTGTCACCCTTGAAACAGTAAGAACAGCTCTACTCTTCCTCTGCCTATTTAATGTGAAGATGAGGCTGAAAACCTTTGTGATGATACACTTCCAGTTAATAAACAGTACAGTTATTTTCTCTTTCATATGATTTTCTTAATAACTTTTTTTCTCCAGCTTACTTTCAGAATATACAATACATAACATATAAAATAGGTGTTGATTCTTGTTTAAGTTATGGATAAGGCTTCCAATCAACAATAGGCTATTAGTAGTCAAGTTTTAGGGGAGGAAGAAATTATTCTCAGATTTTTAACTACATGTTGTGGGGTTGGGGGACAGGTAGCGGGTGGTGCTCCTAACATCTGAGTCATTCAAGGGTCAAGTGTGTGTGTGGGTGTGTGTGTGTACATTTATATATAATTTTCAAATATATGATCATATCAGGCAGGGCGCCATGACTCATGCCCGTTATCCCAGCACTTTGGGAGGCCGAGGAAGGCAGATCACTTGAGGTCAGGAGCTTGAGACCAGCCTGGCCAACACAGTGAAACGCCATCTCTACTAAAAATACAAAAATTAGCCAGGCGTGGTGGTGCAGGCCAGTAGTCCCAGCTACTTGGGAGGCTGAGGTGGGAGAATCGCATGAACCTGGGAGGTGGAGGTTGCAGTGAGTAGAGATCTCTCCACTGCACTCCAGCCTGGGTGACAGAGCAAGACTCTGTCGCAATTTATACCAAAAAAATATATATATATATAAAAATATATATATATATATAAAATGATTATATCATTAAAAAAGCCTTTCTCAGATAATTTTTATACTACAGCTCATAATTTAATATCTTCTTTGTTTCTGGACCTTTTTCTTCAATTTTATGGTTGACTATACATGTTTTATACTTTATGCTTATTTATTTAAAAAACACAAAACTCCGTGATATTCTTTACATTTTAAACACTTTTTGATAACATTGACAAAAATCTTTCATAGTCTTCACCATCTCCTATTCTGTTTCTTTCAAGTCTTACTGTTTATTGCTTCCAGAGTATTTGTCCTAAATACAGATAATTCACAATAAAAATAACTGTCTTTATTGTGTGCCACACACTGCTGTTAGCCCTTTGCCTACAGTGACTCATCTAATCTTCACAACATCGTGAAAGTGGATATCATTACTGCCCTGATTTCAAGATGTAGCTGTGGAGGCCTGGGAATTAATTTGTAATTGACAAGGCCTAGACTAGAAATCAAGCCTATCTAACCCCAAAGGCCATACCCTTAAAGTATTTCATTTTACTCTTCACTTTCTTTGACAAGTATGTTATTTATATTTTAAGGCTCAACTCAAAAGCAGATATTTCAATGATGCTTTTTACAATCATGCAATCTGAGTCAAATCAAAGCTTCCCTCTCATCTCATGATGTTGTTATTCTTCTCTGATGGCTGACACTTAATGCATATTAACACTGTTTTCTACACATAAATCATCTCACAGATGATATAATTATTATTATTAAACCCACTTTTTAAATGTAAGAAATGAGAGCTACAGACATTTAGAAAGTCACAGGAAATCAAAGGGCTATGAAAGGATTCAAGCCCACGCAGCTGATAGCATGCTCATCCCACAGCATTCTAGCACTTGTTAGAAAGAATTACACTGGGGTTAGGAGCACAGGGTTTGGAGTGAGCCATAAGTGCTCCTAACCACATCTCTGTACTTATTAGATTAATAGCATTTTGTGGGTTGCATTACCTCCTAGCCTCAGTTTCTTCACTGGCAATACAAACATAACAATAGTATCTACCTCACAGTATTGTTTTGAAGACTAAGTGAGACAACACAGACACAGGCTTACTTAAAGAATGTGATACATAAATTTCAGGTGCTGTTATTATTGCTGTTGTTTACATGACATAGTCATCCTTTAGAGGAAGGCTATTTGAAAGTACACTATACACTAAAAAATGTTGTATCTCTAGTATGTGGTATATGACAAATAGATAATAAATGTCTAAAGGATTTTCCCCTTCATTATTTGTTATTGTTAAAATTTCATTGAAAAATATTGCATTCAGCCGCTATATTTATGCATCTAAAATGCAAATCCTTCTTAGAGATTAGTTCATTGATTCATTCCAGGAAAGAAGTTTTATTTTATTTTTGAACTACCATGAAAGACTAAAAGAAAATATTTTATTAAATAACATATCCTCAAGTTTAACAACTATAACTTTCAGGAATTTTTAAAAATTTGAGCCAAAGACCACTGCGTCACTTTCTTTGTTCTCTTTTTGGTAGCTATAGAAACGATTTGGTCAGTGCCATCTGACATACACTTAAAGACAGACATTTCTTGACTTTTCTTAAGACCGAATAATCTCAACATCTTTAGAAACTTCATATATCAACTTTTCTAGTGATTTTGGTCACTTTTAGAACCCCTACCTCTAACAAATAGCTCTTTGGTTTGGCTACTATTTAGTAGTCAAAGTTATCTCAGAAATATTTAAAATCCTTAAGATCACAGCATGAAATTGTCTAGCTCTCATGTCCACATCAAGCATAGATTATTATCTCCTGAGATCCCTCTCAGGAATCTGTGTTGTGTCCTAATTCTCATATATTTTATTGAATGAGAGAAAGAAATACCCTCACTCTGATGTCCCTTTCCACTAACAGGAGTCTAGCAGTAGATAATTTGGAAGACATTTTCTTCCATGGAAATGCAATTGAGATGAAACAGCAGCTGAAAAATTAATACTACAGATAAAGACTAATCAGTACTATACATACCACTATATATAATAATAAAATCAATAACACCATCATAATATTGCTTTCTATGAACTGAATATGTACTACGTGATTTAAAATTCACTCATTCAATGAATATTTAATTAATTCAACAAATGTATTGAGCTGTTTCCATGTGCTAGGCATTTTTATAGGTACTGGGAATAAAGAAATGAATAAATAAATAACCCTGACTTTGTGGAGTTTAGAGTAATAACAAAACAGGGCAAACAAATAAAATACAAGGTACGATTCAGTGAGCAGTAATAAAAGTGCATTTGTAAAATTTTACGTAGTATGACCAAAGACTCTTTCATTGAGAAGGTAAAATGTGTAAAAACCTGAATGTAACTGGTAGCAAGCTATGTGGAAAATGACAAGGATAGCATTTCAGAGCATTTCTGGCAGTGGAAACAAGTGCAAAGGCCCTCAGGCAAGAGTTGAAAGGGATTTAAATAGCACCAAGGAGGCAATTGGGAAGCTGCAGAGTGAGGGAGGAGAAAAATGGTAGGAGGGATCAGACAGCTAACAAGGGTCTTAATACTAATTCTGGTAGAAGTAGGTAGGCTATTATTCATACTCTAGCTTTTATTTCATGAGCAGAATCCCACTATAAGATTCTGAGCAGAGGAGTAACATGATACAACTTACATTTTAAGTCGATCATCTGGCTTCTGTGTTGAGAACAGATTATAGGCAGCTAGGCCAACTAGTTAGAAAGATACACAATAATCCAGGTGAGTAATGAGGGTGGTTTGGTTGCAAGGTATTAGCAGCATAAGCAGTGAGTGGTAATTTCTCAATGTATGTAAGGTAGAAGTTATAGGATTTGCTTATGGATCATATATGTGATGTATGAGAGAGAGAAGTCAATGTTTTTGACTTTTGCAAATGAAAGAAAGGAGTTGTCATTTTTGAAAGCTTTTTAAAAAAGACATTTTTAGGGGTGTGGGTGGAGAGTAGAAGTTAAGCTTTGGACATATTAGTTGGATGTGCCTATCAAAAATCCTAGTGAAGATACTTGAGAAAGTAGCTATATACACGAGTCTAGAGTGGAACATTTGGGCTAGAGGTAAAAATTTGGAAACAATAAGCAATTGAATCACATATAATGCTAAAGTAGAAGAGACTACCAAGGAAGTGAATATAGAAAACAGAAGAGAACCCAAGACTGAGCTTTGGGAATCTCCAAAACTTGTAGATTAGAGAGGATCATGAGAAATCATTGAAGAAAACTAAGGGAGATGCCAGAAAAATACAAGGGAAGTTGGATGACCCAGAAGACAGCTGAGAAAAGTTTTTCAAGAAGACATCAATGGTCTGCTTTCATGAGCAGAAACCCACTCTAAGATTCTGAGCGATGAATAACATGATACAACTTACATTTTAAAATGAACATTCTGGCTTCTGTGTTGAGAACAGATTATAGGTGGCCAGTAGTTTATATTAAGAAATAAAGTAAAATGGAAACTGAGAATTAAACTTTGGATTTGACAACATTAATATTTTTTCAGATAAACAACAGCTTTGGTAAAATGGCTAAGAACTAAAGCCTGATGGGAATGTGTTCAAAAGAGGAAGAAAGGAGAAATATTTGATCATCAACTTTCACCCTTGTAACTACTTATAATTCCCTATTAGAATAGGGATGCTAAGTAAATTGCTCATAATTAATCATTCTAATTCTAAGGCCTGTACCTTGACCACCGACTATACTGTTTATTTAAACCTTGAAGTTTCCTTCAAATGTTGGTGTCTGCTTGTGATTTATTTTAGATTTTTCATAGAAATGTTCTATTTTAAATATAGTAAACAGTATCTTCTCGAATACTTAATGTTTTTCTTTTTCCAAACAGATCAAAGTGTTTATTGATTGCAGATAACTTTCATGTGTGCCCCAAAAAAATTTACATTAATGTATTTTCACGGGGGCCAAATTTGGCCAGCTATTAAAATGAAATTGCTATGAAAATTGACTCTTGATGCATAAACCAAACCACAGTCAATATAGAAAATGTAAAATACTCTTTAAAATACTTGTAATACAATGTAAACGAAAGAAAGCAGGAAACCAATGTAGGAATAT
Organism: Chlorocebus sabaeus; assembly: GCF_047675955.1. Classification (NCBI taxonomy): domain Eukaryota; kingdom Metazoa; phylum Chordata; class Mammalia; order Primates; family Cercopithecidae; genus Chlorocebus; species Chlorocebus sabaeus. Next base: position 7,789,581 of record NC_132910.1, read on the forward strand.
TATAACTATGTATTTTAAAATACCTGTAAAAATAGGTAAACTGATATACATTAAACAGTTTTAGGATTTGGTCAACTTGCAAGTACAAATTTCCTCTTTGCTGTATTTATTCCTTAATAGACATACATTAATATGACAATGGAAAAATACCAACATGCTCTACTATTATTCCACAATGTAACTCAAAAAATTCTACTACATTATTCATTATAATTATATTGGAATTCAACCCTTCAGAAAATAGTTTTAGTATTCCTAAATACTATTTTAATTAACATCATTTATGAATCAAAACATATATTAATCATTAACAAGCAATTAATTTAGCACATTCGTACTGTGAAATCAGAAAATGTAATTATTTGATAAAAGTAAGGTTATGGTTCATTACTTTCCCCAGATCGACATTAAAAAATAAACGTTAAAATCCCTAATGCTAATGAAGTGAATATGTGGGGACACAATTTAAAATTAATGACACTTTAATTGACTTGTTGAGTCATTTTGCAGATACAATTTGACCAATATTTTACTAAAAAAAAAAAAAAAAAGCACTGTATTTTGTCAGTAAATTATATCAGCAAGTTGGCAAACACCAATGAGTACATTGAGAAAACAGCCTGAACGTGTTCAGGGAGGAAAAATTGCCTGATGTTTTGACTTGCTGTGTCAAACAAAAAGAAACAGAACCTTCAAGGCCAGGACTTCGCAGTCATGGTTATTTTAGTGGGTTGTTTTTCTAACACTTATCTTTGTCCTCTCTATGATAAATGATGAAATGTATTTCCAAGTCATTTTGTTTATGATAAGTAACTTCAAGGAAAATTTTTCTGTTTGTTTTTAATTTAAATCAAACCAAGCAAATAAAATTAAGAAGCAAAAACTCAAGAAGCTATTTAATGCAATGACCTTGTCAAATATTACATGGAATGACATGTGTTTGCTTCACTGCAGTATTGCAAAGTGCTTACAAAAATGAAAAAATACTTACACAAATGAAATAAAAACTACAATTAGTATTGTGGAAATGAAAAAAAAAAAAGCTGTTGTATATGATCATTAGTTAGATAACTAATTTTTTTTCCTGAGGAGAAATAAATTTGTTTTTTTCTTAATATCTAGAATCATTTTTACTGAAATAAAAATATAGTGTTCCATTTAACTAATGATGTACCCCTCAACAGTGCATTTGATTTTGCCTTAAGTACTTTGTAGAAAAGAATTAATCAAATCCTGCATAACAGGTTTCTTAAAGCTTAAATGTACTCTTTTCCAAAATCATTTTTATGTTAAAATCTATAACCTTAGCTAGACACCAATGAGAATATTAGTAGATGCGTAATCTGAGTAAGTAGTGGCAAAAGCTTTTATGTTCTTCTGTTTTAGGAAGAAAGAAAAGAGTCAAATAAAAAGGGATTTATCACAAATGAAAGAAACGAAGGTATAGTCAAATTTGTATCATCTCCACCAGTTATAAATACTGCATTCTATGTGTAAGTATCAAGTGTCAGTTTTCCTACAGAAATGGCATCCCTACCGTTTATAGATATGGATCAAATAAACTATAAATTATTAAATTATTACTAAAACTTAATTATTGGAATCATATTAACACATTAAGACCTTCAAGATTACACTTCAAAACTTGAATATTACTATGAATATCATCTGTGAAGGCAAAAGACTATATCCTTAAAACATAAACTTTACTCTTCATCCATTTATTCAACATTTATTGAAAAACTGCCATTTCTTTTATTCTGTGCTAGATCTGTAACTACTGTAGGAGGATTAGTATAGCTGCACCAAGAGGTGAAATGTTCAGCAACTAAACACTGTCTACCTATTTTATGGAGTGGGTGGATCAATGTTTGCTGTAACTGCCGAGGTGTATTTTGTCTAACTAGACTCGGATATAAAGGGCTCAGTCACATGTCTGTCACAAATTAGAAATACCAATTTAATTTTCCAATGGCCACTTTTAGAAAGATAGGTAAAGTGCAGGTTTCCATATTTTGATAAGCCCCATCACCTGAGAACTTAGAAAATGCATTCAGACCAAGAACAATCGTTGTACTTACAGACAGTAGGAGTCAACTATCTCCGTGGAGTGAGTAATGCATTACTATTAAGAATTGCAGACCGGGCGCGGTGGCTCAAGCCTGTAATCTCGGCACTTTGGGAGGCCGAGACGGGCGGATCACGAGGTCAGGAGATCGAGACCATCCTGGCTAACATGGTGAAACCCCGTCTCTACTAAAAAATACAAAAAAAAAAAAAACCTAGCCAGGCGCAGTGGCGGGCGCCTTGTAGTCCCAGCTACTCGGGAGGCTGAGGCAGGAGAATGTCGTAAACCTGGGAGGCGGAGCTTGCAGTGAGCTGAGATCCGGCCACTGCACTCCAGCCTGGGCAACAGAGCAAGACTCCGTCTCAAAAAAAAAAAAAAAAAAAAGAATTGCAAAATTATCAAAAAGATGAACTATAGATACACATAATATATATTCTGAGAATAAGATATATCACTTCTGAGAGAAAGGTACTTCAGAAGAGGCTTAAAGTAAAACTGACACAAGAATATTAACAAAAATCAGTCACAAAAATATAATATGAACAGATGTGGGAGCTGTTAAAATATTTTGTCTTACTTGACCCTAACAGAATTTCTATACAGCAAACAGAGTCGATCTCATTTTGCCAAATTTTAAGATGAGAACGTTGAACCTTAGTTAAATGTCTTGCGTAACATCACCCACCAGGGAGTTAAGGAACTGACCATAGAATAAGTCTCTGCTCTTATTTTCACAAAATAAACCTAGTCTTTGTATTGTTACTTTTAAGGAACTCAGTAAAGAACCAAGGACAAATTATTCTGGTCCATTGACCATAAATATTCCAATCAATTCAGTCTGTGACTAAAGGAAAGTTGAAACCAGAGACTGACCTGTTGTAGCAAGTATAAACTAAAATGAGAAAAAAAGGCCACAAAACTATACCACTGTTCAAGGCAGAATAGAGACTCAAGGTGAACACTAGAAGCTTTTTAAAGAGACTTGGCAAGGTCATGCTGATAAATTGAAATGGATACGACTTGGAACTACTAATAAATCATGCTAATTTCTTCAGAACCCACTGTCCTGGCCTCTCTGAACCCAGAGGTAATGGACAGATTATTCACATTCTTGATTAATAATTTTGAAAATTTTATGTACCTTACAATAGCTTATTGAGTTGGAGTTCAAAGTCTGTATTTTATTTGGGTTACTAAAGCACACGAGCACACACACACACACACACACACAAAGTCTTATCATCTATGAGTAATAAAAGACTTTATATGAAATATAAAATACATGCTGCTTTTGTGATCATACACCATTTCTGAACTAAACAACCTCAACCATTAAAATTTCTTCTCATTTTAACTTTTATTCAATCCTATAATTATTTGTATTGCCTTAACATGTTTTTTAAACAATTTATATAAAAGTGGATGTCCATTGTGTTGCATATGGAGAACTCTCATGTATTTGAAATAAACTGTCTTACAGAAGCAATATAGTTTATTGGTTAATAACCTGAGCAACATAGCTACACTGCAAAGGATCCCATCCCTAATCTTTCAATTATTAGTCATGAGAACTAGGACAAGCCATTTAATTTATCTGTACCTCAGTTTGCTACTCTATGAAACGGGATTATATTATTTCCTATTTAATAGGGGTGTTGTGAAGATTAAATGAGTTTATACAAGTCAATCCCTTAGATAATATACGGCACATAGTAAGCAACCAGTAAATGTCTGGTATTAGAGTTATTATTTATAGATGATGTTTTTCTGAAAGGAAAGAAGAGAAATAAATACAAAGCACTGCTGACTATAGGGTACACATAGGAAAATGAAAATGAGAATGTTAAATCCACCTATGATATTAGAAATAGTAAGGGAAACTGTATGGTAAATTTTATTACTTAAAAATTTCAAATTAGAAAAGTGGAGAGAAAAATGTAAAGCACATATTAATGCCCATCATCTACATATAAAAATTGCTAAAATTTTTCCCTGTCTGGTTCATCTATTTCAGGGTGAGCAGAAGGTGAAATATTTTAAAATAAATAACACTTAGGACCGGGTACAGTGACTCATGCCTGTAATCCCAGCACTTTGGGAGGCCAAAGCAGGAGGATCACTTCAGCCCAGGAGTTCAAGACTGGCCTAGGCAATATAGTGAGGCCTCGTTTCTTTAAAAAAAAAAAAAAGAAATTAGCCAGGTGTGGTGGTGCACATGTGTAGTCCCAATTACAAGGGATACCTATTAAGACACCTCTTTTATATAAAACAGAGAACAGACTAATAGCCTTTTTACACATATGTATTTTTAAATCCACATCTGCACAAAGCTCTAAATAACTAAATGGGCTTTTAAAACATATATTCCATGGAAACAACTGTTAATATAAAATTAAAATGTCTTAAAAATGGAAAGAGTATAAAATGGGTGTGTGTATATATATGCATATAAAATGTATATATTCACAATAAAGTGAACATTGTGATAAAACACACACACTATGTATATAGCTATATATATCATATATACACATGTATTCATATGCATACACACATAAATATATGTGTACCTACATATTTATATGTGAAAATGCAGACTTATTTATTTACTTATTCAAAATAGCACACAAATAAAGGACAGTATAAACTACCTGGATCGCTTTGCCCAAAGCAACAGCAAACTCCTCCTTCTGGGAGATTCTTGGGCCTGTCTCCCTAAGATATAGTAACTAAGCCAAAAATACTCCTTTCATAGGATTTTTAGAACCTCGGGTCAAACAGATGTGAAGACTAAGTTCCTTTCTATTCATACTGACCTGCAAGTTTGGATACTAGCAGGCATGGAGTATTTTCAATTCATATCTGTCACTCAAATCATTAGATGTATTAGGTTGGTGCAAAAGTAATTGCGGTTGTTACCACTGAGAGTAATGGAAAAATTGCAATTACTCTTGCACCAATGTATTACAAAAATAGTATGGGCATGTCACAGATATATCGTAAGTTAGGTTCCAGATCACCACAATCAAGTGAGTACTGTGACAAAGCAAGTCACAAATTTTTTGTGGTTTCCTAGTACATTTAAAAGTTATGTTTTGGCTGGGCACTGTGGCTCACACCTGTAATCCCAGCACTTTGGAAAGCCAAGGTGAGTGGATCACCTAAGGTCAGGAGCTCGAGACCAGCCTGGCCAACATGGTGAAACACTTTCTCTACTAAAAATACAAAAATTAACCAGGTGTGGTGGTGCATGCCTGTAGTCCCAGCTACTCAGGAGGCTGAGGCAGGAGAATCACCTGAATCTGGGAGATGGAGGTTGCAGTGAGCTGAGATCACACCACTGTACTCCAGCCTGGGTGACAGAGTGAGATTCTATCTCAAAAAAAAAAAAAAAAAAAGGTTATGTTTACTGTAGTCTATTAAGTGTACAATAGCATCATGTCTAAAAAAAGTATATATCTTACTTTAAAATAGTTTATTGCTAAAAATGCTAACAATTATCTGAGTTTATTGCTTACAAAAATGCTAACAATCATCTGAGCCTTAAGCAAGTTATAATCTTTTGGCTGGTGGAGATTGTAGCAATTCAGTAACATCTTCAATCTCCATTGGTAATTCTAATTCTCTTGCTATTTCTGCCCCATTTGCAGTTACTTCCTCCACTGAAGTCTTGAGTCCCTCAAAGTTATCCATGAGGGCTGGAATCAACTTCTTCCAAACTCCTGTTAATGCTAACATTTTGATATTCCCCCATGAATTCAAAATTTTCTTAGTGGCATCTAGAATGGTAAATCCTTTCTAGAAGGTTTTCAATTTACTTTGCCTGAATCCATCAGAGGAATTACTGTCTATTGCAGCTATAGCTTTACAAATTACATTTCTTGAATAATTACATTTGGAAATTGAAATTACTGCACTTCAATTGATCTGTGGGCTGCAGAATGGATGTTGCATTAGCATGCATAAACACAACATGAATCTTCTTACACATGTCCATCAGAGCTCTTGGGTGACTGGGTGCATTGTCAGTATTTCAAAAGGAAATCTTTTTTTTTTTTTTTTTTCCTAAGCAGTAGGTCTCAACAGTGGGCTTAAAATATTCAGTAAACCATGCTATAAAGAGATGTTCTGTCATCCAGGCTTTGTTATTTCATTTATATAGCACAGGCAGAGTAGATTTAGCATAATTCCTAAGGGCCCTAAAATGTTGGGATAATAAGTGACCACTGGCTTAACTTAAAGACACCAGCTGCATTATCCCCCACTGGGAAAGTCAGTTTGTCCTCTGAAGCTTTGAAGTCAGGCACTGAAATTTCCTCTGTAGCTATGAAAGTCTTAGATGACATCTTCTTCCAATAACAGGCTGTTGTCAACATTGAAAATCTTTTGTTTCGTGTAGCCACCTTCATCAGGGATCTTAGCTACATCTTGCTACAGCTTCTACATCAGCACTTGCTGCTTCACCTTGTACTTTTATGTTATGGATATGGCTTTTTTCCTTAAACCACACGAACCAATTTCTGCTAGTTTTAAACTTTTCTTCTACAGTTGTTTCACCTCTCTCAGCCTTCACAGAACTGAAGCGAGTAAGGGACTTCCTTTGGATTAGGCTTTGGCTTAAGGGAATATTGTGGCTGGCTTGATTTTCTATTAAAATCACTGAAATTTTCTTTGTGTCAGCGAAAAGGCGGTTTTGCTTTCTTATCATTCAGGTTTTCACTTGAGTAGCACTTTTAAATTACTTCAAGAACTTTTCCTTTGCATTCAAAAGTTGGCTAACTGGGACAAATGGCCTAACTTTCAGCTTGTCTCACCTTTGACATGCCTTCCTCACTAAGCTTAATTATTTCTAGCTTTTGATTTCAAGTGAGGTGCAATTCTTCCTTTCACTTCAACACCTAGAGGTCACTGTAGGGTTATTAATTGGTGTAATTTCAAAATTGTTGTGTTTTAGGGCATGGGGCGGGGGAAGAAGGGAGACAGATGACATAACACAGTCGGCTCAAGGAGCAGCCAGGACATGCACACATTTATCAAATAAGTTCACTGCTGTGTTTTATGGGCACAGCTTATCATGTCTCAAAGTAATAATAGTAGTAACATCAAAGATAACTGATCACAGATCACTCCAATCGATAAAATAATTTTAAAGTTTAAAATATTGTAGGAATTACCAAAATGTGACACAGGGACATAAAGTGTGTATATGCCACTGGAAAAATGGCACTAAAAGACTTGTTTGGCACCAAAAGACTTGTTCAATGCAGGGTTCTCCCAAATCTTCAATTTGTAAAAATCATGGTATCTATGAAGTGCAATAAAGTGATACACAATAAAGTAAAGTATGTCTCTAATTGGGGATAACGTAAAGAGCACTGTATCATTGCTCTTACATTTATACTCCTGTGGAGACAGTTATTATCAAGGTCTACATTTCTATATTCTACAGATAGAAAAAAAAAAAAAAACTCCATCAGAATGTTTTTGGGAGGCATACCTTTTCATAAAAATTATACTATTCCAAAACTATTCCTCTATACAGAATTCAAAGTCCAAAATGGACAATAATGACTGTACTATATTACCTGAAAATATTAGAGATACGGGTTTATGCTCAAGGATATCAAGACCTCCAACTATTTTCTCTAATTGATATCAGCAACATGTTTGAATTTGTTTCCCTGCTTTCAATCTGCAATATCATCTACAGCGCCTAGTCCTTAGTAAGTATTCAATATATATTTGGGAAATTAGTGAATTTTCAAATAATGAAATATATCACTGGCCAGATGATAACCTTAAATAGTGTTCTTGTTCTGAGTGATTATTCAGTAAGTATTTGTAGAATAAATAAAAGAATTAATGCATGTTTATATTCTCAGTGGCTACCTGAAAAACAAATAAGAACAAGGTATGGAAACGCCATCCATGAAATATTCCTTCATTCATTTATTGATTCATTTAACAAATATTTTCTATGGGCAAGGTACAATTTTAGGAGCCAAGGATAAATATCACAGAGAAGAAGGCCTTATAGGCCCTGCAGTTTAATGGAAAATAATGACATCTAACAGTTATTGATTGCTTACTTTATGCAAAGGTACCAGAATTTATTGAGCATTATTTCATTTAATCTTCACTACAATCTACAATGCAGGTACTAATAGGGTGCTATTTAACAGGCAGTAAAGGAGGTAAGCAGCTATAGTCTTACATGTAACAATGCATCCAGGAGTCTGGACTTGATCAAAGTTTATAAAGGGATACTGTTTTAAACTATGGTGAGCTTTAAACAGGGAATTGTGGTGCAGCACTTTAGGAAAGAGAGACTTATTGCTAAAATAACCATGGGTAATTATTGAGCTGTTATATTTTGTAAAATCATTCACAGAAAAATTATGATCAAATACTTAATTACATTTAAAGTAAGAAACATATACTGGTTCTCAGTAGAATGAAAATATTTAAAAATTACTATTATCTGCTTTTCAGAGAACACTTTTTAAATGTTGAAAATTGTGAAGGAAATAAATTCACATATTGATGGAACACATTTCTGAACACCAAAATAAAAGTCTATTTATTATGAAGTTTCGCTACTTCATAAGATTCAAAATGTTCTGTTATTTTAAAAACTAATCCTGCTAATTTTACACATGGTAACTAGTAATGTATCATAAAAGTGTCATTTGCTTATTCAACAATAGCTGGTTCTTAACTACTAGGAGTAAGAGAAATATTTTAAGGCAGTTAAATTAAATATATTTGTCTTAAATAACTACCCCCCCAATCTCCTTATCTCCTATATTCAAACTTCTGAAAATATACTCAAAAACTCAGTTAAAATAATAGTTTTAACTTTTTAGGTCCAACTCCAGAATTCTTTACTTACACTATATTATTTCTTTGACAAGACTTCAGATTTCCACATTCCTCAAGACAGATTTAGCTAACTATTGCAGTAAAAGACAAAGAAATAATTTATTTAAAATATTAACCACTGAGTATTAAAAGGCAGATTTATCAGATTGCCAGGTCTTCCAGTTTATGAAACAATGTCTAATAAAGTGGTATAGTCATGATTTACTAAGGTATTTAAATTCATTATTGTATCAACCATATTTTACATCTTTGACTAGTTCTTTTCTCACATTCAGGCTTGCTGTATTGCAGAAATTTATTTTCACCAATTAAATAACCTTAATTCTGTCTTGTAAAAATTTAATTTGAGAATTATGCTTCCACCTTCCAAAGAATGTAAGTTTGGTTAATGTATGTTAAGATTATACATTTGTTCTGGCACTACTACTAGGATACTCATTTGAATATGCCATTTTTTTTCCCACAACTCTGCTTTGTGATAATAAACACTATTTATTACATGATCTCACTGAAGTATTCAGGGAAGAATAATTACAGAATGTTAAAAAAGCACACTGTGATTTTTTTCTTAAATAAAGACAAAGATTAACAAATGTCTCAATATACATTCAAAAAATATCCTCCTGATTATTTCAATGTATGTGCCTTAAACATAACAAAATAATGCATCAACTACAAAGGAAAATAACCATATTATGATAATTTTGATTAAAACATTTTTATGTGCACATAATAATAAAGAGTGTCTCTGGGTTTGGGGGTTTGATCTGATGTAGTTTCTTCCTTTTGGTAATCTATGTTCTATTTTTTCAAATAATATTGTTTACCTTATAAGCTTGAAAAAGTGCTAAAATTATCCAAGGGTGCTTTCTGGTTTTAGATGATGAGGAAACATTAACAAGTCACCTTGTCTGCCTTTAATAAATGATGAAGAAGAAATGATTCACTAGGGGTGGAATCATTCACTAAGAGAATCTGTTTTAAGAAATGAGAATAAAAAAAATTTGAATATTGTCTTTTTAGATAGATTCAGAAAGAATAAAGTGGGACATTTTCTAATAATATTTTTAACAATGATCTCAAGCTGACTTTTTATTTTACTGTGGTAAGACGAATGTAAATTCCCCAGATATAAAATGCACAAAATATGAGTAAATGAAAAAGATACCAAGGATCATACTGATTAATCCTTCTCTTTTGATTCTGGTTTTGAGCACAGTATGGGACTTCAACGTTTTTTTCTCATAGAAAATGCACGATTTTCTAGGAGCCAACTTAATAAAAAGCAAAGCACTGTGATAGATCCTTTCATTTGATTGAGTCATTACTTTCCAAGGACTTTAAATATGAGGCCGAGGGGAAGGGGGATTAACATAGGCATACATTGCATTTGCTTCAATTTGGTGAATTTAGGCATTATACTGTAGGACTATAGTTCAAAACACCATTCTAAGTAGTCATGAGATCATACTGAATACTAGAATGGTGTGTTAATAACAATGTGCTCTATTATATCCATAATGCATCGAATGATATCTGCTGGCCTAAAAGAGCTAATGCACCTTCCTATAGCTCTAGGAACTTAGTCGCTGGGGGGAATCAAATTTAATATCCCTATCTACCTAGTAACAAGAAAAAAAATAACTACGCCTCTTTTTAAAAATTTTCCTAAAGCCAGAAATTTTTTTCTGGTATAATGAAAGGCACATAAAAAGTTTGAAACAATTCTCTTTACAAATCTAGGGTCAGTTTCACATTCCAGTGGAGACACTTAAGGTTCCGAGCACATTCACTGTAGGTAATTAAAGGTGCTAGGAAAGTCGTTTTAACTCTAACATTCTGGACACTTACAAGAAGCTCTAATAGTGAGAGCATAGACCATGGCATCTGCTAGCATCTACGCAAAGCTATCATGCCCCCTCTAGTACTCTCTTCCTTAGGCTAATATTTCTTTACGTGACACAGTTTGGAACCTCACAGTCACAGTTTTTCATAATTAAGACCTCTAAAACTGGTACTAATTTTTAAAATTCCATTTTGTCCAACACTAATAACTGCCTTATTCAGGATAACATTAATTATTAACACAATTTAAATTCACTTTAGCTTTTTATTTATTTATTTATTTATTTTGGAGATAGGTCTGGCTTTGTTGCCCAGGCTAGAGTCCAGTGACACAATCACGACTCACTTCAGACTCAAACTGCTGGATTCCTGAGCTAATGCAATCCTCTTGCTTTAGCCTTCAGAGTACCTGGGACAATAGTCATACCTGGGACAATAGTCATGAGCCACCATGCCTGGCTTTTTGTTTTTTAATTTTTCTTTTCTAAAGACAGTGTCTTGCTATGTTGGCCAGGCTGGTTTCAAACTCCTGGCCTCAAGTGATCTTCCCACCTAGGCCTCCCAAAGTGCTGACATTACAGGCATGAGCCACCACACCTGGCCCATCTTAGCTTTTTATGACATCACCACAATGATCAAATTTTGTTAACATTACTGAAATCTCAAACTTCTAAACTGATGCCCAATGTTAAAATGACTTTCATTTTCTCCCCATACAAACCATCTACTTCTGACACAGCTGTGTGTGTGTGTGCGCGTGTCCGTGTGTGTGTGTAAGAGAGAGAGAGAGGGAGGGAGGGAGGGAGAGAGTGGGCAGGGGAGAGAGGGAGAGAGAGAGAGACTCACTATGTTACTGTGTTACCCAGTTACGCAGGCTGGACTAGAACACCTGGGCTCAAATGTTCCTTCCAACTCAGCCTCCCTAGTAGGTGGGAACAGGTGCATACCAGCGTGCCTAGTCACTGACAGAGGATCTATAATTTTGAACTGGACTAATTTGTTTATATCTATTTCAGCTATAATTACACATGCACAGGAGCAGCTGGGCCTCGAATATACTAAGTCTTTGAAAAGGTTTGACAAATGAATAAAAACCCTTTAATCTTATCAACATGAGCTGGCCTTAACCCACGTCACCCCAACATGGTATTTTTTCTGATAAGTTCTTGGATCGAAGAGGATAAGATGCCAAAAATCGACAACTCATGCAAATTTTATAGACTGTATAGACCAGTTTTGGAATTTGCTTCTGAAATGAAATATTTTGCTACTAAATAATTATCCTCCACAAATATAGAGAAATTCCATTTGATGTCTTTATTCAAGTCACTATCAAAATATTGAACATTTTGTAAGAGGACTAAAGAAACAGAAAAGTGTAATATGCTACAGAAACTTTCCTTTCAGAAAGTTCCAATAATGACTATATTCTAGGTACAATTTCCTTAATAAATTAATAATATATATGCAACTTCCCTTGTACATGGACCACAGATTTTATTCTTGCTCATGCAATAATCATAGTTTTTCTTATTAACATGAGCTTTCTGTTTGTCTTACAAAATATTTTCTAAAAAACAAAAATCAATTGAGTGAGTGAGAACTCAGTCAACATCACAATCAATAAAACAAATAATTTTAAGAAATAACAAAATATGTAATTATTTAATCATAAGTTATCAAAATTAAATATAATTTAATTACTTACTCAGAGTCATTAATTATGTGGAGTTGAAAAATTGCACTATTGAAGCAATCATTTAATCATTAGAGCTACAAAAATGTCTAAGTATTAATTCATTATTTCTGCTATGCTTTTGGGAAATTATATACCATATTTATAATAAAACCAACATAATTTTTTAAAATCCATAACTAATAACATTGGCATGAATCTTTAATATACTGGCATACTATATTTTTTAAAGGTCAAATTAAAAAAAAATTTTTAATAAATTTAAGGCTGGGCGTGATGGCTCACGCCTGTAATCCTAGCACTTTGGGAGGCCAAGACAGGAGGATCACCTGAGGTCAGGAGTTCAAGACAAGCCTGGCCAACATGCTGAAACCCCATCTCTACTAAAAAATACACAACAAAAAATAAAAATTAGCCAGGCACGATGGCAGGCACCTGTAATCCCAGCTACTCAGAAGGCAGAGGCAGGAGAATCTCTTGAACCTGGGAGGCAGAGGTTGCAGTGAGCCAAGATTGCGCCATTGCACTCCAGGCTGGGCAACAAGAGGGAAATTTCATTTCAAAAATAAATAATAAACAAATAAATAAAGTAAATTCAAGACAACGAATCCAGTAAACAAGCAAAAGAGATGTATGCAATCTATAGAGCTATGATTTACATGTAGTACACTTAGCTAACTTCATTAAAAGATACATCATTTTATTACTTAATGACCACGACAGGCACAATGATCATTCTCACCAATCTCACACTGTAAAATCTGTAAAAGAAACTTCAAAAGAAAAAAAAAAGTCTTATAGCTTTCTTGACTTTCAGGATGCCAGGAAATACCTAAATCTGAAAATTCTCTTCAAGGGAATAGTAGACAGAAGCAGGACTTTGGCTGACCTTTTAGGGGACATTATTCAAGGATTCATATGCTGCAGAATTACAATTAGTCTCTGACAGTGACTTTTGTTAATCAAGTTTGCATTTCCTTTGAACTTTACAATCCTGTACTTGCGTGCATCTGTTTAACTTGTACTTTACTCAGGCAACCTATCAGAATCACTAAATTATGCAAAGCAACTGTTGGCAACTCTTATATATATGCAGTTGCAAAAGAAATGTATCTACTTTTCATTCAAGTGACTTTGAAGGAAGGTCTTAAAGAAATCTTTTTCACTGAGCAATGCCTATGGAATAAGGAATTACTTGCCATGCTGTAGTTAATAAATCATAGCAATTGTTTCTCTCTTTCTGTCTCACATAGTAGATAAAATACTGCTGATCTCAAGAGAATACTTCTTTTAAAAGGACCACTATCAATGCACTATTTCATTATTTTACTTGTGGGTGATATGCTGCATAAATCCATCTCACTGAATTATGGAGATGCTGAAGTATACCTTTCACAGACATTCAGAGTGACTAAACAAGCACATAAAGTGAAGTTATAGAATCACGAAATTAAAAATGAAAAGTAAATAATGCTAAAGATAATCTGGCCCAGTATTTCCCAAAATGTGTTTAACTGAACCCAAGTTCTGCAGAAATTAATTAAGGGTGAAAACTCAGTAGTCAAATAGGTTGAAAAATGCAAGGATAAACAATGTTAAATCATTTTTCCCCCTGTGGGAATTAGCAGAGCCTTTAAGATATTATGCACTGTGGATTTACAAGAAGAAATAATATGCTGTGTTTGCCAAACTCATTTGACTGTGGAACTTTTTTTTCATGTTAACATCTAGGTCTAGAATCTATTATATCTTAGAATATGGTGCCCTAGTCCAAACACCACAATTTATTTACAGCCTAGGTCAAAGAAGTGACTTGCCACAGGTTATATAGCTAGTAAGCCTGAGACAGGACCAGAGCCTGAACTAGCCAGATTCCTTCCCACACATCACTTTTGATACAGGGTAAGGCATCTTGCCAGGCTGCTGTGATTGAGGGATAAAAAGCAAGGTTTCTGAGAGTACTTGCAAGGCTGTAAGAAAAAGCATGACCCAGGAACCTAACATGGGTAAAGAAGAAAATCAATGTATTGACAATATTGACATTATGAGGATATCTGAGAAAGCGAGTTGGAAGAATAGGAGTCTGATGGCAGAAAGTGCTGATTTTTGTGGTTTTGAAAATTAAAATATCTGGTGACAGTGAGATTTAGGATTGATATGGCTTGGCTGTGTCCTCACCCAAATCTCATCTTGAATTGTAGCTCCCATAATTCCCGCATGTTTTGGGGGGGACCCAGTGGGAGATACCTGAATCCTGGGGGCAGTTTCCCCATGCTGTTCTCCTGGTAAGTGAACAAGTCTCACAAGATCTGATTGTTTTATAAGGGGTTTCCTTTTCACTTGGCTCTCATTTTTCTCTCTTTGCTGCCATGTGAGACATTCCCCTTGCTCTTCCTTCGTCTTCCGCCATGATTGTGAGGTCTCCTAGCCATGTGGAACTGTGAGTCAATTAAACCTTTTTCCTTTATAAATTACCCAGTCTCGGATATGTCTTTATTACCAGCATGAGAACAGACTAATACAAGGATAATCATGGCAGAGTGGTGAGGCTACTAGAGATGATTAAGCCAAAGAACTGATATGTGTTAAAATTATGGCTGTTTGAAGTCACTGAAAACAAGTGTAAGGGTTTGGTGAGACAAAAGCTGTGAGATGGGTGCTAGAATGTTCCTTAATGAAGAAAATGACAAGATCAGTCACATTGGCAATAAATGGGAAAGAAGGTTGGAGAGCCAGATGGCAAGAGTCTCAAAAGAGCATAGCTTGTCACAAAAAGAGGATAAATATGAAAGAGGTAATGGCAACCAAAGAAGAGACTGACCCCCTTTTCCTGTCCTTAGGCATGAGGGGTGTGGGAGCATGAATGTAGAAATACGGTCTCCTCAGAGATCACCCAGAAGTTGACAAAGTATAAAATGATTTTATCTGTATGGCATTTCTCCAGAGAAATAGCCTGAAGTTGTCATTATCACTATTAAGTATTTATATAATTTAGTAGTTTATGATTAGTTATTCCCACAATGTTTATAGACTATAAAGTAAGTAACTGTTCATGAACTGTTTAATAATTTTGGTCAACTGGCAGACTCAAGAGGTTTATCCAAGTTGTAACTTTAAGCCAAAACTAGACAAATGCATATACACATAAGGAATAATATTCTGGGACTTAAAGGAGTTAAATGGATTGTAGGCCTCCAGGAATCAGAAAAACCCCTCAGCAGCAGCAAGGGAAAGTTAAAAAAAGTAAATGTATCAAAATATCAACAGTGTTTACTTCTAGGTAGTAGGATTATAAAGCTTTTCTCTTATTCTTTAACACTCATATAATTCTAAAATTTCTACAATGAATATACGTTATTTTATAATCTGAAAAAAGTACTTATCTGAAAATATCAAGCTCCTATCTTTAAATAACCATAAATAAGAAAGAACACTTACATTTTAGAGCATTTTGTCAATATTCAACAAAATATTAATGACAAATTTTATGATTTCCCTTGTAATCTCACTTTTACAAATATATTCTCCACCAAACACGAGTGCATCAGTAAGTATGCCCATGGTGTCTCCTGCAGCTATGTTTAAAGTATGAAAACGCTGAAAGCAATGTTAAATTCCCAGAATAAGAAACTGAATAACTAAATTATGGGCCTTGCATATACAGACTACTATGGGACTGATGAAAAGCATGAACTAAATATATACTAACTGAAGAAAATATCTAAGATATCTAAGATTAAATTTTGAAATAACAAAAACATCTAAGAGAATATTTTGCATAAGAGCTATATTTCTATTTTTAATTAAATTAATATCTTATGCATTACATGTGCATAGCATAAATATGTGTGTATATATAAAAATACATATGTAGTTATATACTGCATATATGATGGATATATGGGGAAAAGTCTAGAAAAATATGTAATAAATCACATCGTATTTGCTGTGGGCAATAAGGTTAGGGGCTCGAGGTTCATACTTTTTATTTTACATACTTATGTACTCTGATATTTTTATAAAAATTCATGAATTACTTTTATAATAATATACTAATAAAGTTTATTCAAAGGGAAATATTAATTAATATCCTCATACAGGCAAATCTCCCCACAAGTGAGTTTTGAAAATATGAAATATAGCTATTCCTCAAAATATATTGATTTTAATAGATTATAAATTTAACGAAATGGTTTTGCAATAAAATAAGAACCAGAACCCCACATACAACTTATTCTGAGCACAAGAAGAAAAATGAAGGAGAAGTAAATATGTGTGTGTGTATAAATATATATATGTATATATATGTGTGTATATATATGTGTGTATGTATATACACACACATGCACATATATACTACAGCAAACAAACCTAGATAAAAATCCATTGGCTCTTGACATATCAGTACTTACTATAACTTTATTGTTGCTAAATACTAGTAAATTAGCTTCAAAAGAGGCTTTAAAGGAAAAGTCTGTGCATAAATCTCCCAGATAAGCAGTGATATTCCACATAGTGTAAGATACACAACATAAGAGAGATTGACTGGTATAAATTATATTTAGTTTTAAGCTGGACAATAGCACCACTTCACTCAAGATCCTCAATAGCATATTAAAGTCTACCTTAGAAAGATGTATCCAAATGACAGATTTATTCATTTACTTTTATTAAGTATTTAGTATGTACTTGGGATTATACTGGGAACTTGAAAAATTAAAGCTGTACAGAAAAAAAGAGAATGCCTATCCCACTAACCCCATGCTCCCAAAGTAAGACAAGTTATAAATCTTGAATTGCTACAATAGAGAAAAGCATGGAAAATGTGGAATCAAAGAGGAAACAAGAGAATGAACTCACTGAGAAGTGTGATATTTTGGACTGGGCTTTAAAATGAGGATAACAGAACTGGTAAGGCCATCTTTTAGCAAACGACAAACAGTCAGATGTGGGTAAAGCAGAATATCCAATTTAGTTTGAATCTGAGGGATAATGACTCTGATGCATGTCCTGTCTAAAATACAAGCCTAATCACCACATCACAGCTGCCAAAATAAAGTGCTGCATCCTCAGATGGAGTACTTTATGAAGTGCAGAATAAGCACAGATACCCTACTCAACTTCATACTCTTTACACAGCCTCCAGGGCCAGTTAACATGGATTTATCCTGAAGAGGGATCCCAATAATGTTGTTTTTCAGTTATTTGACCAAACTGACTCCTTCTCTCTGCCCGAAGAGTTACTTCTAGAGCATCTCCTCTAAAAACATGCCAGCTGGCTCCAAAACACCTGGCTTCACAAACCCAAAGACCAAGAGACTCAAGATTGTCCCCTTGGGCTCCATCACCATGTAGAACCACTGCCAAACTACAGAACTATCTTTGACAATTTATATTAATATACAAAGGACAGGACAATTTTAGTTACAAAGCTATGTAGCTATATGTTGTTACTAGAACAAATTCAACAGACTTTTTAAAAATCATAATATGAAAAATAGTTCACATTCTTGCTAATATTTAAAAAATATGTGAAGTCTCTTGCATGGTATAAATAACTAGAAAGTGGGTGCTAATTTGATGGCAATGAACTCAACCTCTGTGAATTAATGCATCTTCATTTAATATTCGCAAGTACAGTCTATTCCTGGATCAAGTAAACCAAATCCAATGCCAGCTCACTTATTATTCTGTACATATTTTCCTCAGTTTCTAAAATGATGGTGGACATGGATATTTACTTAAAATATCTAAGATCTCTGTATTGTTGAGTTTAACAATTATTGAAATAAAACAAAACCATGCTGATACAATCACCAAATTTGCAGATTGTATGTGCTTGTTTGACACCCCTGAGCACCTAATTAAACATAAAGGAAAGGTTTTGTATGTGTGAAGCATTGTGTTATGGGCTTGTTCATATACGCTTTCATCAAACCTCAAAATAAACCTATTAGTTAGGACTACTCTTATAATCATTTAATAGAAAGTATTGAGAAATTAAGCATCTTGGTCAAAGACTAGAAAAGACTCAAGTTGGATCAATCACTTCTAGAGTCAATCTGACTCTATAGCACTTAAATACTCTATTAGTGGTCTATGAGGGGAATTTTATAAATCTTCCCCACATTATCACTGTCATCAGTACTCATTAACAAGGACTGTAGGATAGAAAAGGAATTACTTTCCATGTGTAAAACATGTAATGATCATGAGTTAAGTTTGCTAACACGTGAAAATGTCATTACTTCACAACTAATATAAATTAGACTATCATAATACTGTTACATTCTCTTAGTTTATTTAAATTTTGTTGAAAAACTATAATAATGAATATTTACATAAAATGTTTATTGTGTTGCTGACTTTCACTTAATATTTATTCAATAGTTTTTGAATAATGAATGGAAAACATATTGGTATATATTGGTATATGGTTCTATCTGTACAATATTTAAATAATGACATATGTACATAAAATGAAAGCATACAAAGAATAAATTGTTCTCATGGACATCCAATTCGGAAATAGCAACATAGAGTTAAATCAGTTCAGTTTGTGAGTACAGTCTCACTCAAAATGATACATTTTTAATGCTGACTGCCACATATAATGACTTTTCTTAGTGATCCTCAAACTATGGTCTCTGAGCCTTTTGCACAGAAATTAAATGTTTATTTAACATGCAGATCCCTTTGCCACCATAACACCTGCTAAATCAAATCAGTCCCTTCTCTCTCTCTTTCTCATACACACACACACACACACACACACACACAGAATGATATTTGCATTAACTTTTGAGAACCACCTTAAAACATGAATAACAGAAAGATGTTTCCTTGATTCTGTATTGTATTGTCATGAAAGTCTTTTTTTAAGTTTTTTATTGAGACGGAGTCTCACTTGTCACCCAGTGACATTGTGCATTGGCACAATCTCAGCTCACTACAACCTCTTCCTCCTAGGTTCAAGTGATCCTCTCTCCTCGGCCTCCCAAGTAGCTGGGATTACAGGCCTTTGCCTCCATACACGGTTTTTTGTTTTGTTTTGTTTTGTTTTGTTTTAATTATTTTTAGTAGAGATGGGGCTTCACCATGTTTGCCAGGCTAGTCTTGAACTCCTCGCCTCAAGTGATCCGTCTGCCTCCGCCTCCCAAAGTGCTGGGATTACAGGGGTGAGCCACCATTCCCAGCCTGTCATGAAAGTCTTCTAAGTACTACTCTGAATGTATTAAAAGTCAATGTTAGAGAGATTATGATATAACGAGGATTTTTTTCCTTTAATTATTTAGAGAGAGAGAGTATGTGTTTAAGAGTATACATATAAGAACCTTGCAGGTTAGTGTTCTGTCCAAATAATTGAGAGACACAATAATATAAATAGACTTATGGGCCTTAAAAAG
The DNA here is from genome assembly GCF_047675955.1 of Chlorocebus sabaeus. Lineage (NCBI taxonomy): Eukaryota > Metazoa > Chordata > Mammalia > Primates > Cercopithecidae > Chlorocebus > Chlorocebus sabaeus. Next base: position 7,809,478 of record NC_132910.1, read on the forward strand.
CCAAAGAATCTTCAAAGGAAGCAAGCACTGACTTTCACGGTCACATGTAAGTACATCAGTTAAATAAGAAAATTCACGTGAAGCATAACACACAGCAAGTGCTCAATAAATTTTAAGGTGACCATTTAAATGTCAGTTTAAACTGCTTTATGACAGAGTGAACACATTATCTCCACTGGAGTCAAAGATTTCAAGAAAAACTAAACAGGAAAAGAAAACGAGAAGGTAGTCCCTTGACCTTCACAAAACCTCCGCAAGACCCCTGAGAAGGGCAGGAAATGACCGGAAAGCAGAGGCACAGCAATCCTCCAATCTGCTGTAGCAACCCAAGCATGTTGTATTTCTTCATAACTTGGGTCTTTGATTCTAACTGTAAAGTAATGGGTGGGAGCGTGGAGGGAAGGAAAACAAATCTTCCCTGCTTAATTTGTAACTGTCACTTGTCTGCTGACACTTGTCTGTCATTCAACTCTATTCTCAAAGTGACCTCAAGGCCCCATAGACAAGAGGGAATAAACAAAACAGATCAGACGAGGTACTCACAAAGGGGTCAGGGGTACATCTTCCTTGGAGATGAGAGTTCAGAGCTAAGAATTCTACAGGACTGCTGCGGACAAAGCAGGAGCTTACAAGGATCAGAGAGGCACTTCTAAAGCACATGCCAGGAATAATCAATGTGGCCACCTGCCAGGCAAGGAAACTGCAAGAAAACAAAGGGCAATTCATCCACACCTCCACAGGTAGGAAATTAGCCTAAAATTTGGCCCATTTTAGTCTAAGGAACAAATCAGCTGCACTTCCCCACCCCAAACACCGCTTTATGAAAGTATGGAACAGAGTGGTGACTGCATGCATTTTCATCCCTATTTTAAGAAAATCCTTTCTTCAAAGCTAGTAAAAAAAAAAAAAAAAATGGAACTGTAAGAAAACTAAGAAATACAAAGGATGCCTTTGTTGCTCAGCACACTGTTTATACCCAGATATCATGAAGCTTTGCATTCAAAACCCAGTCGTAATGGAGTGCCACAGTAGAATGGGTACAGTGAATGTAACCACCATGAATGTTGGCAGATTATTATACAAAGGGCATTTATCCCACAGAGAGGGCTGGCAGGTTGACAGAGGACCAACAAACGAATAAACTGAAAGGCATAATGAGCCCCATTTCCACCCTCACACCACCCTACCCCTCACACGCGGAGGAAAATAAGCCACCAAAATAACCTGTAACCTCCATGCTCTTGACTTTGCTTTTTAGAGAAGAAAAGCCCAAACAGATAGACCTTCTCAAGACAGTACGGTACTCCGCAGAGAATGAAATGTTACAGCGGAGCAGAAACTTAGCTTCACAGACCTTCCAGGACCGCACAGACTCCCACAACATGGGAAGGTATTTGCAATCCATATGGAGTGTGGATAACAATCAAATCATGCCTCAGGTCCAAATCACTTATGAAATGAAAAGGGAAAACAGCCTCCCCAATCCATTTTCCCACAAAAGGATAATTTTTCAAGAGGCTTCAGGGGAAACTAATTGTTTGGATTTGACTCTAACAACTTGAAAATAGGGATATATATAGTTTGTGAAGTCTCCACTGATCTGAATATAATTTACAGTATTTTTAAAGCAATTTCATTATTTTATATTATTCATTTCATACACAATAGATAAGTACATATAGAATACATCACATATAGCCTTTGTTCTCTAACCAACAGCTTTTCCACATATATGTGACTTCCTTGGTCTTCTCATTATCAACCTGTTTACGATAAATAAATTTAGAATTATCCACGAAATGAATTTTTAAAATTATGAGAGCACAGCTTCAAATAGTGAAGTGTAAACAATACTTAATTGAAAACTTTTCTCCCACAATGACAATGATATACTGGGTTGCAATCCAAAGTCACTTAAGCATTTAAAGAAGAGTTTATAAAATTAAGAAATATTTCTCAAAACCCTGAAATTTAGGAGGTAGATGCAGCTCTTCTCACACACATACACTGAATTGATTTGTCTTTCCACTTCACCTCATAAATTGTCCTAGAGGTATATAAATGCAGGCACCCTAATATATATTTGAACGTTTATTCCTATTTCCTCAAATCATCAGCCAATCTTTGCCCTGATAGCTATGACTGTCAAATCTCTTCCTTTTTGTGCTGACTAAATTGCTCTAAGTAAAAAAGAAACTGACATTCTACTCTTAAAAAATGAAGCTTTTGACATTTCGGGATGTTAATAGATGGATAAACTGTATAACAGGAACATCAGTCCTGAAAGACAATTTGACCTGAATAGCCATGCACTGCACTCATGCATTTATAATTGTGCTAGCAAATGAATGAGAAAAGATGAAGTGGAACCATTTTTCAAGAGGCATGCTGTGATTTCTCATTACAGGAATAATCTTAAACAGTAATGATATTTCTTTAAAAACTGAATAATCTTAAGAGTAAAATGGAATGAAAAGAAATCTATGCTTTAAATCCTGCTTTTATAGGTATCCCCCATGTAAGTAACACAAGCCCATTCTCATAACTCCAGAAATGAATTCTTCTTAAAGATGAGGCTTGTTTAAATGCCTTTTCTTCAAACAAAAAATAGAAAACTATTAACCCAACATTTTATTAGTTTTTAATAAACCAGTTCTATTATTTTAAGTAACCTCTTCCAAAAAAAGCAGAAATCATTCTGCTTTTATATTGATATAAACAATTCATTTGTAAATGTGTTTTTAAAAGTTATGAATTCACTTCATACGGACTATAGTTATTCTTTTGTTTAATGAGGAAGAAAATATTTTACCAACAACATAAATTTTGGTAAAATTTTATTCAGTGTCATGGTAAGATACAACTGAAGTCTAGATTTTATCCCCGTTTAACCTATTAGGATGACAGAGCTCTTCCTAAATCCAATTTGATGAATAGAAAAATCCCACCAGAGTTGTCTCACATATATAACTCTACTGAATTTGAAAAAGACATATTTTATAGTCTTGCCTAGGAAAGTCTTTAAAATACATATATTTCATAATTTTTTTCAGGTTTCATGTTCCTAACCCAAAAAAGAGATTGACATAGCAAAACCCAATTGTAGACATATATGCAGAAGTTTTCCAGCATCTTAAAGTATGGTTAGAGAAACCTTACTTAGTAGACACATTTTCTAGACCTGTGGGAACTGATCACAGTTCATATCAGAAAAGGAGGGTTGCCCCAGACAGCACTCAGCCATGGTTTTCTTTTGATAGTCATCACTCTGGATCCTTCTTTGACACCATTTAAAATTATTCCTTTCATGTACATTTCATATCAAATACACCCTTTAAACTTTGCTGAAAGTAACTAATATCTCTCCACCACACCAAATTTGAGTTTATTTCTAGGGTTCACCAGAGGGAGGGGAGCAATTTACAAAAAGTTGCCAGGGTAGATCCTCTTATCAAATGCCCTGGTAAATCTATTCTAAACTTTGGATAGAGAAGAAAAATATTATAGTTCTTGTACAATATAAAAAGCATTAAAAAAAAAAAATTGGCCGGGCGTGTTGGCTCACGTCTGTAATCCAAGCACTTTGGGAGGCCGAGGTGGGTGGATAACGTGAGGGCAGGAGTTTGAGACCAGACTGGCCAATGTGGCCTGTCTCTACTAAAAATTCAAAAATTACACAAGTATAGTGGTGCACACTTGTAATTTCAGCTATTCAGAGGGGCTAAGGCATGAGAATTGCTTGGACTGGGGAGGCAGAGATTGCAGCGAATCAAGATCACACCATTACACTCAGTCTGGGAGGCAGAATGAGACTTTCTTAAAAAAAAAAAAAAATGTAGGCAGGGCACAGTGGCTCATGCCTGTAATTCCAGCACTTTGGGAGGCCAAGGCAGAAAGATCACTTGAATCTAGGAGTTTGAGATCAGCCTGGGCAACATAGTGAGGCTCCCTCTCTACAAAAAATAAATAAATTAATAAACAAATTAATTAGTTGCTGGATATGGTGGCACACTCCTGGAGCCTCAGCTACTCCAGAGGATGAGGCAGGAGGATGGCTTGAAGCCAGGAGTTCAAGACTGCAGTAAGCCATGATTGTGACCTGCATTCCAGCCTGGGCGACAGAGTGAGATCCTGTCAAAAAAAAAGAAAAAAAAAAAAACTGCAAATGAAATTTTATTATAAAGGGTTTGATAATACTAAGATTAAGAAATGCCATAAAACTAAAAATTTAAGCAAGTGTTGAACAACAAGTGAAGAACAAATACGACAAGTGATATACGACAAGTGATATACCACATTTCAATTAAGGTGGCTTTTAATTTAGCACGTTCCTAGGATATTATATGACTGCATGTATTTTGTGATGTTTTACATGTACACTGAACACTAAATAAAACAGGACCCCATTAGTTTATAAGGATTCCAGAGTTCCAGTAATGTCCCCTGAATCATTATGGCTCTTTGTGGTAAGACCTTATATAATACAGCTATTTTATAATGAAGATATTAGTTCTATCAGCAATACCAGTATTATGTACATCAGAGTTAAAATCTTCTGATGTATTTTTTTCATTTACTTTACAAAGAGCCCAAAGAAAATAAAATTTTATTAAGTATTTTTATGTGCTTATAACTTAAACTCAAAAAATGCCATTTTTATCTGTAGTATATTGGTAAGGAGACAGCTTTTTAAGTTAAGACAGGCATACACACATTGCTTCATTTCCCTGAAACAGAAGAAATAAATCTCATCATTATACTTCTCTGTAATGTATACTATTTATCACATGGGTGAGAAGTTCACCCATTAATGGAATACGGATTCTTTCACCATGCCTTCACCATGCCAGCAACCCAATCGTCAAAGCCTTCAAAGACAGTAAATTCCTTAACCCTGGCCTAACATATAAGTGCATTTGTTTCAAGACAGAATATGCAAGCTTGAGATGATGGCTTTCTGTTAACCTCTAACCATTTACTTACCTGAACGAATCTTTCTGTAGTTCATTTTGGTCACTGGCATTGACCAGCAAACGTCCTTGTATTTGACAGATACATTAAAAATTTAATTATCAACAAAACATCAACTAACTTTCTTTATTGTACTAATTTTTTAGAGAAAGAGATAAATCATGAGAAAACACATTATAAGTTATTATTATTAAAACACTGTTAGCAGAGTCAGTCCTGGACTCAGGAGACATATAACCTAAAATTATAATTAGAAACTTCATATTACAAAAAATGATCCTCAGACATTATAAGCCTATATCAAAGAAGATATATCATTTTTATTACATCCTCCTTACAAATAAATGTGCTAAAACATTTTAGGAATATTTATAATAGAACTGAAAATTGAAGTAATTGGTTCACGCTTTATAAATTTCAAGCTCACTGCACTCAGAATACTTAACTATTCAAGAAATCAATTTGTCGGTGATTTCTTATACTTTTGAATATCAAAAATTTGCATTGTTAATAGTAACACAGGCCTACTAAAGCTTGCCTTTTAAGAATTTAGTCAAGATATAGTTTGTTTTCAAGTCAATTTATGATGGTAGTGCAAAATATAAATAGAAGTCACTAGCAAGTTTCCAAAGGTTCTTTCTTATTCACGGGTATTAATTCCTGTTCCTACTTTTTTTACAAGTTACATGTGATCATCTCCTACATTTGACGAAATTGAGTATTTAAAGCAAACAATTTAAAATGTTATTGGAATGAAGCCTTTGGAGAAAGTAAATTTTAACAAAAAGCTGGTCTTTAAGCCACTTGTCCACTCCTATAGAACAGTGACTATACCCACTTCTCTTATGAATAGTATAATGAAAGGTTTCAAAATGTATGCTCTTATTTCCTCAAACTGGGAAATAAAAGACTGATTTAAAATGGCAATGCATGCATTTAAATTAGAAAAATCACTAAACCGTAATCTAATTATATATATTTTCATACCTGTATTAGCAACTTATATATAGGAATGACTAAAGCTATTATTTACAGCTAGGGTTGGTCTTATTTAAAATGTGTATTCTTTAATCCAAAATTCTATAGTACTTAAAGATAACTAGCTAAAAAATTCAAATATCTATATGGCAAAATCACCTTAAACAAGTTTGAAAGCCTAAATTGGAAAATAATTTATAATCAATGATAGACAAAGTATCAATAATACAAATATTAAGGAGAACCTTTTTCAAATTGAGCAAAACATGATAATAGAAAATGTATTGAAAGAAAATTTAAAACAGAAGAAATACTAGGAAAATGTGTAAAAATGTTTAACTTTACTTTTAAATAAATTTTATTGAACCATAGTTGGTCATAATTTTTGGGCTATCATATAGGCCAAAGTGAAAAATATCAACATCCCAATATTGTTGATATAAGTATCAAGGACAAAACTATTTCAGGAAATATTGGAGGAAGTATCTCCTAGATAACCTTCCTGATGATTAAGGTGATGACCTATGTTAAAATTTACAACATATACTTATTAATCTTAAAATTTACTTATAGGTATTTATACTAGGGTTATAATTTGTTGTGCACAAAAATACATGCAAAGTTTATTCTCTTTCTATCCTCCCCACTTCTCTTTAGAAACAGACACAACATACTATCTCCATAGTCCCTGCTAAGGAGCAGTCTACGTGACCCCTCCCCTTGAACCTAACTGGTTTCAAAAGCAGGAACCACTTGACTCATGCTGGTTGTATTAGTCAGGGTTCCCCAGGGAAAGAGAACCAATAGAAGATAAATACATGTGGAGATTTATGAAATTGACTCACATTGATAGGTGAAGGCAGCTGGACTTCCTGGGTCGAGTGGGGACTTGGAGAACTTTTGTGTCTAGCTAAAGGATTGTAAATGCCCCAATCTGTAAAAATGCAACAATCAGCACTCTATGTCTAGCTAAAGGATTGTAAATGCACCAATCAGCACTCTGTAAAATGGGCCAATCAGTAGGACATGTGTGGGGACAAATAAGAGAATAAAAGCTGGCCACCCCAGCCAGCATCGGCAACCCGCTCTGTCCCCTTCCACGCTGTGGCAGATTTGTTCTTTCGCTCTTTACAATAAATCTTGCTGCTGCTCACTCTTTGGGTCCATGCCACCTTTAAGAGCTATAATACTCACCACGAAGGTCCATGGCTTCACTCTTGAAGTCAGTGAAATCAAGAACCCACCAGAAAGAACCAACTCTGGACACAACATGATTATGGAGACCAGAAGTTCCCATAATCTACTGCTGTAGGCAAGCTGGAGAACCGGGAAAGCTGCAGGTATAGTTTCAGTCTAAACCCAAAGGCCTAAGAACCAGGAGATCCAATGTCTGAGAGGAAGAGGAGAAGATGGATGTCCCAAGCTCAAGACAGAGAAGTTAGCCTTCCTCTACCTTTTAATTCCATTTGAGCTCTCAAAAAAATTGAATCATGCTCATCCACATTTTTGAGGGCTATTGTCTTGACTCAGTCTACCAATTCAAATGCTAATGTTTTCTGGAGACATCCTCCCAAACACACCTAGAAATAATGTTTAACCAGCTATCTGTGCATCCCATATCCCAGTCAAGTAAACGCATCAAATTAATCATCAATCATATTCACCAAATAATACCTCTCTCCTTGAAAGTTGGAAATAAAAAAGAAAACTTCAATCAGTCTCAAATTGTGAAGTCATTTAGGAGTGGAGCAGGCATTTTCCAGCATATGCACAATGCAAAGATAACCGGGACTAATGACAACCAGGCAGATACCAAAGAGGAGCTAAGCCAAGAGAATGTGTCAAAGTGATTGCTATTTCCTTCCTGATTCCAGGCCCTCAAGGAGGCCCAATTTCATGGAATAACCTTAGATTTTCTGAGGTGTGTCTGTACCCTACTAACACCCCTATTTGCTCATACAACTCAAATCATTCTTTTCTGACAATAATCTTTGAATAAGACAGTTATTCCACAGCATTGTTTATATTAAACACTCCATATGTCCACCAGTAGAAAATCACTTAAATATCTAAATCCTATGCAGTCATAAAAAGGCAACACAAAACTGTATACTATATGTATTATCTTACAAAATGGTCATGACATACCGTTGAGTAAAAAACATAGTTTACTGAACATTAGTTCAGTATATGTGCACAGCACAGAAAGATATCTGGAAAGATAGAGAAAAATTTAACAAAATTTATTTTTGTGTAGCTTCCAGGTGCTTTTATTTTTCTCATTATATTTTAATTGAGCATCTATCATTTTTTATAAATTAAAAATTAAATTTCTACATTGAAAAATAAACCTGAAGAAAATTTTAAAAAAGAAATAAAGTTCAGTGCAACATCAAAGGACTGATTTTTGACAAACAAAATAAAGGATTTCAAACAAAGGATGGTTTGATCTCTACAGGAAGAATTATTTGACATCACTATCTGCTTTCTAGAGTAAGTATCAGAAGTAATACAATACTGTTGAAGATTTCTTTTGAGCTTTTATTAACCATCTAAATATGTATTTTTTCAATTATAAATCTTGTACTTTATAAAGTTATTTGAAACTACATCAGTAAGACTCGTAAGAGTAGAGGAATATTTTCACTTAAATGGTTGGGTTATAGCTTTTAAATATGCATGCTTTCATCTAGCTGCTCAGGAGGAAGAGGGGAAAAAATCAATAAACACCAGTCCTTCATGACTGCTCAATTTAGCTCTTTTTGTTGAGCAACTAATTCCTTATGTCACACGTCCAAAGCATACAAATTTCAGGCCACTTGACAGTCCTTTCAACCAGGTCAGTCCTAACAGAGATAGTAATCAAGTCTCCCATGATGAATTTCATTCACACAGCGGAACTGATTACAGAGCAGGTCGAATCACTGCACACTATTGACTGGAGATCAATTTTCAGCTTGAGGGATTATGGAGAACAGTGCACAACAAGGCAGGAGCAGGAATAGGAGAATTCAATAAACAAACCAAGCCAAATGAGACCCTCTTAGTATGAAAAGAGGCCAATTGTATCATCTAACATCCCTAATATATTATTCTAGAAAATACTCTACTTTGAAAATTAAATAACTTGAAATACACAAATAAAGTTTTATCTGAAGCTTCTTTGGCCCCATTTGACATAGCTCAAATTAGTGATTAATAAAAATTAAACCAAAAAAATAAATAAAGAAATATGTCTAAAAATCTGTACTTGCAGCTTTTTCTCTTGTAATAGATAGTAGTCTCCTTGTCTTATTCTTTTATATGCTATAGAAACATCCCTTATAAAAATGTCTTAAGTCATAGCTGTGTTTCTGCCTTTTCCTTTCATTGCAAGGAGGACATCCTGTAACATATAATGAGATCATTGGCATATGCCTTACAAGTTTTGCCTATGCATATAACCAATCACTGGGAAAGCATCACTGGTTCCTATTATCTCTGAAATAAATGTCAAAATGTTTCTGTGCTCTGTATCATCCAGAACCCTAAAAGCTTTCTAGGTTGCCCCAGCCTATCCACTCAATAGATTAGGATTTAAAAATTAAAGTTGGCCGGGCGCGGTGGCTCACGCCTGTAATCCCAGCACTTTGGGAGGCCGAGGCGGGCGGATCACAAGGTCAGGAGATCGAGACCACGGTGAAACCCCGTCTCCACTAAAAATACAAAAAATTAGCCGGGCGAGGTGGCGGGCGCCTGTAGTCCCAGCTACTCGGGAGACTGAGGCAGGAGAATGGCGTGAACACGGGAGGCGGAGCTTGCAGTGAGCCAAGATCGCGCCACTGCACTCCAGCTTGGGTAACAGAGCGAGACTCCGTCTCGGAAAAAAAAAAAAAAAAATTAAACTTAATTCACTCAAGCTCTACATTGGGGTTTCCACAGATTTTAGTTTACTAGGCACAGTCACAGTGTATGCCTGTTATCCTGGAGTCATTGCCTCATTTTCACTGTTAGAAGCAACCCAGTTTGGGATACATATTAAAAGCTCTTCCTACTACTAAGTGTATGCAAATTTTGCCAATCCAAAAGAAACAAGTCAGGAAAAAAAGAAATCCTCCCCTAACTCATGCTCCATTGCACACTACCATTTTACTGAATGCCTTCTCACTGCCAGTTTCTTAAAATAATTTTTGACAGTCTTAATAGCAATTTTCATTTCTTCATTTTCCATTCATGTCTCAATATTTCATAGTCCAAGTCCTATTTCTTTAAAACTACTGAACATCATCATGGATTAATAATTAAACGACCATTTCTCCATTTATATGCCTATAATACTATGAAACATTAAATATTTGATCACCTCATCTTAAAATTGTTTCCTCCTTGTCTATCATTTCTACAATCTCTTCCTTACTCTTCAAATTCTCTTTGTCAATCTCTTTATCTGTATTATTTCTCCAAACATTTCACCTCTTATTCTACTTGCTTTTTCTTAGTGATCTACTCCAATCCTAGAATTTCAACTGCCACCTCTATGCTCATGACTCCAAAATCAGTCCTTTGAATTGACTGTTTCCCCTATCACAAACTGTAGATTTTAATCTGATTGGACAATACTCTATGGCATCTAGAGGCACTTTGAACTCAACAAGCCTAAACTAGTTTTTATCATTCTTAAATGCGTAATTTCTCTCCTAGTACTTCATTTTTCCATTCTAGAGAGTTCTAAAACGGAAAAGGAAAACAGGAGCAAACTTTACAGGAAATCTCTATCTACCCTAGCCAGCAAAATTAAAAAAAAAAAAAAAAAAAAAAACTGAGTAAAACTCAATGTGTAGCTTATACTAGATAGAATGCTTTTGAAGCTCTTGATGTACATAAATTAAAAATAAGGACAGTAGGGAAAAAGAGGGACACTCTAAGAATACATTTAACATACAGCATTATATTAGCGAATTGTCGAGTGTTCTCACTTTGAGCCTTAGTGGCTTCTTTTAAGAATCATAGCGAGGAGTAAAACGAACTCAAACTGAAGTAAAGTATCTCTGCGTTGTGTGAAGTAAAATATATAGTTTGGTTGACTGAACACCACTATTTCCAATATTAAAAGGCGGAATATTAGGTTTGGTGCTTATATAACAATTCACATAAATATCAAATAAATATTTTTTAAACTGTCTAAATATAAATTTATACCATGGACTATAATAAGTCTATTTTAGCATCAATGATAACCAAGAAACTACTCAAGCATTAGGGGGTTCCTTTTTAGCACAGCATGAGCAGATTTAACTGAGAGATTCCCATTAATGTCAATAAGAGATGCACGGTTCAATGTTAACACATACTGTGTTGAAAATTTAACCCAAAGCATTTGAGCAATAGCTCCCCAAAAGAAGGGAATTTTTAAATTTTTCAACATAAATTTAGGTTTTTCAGGATAATTATCCATTCACCATTCTTAATTTTTGTTTTCCTAATCTCACACACACACACACACACACACACACACTACCTGGCATAACGGGCTAGCTGGAGACAATAATACTGCAAAAAAAAAATCACAATTATAATTAAATTCCTAAACAAAATATATAAAAATTCATGGATTTTTTCACACTAAATGAGCAACTGTAGCTACTATTAGGGGTAATACTAGTTTGTTACCTCAATTTTGATTTATGTAAATTATAATGTTTAAAAGAAAAACTTAAGAACAGTTATGATTATAAATATTTTCTGTATTGAAAGATCTAATAAAACATAAAAAATGGTCAGGAATTTCCTTCTCTGTCTCCTGAAACTTTGAAAGGATGTGAATATATGTCTAGCTATTTAGGTCCTAGAGGAAAAAAAACTGGCTAATTCCTCTTCTTATACCCGGCACCTAGTAAATAGTAACTACTCAAGAAATGTTTTTTGAAAGCATGTATACATTTAAACATGTATGCGTTAACAGCATACATATATGCACTGAACATCTCACTCAAGGAAATAAGTAACATAAAATCCAAGAGGTCAGATTTTATTTGAGTTAAAAGCATAGGTGTTGGAACCAAACACACCTGGGTTCCCACCTTAGCTGAGGGCCCTCATTCCTCACTGCGGTCATGGACAAATAACTCTATAGTTTCCAGTGTCTCTGTCACCATATTTCTTAATATGCTATCTGGAAGTTAGACTTTTGAATGTAATGGGTTCTAATAATCTCAGAGGGACACAATTCTCTTCAATATGTTAGTAATCATGACTTTTATTTGCTTAATGACTCTTCTCTATTTCCACAGTGAGTTACTTAATATGTTTAGTTCAAATGACAATAATTTGATTATTTTATTAAACATATTTTTACTCTACTAATTTATTTTATATCTTCAGTAACAAAAGAATAGTATCATAAAGTTAGCAGGAAAGATAACAAAGATGTATCATGTTAGAAAAAAAATAAAATCAAGCTAGACTATAGGATGCACAGGGGCAGAACTTTTTCTCTTCTGTTAACCTGTCACTCAACACCTAGAATTATAGGACATGCTCAATAAGTATTCGCTAGATGAAAAAGAGAAAAAGAATAAGCCTTTTAAACAAATGAGAGTTCACACTCAACCTTCAGCTCAACCTTCTATTGAGCTACTGAGAAAATTCTTTCCACTTGTTCATATTTCAAAAGTACTACTGCATTAATATATGAGCATATGTTAGTATAAAATACTGTACTACAACATAAATAAAAATATCAATAAAAATAGGTTAGAAATTGTCTACATGCTATTGTTTCTTTTGGTTTTTGTTTTTTTGAGATTGAGTCTCGCACTGTCATCAGGCTGGAATACAGCGGCGTGATCTCAGCTCACTGCAACTTCCGCTCCCTGGTTCAAGTGATACTCCTGTCTCAGCCTCCTGAGTAGGTGGGATTATAAGCACATGCCACCACACTCAGCTAATTTTAGTATTTTTAGTAGAGATGGACTGTCACCATGTTGGCCAGGATGGTCTCGATCTCCTGACCTCATGATTCACCCACCTCAGCCTCCCAAAGTGCTGGGATTACAGGCATGAGCCACTGTGCTCGGCCTACATGCGGTCTTTAAGCAATGCATTTAGTAAAGTAATCTGTAAAGTCAGAGTTCCAAATGGTAATAAGAATATTATTTAGTGCTTTAATAATTTAAAATTCTATTTAATATAATGAACTAATGAATTATACTATGCAGATGATTAGTGAAAATTTAGTTTCTTTCCATGACAATGTAAGTACTATATTCACAATATTTGTCACAAACAGGAATAGTAAGAGCCAAGATAAAAATGCCAAAAAGCTTAGTATATGGTTATTGCTGTCAAAAATCTTAAATCTAAAAATTGCATAAAAAGTGCTCAGTAAATATTTTCAAAATCGATGTAAGATATAACATTTTGCTGCTTCCTATTTGCTTGCTGAGCAGAAGGGTCCTAATAAGTGCAATATTGGGCAGATTACTCTCCACTTTCAACAATACAAATTACAAAAACATATCTATGTCTGAAGTCAATTTTATAATCTAATGTGATTTTGCTTTTGATTTTCTAATCTGAAAATATTACATTTAATTATAGGGCTATTTATTCTTAGAAATAATCAACCCTACCTTACTACATCTTCTCAAACCTGTGTCTCTTCCTTAAAATCAGGAGAAAAGCAGGAAAAATCAGACTCTCATTCAAACATTCTTTGTTTTTAACATGCTTATTAATCTTTTTGGTAATGCCCTATTTATTCTAATTTCCAAGGATATTTTTCTCAAATATAGAATGTATTTGATTTAGTAGGTACATATGTGTATACAGAAAATGTCACTGTGCCTCTAGACTGCAAGATAACTTAAAACAGAGAAAGTGAGTGATATGGTTTGACTCTGTGTCCCCACCCAAATCTCATCTTGTAGCTCCCATTATTCCCAAGTGTTGTGAGAGGGACCCAGTGGGAGATGACTGAATCATGGGGGCAGTGTTCTCGTGATAGTAAATGGGTCTCATGAAATCTGATGATTTTAAAAGCAGGAGTATCTCTGCACAAGCTCTCTCTTTGCCTGCTGCCATCCAAGTAAGATGTGACTTGCTCCCCCTTGCCTTCCGCTATGATTGTGAGGCCTCCTCAGCCACATGAAACTGTAAGTCCAATAAACCTCTTTCTTTTGTAAATTGCCCAGTCTCAAGTATGTCTTTATCAGCAGTGTGAAAACAGACTATACAGTAAATTGGTACCAGGAGTGGGGCATTGCTGAAAAGATACCTGAAAATGTGGATGCAACTTTGGAACTAGGTAACAGGTAGAGACTGGAACAGTTTGGAAGGCTGAGAAGACAGGAAAATGTAGGAAAGTTTGGAACCACCTAGTGACTTGTTGAATGGCTTTGACAAAAATGCTGATAGTGATATGAACAATAAGGTCTAGGCTGAGGTGGTCTCAGGTGGAGACGAGGAAATTGGGAACTGGAGCAAAGATGACTCTTGTTATGTTTTAGCAAAGAAACTGGCATCACTTTGAAATTTGCCCTAGAAATTTGTGAAACTTTGAACTTGAGAGAGGTGGTTTAGGGTATCTGGTGGAAGAAATTTCTAAGCAGTAAGATATTCGAGAGCTGACTTAAGTGCTGTTAAAGGCATTCAGTTTCAAAGGGGAAAGAGAGCATAAAAGTTTGGAAAATTTGCAGTCTGACAATGCAATAGCAAAAAAAAATTCCGTATTTTGAGGAGAAATTCAAGCCAGCTGCAGAAATTTGCATAAGTTAATGAAGAGCCAAATATTAATCACCAAGACAATGAGGAAAATGTCTGCAGGGCACATCAGAGACCTTTGCAGCAGCCCCTCCCATCACAGGACTGAAGGCCTAGGAGGAAAAAGTGGTTTCCAGAGCCAGGCCCAGGGTCCCAGTGCTGTGTGCAGCCTAAGGACTTGGTGCCCTGCTTCACAGACACTCCAGCCATGGCTAAAAGGGGCCAATGTAGAGTTTAGGCTGTGGCTGCAGAGGGTGCAAGCCTCAAGCTGTGGCAGCTGCCATGTGGTATTAAGCCTACAAGTGCACAGAAGTCAAGAATTGAGGTTTAGGAACCTCTGCCTAGATTTCAGAGGATTTACAGAAACACCTAGTTGCCCAGGCAGAAATTTGCTGTAGGGCAGGGTCCTCATGTAGAACCTCAGCTAGGGCAGTGCAAAAGGGAAATGTGGGGTGGGAACCCCCACACAGAGTCCCTACTGGGGCACCACCTACTGGAGCTGTGAGAAGAGGACCACCATCCTCCAGACCCCAGAATGGTAGATACACTGACAGCTTGCACCGTGTGCCTGGGAAAGCTGCGCTCAATGCCAGCCTGTGAAGGCAGCTGGGAGGGAGGCTGTATCCTGAAAAGCCACAGAGGTGGAGCTGTCCCGGATCATGAGAACCCATCTCTTCCATTAGCGTGACCTGAATGTGAGACATGGAGTCAAAGGAGATAATTTTGCAGCTCTAACGTTTGACTGCCCTGCTGGATTTTCGCATGGGGCCTGTAGCCCCTTTGTTTGGGTGAATTTCTCCCATTTGAAATGGGTGTATTTATCCAATGCCTGTATCCCATTGCATCTAGGAAGTAACTAACTTGCTTGTCCTTTTACAGGCTCATAGGCAGAAGGGCTTTGCCTTGCCTCAGATGAAACTTTGGACTGTGGACTTTTGAGTCAATGCTAAAATTAGTTGAGACTTTAGGGGACTGTTGGGAAGGCGTGATTGGTTTTGAAATGTGAAGATAAAAGATTTTCGAGAAGCCGAGGTGGAATGATATGGTTTGGCTCTGTGTCCCCACCCAAATCTCATCTTGTAGCTCCCATGATTACCACTTGTTGTGGCAGGGACCTGGTGGGAGACAACTGAATCGTGGAGGCGGATCTTTCCTGTGCTTTTCTCACAATAGTGAATGGGTCTCACCAGATCTGATGGTTTTAAAACTGGAGTTTCTCTGCACAAGCTCTCTCTTTGCCTGCTGTTATCCATGTAAAATGTGACCTACTCCTCCTTGCCTTCTGCCATAATTGTGAGGCCTCCCCAACCATGTGGAACTGTAAGTCCAATAAACCTTTTTCTGTTGTAAATTGCCCAGTCTCAGGTATGTCTTTATCAGCAGTATGAAAACGGACTAATACAGTGGGTTATCCTGGGTTGCAGAAAAATTTTTTTAAAAACTATGTAATAACCTGATGATTATTTAATCTATCTCCTTCCTTCTAACCAATTTATATTATTTTTATTTCTCTGAAACAACCACAATTGAAATCTGTAATTAAAATACAGTCAATGCACCATATAACACATTTTAGTCAACAGACCACATGTATGACATGGGTCCCATAAGATTATAATATCATATTTTCACTGTACCTTTTCTATATTTAGACATGTTTAGATACACAAATACTTACCATTATGTTACAATTATCTACAGTATTCAGTACAGTAACATGCTGTACAGATTTGTAGTCTAGGAGCAACAGGCTACACAATATAGCCTAGGTATCTAGTAGGCTACACCATCTATGTTTGTATAAGTACACTCTATGTTTGCACAATGATGAAATCGCTTAAGGACCCATGCCTCAGAATGTATCCCCATCCCTGTAATTAAGCAACACATTACTGTTATAAAAAATAATGCAATGATTTCCTGATACATGCTTTTCTAGGTGATTCAACTTATTGAATCCTCTTAAGAATTGTTAGTTCAACTTATAGATGAGAAAAGTTGGGGGCAAAACAATTCAAAGTCCTTTCCAGATGTGCCAATACAGTAAGAGGAAGAGCTGGGACAACCAACTTAGGTGATCTGACTCCAAGATCTGGCCTCAACAATGAACATACATTTCTTTTTCCATGAAGATCAGCCAGTGTGGTAGGCCATAGAATGGCCCACCAAAGATGCCCATGCCCTAAAGCTCAGAACTTATTATGATACATGGCGAAAAAGGAAAAAAGGTTGCAAGTGAAATGAAGATTGCTAATCTGCTGACCTTTGGATGGAAAGATTATCTAGGATTATCTACATAGGTTCCATGTAATCACTCTTATAAATGAAAGAAGGTGGTAGAAGAGAGAGCTAGACAGAAGGCAGTATGAGAAGGACCTGGCTTTGAAAACAGAGGAAGGAAGCCATGAGCCAAAGAATAAAGGCAGACTCTAGCAGCTGAAAAAGCAAGGAAATGGGATATTTCTCCTAGGATCTCCAGAAAATCTCTGCCCTGAAAACATCTTGGTTTTAAGCTAATGAGAACTATTTCAGGCATCTAATCACCAGAAGAGCAAAATAAATTTGTGTTGTTTTAGGCCACTAAATTTGTAGTAATTTGTTATAGCAGTGTGGTAGTTATTTTAAGAGTTAACTTGGCTAGAGTTTGATGACCCATTGGTTTGGTCAAACACTACTGTAGATGTTGTTGTAAAGGTATTTTTTAGATGTGATAACATTTACAGTCCGTTGACCTTAAGTAGAGGGGATTAGACTTCATAATATGGGCAGGTCTTTAAGAGCAGAGATGGAGGTTTCCTAAGGGAGAAGAAATTCTGCCTCCAAGCTGCAACATACAAAGGCTTGAGTTTACCAGCCTTCAAATTCAAGACTGCAAACAACAACTCTTACCTGAATCTCCAGCCTACAGGCTTGCCCTACAGATTTTGCACTTGTGAGCCCCACAATTACGTGAGCCAGTTCCTTAAAATAAATCTCTGTGTCTTTCTTTCTCTCCTGTTAGTTCTGTTTATCTAAAGAACTCTGACTAACACAAGTAGGAATGACACACTGATATAGTTAGTAATTTATAAGGATCTTTAGGTATATTTGCATATAAGAAGGTACATTAGTCAGCTCGGACTTCCAGTAACAACATACACAGATTAGGTAGCTTAAACAACAGAAATTTACTTCTCACCATTCTAGAGGCTAGGAAGTCCAAGATCAAGGTGCCAACCTATTCATTCCCAGATGAGGGGTATCCTTCCAGTTTGCAGAAGTCCACCTTCTCACTGTGCCCTCATATGGAGAAGAAAGAGAGCTCTGGGGTCTCCTCCTTTTCTTATAAGAGCATTAATTCTATGCATTAGGGCCTCACTCTTAGGACTTCATTTAACTATGATCACCTTCTCACAGCCCTATTTCCAAATACAATCATATTAGGAGGTAGGGCTTCAATATATTAACTCGGCTGCGGGGAGCACAATTCAGTCCATACCACAGGAGAAACAATTTTTCAAAGCTCATGCATATATTTTAGTAGCTTTTATATGTAAAACGTAAGAAAATTAGATAGACAAGAGCACCTTACCTCACTCAGTTGCCAGAGATCTCTAGTTTACTACATTAAAATAGAATTAATTAATTTATATAGCACTTTGGAGTTTACAAAGTACTCTCAAACAGATCACAAACAACATCATTAATAATTATTCTCATTTTACATACAATCAAATTTGAGCTCAATGAGATACATTAATTCTCAGTTTATTAGCCTGGCAAATAGTAAGCTGGGCTTTGGATCTAAGGCCATTGATTTTAAATAGGCTTTGCATATTCAGATCTGCTCATCAACTGCAACATATGAGGGAAAGGGGAGGGATTTCTAGACCAACACAATATGGTGAAGTCAATTTTCAGGAATTAACCAGACATTTCTACCCTTATCTTAGATCTAACTATAAACATATACATGTTCTCAGGATCTTAATATAATAAAAGATAACCAAAGGCTTTCAGAATCTTGGGCATATGGGGCAGAAAGTAATGCTGATGTGAAGATATTTTTTAAATTACTTAGTGATTTATTTAAAGTAGTTGTAGCGAGGACTGACATTTTCTTTCTCCAGAATGAGACGAAAAGTTGTCATGTATTTTCGTTTAGTGGCGTTTTTCTGGTTTCTGGAAATGCTACATCTCTAACAAATTTTTACACTTTTCACCAAAAAATGACCCTGGGGAGTGTTATAAGGTAGTATTTCAGTGTATACATCCTAAAACCAGGCAGCCTATTCCTTAACGACACCATTCACCAGTTGTCATCTTGAACAAGCCCGTTAGTATCTAAGTTTCCATTTTCTTTTCACTAAATTGGCACAAAAATATGGGACTGCTGCAAGGATTAACTAGAGAATAAATTTATAGAACTTGCCAAATATCTGACAACTCATAATCGCTAAATAAATGTTAGATGTAATGAGTATTGACTGTCAATATAAAAAAATTATATTATGTAAAATATTTTAAATTATCTGAAATATTAAATTTGCTAAGGAAAAATCATAGAAAATTGAACTGAGGAAGTTTTCATTTTTGCAATCATATAGTTTGTAACTGGGCAAAAGTGTGGTGTGCACTATAATCAGAGTTGTAGTGTACGGGGGTGGTGCAGAGCCATTATCCTGATGAAGGACTCTAATGGCATTTACAAAAGATTAAATTCATGATGCCTTTGTCATGTTGTAGCCTAGCCTGGGTTAAGGTCCTAGCACAGAGTGATAAGGCTTCAGCAGACAGCATGTTCAGTTAATTCTTCTGAAAAGGGGTGATGACTCAAATCAGGGAAATTATGATAGTATACACTACTTCATGGTTCACAAACTTTTCTAAGCATTACCTCACTTGATCCTTAAAGCCATCTTGAGATAAAGGCAAGGCAAATATTATAGCCCTTTTGTGATGAGGGTACTGAAGCTCTGAGAAGGTAAAATGTTGGCTCATCAGCAAAGCTGAGCTAAAATCCATATCTTGAGTCTTCTTATCCAGTGCTGTTTATGACAGTCTTCCAAAGTTGTTTAAGTAGACTATTTCTAGAATCATTCATTTATAATATTATCCTATGTATTTTCTTTGTGTGTGTGTGTGTGTGTTGTTTTTTGTTTTTTGTTTTTGTTTTGAGACAGGGTCTCACTCTATCACCGAGGCTAGAGTGCAGTGGTGCGATCTTGGCTCACTGCAACCTTCAGTTCACTGCAGCCTACACCCCGCTGGTTCAAGTGATTCTCCCACCTCAGGCTCCCAAGTAGCTGGGACTACAGACGTATACCACCACGCCCAGCTAATTTTTTGTGTTTTTAATAGAGATGGGGTTTCGCCATGTTGGCCTGTCTGGTCTTGAACTCCTGACTTCAAATGATCCACCCACCTTGGCCTCCCGAAATGCTGGGATTATAGGCCTGAGCCACCACATCTGGCCCTATATATTTTCTTTTTTTAATGGATAGAAATAATAACTGTCTTTTAAGTTTTTATATCAGGTTGGAGAGGAGTAAAATAATTTTAAGAAAGTATTTTACTATTAATATTGTTGGTGTGACAGATTGGAAGTATGATATATAGACTCTGGTTACTCTATCTAGGATAGAAGTTACAATCTTCAACCTCTGTCTTTCCTTCCCCAATCAAAAAGTGTAACTAGGAACAAGCTACTTTGCTCTCCACTAATCTGCATTTACATTTCACAACTCATTTTCCTGTGTCCTTCAAAAAAGTCCCAAACCTAATACACAAAGAAAAACCTACTATTATAGGCCTTACAGAAGAAGGAAAAAAAATGAGTTAGCAGCTTTTGATATAGAAAAATCCATTTCCAGCGCTCCTGTAAAACTCTTAAGGATCTTGGCAGTTCATAATGAACATACTCTAACCACTCTTTGAATTACGAAATAGTGAAAAGTCTTTGTAAGGATCCTATTAATTTTTGGGTCAAACATGCCTTACAATCTACTAGGGTACTTTCATATGGTTCCACCAAAAATCTTCTGTAGATTTTTAAAAGTTAAAATAATTACTACTTCTTTAGCAGTACAAATAGCTAAGATAATGGTCTGCCCGATACACTTCCAGATTTAGTTCTAAGAAATGTATTAATGTACTTGAAGAACAGGTAATCCAGGCCTTGAGGTTTTTAAAAGAACAATCACACAAAAGTGACCAAAGTTTCCAGAGATGCAAGGGAATTTAGAAATCAACAGTGCTTTTATTTCCACAAGTTTTAGGGTTTACTCCTCTCTTATACCTTTCTAGATAATGAAAGAAATACCCGCAAAAGTAAGTATTGGTGGAAGCTTAAAAGGTTCAAAGCTGGAAGGAAAAGGCTTAAAAGAAATAAATTTCTATGTTCAATTTCTGTATTGTCAGGAAGAAAAGCAGCCTAAAATTCCTTACTTCCTTTTTACAGTGTCCAGACATGTAACCAAAAAAAAAAAAGAGGGCAGAGAAAGACACTTACGTATCAGCCACTTAATATGTTGTTAGCAAAATATATACTAAAATATTTTAAATTATCTCAAAGTAAACAATCATACAAACATGAAAATGGCATAGAAGTTAATAGAATCATTTTCTGAATAACCAGTTCTTTTTATAGTTCACAGCTACAATCTGAGCAAGTTATCATTATCTATCACCTGGAAAACTTCAGTAGGCTTCTAATTGACCTCCTGACTTCTAGTCTTGCTCCCATGGCACCAGCAGTTCATTACCCATGCATACAGTAACCAGATGATCTTTTTACGGTGTAAATCAGGTATGTCATTCTTCCTTCTTATAACTCACCAAGAGAATTCACAAGAAAGTGTTAGGTTGGTGCCAAAGTAAATGGGGTTTTTGCAGTTACTTTTAATGGCAAAAATCATGACTATTTTTGCACCAACTTAATTTTTAAAAATCCAAATTTCTTGCTCCGATGCGACCTATTTTAGACCCTGCCTATCTTCCTAATTTTTGTCTTTTACCCTACTTGGCCTGCCATACTAAATGCCAGCCACAGTCACACTGACCTTTCCTGCCCCTGAAATAAGCCCAATTTGTTTGTTTCGGGGTTCTTGCACTTTTTGCATATCATCAAGAGCTTTCATCTTTCCTACCATTTGGGCCTTATTCCAAATCTCATTTTTTTTTAAATAGAGCCTACCTGAGCCTCATTCCCAAATCATTCTCTGTATCTGTATTTTGTGCTATTTTAATTACATTTAACACTATCTAGAATTCTTTTACTTAATAAGTTATTTATATTTTTTTCATAATCTGCCTCGCCCAAATGGAAATAAGTTTCATGAGAGCATGGACCAAATTTGTTTATTGTTTTATCCCTAGTGCCTCAGTTTTGGGACGTAGTAGGCGCTCAATAAACATCTGATGTATGAAAGAGAATGTATGATACTTCTGGACTGTATTTTTACAAGATAAATATCTGGAAAATGGAAAGAAGAAGGCAAACTTAGTCTACAAGTTCATTTGGCATTTAATTTGTTGCCAAGTAGTAGTATTATCTTTAGGATCCTTTACCATCTAAGACTGAAATAGCAGGTCTGAAAATGATTTTATGGTGGTTTAAAAAACAGCTGCCAAGAGCCCTAAACAACCCATTCAAGTATGGCTACTCTTATGTCTCTACACTCCTACCTTTCTTTCATGGTTTCCAAGAGTTGCAGATAAAATGAATGATGCTATTAAACGTATATCTCCAGGGCTCAAAATCAAGGCCAGCCGGGTTGCCTTTGCAGCCCCTCCTTCTCCACCAGGATCAAGTGAACTATACTTTTTAACATTGCTATTAACAGGCTTAGTTCCTGACCTCGTAGAAGGAACTTTATACAAAGTCCTTGCCTAACATCCCAAGGCTCACCACCATGAATGGTATTTATAGCTAGTCTAGGTTGAACACTGAAAGTTCCACTCTGTTCCTATTAGCAGTTTGACAGGACCTATAAAGCACAATCAATCCTGTGTCCTGGAAACAGGGTAGAAAAGCAAATACTTACCATCCGTGGGGCAAGATATTGGATCACAGGTAAGGAAGAGGACCTATGGACAGGGCAGCCGCAAATTCAGAACTTGGGCAAGAGCTTCCCCATGTTGAGAAGCTTGTCTAGACTCAACCATATCAACCATAGGGAGTGTTCGCTTTGCTTTGAAGGCTCTTCCCTCTCCACACCTTTCCTTACTGTGATTATAAATTTCACTATCTCTTATTCTTCAAATCTCAGCTTACATGTCCCTTCCTTAGGTAGCCTTCTTTCATAACCCAGATTAGATCAAGATCCCATGTATAGATTCACCAATAAAAATGAATTGCCATTTCCAATTATAGTGGTTATCCAGTAAGTATCCATTGAATGAATTAATGAATGATATAGATAATCACATAATGGATTCAATTTCCAACAAACCATTAAAAATAGCTAATAAACAGAATTTCTTAACCACAAGACTATTGACACTTGGCGGTGGATACTTCTTTGTTGTGGGATGGGCAGTCCTATGCATTATAGAATTAAGCAGCCTTCCTGAACTGTACTCACTAGATTCCAGTAGTACTACCCTCAGCCCAAGTTGTGACAACCAAACAGTATCTCTAGGCATTGCCAAATGTTTCCAGGAGGGCAATAAACCTTAGGTTTGAGAATCACTGGGCTAGAAGTAAACTAATAGAATAAACTGCAACTTTGAAAAGTAAAACTTTTCAAGGAGCCAGCAAGATGATGAAAACTTTACCTCCCAGGAGTGATGGAGCTAAAGCATCCATGAGATCACTACATGGGAACAGTGGCAAAAATCAAGGTAGGGGGACGGGCGCAGTGGCTGATGCCTGTTATCGCAGCACTTTGGGAGGCCGACGGGAGAATCACCTGAGATCGGGAGCTCAAGACCAGCCTGAGGAATGTAGAGAAACCTCGTCTCCACTAAAATACAAAATCAGCCAGGCATGGTGGCGCATGCCTATAATCCTAGCTACTCAAGAGGCTGAGGCAGGAGAATCGCTTGAACACAGGAGGCGGAGGTTGCGGTGAGCCGAGATCGTGCCATTGCACTCCAGCCTGGGCAACAAGAGCGAAACTCCGTCTCAGAAAGCAAAAAAAAAATAAAAAAAAATAAAAAAAAATAAAAAAAAAAAATCAAGTAGGTATACTCAGGTAAAACAAAGTTAGTATGTGCTAGATGGGTTTATTAATAAAGAAAAGGACAAGCATAGCAGTCTCTTGAAAAATGTCATTTTGTTCAATGTCATTCCATTAAAATGTTGATGAGAAAAATAATCAGTTCCTGGCTGCCAGGAGCCACTGTCTGTGTGGAGCTTGCACATACTTCCTGTGTTTTTGGATTTTCTCTGGGTACTCCGCTTTCCTTCAACATCCCAAAGATGTGCACCTTAGGTGAACTGGCATGTCTACAGGTTCCCAGTCTGAGTGAGTGTGGGTGTCGTTGTGAGTTCCCCCTGCGGTGGGATGGTGTCCCGGCCAAGGCTCCTTCCCATCTGTGCACTGACTTGTTAGGTTAGGCTCTGGTTACCTAAGACCCTGAACTAAAATCAATTTGTAAAAAACCACCCTACTTGTTTTTATTAATCTTTCTCAAATGTATGTATAGTTAACATTTCAATGTTTAACATTAGAAGTATTTTGGGTCTTAATTTAGAGGTTTGGTAATGTTTTTGTGACCAGAAATATGCTGTAGGAACATATATACAGTGGCATGTATCCACCATTGTAGTGCCATATAGAGTACTCTCACTGCCCTAAAAATCGCCTGTGCTCATCCTTCTTCATCTCCCCATGATCCTCTGGCATCCACTGATATTTTCACTGTCTCTATAGTTTGCCTTTTCCAAAATATCCTATTGTAAAATCACAGAGTATGGAATCAGACTGGGGATTTTCACTAAGCAATGTAAGATTCACGTAATGCTTACATTTCAAGCATTTAGGATGTCCCCGTGTCTTTTTTGTGGTTTGATAGCTTATTTCTTTTTATCTCTGAATAACACTCCATTGTATGGATATACCACTATCTGCTTATCCACACTTATTGAAGGATATCTTGGTTGCCTCCAAGTTGTAGCAATTAAGAATGAGGCTGCTGCAAACACTAATGTGCAGGGTTTTGTATGGACGTATGGTTTCAACTCAGTCGGGTAAATATCAAGGAGCACAATTGCTAATAGTATGGTAAGAGTATTGTAAGAAACTGTCAAACCATATTGCAAAGTGGCTGTACCATTTTGCGTTCCCACCAGCAATAATGAATAACAGTTCCTGTTGCTCCATATTCTCACCAACATTTGCTGGTGTTGGTGTTTTGGATTTTAGTCATTCTAATAGGTATGTTGTGGTATTTTGTTGTTTAACTTGCAATTCCGTAATGTCATATGATGTTAAGCATGCTTGTTATCTGTATATCTTCTGTGGTGATTTGTAGGTTCCAGTCTTTTGCCAGTTTTTAAATTGGATTGTTTTCTTATTCTTGGGTTTTAAGGTTTTGTATGTTTCAAATATAAGCCTTTTATCAGATATGTGTTGTTCAAATATTGTTCTCCCAGTTATGACTAGATTTTTCATTACTAGTTTTTAATTTTAATGAAATTCTACTTATCAGTTGCTTTTCTTCCATGGACTGTGATTGTGTGTATAAAAGATCTTTGTCAAATTCAAGGTCACCTAGATTTTCTCATATGTTATTTTCTACGATTTGGATAATTTTTCATTTTACATTAAGGTCTTGATCCACCTTTGAGTTCATTTTTGTGAAAGGTGTAAGGTCTGTATCTAGACTTTTTTTTTTTTTTTTTTTTTTTTTTTGCATGTGGATATCTAGTTATTGCAGCACCAGTTGTTAAAAAAGACTATCCTCTCCCTATTAAATTGTCTTTGCACTTTTGTCAATGATTAGTTGACTATATTTGTGGGTCTATTTCTGGACTCTCTATTTTGTTGCATTTATTTTTTTAAAGGTTTTATTTTTTTCAGAGCAGTTTTAGCTTCACAGAAAACCTGAGAGGAAGGTACAGAGATCTCTCATATACCCTCTGCCCCATACATGCATAGCCTCCCCCATTATTAACATCCCACATGAGAGTGTTATATTTGTTCAATTAATATACCTACATTGACACATTCTTATCACCTGAAGCCCATAGCTTCTATCACAGTCTCTCTTGGTTGTATAAAAATGTATATGGGTCTGGACAAATGTATAATAATGTGAAACTACCACTGTAGTATCATCCAGATTATTTTAATTACCCTAAGCATGGTTCTTTTGACAAGAATCTGAATATTCTTCCACCAATACCACAGTCTTGATTACTGTGCTTTTACAGTAATTTTTGAAGTCAGGTATTGCCAGTACTCCTACTTCATTCTTCAGCTTCTCGATTTTAAATGATGTGTTATGAAAACTAAGACACATAAGGTATTTAGGTGTGAGTAACATTATTTGACAGTGCCACTGAGGGCAAAAGCACAGGTTGTATTATGTGAGCTCATAGGAGCACTAACTATGGCAGAGACAGTGAGGCCTGTTCATCACATTGTTTCTTCTTTCTGAATATACAGAAAATATTACTTTTCCCAGATCCCTTGCAGTGAGGTTGCAAATGACGTGACTGAGTTTTGGCTTATAAAATGTGAGCAGACCTGGCCCTCCAAATACAGCTCCCAGTATTTTGGGTCTCTTTAATACTTCCACAGCAACTGTAGAAGCTATATATTCCAGAAGGAATAACAACAAAATGGAAACAATCTTGGTCTACAGATCACTATTTGGAGAAGAGATACCCAAGAAAATGATCTGTCACGTGCTGAATACAATAAACCAAACTTTGTGGTGTTAATTAATACCTTATTTGTCACTGCAACATAGTCTATACTATCTTGAATAATACAAGAAAAATATTAGGTTTTTTTGTGTTTTTGTCAGCATCACTCACCAGTCAGGATGAGGAGCTCAGAAAACATGAGATTTTTTTTTTTTTAACCTAGAGTTGAAATTTGGCACAAAGTAGTATGTCCTTGCCGAAGATCTAGATATCCATTTTCTCCCCTATAAAGTAATATAAGGCACCTAAGATATTAACTAATCATCTGTAACTACAACCTAGACTGGAATATATCCATTCCACTCTTTCTAACTTCTCTGTAACATGCATAATTTATTTAGGGGCATTAAATTTATAGGGTCCACAAGCACTGAGCCGGAGGTGATTCAATTATCTTCCCCTGAAGTGGGACAAGTAAAAAGCAGCAGATGAAAGAAAAGGGAACAAAGGAATTAAAAAAAAAAAAAAAAACTGATCTTACAGGGTACGGAAAAAGAGTTTCTTAGAAAGTAGTAATTGTAATGAGGGTGCTCATCATTTTCACATGGTATCTTTATTCCAAAAAAAGCTCAAAGGATTTTGGATTTGATCTTGCAATTTAAATACACGTATGACTGCTTGAGAAAACTAATAATTCTCCCAAAATATTCTCTTTGAAGGCACCAAAGAGTAGGATATAATTGTATGTCCCAATGGATTGATCACTTGACTACATCCTGGAATAATCCATGCCCTTGGCAAAACATGGAAAATCGGTATTGTTCTTCACAGAGAGAAAACAGTCCGCCTTTAAACACTCATTATATAAAGTCAGGAAAGACAGTAAAACTATCAGTACATCTGTCAGAAACCAATGCTTCGGGGAGAGTTTACCAAGAGCCTACGCATTCTATTCCTCCATAAACAGGGTTATTTAATAAATAAATAATCATTGACTATTTAGTCAGAATGAAACCTGGCCCATTTTATATATTTTAATTTATTGGGTTTTAGCTAGGGGAAATGAAGTCTCTATTTTTATAAGAGCTTTCATACTCTGCACATGATCTCAGGAAGTGGGCATCAAGAGAGACTATCTGGAATGTTTTCTAGATCTTAACCTTCTCATGACTTTTTGAAATTCAACAAGCAGAAGACCCTTGAATAGTATATTGCATTTATATCTAATGTTTAAAGGTTAAACAGTGCATATACATTCAGCACACAGTTGTGCTATGTGCCAAGTGCCAAAAAATAATAACTTAGACCTCAAAATGAGTAAGTGAGTTTCTTATACATGTAAAGTTGCTTGCAAAGGAGAAAAATAGATAAATTAGCATAATTCCTCCTTTCCTAAATATCTTTGGCAGCAAAGAACAAAACCCCCCACTGGTAAAAAGCTGTTCCATCTGCCATCCTATTGCAAGAACAGCTCGCTTTCTTGGAAAGATGATTTATGGAACAACTAAATCCTATCTTTCACTTTTCTGAGTGGAAGACAGTGGTAGTGAGATTTTTGTGGAGAGGGTCCATCTACTTTAAGTCCATTGGTGAACACATCTAAAAATTTAGACTCTAAACCAATGAGTTATCAGCAATCTATCTTCTCTTTCCTTCCAACCTCTTTAAAGCATGACATTCTGACTCTTATGTGAAAACATTACTACACTATAGACATTTATTAGGAAAGTTGCATACATAAGAAATAGATTTTTTAGTATGATAGATGATTATTGCTATACAGCAACAGAAAAATATTATGGTGGATGTAATTGTCTTGGTAGTTTTCACACATATGCAATGAGTAAATAAGGTGCTTGTGACATACTCCACTGGTTACTAAGCTGCATTTTAATTTGTAGAGGCTTGATAGAGGGAGTGCAAAAGGTGTTTAAATGACTTGACCCAAATCCCCATTGTATAACAGTGGGAGAACCAAATTAGGGTACCAGATGTCCTGACCTCAGATATTGAACCACATAGTAGACAAAGCCATCTTTTAATTTGCTGAATTCAAATAGGTTTACGAAAAGTAATTGACAGATGTGACTTCCTTTCTTTCTTAACATTCTCTGCCCTGTAGAAAATCAAGTCGAAATTAGTAACATTCAAAACTTTATATTTTCATGACTCAAAGTAAATTCTTTTAAATCTCTTTTAAATTCTTTTAAATCTCTTGAAACTTACTTTAAAATCATACAATGTGAAGGTGAATTCTTTTGTCTACATGTGCAGCAAAAATATAATTGAAGAACTTGTCAAACAAACATGTATATTACCTTATTGTAAAGAAAGAAAAAACGAAACGAAATGGCCAAACAGTATCATGCATTCTGTGGTACTAACTTTTTAAACAAGACAGTAAACTGTAAAACCCTATCACTAGTTCAGTCAAGCAGATTGTGCACTTTCTTCTTTCTTTGACTTCATGACCTTCAAAATTTCAAACTAATGATAGGAAGGTTTCAAAGACCTGTTTAAGACAAGGTATATCTCCAGGACTATTATTCCATTCCATTTTACATATGCATTTTAATTTTTCTACTTTATGACTCCATTAATCTCTCATTTTCAATAGCCTCCATTTTTAATTAAACTACAAGCTTTGCAGACTTTATTTTTATTACTGACTGATGCCTTTACTAATGGTTTTTATTTTATTGTGAATTTCAGATGCAGTTATGGTGCCAGACTGAATTAACACACTAGCAGCAGACTCAAATGAACAAATAGGTTAGGCACAGTAAGTATCCCCTAAGGAAGTCTTAAAAACACTAAAGTATGCACACACAAACACTTTCCTGTCACTCAAACTGAAACCTCTAGTGTATATGACAAGAATGAGCAACAATTAATATAAGGAGGATCCTTTTATCCCTTCCTCTCTTCTCACTGCCACCCTTATAGGGAGGGAAGTGCTGGTACACTTCCAACAACCCTTCCATTCTCAGGAGCAGTGTTAGGGTGGGAGATTTTGCTCTCCCTACACCTGGTGTTTGTTTCTCCCAAAGGAGTGGAAGAACTGCTAAGAAACTAGACTTTAGTAAGTCATACTCATTTTGGGTGGAGCCGCTAATGCATGAACATCACCACTCCAAGCTGAGGCCCTTCTCTGGGTCCTTTCCCTTTCTCATAGATCTGTATGCTCATAAGCAACTTTTTTTTCCCAAGTAGCCAATAACTAGGACAACTCTTGCTCTTGCTTTCAGAGAGATCTTTATTCTCCAGCTTCTTCCTGGACAAATAAGTAGGCGAGACCATTGTAGGGGGATGTAGTTGGAAACCTTGCTTTGTGAGGCAACTTGCACTTTTAAAATTTGTCTTAACAATCTAAAAATGACAACATGATCTTAATTTTCCAATTGGTTGAGAAATGACAGAGAGGAAGAATATGATTAATTCATACTATTCAACCCCCAACCAATAGGACAAAAACTTAAATTGCTAATTATCCAGTGACTGAATTGCAGAATTCATCCTTCAGTACAATTTGCAATGTAACTTAAATGCACCTTACATTGGTTCTACGTTTTCATATTATATTACATTTATATACAAAATATTTTTTTCATCCATTTTGTTTTGATACTTTTTGAAACATCCATATTGTTTGCATACTTTCATACTTCATGTTCATTAGCTGATATTTGCAATTCATAAACATATCTGTCATAGAGTGAATAATGTATTAAAAATAGTTTTATTTCAAAATAAAAATCAGTACTTTACAACAGTAAAATATAATTTTAAAAAGTAATTTTATGAAAAAAAAAAAGTCTTTAAAGTTAAACGTCCCTGGTTTAAATTTCAGCCTCATGATTCATTTGCTATGTGAATCTGGGCAAGGTACTTACTAACACTAGTATTTATTTTGTGAAATCTGTGAAATAGTGATAAAAAATTTTCTCATAAATTTGAACATAAGGTTAGACATAATATCTCAGAATTGTGTTAGTCAATTAAAATATCAAATATTTTATATATTGTCACAATCATGTAGTAATAACCATTTTTCATTATTATATTAATTTTCAAAAATATCTTTCCAGTCTTATAGCAGTGGAAAAGTAATCTGGAAAACTATGGTCTGATTTTTCATTTCCATTTTGGCTAAGAGCTGTTTAAGATTGGGCAAGTCACCTATTTATTATAAGCCTCAATGCTTGCATTTAGAACATGATGCATTGAAACTCACAGAAATTTTTACACACAGGAATTCAATAAAATTAAGTGGTGTGCACAAAAATGGATCCAACAATTATAATTTTCTCTCTCTTCATCCCATCCAAAGGAGTAGTACATTTTATTTTGCTTTATAGCAGGAAATTGTCAATGGTAGCTGTAGCCCTTGGGCTTCATTTGGTGTAAAGACACAATTTCTTTGTTCTATAATATAAAGTTCTAGAAAATGGTTGCACACATGAAGGAATGAGGAATTGACTGGAATGAGGCAACAGAGAACTTTCTGGGGTAAGGGAAATGTTCTAAATTTTGTTTGGGGTGGTGGTTGCATAGTTGTATATAATTGTCAAAAATGGTGAAAGAGGACACTTAAGAGGTGTGCATATTATTTTCTATTAATTGTGTCTCAATTTTTTAAAGCAAAGGCTAATCCTAGAGTTGGATAAATGAAAGCTTTTACAGAAAGACACTGCACATCTGCTCTTAAGCCAGGCATCATTAAATAAATATAGAAAAGCAAGAATTTGAACTGGTAGCCATCGTTTTAAAACTAGGAAAGTGCACATGGAAATTTACACGTTACTCAGTGTAATGACTACATGGCCTAATGGAATTTCTACCCCATCTTAACTCTGCTTCTCTTTAAGAAAGAGGAAGTCCACAGTCAGAAGTTCAACCTTGGCCGGAAGGGGTGGCACACACCTGTAATCCCTGCACTTTGGGAGGCTGAGGTTGGCAGATCATAAGATCAAGAAATCGAGGCCATCCTGGCTAACACGGCGAAATCCCGTCTCTACTAAAACTACAAAAAAAATTAGCCGGGCATGGTGGCGAGTGCCTGTGGTCCCAGCTACTCGGGAGGCTGAGGAGGCAGGTTGAGGCAGGAGAATGGCATGAACCTGGGAGGCAGAGCTTGCAGTGAGCCGAGAAAGCACCACTGCACTCCCGCCTGGGCGACAGATCGAGACTCCATCTCAAAAACAGAAAACTTAATTTTTTTTTTTTTTAAAAGAAGAAGTTCATCCTTGTGACCAAACCAGCTAAAACTGGTAGGATCCAAGATGGCAGCTCACTTGAAGAACCTCTAACTTCATTATAATCGAATTTCCCTCCTAAATGACACCCCCACCAGTGCTATGACAATTGGCAATCATGACAATGACTGGAAGAAACCATAAACAAGGAAGGCAGCACTCTGGTTCTCCACCCACCCTCCGAGAAGACGTGAATATTCCTCCACTTGCTTATAATGCCCAACTCCTTCATTCAAGATGCCTTATATCTACGGCTTCCTGGCTTTCATGAGTGGAGGAGTTGATTTATGAGCTATGCTCCCACTTCTCCATTCCATGGCCATCAAATAAAGCCTTAACTGCTTGACGCTGAAGTTGTTTCATGTATTGGCTTCACAACACCAAACACGCAGAGACCCTATCTTTTGGGGGACCAGCTTTGTCAATAACATAGATACTCTACTTCTCTTTATAAATCAGAAGTTCTAGGAAGAGTGAACCCAAATTTCCTCAAGGCAATAATCACTGAGGCTGAGCAAAAGCCAGCCCATTTAGAAAAGGTTTACCCCAGACCCTCCAACTCAAGTGTGTCCTACACCAATTACATCTA
Source organism: Chlorocebus sabaeus (assembly GCF_047675955.1). Taxonomy (NCBI): domain Eukaryota; kingdom Metazoa; phylum Chordata; class Mammalia; order Primates; family Cercopithecidae; genus Chlorocebus; species Chlorocebus sabaeus. The sequence goes on from NC_132910.1 coordinate 7,841,807, forward strand.
CTTATGTAAACAGAAGCCCCCCTGATGTTACAACCCATTCCATAACACCATATGTACTACAGTTATTTTAGTACTTTAAACTTGAACTCCCTTTGTAAGAGGTACAAGATGCTACAAATTTTCTGTAATGATATAGCAATATAGAAACTCTTAATACATGTGTGCTGCTACTGAGAACCCTCAATCTAGACTGAAACTCATTCTTCCAAGGAAGATACTCACAATTTAAGTGTTGTAATAATAGTGTATCTTGTTTATTATAGACTCAAAATAGTTTATAAAAAAGTCACTTGGAAAATCTGCTGTTCCAAAGAATTCAGTGCTTCAAATTATTCCTGCAAATGGTTCATGCAAAGCACCAGGCTTATGATTGATAACAAAACATGAGATGCTTGATGTTGAATAAAACAGTCTTCTCTTTCAATTTAATTAGTTATAAATATAAGCCAGGACTCTGCTTTCTTTATCTACATCTTGAGCAATAGTCTTCAAAGACAACGAATTCTAAGGCAGGTACCAGTGTTACGCTGTCTAAATTGATTCACTTCCAGGACTATCAGAATCACTTTAGGTGATTCTTATCTTAAGATGGATAGCACCTTCCTGTCAATGGTCCATGCTGCTCTGGGATTTTAGTAAGCATTCACCATATGAGTAACACTCATTTATGAGATCAAAATCAATTAGAAGACCCCCAAGAGAAGTTTTACCGGTCAAAACCCTTAGGGGCTTATTAAAACAGATATGATCAGAACTACAGAAATATTTTATCACAAGGAAACCACAAATACAAACACACACATGCCCACACACACACAAATTACATACTCACCCAATTTCTCCTAAAATGAAAATGTGAAAGTTATAGCAAACACCAGAATGAGAAAAAAAAAAGACAAGGATACTTTTTCTGGAAAACACTCACACACAATTAAAGGGTAAGAATCCATAAAGTACAAAACCTCGGCATAAAGCTTTAGAAAAGACTACCTTTTTAAAAAGAGCATCTCCTCACTGCCTGCTGCCATTCAGGAGCTTGTTTTTTAATAGCATAATCTAAAGGTTGGTATGTGATCACTTTAGTCAATAATATAAATAAAGAGGCTGAAAGTCTCACAATCTTAAACACATAGAGAGAATTTCATCTACAATAGCAAGGTGTATATTCCCTTGAGAATTGCACAACCACTGGATTAAAATCAAATGCATTTCACTACAAAATGAGAAACAAAGATTGAATCAATTACCTGAAGGGAAAACCAATCCACACAATGAAGTCTTTACCTGTATGAATCAGCAGAAGAGCAACGTACGTAGGTGGGCTACTGCACAAATATTCTATATTATCAGCAGCTGCTACACAAACAACATTGTATCTCTCATTTACCTGGAGTGCTATCACATCTGTGCACAGCAGTCACAGCTGCTACCCAAGTCAGAGAAGAAACATGTTCATACCCTTGAAAAAAAAAAGGTATCTATTATCTCCTAATACTGAACAGGATGCCTTGTGAATAGGACAGAGATTCTGGGTTGTATTTAAATATGTATCTTTAAATTGTGATTTGTGTACCGTTTAATACAGCTTCATTTTTCTGTCAAATTTGTGTTTTGTGTAAGCATCCAAAATTGGTGTGCATTCTTTGGTATTTATAAAATAAAATGAAGTAATCAAACTGTACTAGAGAGTCTGTAAAACCACTCATAAATTCACTACTAATGTTTGAGAACACAGAGACATTTTAAAATCCTGAGAGGGAAAGCTGTACTAACTTTAAAAATCCCACTTTTTAGACACTTAATGATGCCACTTGAAATGTAAAATGTATAAACATCTAACCAATTATTCTTTATTATAGAAGTGTAAGATTTCAAACAATTAATCAAAAAAATGACAGTTTTAGTCACACAATGATATTTTCCAGAAACAGTTTCTGTCACAACTACTTTCAGGTAAAAACTTTTTTAAAGGCCATTTAATATTACTTTTGTTAGTGAAGAAAAAAAGGACTGGCAAATCCAGAGTTATCTGTAGCACCTTAATAAGTGTCAACAATTAGATAATATTTTCCATGTGCAGGGCACCATTCTAAGCACTTCGCATGCATTAAGTCATCAATCTTTACAGGCTTTAAGGTTATTATTTCCAATTTACTAAAGAATAAACTGTGATACAGGAAGATGCAGTGATTTGCCCACTGAAAACTACACAGCTGGTAATGGCTAAAACTGGGCTTTCAAAGTAGGCGTTGTATCTCCCAGTCTTTGAAAGTGAAACCACTTTGCAATTAGTTATTCAAACCACTCTTCCAAAAAGCAAATGTTTGGTGGGTTAATTCTATCAATAAGAGTTCTAAATTTGGATAGTCATATGAGTTGACATTTGTACTCATTAATTCACTAACATTTTGGAGGTGTCAATGAGTTCTATATTATGTTTAATAGTATACTGCCATCTTTTGTGAGTGGATTTCATTTTTTTTGGAAAGTCCTAATATATTTGAAGCCAAGCCCAATGAGGTGAAGTGACAGAAAGAAACATCCACGTAGTTTTCAGCAAATCAGTGAAATTTATTTTCTTATCCATTCCTGATTATAAAGACAATTCCAATGAAATGTTTCAAAAATGATTCACTAATATCTTCATCACTGGAATAAGTGTATAGTTTTCCAGGATGACTACTTCTAAAATGTGCCTTATTTGCATTAATTGTTCTAACTTGGGTACTTTTTTAAAAAAAATTACACTACTTTATAGTTATATCTCATAATCTAAAATGAATAATGAGCTAGAATTTTGTTTTCTGGGTATTTTAAAATACTATTAATGTGCATAATGAAAAATGTTAGTAATTTTGAATCTGAATAATCAAAATTTCACAAAACTTTAGTAGTGAAATTAAATCTTTAAAAAAAATCTATGACAAAAGACTTTAAGTAGGACAAGGAAAAAAGAGAAAATGAAAGATTAAAGTAAATAATGCTCAGTTCCACATACTGTTCAACTTTTAATTTAAAAAAAAATCCAATACCTAGTTTTTTAGATAAAAGCATAAAGACAGAACCAATTATGAACCATTTGCTTCGGAGTCTCCACTAGTAGCCTTTCACTTCACTTTCTTTGGTCTCTGTTAATTCTCACTCTCCAAACAAACTCGTGGTCTCTTATTAAGACATCAGCCTGGTCTTATTGTTTTCCTACCTCTCTCCTTCATCATTTTCATTCTATTATTGCCCATCATCACCCTTTCAATAAAATCAAAGGCTCACCTAATCTAGGAAACAAAAATTCATCTGATCAGGTCTCAAGCACAATCTTCTGCCATTTTTATCCTTTCAATCCACTTCTGCAATAATACCATGCACTCTGATGCTCACCTACCTTAAAAATAACTTCTTGAGACCAGGGATTATAACATAAACTTTGCATGATAATCTAAGAGTCAAGTAGACAACTATTCCCAGTTTAATAGATCCCTTCAAACTGATTTCTAGGCAGTTATTTGTTGCCTTTGCCAACCCTGATCTTAAGTTTCTGAAGATTAAATTCTGGGCTTCGATTATTTTTTTCTTTTTAAGCTCTAGTAATAGCACTAAAATTCACCACTGAAACATTTGCTGAACTATTCATTGATAACCATTTTTTTATGTTCTTTTAAGTGTTATTTCAGATTTGTTCTTGTCCATGGACAAACTGAAATTTGTTCTTATTCTCAATATTCCAGAAAAATCTTTTCTACTTAGCTATGTCACCACCAGAAGAGTAAAAGAAGGCAAAGCATCAAAAAGAGATATCTGTTGGCCCGTTTGGGGGAAAGAGAAATTTTTTACACCAGTTAAGATGGTTCTAAGTGTATTTAAAATATTGACACAAGATTGGCAGCTGCTCACATTCTGCTGAAAGGTTTACTACTGGCAGGAACTTCCAGCAGCTGCTTGCTTGAAACGTGAGAAAACATTTGGACAGTTAGGATAGCCTGATTTTCCCCTTAAAATCTGTTTGGCAAAACTTCCTGGCAGTTAATATGATCCCGTGAAAAAGCTTTTAAAAAGTGTTCACATCTCTTCATAAAATTTGTTTTGCCAGTATAGACAATATTTCTTAAAGTGATATTTTAAACTCACAATCTTCTTATTTCTGGCTAATATTTTTCTTTATTTAGACAATAGAAATGGAAAATGGATTGCAAGGTCATTTGTGTATTTATAATAAAATGGCAGTCCCAGGTGAAATATTTTAAACAGATTAATTACTAGTATCTTCCATGCAAGTTAATATTTTATACAAAACTGAGATTTGAACAGAGACCATAATCTGCAGCTTTATCAATGACTTCCAAATCTTTTTTAAGTAATTACTTTATGCTAGAATTTAGAAAACTCATTATTGGCCAGGTGCGGTGGCTCACGCCTGTAATCCCAGCACTTTGGGAGGCTGAGGTGGGTAGATCACAAGGTCAGGAGTTCAAGACCAGCCTGGCCAAGATGGTGAAACCCCGTCTCCACTAAAAATACAAAAATTAGCCAGGCGTGGTGTTGGGCGTTTGTAATCCCAGCTACTCGGGAGGCTGTGGCAGACAATTGCTTGAGCCCACGAGGTGGAGCTTGCAGTGAGCCGAGATGGTACCACTGCACTCCAGCCTGGGCGACAGAGCGAGACTGCGTCTAAAAAAAAAAAGAATAAAACTCAGTCTTAGGCATTAGGGCAAACTTGCAGAGAATGATTCAAACATCTTAGTCCTGGAGCAGTCATAGAGTAAAGTAGTAAAGACCAGCATGAGCTCTCATTCGTTCATGTACTCTGCATAAAATAACCACTACCCAGAGATATGTAATTTGTGTACTCAACTTTTATAATAATTTTCTGAGCATTTCCTTTCCTTAATAGGTGTTCCTTTCTCACTTTAACTGCTTTCCTCTCATTCACTTTTAAGTATGTCATGGCCTCTGCAGTGCTACCCCTTAACCAAGGCAGAGCAATCTAAAAGATATTGATTTATGATGGCTATGTAATTTACACACTCTGCAATTTTCCTGTATGATTTATTCAAAAAATAGATTGTACATTAAGCTTGGCATTCATTAGACTGGCCCATTCCAATTTGATATTAATCCTGAATCAGATTTGTTTGCAAGATTTATGCATTTAGAGCATGTAGAGTTGTTTGGCAGATTTTAAAGTATTTGCAAAATCCAAGTAACCCTTTAGACACATTTGTATTGAAACATTGAATGAAGGCCATGATACCAGTAACCTGAGATTACATGGAGATAACACACTGGTATTATATATGAAAAATGAATTATTCAGTAAACATGAATTTCCAGTGAGTTAATTATCTCAATGAGTGAAATACAAGAAACTTGTGAGAATTATTTATTATTAACAAGTGTAAATTGGGTGTATTCTTAAACCTATAAAAAGCCCACTCTGCAACATACTGCTATGGCTTGTTTATAAAAAGACAACTGGATTTCAATATCTGATGATAAATAAGACAGTAAGCGAAAACTAGAACGGTAATAATAATAATAGATGACATATATTCTACCGTAAAAAGTTAAATTTTCTTGGTAATCTTTTAGAAAAGCATTCTCTAGCGAACTGTGAACTGTTAATTATTAAGCTTTTGCCAAGACCTGGCAAAATGTACAGCATAAATCTTTATATAAAGAGTTACACACACATCCTTACCAATAGCCCTCACATACACCAAAGTAAAAGAAAGCAGTTCTTTGGATCATGTGACATAAACATCTTATTTTCATATAACTAAAACTGAATTTAAATTAATATGAAGCCCCGCATTTGCTTAAGTTGATGCTGACTCTGAAAGTAAAACAGATCTTTTCAAAGATATAAAATATTCAGCAGAAGGTGGCAACATTGTGCATAGATTGATGTCTCTTAATTCCATATGTGACTTAAAAGCAAATTGCCAGCAAACTGATAATCTGAGTCAGCATTTACATCTCATTTTCTTTATTTTTAGAATAAGATAGAAATTAACAAAGGATGCTGACAAAAACACAGACTTTCATTTAAGATACTAGTATGGAATAACACGATCAAAGATATTTAAAATAATGATAACCTGATGTTAAACAAAGGAATTCTGTGAATGCATGTCCCTGACACAGTCTCACTATGATGCTGTATCAATTAATACTCGTATTTATGCTTTAGTTGTGATATGTGAAGTCTTATTTCAATGTTCTGAATGATGCCACTGAAATCTAAGAAAGACACATCACAGAAAAGGGGGGGAAGATGGGGAGGGTGGGCATGTAGCGAGAAAGATGGAGGGGAAAACAAGTTGAAATTTAGAATATTTTCTAATTTAATCACAGATGCATTATGTATTTAAAAGCAAGTTAAATATTCAATATTTACTGTACTTATTATCTGATTTACAAAAGTAGAATCACAATACTTGCATGCATTAAAGGTGTTTCAAAATTTATAATTATTCAAAGGGTACAATTTTTTATTGCTGTCACTAAAATACTAAATGATTAAAGCCAACATCTGATTAAGTTATCGTAGCCTCTAATAAATCACTTGAAGTCATTTATTTGGAAATAGAACCTTTTATAACCTTCTCTATTATTAAAATATATCAATCTAATCAATTAATTTTCAACACAGATATTGCTTTTCCCTACCTGTCAAAATGTACAATGGGATTTCTACTGAATATAAGTAATTAATTTTTAACTACAGAAGAACTCTGCTGTTTAAGGATTTGATTTTATTATTATTTTTAATGTAGAAATGGTTGTCCTGATCATTATTATTTGGCTGAATGAATTGAAGTAAGGCTCCCTGGGCAGCTGCTGACATAATGACTGATTGTGTGCAGAGCAGAGAATGTGAATGATAAATTTTGAAAGGCTCTGGAATTTGTGAATAACAAAAGTAGCTACAGTTCCTAAAATCTAATCATTTGCTCTCAGCAACAAAAGAAGACTCAAAAAGGCTTTTGTTTAATGAAATGATTCAAAAACTGGATAAGGAGGAATTAAGGGTTATCTCTACCCGCACAATTGAGCAAGCAGCACAATTGTCCAAGTAAAGGGATCACAAATGTGGGCTGGTTAACGTGGTATAAATGAAATTAATCTAATTCTATTCCCCTGAATATTACTATGATATTCCCATGACAGTTGTATCTTCATGCATTTGGGGGGCAAGGGGAAAGCAGACAGAAATAACAATTTAAACAACTTTTACATGGGGAGGGTAATAATTACTTTAACAATATTTGGTAATTAAAACATACCCAGTTTAATTAGTAACAAAAGTATAATACGTGGAAAAATAAACAGTAACTAAAATCCCTGAATGTAATATATACTAGTTGTTTAATCTTGAGGAGCTGATTCTTCTTTCACTGCAGTTTCCTTACATATATAATGGCTATTTAAAGTATTATATAATTGCCTTTGAGCGAAAGGATGGAGACATAAAATAAAGTATTATATAAGCTTCTTAATGTAAAACACACAGCAGAAAGTCTTGCAAATTATACTGTAATAGTGGTCAGCAGTAGTAGTCGTGGCAGTGATGATGGTGGTGATGGCGATGGCAGTGATGGTGGTGGTGGTAATAGTTGTAGCGGTAGTACTAAGTAACATTTCAGAGGGCATTTCATTTAACACAAGAATCTCTTGAGATAACTAAAACAAACCCTGCGTCAAAAATAAGAGAATAATTTAGGGTTAAAAAAAGGTGGCAATTTAGTAAATTCTGCCCATTCAAAATCCCTCCTCATCTCCAGGACATCTTGTGCCTTCAATTAAAGTCATATGGTTCAAGTAAAAACCAGGAAAAACAAATCTTTTGTTGAAAGTAAGTATTGTTCCTAAAAACTTTACAGAAATTCAAGGCAAAAAGTAAAATTAATGCATATTTTTATAATCATCATTAATAAATTAGAAATTTATTTTCAACATCTTTATTTTTCCCACAGTTTCTCAAAGTATAGATGCACCCCCATTCCACGGATAAAGATTGAAATCTGCAATTTAGCACATATTATATGATGCATATGCAAACTAATAAGCTGATTAGGTAGCTGTCTAATCAATGCAATGAAAGATAAACACAGACACCCCAAAAAAGGTTTCCTTTTCAAAAAACACTTCTGGGATCTACTTCATAATGTTTTTAAATGTAGCCCAGATCAGAATTATCTATTTTAAAAACAGACCAGTTGTAAAATAAACTGTTACCTATGCAATCAAAAAGTGCAACAGACAACATCAAATACAGAAATAAGCTCATTGCTCTTATTAAGAAACATATAATGATTTGAATAATGTTGTATTTATAACAATGTACTATACATTGATCTATTATTTTTTGTTGTTTATAGTATCTTATGGAGTAGGGGGAGTGTCAACTGCTCTAAAAGTGATCTTTCTCTTTTGAAATAGTGACAGTTTTCAAATAGTATCAATATGATGTATGTCAAATATATCATAGTAATGCATTTTTGATTTCATGATATAATTAATGTAAAATTAAATGAATCAAAGAACAGTAATATAAATCATACATTTGAGCACTGCTTCTTTCATGAAGTAATATTAACTATAAGGTGTTTAGCTTTGTGTAAAGGTGCTTACTTTCAGAAATAAAGGTACACAACATCATATCTTATAATGACACTATATTTTGAAAATATGAGAGTCTTCATTTCTAAATGAAGTTTCAGGTAAAGCCTTTTGCTATTTACATTTTCTGACAACACTGTTTTGACATGAAGTAATCTTGCTTTTCTGGGAAAAGGAGACTAAATAAATCCCTTAGTTCTAATCCAGTATCTATCATCCATACTGTGGATGGATTTAAAATCCTTAAGCAATTTATCTATCGAAATATAAGGCAAGGCAACTGCTGATTTTTATTTCACATATCTACTGAATTTACAAATCTGCTGAAAGGTACACCAGGGCATCAAAGGCTCTCTCATGACTAGGTTTGCAGACATTTACCACGAAAGGGCAATAAATTTGTCTTTGTTCCCAGCCCCAGACTTTCAGTTAACCTGAGAGATTTGTTCTGAGTAAAGAGTCACTCAGCCTTCTGTTTCATTTCCTGTGACTCTCAACCTGTCAAGTTCTGATTCTGATTTTTCATCTCTGCACTCCGACGCAAGTCTCCCTCATCGCATAATTTGACACAGCAATGGAAAAAACAGTATTATTAAGTTAGCTTTGCTTTTGTTTCTTATCCAAATAATTAGTGTCTATTTTAAAATACTCTTTTTGTACTACACGTATAAATTGCACACATTCATACTATGCAGCCACCAAAATCAATTTACCTTATATAAGAAACCATAGAATTTTGATTTTAAAACACACAATATATACTAAAAGGTTCAGTTATCAATGTCATACTGTGCTCTTACTTGTGTTTTTGTTTTGCTTTATTTTAACGTTTTGAGACAGGATTTCACTCTGTTGCCGATCCACAGCTCACTGAAGCCTCACACTCTTGGATTCAAGCTATCTTCCTGCTTCAGCCTTCCAGGTAGCTAGGACGATAGGCACATGCCACCACCCTTGGCCTTTTTCTTTTTTTAAGTCTGTGTAGTGACAGTGGTCTCTCTATGTTGCCTAGGCTGGTCTCAAACTCCTAGGCTCAAGTGACCCTCATGCCTCTGCCTCCCAAAATATTGGATGGGATTATAGGCATGAGCCACTGTGCCTGGCCTGCTCTTACTTTTTAGAAACTCCTAAGTGTTATACAGAAATCAATTGTTTTATAGGAAATTTGATGAGGTGTGAAAATATATTTAACTAAATCATAACAATTACTAACTTGCTCAGTTTCAAAAAGTTTAGTACTGTTATATTTGTTTGATATTTGCTAGATCTCTATTTTATTATACATACACAGGCATTCCCCCTCGATTCACAGGGACTATGTTCCAAGATTCCCAGTAAATGCCTAAAACTGCAGGTAGAATTGAACCCTATATATACCATGGTGTTTTCCCTATACATATATACCTATGATAAAGGTTAATGTATAAATTAGGTACATTAAGAAATTAACAACAATAACAAGTCATCAAATAGAAAAATTATAACACTGTGCCAGCATCACTATTCTTGTACTTTGGGGTCATTATTAAGTCAAATAAGGGTTCCTTGAACACAAGCACTGCAATACCTTGACAGTTCATCAGATAATGGAGATGGCCACTAAGTGATGGAAGGATGGGGCCTGTAGGCAGCTTGGAGATACTCAGCAAAGGAATGATTCATGTCCCAGGAGGGACAAAACATGACAACGTGAGATTTCATCATGTTACTCAGGATGGCACGCAATTTAAAACATATGAATTGTCTATTTCTGGAATTTTCCATTTAGTATTTTCAGATCATGGCGAACCTCAGGTAACTGAAACTTCGGTAAGTGAAACTGCGAATAACGGGGACTACTCTGTGTGTGTGTGTGTGTGCGTGTGTGTGTGTATACAATTTAATTTGAAGACTACAAAAGGAGTTTACATTGAGTCCCAGATAGCAATATTAAATATTAATATTAAACAATGGCTGACAAAGTCAAATAACAGTTCCACAGTAAAGTAAGGGGCAGTAATAGCACCTATTTCCATGTTGATGAGATATTAAGATGCCTCTAATCAAAGGGCAGAACATTATTTTATATGCCATTTTACAAACCATATTTCAACAATGATAAGATGCCTCTGATTATAAGACAGAACATGATTATTTTATGTACCAGTAAGGAAAATAATTTTCCAATTAAACTGATGCACTATCCATTACCATGATGCATCCAATTTCAGATATGTTAAAATGTGAAGACAGATAGTCTTCGACTTATAATAGGGTTTGGTCTCCATAAACCCAACTTAAGTTGAAAATATCATAAGCTGAAAATGCATTTAATACACCTAACCTATCAGAACACCATACCTTAGCCTAGCCTACCTTAAACATGCTCAGAACACTTAAGTTTGCCTACAGTGGGCAAAATCATTTAACACAAAGCCTGTTTTATAATAAAATGTTCAATACTTATGTAATTTATTGAGTACTGTACTGAAAGTGAAAAATGGAATTGTGCTGTGGGAACTCACCACACACGTACTCAGCTGGAAGCACACTGGCCCTGAAGGTTGTTTACCCTTGTGATCGCAGGGCTCACTGGGAGCTGCAGCTTGCTGCCCAGCTAAACAAGAGTTCCCCACTGCATACCGCTAGCTCAGAACAAGATCAAAATTCCAATTTTGAAGTATTTTCGAAAGTGGTTTCTACTGAATGTGTATCACTTTCAGGGCATTATAGTGTCAGAAATCATTTTGAACCATTGTAGGTTGCGGACTGTCCATACCAATGTAGGTTTCAGAAGGGATAAATTACAGTATGTTCCAGTCACTATGCAAAGCTCTTAAGTTCATTACCTATTTTATCCCTAAAAACCACAAGAGAGCTTTTCACATCTGTGAAGTGGAGAAACTGGCAGAGTGAGATTTAGTTACTTGCCCTAGGTAACATAATTAGGAAGGTCAGAGCTAGGATTTAAATCTATTCCCACATTGGTTGACCTTTCCCCAAAGCTCACTGCTTGCTATATCAGAATTCTCATTAACAGATTTGTAGCTGGATGAGCTTATTAAAAAGTGAGTTTACAAATATTCTATGCTTTATTCTAGGTATTATCAGCAAATGTAACATTAACTAAACCATTTTCATCTGAATCTATTAATTTCTGATTAACAAAGGCAGCTGTGGCATGGAACACATAAGCAGGCATTTACTAATATATGCAGCACAATTGTGTATATCATAACTAAAATAAGTCATAAGTCTGAAATCTGAGTACTTCAGCTACTTATATATTTCCACTTACAGTTAAAGTACAGTTTTAATATCATTGTGAGAGCATGAAAATAAATTTATTTTAGAATTGTGTGAGCAACTGCTTTTAAATCATAGGGTTTGCAGGCAAAATCAAGAAAGCTTTGTTCAACAACCATATTTAATATAAACCTAGCAGAAATCATGTTTTATGCAGATCCCTGTCAATAAGCGATGGTAATGATGGCTTAAAACACAAAAGAGGAAACAGAATTGTATACTCTCCACTCCCTGTGTCTGTGCTCTTCCTTGTGGTGAGTCTGCTTCCCAGCTCTTTTCCTCTCAATACACTCAGAACTTGAGTTTGACTTTGGTGTCTTCCACTTCACAAAACCTCCAGCTGCTACACAATGTGTCTCAGCAGTTCACCAACACTGCTCCCTGCTCAGTCCTGCTCTGCTAAGGCAAGTGTTCAGTATTTGATAACTAGCCATAGGTGGGACTGAAACAGAGGAAGCAAAGAAGACGATTAACCTGAATACTCTGTGAAATCCCTTTTTATGTTCCTTTGGGGCCTCAAATTGGATAGGCGATCTTAGGAAATTACAGGTCAGAAGATATAGTCAAGCCACTCAGGTACACATTTTGTTAAAATTACTCTTGGTTTTGGTCAAGAAGGTTCTATTTGCCTTCCCAGTGGTGCAGTCTGAAGGGGAACATTTTGAGAATAGGCATCAAAAAGAACATAAAAAGCATCTAAGATCTCCACCATTGCAAACAAGATTATTTCCTGCCTTCCAGCTTCCCAACAGCTTTCAAGATTTTCTTTCTTTGACTCCAGGTCTCTAAATTTGGTATTGACAAACAAAGCCCCCAGGTAGACGCTCTGGCACTTGTGTTATTCACTCTAGTACTACCATGCATCGGATGCATGGCACAGTCATACGCACTGCTGGCAGTCTTTAAACTGGCAAGTTAAAGTCCAGATTATGAATACACAGTTACACATACACACACGGCATGTTTCTATATAAACAAAAGATAATTACATGCATGTACAGGCTAGCTACCTAGCTGAACAATAATCTGGTTCCCAGACACTATCAGTCTCTTTCATATAAGTTGTAGTTAATATTACTAGTATCACAACCATAGCCTCAAAACTCCCAGAGATTGTTTTGTTATTATACTCATTTTTATCGTCACATTTAGAATACTTTGAAGTAAACACACAAGATTAAATTTACTTTCTTTCCCAGAATATTTTATACTTCAGACCTAATGGAAAAGGAATATGTTTCAGGAAGGCTTAAGGCTACAGTTTTAATTATGAAGTGATTTAGGTCCTCTATAAGTTGCAGCTGCTCTATTTATTGAGGTTCATGCTGACTTCAGTATTAATTGTTGCTGTATACTTTTGACCCTACAAACCTTATACCATCAATGAGCACTATGCAATTTCTACCTCATTTGTTCTCCCATAATATGTGGAATATTTTCTCCTCCCTTTTAATACTGATTAAACATGTCATTACTTTTTTAAAAATCATTGTTTAAAATGGACACTTTCAACAAAGAAAAACAGTGCATCAACCTGTAAAAATGATCATACCATAAAATGTAAAGACCTAGCATAAAGAATGCCTACTAGATGTAACAGAAACAAAATATTCTCCCAAAATGTGATAATAATTATACTCTTATTCTCATATAGAATATTTCCATTTTATATTAATACTTCTGTCTCAAAAGCAGTTTCTTATAAACTAAGAATAGTATAAGGACAATTTAATACTTTCCATGAGAAACTATTGTTCAGCTTCTGTATTAAGCCATTCATTCATTTTCTCTCTCTCTCTCTATAGATATAAATAAATAATATATATATATATAAAACTATGTGTATATATATACATGGTCTTCCCTTCATATCCAAGGAGGTGGTTCCAGGACCACCATCCTCCAACTCCAGGATACCAAAATTCACAAATGCTTAATTCCCTTATATAAAAAGTTGTGATATTTGCGTATATCCATGTACATCCTCCCATACACTTTGTCACCTTTAGATTACTTATAATACCTAACACATTATAAATGCTAAGTAAATCATTGTTACACCGTATTGTTTCTTATTTGTATTATTTTTATCATTGTACTGTTATTTTCAATGTTTTTTTCCCCAAATATTTTTGATTCTTGGTTGGTTGAATTCATGAATGTGGAATCCATGTACACGGAGGGGTGTGTGTTTGTGTGTGTGTGTGTGTGTATTGATCCATGCAAAATCTTAGGTCTTTAACATTCAAAATACATATAGCAAAGTTCTTTAAAACTGAAAATAAACATAGAAAATGTTTTAATAAGAAAACATAATGGCATGGGCAGCAATCTTTCCTTTACCAATTTGTAACTTCCCCTTTCAGTCAAGATTAGTATTTTCACTAGTGGCCGCAAGTGACTTAAAGATAGCAATCCAGTTTTTAAAAAAATCAAAACATTCACATTTTTAAGAGCTCACTCATTTTTAATATTTTGCGTTTATAATATATTGCATTATTTTTATCTAGAAGTATGACAAAGTAAACAATCATAACATGCCACTGGATAAACATGAAATTAATCAGTAGTCAACCTGTTCAGGGTCTAACACATTGGAAATAAAGAAACATATGAAGACTAAAACTAATTTTCTTTCTTTCTCTCTCTCTTTCCTTCCTTCCTTCCTTCCTTCCTTCCTCCCCTCCCCTCCCCTTCCGTTCCCTTCCCTTCCCGTCCTTTACACCGCAGCCTCAACCTCCTGGGCTCAATTGATCCTCCCATTTCAGCCTCCCAAAGTGCTGAGATTACAGGCATAAGCCACCACACCTGGCTAAAATAATTTAAATGTTATCCTTATGTTCCTTACCATTGTATATGCACATGTGTTTAACCACAGAGAAATAGTGAGAAAGATAGAATATAAGTCACTACATTGTTTGTAATGATATGACAATGTAATAAATTAGAATGCTAAATTTCGTAAGTATTTTAATATATTAATCAACCTAACCATATGTTCTGATAATATATGAATGCCAAGTCCAATAGGTCATCAACTCTAAATTAATCTCAGATAAATTTCATAAAGATTATAAAAGTTGTGGCTGATTAGTACGGATAGGTTCAAAATGTAGTACTAATCAACATTATTCAGTGATTCAAATACAATTATGGAGCCTGGTATATGTTCAAAGCTTTCTGTAAGTATGATCTAAAAGCTAGTGGACACACAAAGACCCACAATCCTTCCTTCATAGGGGAGGTATGTTCTGTTTGTTTTCCATTTTTCAAGATATAACTTTACATTTAAGTATCTCTCCCGTAAGATTCACAAATCAAATTATAATGACAAGGTGCTAACAGTTACTAAGTGCTTACCGTATTTTAAGCACTATGCTATAGATTCACATGGGTAATTTTGTTTAACCTTCGTAACAGCCATTGTATAGAAGAGCAACCTGAGGAACCAGTGGCCCAGGGTCACACAGCTTGTAAGTAGTGAGCCGGGTTTTCTGCTTAGATATTCTGCCTTTAGTGTCCTCTTACTGTCTCCTTATATTATGCCAGAATCCCTAATTTGGCCTTTGTATTTATTTAAATTTGCCCAGCCTGAACAAAGATAACATAATCATGTAGAAAATCCTTAGTACATCAATATCCAATTATTTGCCTAGTTAAAAGCTTGGAAACATGGGTTCAGAATATTTCTCATTCTGATGGCATAAGAGAGAAAAACACTATTACCTTAGACCTTAACTCTAAATGGGTGCCTTACTATATTATAAATTATGACTATGACATAAAGATAATTATTGTCATAATGTATATCCCTATAATCTACTACACAGCATGTTAATAGTCTTCTAATGTTGGAAGTGACCAGTGAAACAAAATTATTCATGTCATAATTATTTATGTTCGGTACAATTACAAGTATCTTATTAATCAAATACAAAGTGAGAAAAAGAGAAAGATGGTATGAAACACAATAAGCAAATTTTACTGAGAGGAGAGGCTAATATTTTAGGTGAAATATTTAAGGTGAAAATACATCTAGCATCTCTTACATAAAGCCCTCACTGAATACATACCTTGAGTGAACAGATAGCCAGTGATGCCTGTTAGAACTTATGAAAGAAAAAAAGTGTGGGAATAGGAAATGAAAGAAAACTATGATGAGCCTGTTTCAAGTTACTAGAATTCATCAGCTGTGCTACATCACAGAAATTTATACCCTCCATATTGTGTTATCTTATATACATATATCTAGGTGTCTACGTTTGTGTGTGTATATATAAATATATGTATAATTTTACCTTAATTTTTACATTATTAATTTATTTTGACCCATCCTGTTTCTGAACCACTAGTGCCCTGGTTAAAGAAGCACACCAGGATAACAAGTTTAGTATAACCAGTTGTGTTATATGAAATATTTGACTAAACTGGCACTGTCCTAAAAATTTAGAACCACCGAAAAGCTCAAGAACTAAACCAGAGAAATGGATCTCAACGCAAAGTTTTCAGTATGAGACCAACCTCTTATTTACATGCCTCTATACAAATCAAAGGGAGCTATCTCTTAATTACTCTTAATTACAGTTTTGGGAAACATTGACCACGCAACTATTCTCAACACATTATATGTGATGCAGCCCCTACCACAGAAACTGAAAAATTCAGATATGCATTTACCAGCCTGTGCTGTAGCTAGCAAATATTGTGTGACCTAGTCTTAGCTAATAATATGTAAAGAGAGTGCTTGAAGACTTCAGAAAACCATTTATTCAATTCACTATATTCTATCTTCGAGTGATGTTACGTCAAGACCTGATGTCAAGCTATCTGAAAGTCATCTTAACTAGAGATTAAAAAAAAAAAAAATGAAACAGCAGCAACTGCCTACCAAAGATTGTGAAAAGAGAGTCGATCCCTGATGATTCAACTTCAAGGTCAAACCATCACAGGGACCACTTTGGAAGTAATATTAAGTAAACAAGCATCTTTTTAGTTAATGTTGCTAGTCAGCTTGGTTTTCTGTTATGTATAGTCGAAAGCATTCTACATGATTAAGCCAGAAGTATCTATTTAGTGAAATAAAAATACCTTAGGGAGAGAGAAAGGGATGTTATTTAGTGAGGGGAGGGACATTACCAGGAGAAAGCATAAAACGGTGTTCTCAGTGAAAATGCCTCTCTCCCAACAGACCTAGGTTTGAGGGATGTCCAAAATAATTGTATTAGATTCTGTTCTAGTTATAGTGTTCAATTTCATTTTTTCCAGTACACTGGCTGGATGGAGTATTATGAATAAAAAGATCCTAAAAGTAAGGGGGAGAGAGTGAATGTTAATGTTCAAAAGCATAAAACTTTAAGCTAAGGCCCACTCAACCCATAGATAGTCTGAATGACCCTGAGTTTCATGAATATTTGTTATTTTCTGCCCCAGAACTTGTTATGTTTTTCAAACAGTACCTCAAATTTCCTAGCCATGGGAAATTGGTCTCACGCCCATCCAGGGATAAGCCTTGGTTGAGTTAGGGCAATTAGTACATGTCATCCTCATGGCATTACAGATGGATTAGGATAGACACACCCTCCAAATCAAGCCAGTCAGACCCAATAACATGACTCCTGGGACTTTTATAAAACACAACGGGGAGCCAACTTTTCTCCTTTCTATCAGAATTTTAAAGATTTTGCATTTCTATGCCCTTGATTGTCAGATTGAAAGCTACACACAGAATTCATTTATAGTTTGGTAATGCACATAAAACAGGAACATTTATTCAAACAACTGCTTTCCAATAGTATAAAAAGTAGTAAATTAAATGATCTCTTATCCCTCATGGTGAACACTTTTTTCATTTAGGTAATTTTTCTACTGTTTTAAGAGCATATTAAAGTTATGCTCACCAGACAAGTATAGTGTAATAAAATGGAAATGACGATATGTTAGAACAGGAGAGGTCACCTTTAACAACATCATCAAATGTATTTTTACTCTTGCAGGCAATACCACAGCACAAAAAGAGACTGTATTAGTATTATTAAAATTAGCATTATTAAAATCCTAAAGTATTCAAGAAGTCAAATGGTCTTCACCGCAGTACACTTCTATGATATGATTACAAAAACTGTAAACATTTTGTACTTGGACTGTTTCTATCTTGGTGTGGTAAAAAGTATTTTCTACTCAAGTACAAAGAACATGGGATCTTCTACATATTGAAAATCCCTACTACAAAAAAATCCCTTAGTTATTGGTAATGTTAATTGTTAAACATGAGTCAGTGAAAGCTAGATACTGTTTTTTTTTTCTTATAAACTGATAGAGGCCTTTGACTTCCATAATTACTAAAAAATATAGATATCCTAGTTACCAAAAATTTAAAAATAATTTAAAATTTGAAAAGAGAAAATGTATACACAACTAGTGACCTCTAAGAGAAGAAATGTACGGATTTTGTAATTATTAAAGATTATTCCCAACATTATACATTAGAAATTACATGTGTGGTCCCCTTTCTCATGTCATTCACGTTAGGACCTTTAAAAAAAAAATACTGTTTTTTAAAAATATCAATGAATATGATAAATTTACATAAGAATTTACAACTATCCACAAGGTTTATCTGGATATATATAAAAGGAAAAAAATCATGTCAAACTGAATTATTATATTTAATTATCTGCACAATCTCCCAATTACTAAGTAATGATATACAATTCACCAATTTGCTTTAGTTATATAGGTACTATCTTAAAGTCAGACTGAATTTATCTTCTCATGTAATGACTTCTGCTAATATCTTAAATGCTGTAAAATATTCTAGAAAAAATTTTAAATTTTACTCTCAAAGAAATATAAATGACTATAAAAAATCAAACATCCTTTGAAAATTTCACTGCTAATGTCAGCTAACTGGCACGATGAGGTGAAAATCTTAATTGCTGAGAAAAATACTAAACAAGTGACTCCATACTCTAAAATAAAAAAAATTTAAAAAAAAAGAAAAAAAAAAAAAAACCCTTCACGGCTCTCTGAGGATTACATGAATTTGGCAGGTAACCCATGTGAATTATTTTACGGGTTCAAATAATGGAGCCAAAAAGATAAATCAAGTTTTAAATAATTATATTTTTAAAAATACCCAAGATATCCTTATGCCAAGATACTGTGAAACAACTGACCACAAAAAGGACTAATTTTACAGCAGAATAAATCAAAATAGTTTAATATATTTAAGATCTAGTTTCAATTTTAAATGATTCTGAGAGAATGAAACACTTTCCTGTGGCTCTCCTTTGCATGAGCTGGAGGGGAAGAAAAAAGTAAAGTAGAAGCCTATGTCAAAGCTGTCAAGTAAAAGCAGGTGATTCCTTTCTCAATTTCCTAACAGGAATTAGCCTCTATTCATATCTGGTACTATATTAAGTGAATTCAAGTTCACAGGCCTGTAAGGAGAGCACCAAAAGGACAAAGTATTTCACAAAACACACAACAATTTTTAGGATAATGCCAGGTTCAAAATTGGGTTCCTTTAAACCCCTAACTAAACAAAGAATAGATTAAAAGTGAAGTTAGAATACACATGCTTTCTTTGTTTACAACAATGCCTGACTGTCTTGAATCACCGTATTTTACCAAGTGGCACAGAACAGCTTTGAGGATACTAACGCATGACTGTGGGGCAATGCTAAATACCAAAAAATATCTAAATACATGAGGACCAACCCAAATGGATTTGCAACTTAAGCAGATGGTTGAGAAATGGAGAAAAATATTAAGAGAATCATTTTAGAAAATGTATTTCCTGGAATTTAAGATCAAGAAAATTACTGAAGTAGTTGACTTGAAACACAGAACAGTATCCCAGATATGAAAACTAAAACCATATATATCTGCCCTCCCATTTGTCAATAACTATTTGATAATTTTATGCAGTAAGTTAAATCTTTAATTTAATTTGTTAAAGGCTTACCTAATTTGTCCAAGTGATAAAATGTTTTACTGTAATTAGCACCCAGTGATATGGTATTGTTATGTCTGATATATCAGTGGGTTAAAGCATTATTCAAAATAAAGCCAGGGTCATATATTTTTCTTTCTCTACAGATTAAGTAGTTTCTCTCTCATTACAAGACTCCATATCCAAGTAACTACCTGTGGTCACCCATCTCACAAATACATACTTTTGGACATTAAGATCAATAAGTATATTATAGAACGATTTTAAACAAAGATTGATAACATACATGAAAAAATACAGAGTGGGGATTAAGAGGGAGGGATAATATGAATTACATGAAGAAAGGAAAGGAGAAAAGTATAAAAGAAAGTAAGGAAAACAGGCATGAAAAATATCTTTGTTGATTTATATATAGAGATATTTTTTCCATTTTTATTTTCCACCCCCTCCCCCACAAGATAATGCAATTTCACCATTTGTTTAGGTATTTTAAGAAAGCACACGGCCAATTTTAAAATTTTGATTACCAATGTCCAATTATTTTGATAGCTAGACAAAGCTTTCTCATAAAAAATTTAAACCATAGTTTTAAAACATGAACATCAAATGTATTTAGTAGTGAAAAAACTGTACATACATTTACACAGAAAAGATATATTTCTGGATTAATCATTAATATGCAGCTTACAAATGATACGTGGTAGGGAGCCTTGGTAAAGAGTAGGTGCTAAACTTTTACCTAAATTTGTCATACAATTTTCTGTACCTAGTGGTGTAGGCTTTATTGGTTAGATTAGGCAATTATAAAACAAGCAACTGTCCACTGTTTCTTGTAGAAGCACTAAAAGCAATGGAATAACCTGATGCTGATATTTCAGAAGGGAAATAAGTGGTCTTGGTGGTTAAGGAAGTTGATTCTACGTTTTAAGTAAGTTAATACTCTGTCACAGTGTTGCAATGTGATGGTGAGTTGCGACCTCTAAAGAAGTAACCATTTCTTCAAAGTCAAAGGTATCTCTCACTTTAGAAGGCCCCTCTCACTTACATGACTGCAAATTAATGCATGTTTGGGCAGTTGTTTGTAAGATATGGAGAGTTAAGCACATATGTATCACTTTACATCAATTAAGAGGCCACGGAACAAAATTGAACTGGGCAGGTTATTCTGTCAAAGACCAACTATCCAAAGTGCATTAGGATCCATTACATACTTGGTTCACAAACACAAGAACTACCACCTTGTGATTATATATGCAAGCAGGTATTGTTACGTAGTTATACAATTAAATTGAGGGGGATGTTCCAGAATGTGGACCTTTATACTATAAATCATTTCAATGTAAAGAGAGATAGGGACTTTGGGCAGAGCCCTTTCAAATTTGGGCAAAACTTCAGGGACAATTAGGTGCTTAAAGTACTCTACTTGGTAGGGTCAACTGGCCAAGTTACTTGCAAGCAGGGTAAGAAGCTAGAAGACTCTGAGGACAAATTTAGTGCCTGAGATCTGAGAGTTCTTTAATATTAATAACATAGTAATTTGTAAGTTACTATGTCATTCCCCCCCCCCCCCCCTTTGCCTTTAAACTTGCAGTAAAGTCTGAACCATCAGATCTGTACTTTGGAGAACTGAAGAAACAATCTGTACCATTTCTAAAACAAAGTTGCAAATGAGGAGAGTGGTGTCCCTCATTTCCAAAGGCCAGAGTTAGTGACAAAATTTGTCATCAGTAGAGCTGAGAAGACAGGCTGGGCAAATCTCACTAATGTCATCAGCATATGAGGCAGCTATTGAAAAAAGGAATGAAAAGAGAAACAGAAAAAGATGGAATTGAAGAATCTGAGGTCCTATTCTTGAATACAATTGAGAAAACTCCCTGAAAAACTCTTAGTTCTTAGGGGAGCAATTTTTTATGGTGCTAACTTTTAGCCATCAAGTTAGCAGTGGCTGCAGTTAGCATAAAACAGAAGATCGAGTTAAACATTTGTTACTTGCAGAGAAAACATGAACACAAAGGGAACAGAGAGGAATACTTTTATCTTTCTAAATTACAACGAGCAGTGTGTAATACAATTATTCATGGCCTTGTAGATAACCCTTCTAAAGTGAGATCTGCTAGTTAGCTAAACATAACCTTCCATTCTGGCCTCTTAATGTTGTTTGCCATAAGAATGTATTACAAAGGAAGAACCATGTAGATAAAAATATATCTGAACCATGATCAAACAAAAAAGGCTTGATATCCACTGTGAGAATTCTATATTTCATATTAAGAGGAGGGTCTTCACATTTGAAGTTTTTCAATGGATAACAAAAACTCTGGGTCTGTCAGGTAATAATGAACAAAATATTAATAACTACTGGTTGTCATGCTCTATGAATAGGTTTAAACTGTTTAACTGAAATTTATTTAATTTTCATTGTGAATCTAAAGATCAGTATCAAATCTCAACTATAGAACTGTGAAATATAAGATTTTACTTTTTATCAGTGCTTTTTATTTTAAATCTGTTACCAATATTCACACTCAGTAAACAATTCTAGGCAGTGTAAAACAAGATAAAAAGATTTATAGGTATAGGAACTAAAAAAGAATTTACTATGTTTAGGTAAAAAAAGCTAGCATACCTTTAATGAAGCTACAAGTCATCCAAAAAAATGCCTAAAAAATTCATAAAATGTTATAGTTGTTGAAGACCTTCAAAAGCATTATAAATCTAACTTCCTGCCTCCAAAAGCCAACTTCTCACAATACTACACTACCACATGTGCAAAAAACCCACACACGAAATTATCTTATATGAATATTAAAATGGTTACAAATCAATTTAATAACCAAATGCAGATTTTAAATCTGATGTAAAATGTGATATAAAACCTCATTATAGAGTCCTGAATTTGATCTTGTGAAAGTAGCAGTTTAACATGGTCTTTAAAATTATGAAACTTACCTTTTTCAATCTTCTTTAGCTGAAAATTCTATTATCAGGTGCCATACTTTAGAGAAAGAATGAAAGCATATAAATAGCATTTTTTACAGACTACTCATGAAGCCTCCTTAGAACTTGAAAATACGCAAATTAGTATTCCCACCTTCATCTCAATGAATGATTAGAGAAGACTGAAGTTACCACTTTTTATTTTATTATATTTAATTTTATGACCACATTCCTTATTAGCAGAAAGGAAAAGCAGAAGTCATTCTATACAGAATCTTGATAGCCAAATGAAAAACAAGTTAGATGTAGTTCCCACAGCTAGAGGAGCTAGGGACAGAGCCAAGTGCCCTACCAGCACAGAGAAACAAACTGGGTGGTTTGGAAGATACATTCACATTGGTGAATCTAGAAAGATGATGTTGATGAGAGAAACTGAAAAGACTTTCTAAACTTTAAAAACTATTTTTAAATATAATACTTCCAATTTTAAAATGTTCTTTTCCAAATCAACGTCATGGTTTTGTCTAATAAAAGAAATAGAATACTGTAGAAGATTTTTTTTTTTTTTTTTTTTTTTTTTGAGACGGAGTCTCGCTCTGTCGCCCGGGCTGGAGTGCGGTGGCCAGATCTCAGCTCACTGCAAGCTCCGCCTCCCGGGTTCCCGCCATTCTCCTGGCTCAGCCTCCCGAGTAGCTGGGACTACAGGCGCCTGCCACCTCGCCCGGCTAGATTTTTGTATTTTTTAGTAGAGACGGGGTTTCA
Source organism: Chlorocebus sabaeus (assembly GCF_047675955.1). Taxonomy (NCBI): domain Eukaryota; kingdom Metazoa; phylum Chordata; class Mammalia; order Primates; family Cercopithecidae; genus Chlorocebus; species Chlorocebus sabaeus. Next base: position 7,865,364 of record NC_132910.1, read on the forward strand.
CCGTGTTTGCCAGGATGGTCTCGATTTCTTGACCTCGTGATCCGCCTGTCTCGGCCTCCCAAAGTGCTGGGATTACAGGCTTGAGCCACCGCGCCCGGCCTGTAGAAGAAGATTTTAACAAGACAAGCAACTAATGCTCAGTCAAGGCCAGCTAACATCCTGAATCTAAAAACGAACATCACACACCGGGGCCTACTATGGGGAGGGGGGAGGAAGGAGGGATGGCATTGGGAGTTATAACTGATGTAAATGACGAGTTGATGAGTGCTGACGAGTTGATGCGTGCAGCACACCAACATGGCACAAGTATACATATGTAACAAACATGCACGTTGTGCACATGTACCCTAGAACTTAAAGTATTAAAAAAAAAACAAAAACAAAAAAAAAAAAAAAAAAACGAAATTCTACTGATTTACTATGCCCTAATCTCTCCTGCATTTGCTTCATGGTCATAAGGCATCTAGAAGGAATCAAAGGGAAGGAGTACCTTAATCTGAAGATTCAGAAGCAAAAATTCTGCCTTCTCTTCCACACCTGTTAGTAATTTAATGCTTCATCCAGGAGTAAAGTCCCCATAGCCGTTTTTAGTGATTAACAATTTCTAAATGCAATAAAATAAAGCTACCTGCAAGCATGTAAGTCCTCTCAAAATATTTAGTTCTCATTAGAGACTACAGTTTTATGTGCGAGAGATTCTCCTCTTGGGGTACCCAAAGGTTAGGTCAGAGAAATATTGTGAGATAACAAATGGAAGCTTACAAGTAAAAAAGCTTTAAAAAAGAATAGCAGCGATGGACAAAGCTAAAAATCTGGATGTGAATATTATCATTTCGATGTTCTTTGGGATGGTACCCCATTCGGTACTACCTTTTCAAAATGGCTACTCTATTAAAAAAAAAAACTACTATCTTTTTTAAAAAACTGAAAATAGTTTTATTACTTCGATGATAAGGCAATATTTGTCAACCTTTAAAATTAGGCATATATATGAATATATATATATGAGATAAATACCAGTAATTACTGGAAGTATTAACTAATATATATAAGATAAATACCAGAAATTACTTGAAGCATAATATTTTGATGTATAATATTCCAGAACTTTATATATTATTATTCTACCTATCAATATGTTTCATTAAAAAAAATTAGGTCGTATTAGGTGACTGATTCATCTTTCTTGTTCTATAAAATACCACAGCTATTTTCCATGTCAGTAAGTGTAAATTTTGTATCAATAGTTTTAAATGTTGCAAAACATTTTGCTAAGTGGATATATTACAATATATTTATCTATCTCTTTTTGTTAGATATATAAGTTAATTCTAATAATGGACTCGGGAAGGGGAAAATATGCATTTTTATATGAACTTCTGAAGTTAATGATCTATTTCCTTTTAAAAGGATGTTAGATACATTTTTAATCATTAAACAATAACAATCTTATAATTTAGAAAGCCAATCTACTCTGAAAAAACTTTCTCAGGAAAAATAATTTCAGACAATACAAAGCTGTCATTTGGGGAAGGAAACTTTAATTTAACATTATCCAACATTTAATCTCTATTACCTCTCCAAAAACAATATGGTGTGTTTAAAGGTAACTAGTATACTAGGTATGTTAGGGAGAAGAAAAAACACCTTTTACAAAAACTTCTTTTATTTTCATTAATTTATACTTCTTCTTGAAAATAAAGGCTGGGCGCAGTGGCTCACGCCTGAAATCCCAGCACTTTGGAAGGCCAAGGTGGGTGGATCATGAGATGAGGAGATCAAGACCATCCTGGCCCACATGGTGGAACCCATCTCTACTAAAAATAAAAAAATGAGCCGGGCATGGTGGCGCGCTCCTGTAGTCCCAGCTACTCAGGAGGTTGAGTCAGAAGAATCGCTGTATCCTGGGACGTAGAGGTTGCCGTGAGCTGAGATCACGCCACTGCACTCTAGCCTGGGCAACAGAGTGAGAGTCGGTCTCAAAAAAAAAAAAAAAGAAAGAAAGAAAGAAAGAAAGAAAAGAAAAGAATATACTTTAAAATAATTTAAGAAAGAAATAAACTACCTGGGTTTGTATCTCCTCTATTAGTGTCAACCTTTTCTGGATGAAGGTACCATAACACTTCTCAAGAGTACATTCCTATGTATTTGTACATTTGATATAGAAGTATCAACCAGCTACTACTACCCATTAAGTAGTTGCAAAAAATATTTATCTTCATTTTGCAGATGGGGAAACTTTGGCCAAAGAGGTTACGTGACTTGGCCATATCTCATATTTGTCAATAGAACATATAAGAATAATGCACTCGATATCCATTTCCTAAATCCAAATGCTCTTTTCGTGGGGTATGGCGGTGGAAGAGGGGTACAGAACTGGAGAAAAAAATATACATAATAGATGGACAAGGAGGAAAAGCAGCAACAGAAACATGTAAAGTCCTCAAATGGAAAAGTAAATCCATGAAGAAACATGCTAAATTCAGTCACATGGGATTATATCACTTTTATACATACAGAATCATAGATGTGGCCTTAGATAGCATAAAGTCCAACCATATCTTATAGATGAAGGGCTAGTTGTAATGTTTTAGGCCTGAGCTTAAATGCTGTCTACTTAAAGATGCTTCCCTTGACCACACTCTCAAAAGGAAATCTCTCCTATTATAATATTCATATCAGGTGCTCAGCAAACATATTTTGAATGGATGAATGGGAAGACACTAACCTGGATGATAGGAAAAAATGAATCTTATTCAGAGAATCTAGCATTCATCTAAACTAGTATTCAGAGAAACTATTCACCTAATAGATGCAAAACAAAATACTACTCAGAAACGTCAATGAATACCCAATTTTGATACAGCAGTTTACGTATAAGTAAACTAAGTATCAGTAGTGATACCCTTTTGGCTTCAAAACTCAGTCTAAACAGATCTATATTTTTAAAGTATCTGCCCCTAAGCTGAAATATTACAACTTCCATTATCACATAATGCAATATCCTTTTTGAAACCTGTCTAGACAGTCATGATCTGCTGGAGTCTGAAATATTTTTCTTTTATGATCATGAACAGACGTGGAGCAACAACATGTTTAAAGCACTAAATTGTAGACACACAAGGATTTTATTACTAAAGGAGTTTTGCTCAACGTTTAATAAGCATTGGCATGCCTGCATGCAAACATACAAAATCTACAGCATAAATTCGGCTTTGATATTGTACTTGCTCCTATCTGTTACTTTTTGTATGTGTGCTCAAAACCATTTCTTACTACTGAAGTGCTACTTTTGCCCTTTGAAGTAGCACCACAGCCAGGTGTGGTGTCTCACGCCTGTAATCCCAGCACTTTGGGAGGCCAAGGCGGGTGGATCACTTGATGTCAGGAATTCAAGACCAGCCTGGTCAACATGGTGAGACTCTGGTCTCTGATAAATATACAAAAAAATTAGTGGGTGTGGTGGTGCATGCCTGTAATCCCAGCTACTCAGGAGGCTGAGGTAAGAGAATCACTTAAACCCGGGAGGTGGAGATCACAGTGAGCTGAGATCATGCCACAGCACTCCAGCCTGAGCAACAGAGTGAGACTCCATCTTAAAAAAGAAAGAAAGAAAAGAAAAAGAAATAGTACTGTAATGTTTCCTAAGATATTTTGGAATCTGACGTCATGTTTCTTATTTTCAACACTGAGACTACTACTAGAAATAGCATAGAAAACGTTTTAATAGTCTTCTAAAAGCTAAAATTCAATTTTTTACTAGCTCATTAATTATCTTTGCTCAGAACTCCAGGGTTTTGATGTGAGGGGAAAATTCCCTTGACGAAAGAAGAAATACTTTTAGATCTTAGCTGCATGTCTGTCAGGGAGCAAGAGAAAGGGCAGATGAAAGGGACAATCTTTTCAACGTATAAACATGATTCATGCCATAACTATAGGCAGCCAAAGCCAGTTATAATAGGTTTTTTTCTTAAAAAAATGAAAGGATCAGCTGTGTCTCAGTTGAACAATTTTAAGTATCAAGATCCAGGGGAAACATTACCCAATTTTATTTTAATCTGTTCTCTTAATTTCCTGACCAGCCCTTTGGAAATTGTTGACTGCTCACAGTCACAAAGCCTTACAATGGAGAGTTTACCCAGCAGGTATAAATTCTTGGCTGGCTTCCCTCATGGGATTAGGTCATTACCGCTTCTTCTACAAGTCTGAGAATCTGTCTATATGCTACTTAAGTGGCCACTCCTAATATTTACATTGCTACGTCTAATATGAACAATAGCATTTATTTTTATAATTTATTATAAGCAATAGAGCTTAAAATACATTTTAACACATATTAATTTATTTGATCCTCACAACAGTCTTTTTTGGCACATTGGATAGATATTATTATCCTATTTTTATAAACGAAAGAGATGGATTTCAGGAAGGTTAAGTAAATTGTTCTGAACAACACAGCTGGCAAGGCGTGGCTCTGGAACTGGAATTAAGATCTTTAGACTCCTATTCAAGCAATTTTTTCCCACTATATCCCTGTGATTTTAGATTGTGGATTCCAGTCAGTTCTACACCAAGATGCTGACTCTACCTAAATAACTTAAATTTATTTAAACCTTGACTAAAAAAGAGTATTAAATATGACATAAATAAATAAAATAAAATAAATAGGTTTAATGAGAAGGGGAGAATGGAACTAATATGTGTGTTTCTACCTGGGTGGTGCGGTATAATAGGTACTTTACATGTTATCTGCATTCATCAAGACAAAGCAGTATGAAACATTTACTGAAGTACTTTAATCTGTGCGCCGTTCTAAAAATCGCATGCGTAGCTCTAGTCCTTATAACTCAGTCAGGCTTATATTATCATTCAGAAAACATAGAGCTTGAGGCTCAAGAGAATAAATGATTTATTGGTCCCAAATTATACATCCACTATGTGGCAATGTCAGAAACTGAACTTAGATGCCTGGTCCTAGTAATGTATGTCTTATAAACTCCATCTGAAGTAGCCAGAAACCATCAAAAAACACTTGCTAAAATTCAGACATTATTTTTTAAATAAACAAATGAAATACAGGGGAGTTTCATTCTAATAGTTACAGTAGAAAATAAAAATTTAAGCTTGTACAGGACTTCAAAGTTTCCAATTTCTTTTAATCATTAATTTTTGTATTCTCATAACAGTACCTGTTCTGTTTAATACTGGGTACTGTGATGTCTACTCTGATAATATATTGGGTGTTATTCCTATTTTACAGATGAGCACAATATGAGTGTTAAGCAGTAGGCCTAGGAGTTCGTGGTTAAATTTTTTTTAAAAAAAATAAAAAGATTTAAAATGCAGGCTTTCTTTCTAAATTTCCGTTTTCTTCTTACTAAAGTCCCAGCTTGCAAAAAACAAAATGGGAAGACTATCAAAACAAGAAAAATAAACCTAACTAAAATGAAGATCAGTTATATTTTACTAATTGACTAAAACGAATTAGAAATGTACAGCAAGGATTCAAAAATCTATAACACAAAATGATTCCTTAAATATATCTGTGGAAATCCCACCGAACAATTTAGCACAGGAATTTCTAGCCCCAAAAGCCAAAAACAAAGTATAAATGTGATCAAAATCTATAAAATCATGACTAGTGAAAATTCACTAAATTCATATATAGCAGAATTGAATGCTGTTCCTTTAAGTTTAAAGGAGGCAAATGTATAACAAATGAAAAGATATATTCTCTATACTGCAAGCATTACACATAAAAACCCGAGAAGTTATAGAGACACAAATATAAATGGTTTAAAAGCATCTAGACTTATGGCTGACATACCTCTAATGGAGTTTGTCAGGGAAGTGCTAGAGTAATGATGGGGAAAGAGCCTTCTTTGTTGAGGATGTCAACGTATTGAACATGTTGAGGAAACTATAATATATTCCTTTCTCCCCAGCAGCATGACCTTTATTTAATGGATTGGTTTTCAGAGTGAGATAATCAACTTCTTCTGTCTAGCAGCCTTTGCACCCAGGTACTTACTCTTCATTTCACCAGAATAACTCTCTCGTCTTTCTGTGTTGGGCCTGCACCCTGATAACATGAACTCTGATGCCAGCTTATTGTCTTTTCACTAACGTCTTTCTCTGGCCTGTGCTACACAGTCTGAGCTCTAATGCTGGGAAAAAAATAATAAAATAAAAGTTGAGTCACAAATGTCTACTTCTTTAATCTTTATTTAGTTTTCTACTTTTATTTTTAAGAGAATAAGTAGATTCAACAGGGTCTCCCCTGAGGCCAACAGACATCACTTTTATTTTAGATATGTAAGTAACCAAATGCCCAGTCTTGATCTGTCTAGACATGGTTCACACTTAAGAGCCTACAGGGACCAGGCAGGTTATATAAATGAGTCAAGTGGGTTGAGAAGAAGTAACAGCAAGTGGCAACATCTATGCCAAACTGAAACCTGCATGTTCCCTCTAAAGCAATCTAATTCAAATTTTCAAAGAACATAGAGAAACAAAATTTTCAGACTAGATCGACTATGCACGACACTCTGAGATTTCTGGGAAAAACAGAAAAACCAGAGGCCCAATGCTTTATCTTCAGATAACATGTTGATTAGATAGCATACTCTTTATCAACATGAACTCATGTATGCACATCCTACGAAAATGAAAGCAAATACTCTTTAGCTACCAACACTAGGCAGATACTCTAGGAGATTTAGCTATCATTAAATGGTACCTTTTGTGATTACTGAAGAAAGTGTTTTATCAGGTTTTAAAAAGCACTGTTACAGGCACCATTCTAAGTTGATAAAGGCAGAATCCCTACCCTCAGATAAACTTATAGAGTAATAAAGATAGTTACTCTGATAATACAAAAGAGTGAATCACAGGTTTAAATGGCACAGCTGACAACATTGACAGCTAAGAATAATTACCTTGTCCCAGTTGTATGAACAGTACGTAGTTTGGGACAGAAGAGCAGGTTGACTCCATCCTCTTTATAAATTCTGTAGGCTAAAAGTGCCCTCAGTTGCAATTGTGGGCCACTGCTTTACAGAAAGAACAGTGAACCCTAGAAAAAGAAAGTAACTTTCCCAAGGTAAACACACAAACAAACAAAAAACTAGTTAGTGGCAAAGCCAGAGGCAGATTTCAAAGTGTCCATCTTGTTTTTTGTTTGTTTGTTTGTTTGGTAGAGACGAGGTCTTGCGATGTTGCCCAGGCTGGTCTTGAACTCCTGGCCTCAAGCCTCTGCCTCCAAAATCACTCCATTTTATCTGGCCTAATCTGGCTTTTTTTACTGACCAGCACACTGTCTCTGATAACCAAAAAAAAAAAAAAAAAAAAAAAAAAACAGAACTTACCCTTAATGTGTTATTTTTTAAATCACATTCTGGTAAATATAGTTATTCAATGCATCTACTGAGAAGCTCTGGGCTAGATACTGGAAGTATAAATTGCTGAACACAGCATAAATAGTCCTGCTCTCATGGAAATTCAGTGTCACAAGGAATTTGATGTTTTCAACATGGGGCCAACATAGTTTAAAGCTCATAACATATTCTTCTCTTCTTGTCTTCCATTAATGGGATACAATTTGAAAGTAACTCCTTAATTTCATACTGGAGATGGCAGTCTCTCCCATGGATTCTATAATAATGTTAGCATTTATCATTTTTATATTTGCTCATTAAACTGTTAGAGATTCTTCATGATGAAAGGTAGAAAAAGACTATTCATGCCAGGACTCTGTCATCAAATACTTCTTCAGACTTCTATACCTTAGTTAACTTTTTCTTGCCAAAGCTACTCAAAGTACAGCAACTTCTTCCTCTGATATTGCTACATATGCACTTTAAGGTTTCTTAATCCTTTGCTCATTTATTATGTTGTATATGGATTCACCTTTTAATACAAAGATAAAGGTCACCTTAGCATGCTTTATTATAAATGGGAATGCTGAAGACAATAGGGTCTTTATTGTAAAAGTCAGGATTTTCAGTTTCCAAGCTATTAATAGTTACTATGTCAAATTCTCTTAAAATGTCATTCTTTTATGCCTAGGAACGTATATCATTGTGGGAGAAATATCTTTAAAATAAATATTAAAATATATATTAGTAAATAACACAAAACGTAATTAAGACTTGCACCACAAATTCCATGGGGTGGGGGGAATTAGTAGTTAACAGTGAAAGCATTTGTGATAAATTCTAAATGTTTTATTATACGCAGCTGTGAATTGGCAAATCTGAAAGTGTCTGAAGCTACTCTTACATGTCACATATTCGAGGGTAGGGAATGGAGTGCAAAAAAAATTTTACTGTAGCTCCTGTAAAATGACACATTTTCTAATGCTATTTCTTTTTTTTTTTTTTCTTTTTCTTTTAACATTGGCTAGGAAACAGATGGTAGCAATTCAATGCCACAAAATATGCCACAAGGCCTTTCCATGCAAACATATTTTTCAGCAAGTACAGAATCTGTGCAACCCTGCAGAAATGGCTAAGTGCATGGGCACATTCACAGTAGAGGAGGGTAAATATGTCACTCACACTGAGTGGACCAAATTTCTTCATATCCAGGACCGGCCATCTAAGCAATGACTTGCCTCTCCCAGCTGGGAAAAGACATTATATTGCGTAACTCCTTTCAAATACCACACTTAGGGAAAATAGAGCTCCAGTGTGATGACATTGGTCTTATTTAAATATTATTTTCCATGGCAAAACACAAAAATCCAACAATAGTAAACTAAACTCTGGTCCTGAGTACATCATGTGTCCTTACTCTGTGTTAAAACAATAGCAACAACAAAAATAAAAAGAGCTAACAAGTCAGAAATTGTATTAAGCATTTACATAAAATTCATTCCAGTCCCACAACAATCCTAACTAGGTCTTATCATCATGCCCTATTTACAGATGAGAATACTGAGTAGTAGAAAATGTAGGTAACTTACCCAAAGTCACACAGCTAGCATGACTAAGGCAAATCCAGGCACTCTGAGTCTAGGATCCACATTACAATATCCTACACCTCTCCAGAATACCACACAATAGCTAAAAGCTGATTTGACTTATCTTCAACATACTATTTTAGTAGAGTATGCTCTATACAGCAATGTCAAGTGTTTTGATAGTAAATTTGATGAGTAAATTTTACTTTAAATGATCATTTCCTCAGAAATATCAAAATTAATTCAATAGTATTAACAATTAGAGTCACTCAAAAGCTACTTTTCATTTTACATTTGAGGTATGTCAACAAAATAGCAGAAACAATGCTGGTGTTCATTAGCATCATTGAAGAGGCCTACTAGAGGCCACAGCAGTACATTCCATGCTGTCTGAGGAAATGTTAGAATAGGGCATTTCTAAATAATGAAAATCATGACTACGTTACTTTTTTAATTTAAAATGAATGCTCACAAAGTAAAATCTATCCTGTAGTCCTCATTACATAAAATGCAGGGCAGATATAGATATTAGATTTATATAAGAAGTGAAAGTAATATTATTCTTACCAATTAATTTTCTTTAATTTCTCCTGAAAAAAGTAAGATATTACTGTATTTCCCATTTTCTTTTCTTATTTTTAAAACCTAGGGCTTATGACTTCTATATACTGATTTTTGATCATAAAAAATTGTCATTAACATTCAAAAAACTGACACAGAAAACTTTAAAAATTACTATCACGAAACTACTTTTTGTAAACTCTGTAGAAGCACTACAGAGCACTGCTTTTGCATAAGAAATCATCTGCATGATAAAGTACAATGTTTTAGTCTCGTATAAGAAACTACAACTTAAAGAAATCAGGGATTCTAAATAATAATCACATATCCAAATTACACGGAACTGGCTGTGAATTTATTCCACTACCCAAAGACCTCAGAAAATAAAACACTTAAAAAACAATGTATTTTCATCTCTAGTGGTAAACTTAACATATACTGAAGAGATCTTTGTTAAAGAACTACATTTTCTTTCCTCTTGCTTTGCATTAAACATCACACAAATGAACAGCAAACATCTAGAAGTAGATGGAACTATATATTACCCATTCATTCTATAATGAGAATGAACATTTATGAAAGGGAAACCTTTTCCTATTTAGCCCTAAGAGAAGCATAGAGAGGTTCATGACATCTAAATATCCACCTCTTCCAACGTTAAGTGACGTCTTCCTCCATCCTGGTTCTGAGAAGGGCACTTACACATTAATTCTGGGCTGGCCATGAATGCTGTCTCTGAGTAATCTGAAACAGTTCAAAAGCAGTGAATAGTCTGTTGTAAACTAGTAAGCTGTAGGACACAGCTGCCTCCAGCAAAGAGTTCAGAAATGTGGGTAGACTTCTCTGTTTCTTTACCTATCTCAGCCTTCAGTAATTTACTTTGTTGTTGTTGTTGTTCAATGCCACAAAATCAATCTCATAAAGACCTACTTCACATTGATGTGTGTATAAAAGCACTATGTACCATAGGATAGATTTCATTTTGCAATTTTTTCCATTTAAGGTCTAAAGTACCAAGAAATGTTAACAAAACTCTTATTCTAAGCCACAAATAGCTCTAGGAGAGTTATATTTCTTAATGCCATAATGCACAACCTCGTGTGAGATGAGACAGTTGAAAAACAGGGTAACAGTCATTTCTGTCAAATCTTGAAGAGCAAGGTCTTAGGCATTCAATGCTACACAACTGCGAAGAGCAAAGATTTACAAGACATATTAATTTCACAATTTCATTTTTCCTTCCTGGCCCCGGAAGTCACTTGAGTCTATAGTCCTGACTTCAACTCTGAAGACCTAGATTTGAATTCTGCCCCCTCATACCTAGATTTCCCTGTTATTATTATTTTTTAAGAACACTAATACCTTCCTTTACCATTTTCTAAGGGAAGGTGTCTCACATTCCTCTCATATAGGAGGTTTTCAATAAATGATACTGTTTACTCTTCTTTCCTGTAACCACAGGCTTCTTCAGTTTATTATGAGATAGAATTTTCCAAAGTACAAAAGTGCCATAAGAATATTATCCTTTTGTATTTGAACTTAGAAAACACCAGTATCAGGTCTTCCAAAATGAAGTCTCAACATGATTACAGACAATCAAAAAAATGATCAGTAAAGTCATAAAGAGACTTTATGTTTGGGGCATGGCAAGCAGTAGACTCCATATGCGTGCTTTCTTACTGTATTAGCTGTTATAAATGGCAGGTGTGAGGATATTTTGCATTTCTTGGTCATTCTTATATTTAGCCTGCCTAATGGCCACAATAATAGAAATATACTTCTGGTAACAATAATTTCCTGCCATTTTATACTTCTTTCCTCTAATATATCGCTATGTTATATGCAAAGTCTAAACTACTAAAATTATCACTCTCCTAATATGATTAGAACCTTTTTGATTAGACAGATATATGCTTCAGGAAATGTCTAATTTCAAATAAACAGATTTTTTTCATATTTAACTGAAAAGTAAACAAATAGTATTATTCCAGTGTGGGAAATACTGGTGTTAGTAACATGTACAATTCTCTGAAATTCTCACCTTCTTTGGAATATTTAATTATTCAGGCAACAACATTCTGTGAGTACTCAGGCCTTTAAGATTTCCTTTTCTGAAAACCTAGAAAATATGGTCCTGGCACTTACAGAGCCTACAATTTAAAGTTTAGGCTTAAACGCTGTACCTCTTATTTCTAGACCTCTGACATTTAACCTTTACGTATTCTGATCTTTAAACATGATTCCTTTTTGCATGCCCCACAGGTCTAAATTATTATGTATTGTATTATGATAACTCTAAGTAAACTGGGGCATGAAAACAAATCAGTTTGTCTATTCATAAATAAATTTAAGCAAGTATTGTTTTTTATATATAGTAACAAATCTCTTTGACATGCTATTTTGAAAAGAAAACTAAATTAGAGGAGCTGGTTTCTCTAGCAACCATTTGACATGTAACTTTAAGCATGCCATTTAATTTCTCTTGGTCTCAGTTTCTTTATCTGTAAAAGAAAGGAACAAAACTAAATGATTTGTAAAAGACTCTGCCAGCTCTCAAATCTATACTCTGAATTAAGTCTTTAAAAGAAATGAATTAAATGGCAAGTTAATAAATCATCTAGCAGATTAAATGCGATAGTCTGGTTAAGATTTTGTTGCAGGGAAGGCACAGACCTGCACTTTGGTTTAATTTGTGGAATAATAGATCTAGTCAAATTTAGAGCTTGTTCAATGTGACAGCTTATTCTGCAAATGACTTTATTACTTGAATAGAGCATTAGGCCATATTTAGAAAGCATTTGAAGTAGCAAAGCAAAATAGATTTTTATGGCTTTATTTAATGTCATGTTTCCAAAAAATCACAAATCAGTTCCATTAAATTTAAACAAAGATACATTTGAAACATGGCAAAGGTGGCTGTGATAATGAAAGATGATTATTTCTCTACCTGTCTCGTATAACAAGGCTACACACAACCGTGATCAGATTTAATCTACTCAAACGTGAAACACATGGGATCAAGTGGATAATAGTTAAATTTCTCAAAATCAGATCTATTGTTCTCAAATTCCCTTTAAGAAATACCTTCTAAAAGGGGCACACGCCAGAGAAAAGGAAGGAGGAGAAGGTAAAAAGCTATTATAAAGCATATATGCTATTAAAAAAAAGAGAAAAAGAATGTCTGAATTTTCATTCCACCTTGATGTTCTAATTAAAATTGGTCATACAGCAGACACTGCACCTGCCAGCCAAAAGTTTATAATGAACAGAGAGACTTACTGCAGAGTCTCTTATCAGTGCAGCTCCCTTGGGGCCAAAAATATTGATCTCTTTCATTGAATAAATACTAAAGTAACAACAAGAATCCATTATGTCTGACCTAACAAGAATTTTTAATTGAACAAGTTACTGTCTGAATGCCAAAGAAAGAGTGGATATACTATCAGTTACCATTCTCTTCTTAAAGCTCTAAGTATAAAGGGTAAATGATGAATGAGTTGATGAAATTACTCATTTTCCCAACAGTGCTCTCCAAATACATAAATGTCCCTAGTTTTAAAGAATTAGTGTAGGTTTTTGCCGTCTTAACAACTTGATCATATATTTTCCATAATCTAGTAGCAATGTTTCTCAAGAAATTATCTTGCTCAATTAATAAAATGATGCATTACAGGTTTAACATCTAATTTTATGTAATGTATTTTTCCAAATATGTGTCGTATTTTAATATGCCACACACCACTGGAATAAAATGAAAAAGAATGCCATTTCTTTCTCTTTGGAGTCAATTATTAGCACTAAAAAAGTATGCTAGCAACTAGATGTTAAATATTTCATAGATCATTTCCTCAGGAAATTAAGTTACATGAATATTTTTCTCAAACCGCAGTATTTACCTCAAATAAATGGCTGCCCAAGAAATTCCTATACAACTTTATTAGACCCTGGGCTAAAACAAAGCAGAAAATAAGAAGATGTATATTTGGTTAGCTTAATCAGCAAACAAAAGATAACTATTCCGCTTGAGATGAAGTTTTGTATTTTTCGTCTACATAGAAAGAAGAAATAAAATCAGAAGAAAAAAGCTGCTGCAGTTATTTCAAATTGCACTATTAGGCCTGTGACTTTTGCACCAAAAATTGGACGTTTTCCATTAAAAATAGGAAAAAATGTTTGAATGAATTGAAGCAATTAGTTAGCTTATTGAGACAGAAATTTCCCCCCAAGTTACCTATATTTTATTTTGTTTTGGTCAGTTAGTAATTTAGATGCATATTAAAAGGAAAATAAATGTTATGAACTTGAATCTATGTTTGAGAAAAACAGTCATACATTTACATGGAGTCATTTTAAAATGGCACGTTGGCCAATGTGATAATTATACATAAATTTTAAGGTCAGGTATCTATTTTTCCTTGCCAAGATTTTGTACTAAAAGCATGCTCCTCTACTTCCACAAAACTTGCTTGATTAGGATATTTTATTTTTTAAAGTATTTTCCACACCACTCTGTAGAAATAGTTATGCTACCTATTTCATAATTATAATACTCTAATCAAAACTTCAAAATAAAAAAAGGGAAGTCAATGAAAATACTCCATACCCTAACTCCAATTTGAGACCAGTATCTTCTCTGAAATAGATACAGAGATTAAGTTCATGTACAGCCTGCCTTTTTATGGAGAGGCCCACAGTTTTTGCATGCCAGTATATGAGAGAGAGGCGGGAAAAGAGAAAATAAGGCATCTTTGTTTATTTGTTAGTAAACCATGATATCAGGAAAAGGGGCAGCCATCCCTATTAACCATACTTACAATATCAATTCACAGTAAATGTTCATTCTTGTCTGTGCTGTAATGTTGAGAGTGGCTTTTAGGAAAGCTAAAATCAAAAGAAAGATGAGAAAACTGACACTATAGGTGCAAATGAATCAATCTGTGCTTCCTCAACTCTCCAGGGATGATATAGAATGGTAGTGGAAAACAGGAAGGTGTTTGCAAGTTTGCCAGTCTCTGAGCTCAATGATGGTACAGTAGGGTTACAGGTATTCTCTCTGTGTGACTCTTATTTAACACACATGCATCTTTCTTAGGGGAGGGAGCAGAGACTTTTATTCCTGCTAAGTTGCAGCTATGGCCATTCTTGAAAATGAGAAAATGGTGATTGATGCTTCATAAATATCACATTCTGGCAATTTATTACATTAAACATTTATTTTGTTTTTAGAAAAGTTGATTATAAATATATTCCAATGGAATTGAAAGTTTAATTTTCCAGCTAGCAGTATAACTGTTTTCATTATGCTATGTATTTATTTTGAATCTGCTTAAACCTTTTAAATGTTTTATATATGATATTCAATACATTGAAACTACTATGAGGCTCAGTATTATCATACTTTGACGAAGTCTAATACTTGGACCAAAATTTAAAATATTTGGAAAAATGTTATTAAAAACTAAACAGCAGTTCATTGATTAGTGATAGTCCAGCACATTTCCATTAATGAAATTATGATTTTGAACACTCCACTACCTTATTGCAGTAATGTTGTTTAGATTTTACTATTAAAGAACAATGGCACTGGCATTAGTCCTGGTTTACTTCAGTTAATGGACTACTATAATTTGGAACAAAAAGATGTTTGTATTAAGCATAAAATACATTTGGAAGGCTTAGATTTACCGTATATATAAAACAACTTTCATTCTATAAGAATAAGCATTAAATTCGAAATGACAATTATGACACTCAGAATTATGTCATAAAATTTGTATTCCTATGTTTTTATATTAGTCTGTAAATCTCAAATGGGATCCACAAATTTCAATATGGGATCCATTGCAGAACATTTCCCATCTACAAATTCTGTCCACAAACATCCAGTAAGGATGTAGTAAATCAAAGCAATATATGATAAATCTCTTTTTTCAATAGAAGTGATGTTAAAATTGAATGGCATGATCTTAGAGTCTAGAACTCCCACTATATAAAAGTCCTCCCAAATATAAGTCAGCTGTATGTTCTGCTTTATGAATATGTTTGAGCACAATTTAATCTTTTTAAAGTATCCATAAATGCATTTAAAGATGTAAGAGAAGTAAGGCATAGAAAAAGCCTAGAAAACATCTCTGTCTAAAGTAGTCCCAAAGCCAGAAAGATCATGAAAGGGAGAACCAAGTCCAGTGTCAGAAAACCTTTAGAATACAGACCTTTAGGATATAATCGTTCAGGGTGGCTACAGAAGACATGAAGCAGAAAGCCCAGAGAACCTCTCTGAAAATGGAATCTCTGTTAGAATATATAAAGTATGCAAAAATTTAATCAGTAGATTATCTGAAATGGTGCAAATTACTGTTGAGTTCGTTATCAAGTTATTACATCCTGTATGAAAATTCTAGAAATATAAAAAGACTTAGATATGTGAAATTCAAAACTTAGTATCCCAGAATTGCATGTTAAATTTATACCACTGTGGATCATTTTCCCCAAATATCAATGTATATTGATGTATGTGGTTTTGCAAGAGACAGGGAAAAGATAAATTCAAAAATGCAAATTTTGAAGATTATATTTTAAGTTAGAATTGTACTGAAGGTCAAAAATCATAGATTGAAGCTACATTTTCACATTATCTTACTGTGTGTGCCAGGACCTCCTATTTGCTGGAAATGACGAACCTCTACAGTATGTTATATTGCTTTAATTCAAAGGCCAGGTTGATTCAGCACTTTTAGTTATTCATCATTGTTCAGCACTAGAAAATTTCAAAATTTGTCAATTTCAGCCAATTATCTCACTTTTTTCTCCTGAAACAAAACTCATGATGTTATACTCTTTATCATATTGCATAGCACTTTTAGCCCACAGAGATTGGAAGTTGCTTAGAATATAAGATATTCCCAGCACATTTTTCTGCCACTGTTCAAAGCCACTTTAGTTAACTACTCTCCTCCGCTTAGTTGTCCCAGGGATATGGGGAGTAACTGTTGATCTCAAGGGGTGGGTATGAAACCTGGAAGAGACAGCCCAGAATCGTCAGGCATATGGCAGTTCTCATGGAGCATGGGAAAAGTCAGTAAATCAAAACCACCTTAGAAATACTCTTGTGAATTGTGAATGTGATGAATAAAGATCATCAGTAAATGACAAAGCTTCATTTATTGAAACCCAATAATAACAGTTTTTTTTTTCTAAGTTGTTCTTTGGTAGATTCTAATTTCCCAGAAATAAGAACTATTACTCAAGTTGATACAATTAACAAAAATCAACCCAAAGATTCTGTATACAAAGATAATACCTACTACTGATCATCATCAAACAAGCATGTTTTGAAGAGTTTGTAATTTTATCTTCTCACTTTTCCTTTTTTCTTCTCTATTTTTTCCAAGTAGGAAATCCTACCAGTGCTCTCTTGCCTTTTACTTGGGTGATCAACAATACAACTTTATAGACTAACTGTAACCACGAAACACACAAGATGTCTTTTACTGACATACATGGTTACTGAGACCTACGACCTTGGCCTTACTAGTTTGTATTGGTACTTACTAAAAAGGTTTTGTTTATTTAGAGAAACACTTTTTCCCAAGCATAATATATACTTTCAATACAATGTATCTCTTTTTCCCTCCCACTCTGTAGAGCACAAGAGAAACAATGGAATTCCAATACTAGCAGCATTTGCCACAGGTCAAGTATACTACTCTAAATGACAATTCTCTACTTTGTCAGTAAAGAGTATGTTTGATCGAGTTTCCTACTGTCTTCCAACCACAGTATTTCCCATTATGGATTAACAATTTGACATAAAGAAAGCAAACCTTTGTGTAATATACACTGGTTTTACTTTTGTTGAATACATACATGGATTATTTTTATAAAGGAAGAAAGGGAGGGAGAGAGAACTTGAATTTTTCTGTGATTTAGAAAGAAGGAGCAACCCTCATACACTTACTGTATGTCACAAACCTGCTTTATAATGTCTTCCCAAGTTTTAGGTTTTGAGCAAAACCTAAATCTAGATAGCATGGTCCTTTGCTATGTTTGCCCATTTGGGGTTCTAACTGTGGAGAAGGTAGTTTAAGGGAAAGGTTAATTAACACAGTTGGACCTACATGAAACATTTTTGAAGCTAAGACAATTTCAATTCAGTTCCTCTAGAAGTCAGTTCACTGGAATTCTTGGCTTTCTCCCAAGCAGTTTCTTAAAAACGTTACCAGCTTAACTGAACGAAATCAGACTTTGCAACCATCAACAATTATCTATAGAGCAATACTTGTTATTAGGCTGAATAAAATCAAAACCAACCACAATTATTTATGGAGCAGTAATTCTCGATATTGGCTAGATTGATTGCATCGAACTATTAAGAAAACTTCCTGAAAATCTACTTGTTTCCTCTTTCATGCAGACACCACACAGATAATCAAGGATACCAACAAGCCTATCTCAAAATAATTTCCAGTTATTTCAAAGGAAATCAAAATTAACCTGGAACAAATGAAAAAAACAAATCTGCCCTAAATGGATAAATAAACATAGCCTATTTTATCTACAACCATGAAGCTCTGAACATTACGTTTTCTGTTGACCAATCAATCACTTCTACTTTATAGTAGGTGTGTTGCTTAGTATTTCAATCTTTATATCTCCCTGGTCCTGGAAACTCTTTTTGATTCATTTGAGAAGCAAGTGCCCACAATTTTGATGGACAGAACTTGAAATGACTGAGCAACAGAGTCACAATCATACTGCATTGAATGCCTCATTTAATGACTAGCAGCACGTCACGTATCATTTAAGGCTTTTTCTGGTACGTCATGGAAAACAGAGACATTCTATTGAAATGAGTAAGATTTAGGAGTATTTATACTTTTTGTAAAATGAAACGCTAGAATTACACATTAAAAAGTAAAAGAAATGAGACTTTTTCAGGGTCTTTTTTTTTTTTCAAATGCACTCTATGCTAGACAACTTGCTTTACAGTTTACATTCAATTACAGCTAATACTGAAAGGGTTAAACGCCAGTTGCCAAATTTCTCCTCATTAGGAATAGCCCAGTAGTTTTTGAATGCCAAAGTGAATTTAAATATTATTTTTCTGGGAAAATTAGTTTGTTTTTTTTTTTTTACCACAAAACTCAATTTCTATCAAAATATGTTATGTATTCTAAATTTCAGTTTAATTATTTGCACTTAATAATGTCAAAATGATATACATTCAGGAAATAATAAAGCAAAAAGTAAATCTGAGTATGGTTTCTGCAATTATTTTACATTTGTATAACTTTTTTAACTTAGCTATTTCTTATCTACTTAATAAATATATCAAGATTGCATTCAACAATTTTCAGAAATCATAAATATGAATTTTTTATGGTTGTCTCAGAATCTAACCTCTTATAAATACGCATAGATCCTAATTTTCTGGGTGCTATTTTGCAAATCTTCCCCAGTACTTAACACTTGAGAGATGAGAAACTAGTGGCTGGTCCAGAAACATTTTTAAAGATATATCCTTCTTGGGTTGAGTTACAGCAGTTTTTAAAGAGTGGCTGTAGTGCATCAAATAACAAAAATAATGAATTGGTTTCACATAATAAAAATTATTTAATAAAAAATATAAGGAGTCTGTGATTCTGTAGTAGGTTGGTAGAATTGTATGAAGTAGAACAAAATTAGAGAGAGGGAGCATAAGTCCTCAGCTCCTGTTTTCTTACTCTTTTTTCTATTAAGATAAATGCTCTTAACAATGACTATGATAGGATAAATATGGTTAGGATAAAAGGAGAAACCAAAACAGAGAAAATAATAATAAGAGACCAGAGAAGTTCTGGTTACTGGCCCAGGTAAGAAGCAGCCCAGGTAAGTAAAAGATATAAGAATGATCAATGCTAATACAGTGTCTGGAGAATCTGAAAGCAAATGTTGCCCAATTTTTTTTTTTTAAAAAAGAGTGAAATCTAGAAATAACACAATGGCGACATTAATTTTTTTCTAGTAAAACCATAACTGATACAATACAGAATTAGCACTTACAGAGAAAAGGGGTGACTTTTAGTGAAATCGTGCCAAACTGATTTTATTTTCTAATTTTGAAAGGGTTACTATGATCAGACACTGAGCACACTGAATTTCACAAAGACCTTTACTACAAAATAACACAAGTGATATATAATAAAAAGAATGTATTATAATTACATTGTCATAGACGGCTGAATGATCATACCACATGCCATGCCACTGCTATGGCACTGCTGAAATGTAAAAATCATTATTATAACATGAGCGTACCAAAGATGACGCTCAGAGATAAGTCTTGATTCCATGATGAGCACCTTCAACATGGAATTGTGTTCAAAATAAGCCTTTGAAACATAGTTTACTAAGCCCTTCCTTGGTCTCTATTTTAATATTTAATCTTATCTTTCCCAAACATTTCTAACTCCCCTTGAAGTCTAAGCTCTAACCATACTGAATTCAGTTGTTTAAAAGAACAATCCTCTCTTAGTTTTGGAACTTCACACACATTGTTTCTTTCTGCCTCAAATATTTTTATCCTCACTCTTTGCATGGCAAATCCTAGCATCTTTCAGAACTCAATGTAGATATTACTGCTTTTGAAAGGAGATGCTCTCCTTGACCTCCCTGGCTGGTTTAGATGTCCTCACAAAGACTACATTGTAACACTATATTATGTTTTGTAGCCTACTTTATTGTAATTATTTCTTTAATCATTTGTCTCTTTTACTCAGCACTATGCCTATAAACCAGCTCTTGAAAAAAATAAAAATTCCTTATTTATAGTGTTGGCCAAATTCCATGGGAAAAATATCCTACCACCACCACATACACACCCTGGCAGGTTTCAAAATACAATTGCCCCTCTATCCGTGGGTTCAGCATTAACGGATTCAAGCAACAATGCATCAAAATTATTCAGAAAAAATTTCCAAAAAGTCCCAAATACCAAACTTGAATTTGATGCGTGCCAAGTGCTACACCGATCCCACGCAAATGAAGAAATGTGTAAGGCCTTGTAGTAGGTAGCATAAGTCATCTAGAAATGATTTAAAGTATACAGGAGGGCCGGGTGCAATGGTTCATGTCTGTACTCCCAGAACTTTGCGTCGCTGAAGCAGGAGGATCTCTTGAGCCTAGGAGTTTGAAACCAGCCTGGGGAACATAACAAGATCTTGTCTCCTATTAAAAAAAAAAAAAGAAGAAGAAGAAGACCAAGAAGGAGGGGGGGGTAGGAGGAGGAGGAGGAAGAGGAGAAGGAGAAGGAGAAGAAGGAGAAGGAGGAGGAGAAGAAGAAGGAGAAATAGCTGGGAGTGGTAATGGATGCTTGTAGTCCCAGCTACTCAAGAGGCTGAAGTGGGAGGATCAAGTTTTAGCCCCAGAGATTGAGGTTACACCTTGGTAAACTGATATTTTTCTCTCAATACAAATGAGAATGGTGAGTGTGTTGGTTCATGCCTGTAATCCCAGTATTTTGGGATGCCAAGCCGGGGGGAATCTCTTTAGTTGAAGAGTTCGAGACCAGCCTGGGCAATACAGTGGGACCTCGTCTCTACAAAAAAATACAACAATTAGTTGGGCATGGTGGTACATGCCCATAGTCCCAACTACTTGGGAGGCTGAGGTCGGAGGATCACTTGAGCATGGGAGGCAGAGGTTGCAGTGAGCTGAGATCGTGTCACTGCACTCCAGCCTGGGTGACAGAGTGAGTCCCTGTCTCAAAAAAATAATTTTTTTTAAAAACGCTACTTAGATTCTACTGCATAAGATTACAAAACTCCTTAACCAGTCTCTTAACTCAAGTGATGGTCAAATTTCTATGTATTAATGCATATTCTATGCCATATATTCTGCTAGGTACTTTTCATTCATTATCTTACTTAATTCTTACAACCACCCTAACAGAGAAAATGAGACTCAGTGATATTTACTGTTCCAACATTAAAAAGGCAGTAAATGTCAAAAATAACATACAATATCACATGTCTAATACCAAAGTCTTTGTTCTTACCATTACACTCAATTTCTGGCATAAACTGCACCACACCATACAGTCTCTATTCATTTCATTATTCATTCACATGGGATTCCAGCGATGCCCAGAGAAAAGAATAGGCAGAGATGTACATTCTTGGTTTTTCATGTCAACAGCACTTGGTTAAATACTTTGGTAAAAGGTAATAATAAAATGAATTCAGTTCATTTTTGCCTTTATCTGTTCTCTCTCTCATCCATATAATATAAAACAACCAACATTAGGTTTCAAATACCCTTCAAATGTTTCATATATTTACAGGTTTATTACTCAAATATTTGAATCATTCTGATCTCTCCCAACTCTGACCTTGAATGGTATTAATATCTAGCATGTTTATCATACATTTTGCCATTTAATCTTACACATCTCATAAGTACCAATGAAATTTGAAGTTCCTTGATTGCAAGAACCATTTTAATATTTTAGGGGGAATCCCTGAAGCCTCTAGTAGTGTTAGATATCAAGTACTTATTCAAATGCTTCCTAAATTGAATCATAAAGTAATGATTTTTGAAATTGTTGAAAAGAGAAAATCTAATATGTCACAGGTCTGTATCTTGGTAACCTATCTGAGTCTGCACTGATTTGCCTCATGTTATATTAGAATGTCAAAGATTTCCAATGAAAGTGAGTATTTGAGACTAAATATGTTCAAAGGGAAAAAAGGTAACAGTAAAAAAGATATAAAAATAAACACTTCTGCTTTCCTTCTTTCTCACACCTCATTGGTGAGGAGGACATTTCCTTGTGATTTCAGCAGTGAGCATATGGACGTGCTGTTCAGGAAGGCTTCATGCAATATAAACACTAGGAGTATAAAAGTGAAAACCCTAGGCTGTGGGAACAATTGCTTTGTTGAGTTTGCTTATAATTAGGAAGAAGCCTGACCAATACTGAGCAGTAATGGTCTTCTATTAAATCGTCATGCCATTTTTATTTCTTAAATGTTAGATATGGTAACAATGGGAAGATGCTAGTGAATGATTTTATTGGCATATATCATGAATTCATTTTGAGATAAGTTCAATTGATGGGGAAGTGTGCCTGGTGTGATAGAGATAATGAGGCAAATTTGGCAATGTTTTAAAATTTTGGAAAGATAGAGGAAAGGCCAAATTAGTATCTTCTTATCTTGATACAGGATTTAAGGAAGCAAAGTAAATAAGGATTATTTTTATTGCATTAGCAATGTTCAATATTATCTAATTATACTTCCTAGAAGTAGGTTATTTTGTTTATTTTTGTGATATATGTGAGTGAAGTGATTACTGGCAAGGGAGCTAACTTGCCTATTGTTTATAGACTCCCTGACGTTATAGTTCTAGGGGCTACAAAGAAGAAGAAAGAATAGTACACTGGGTGTACTCTCCCACCAGCAAGATAACACCTTACAAGTGTCAATAATAAGTCATTGATTTCATTGTATATAATGTATACACTGACTATATAAACATTGATTTCAGTATCACTGACTGAGCACTTCATATATGCCTAAAACAGACCTAAGCAAATAGGCATTATGTCATTTAGTTCTCACAACCATCAGGAGTCAGATGCTATTTGCAGTGCCCTTCTACAAAGGAAAGAATCAGGGAGTCAACATTTCCAAGGTCACTCATCCCAGAGGAGCAGAACAAAAACTTGAATCCAGGACTCCTGGCCCTAAGGCTTCATGAACCACATTGCAATGATGCAACATAAACCACATGCTTATGAATTCCAGGGGATCCTGGTGGGTGCTAAATATTGCAAGAGCTGTATGTAGAGAGGATTGTAATATAGAAGGAAATTAACCGTCAGCACCAAAACCATGGTGACTTGTGGGAAAAGTGTCTCCTCATTTGCAGAATCTTTGCTGTTGTAAGGAGGAGGCCTCTATTACTGGAACCCCAACTACAGTTTATCAAGGGACTTGGTCCACGAGTCCATTCAGAGCTAGCAAGCAAGATGTCTTGTGATAATCAGTATTTAGTCTTGGGGGGATAGGTCCTCCCACTAAGGTTTAAAAATTATTAGTCCTGGGGGAAGATGGGGCTGGTAGCAGCTAAAGGAAGACAGACCTTGGGGATTCCTAATCTGTATGTACTCACACACCACTTCTGACTCTCAAGAGAAAAATCAGGCACCTGGGACCACACACACATTTTCCCCAAAACTGCTGTGCCTGCTTCCCAAAGTATGGGGTGCGCATGCGTGCGGCGCGCACGCCTCTAATTCAATTAAGTGAAATAAATAGAAAAATGGTATGAAGTGAAATAATCTTTAATAAACTTATATAAACTGACTACAGATGATCACTGATACCATATTAACATTATCATATCTTATTCGATTTTTACTTTCGACTGTTACTTATCCTATCTACCAAAATACATCCATATTGGGTTTTGGGGGGAGTTGAACTTTAATACTTATCTTTGTCTTTAAAAACTGCACTCATAAAATACATTTAATGTCTTCCTGAGCTACCTATTTAGTATGTCTAACACTGTGTTCAAAGAACCCTAATCTTCTTAAATACACATCTTGTCTATGGACTTAAACAAATAGGTTCACTGGCCCACACAACATATACCTGCTACCAAAGGATTATTGTGGTTTTAAGAATAATAATCAACAGAATTAATTAGAAACCATAAATAAATATTATGTTAAAGCTATTGTTTTGAATAATTATCTTATTTCTTCTCTCCACAACTTGGAAGCAAATGGAATTTTTTATTTCTTTCAACAGAGTTAAAAATTGAAACAAGATCAGTTTCTTGACATTGCGATCTATCATAGACTACAATGATATTATTCATAGGAGGGCAAATGTGTCAGTGATAGACTTGGGAATATGGATTTAATAGAAATACCGCATTTTGATCCTGAGGAATTCAAAATATTGGAAGGTGAAATAAAATCATGGAAAATATTTTACAATGAAACTGCCTCTAAGGACTATGGGCAAGATTTGTCATTGGCTTTGTGGAATGTACATTAAGATTTTTCAGCATACTTTTGTGTTCAGCTGGGAAATATTGTGTTATAATTTTCATGTTTCAATTCATGCTAAAATTTGATTTTATGTGTGTGTGTTAAGGATGTGCATAAAAGATCTCAAGTATAAGAAATAAGAAAGAGAATCAAAAAAACTGTTAGCATTTTTGTAGGAAATATTAAATTTAGTTTTTCAAAGGCACAGATTATTTTCCCATTAATGAAAGTAGGCTATGAGACTACAGTTAGTCAAATGCACTGCAAATTTAACCACATTTTTGAAATGTGATTTTAACCTGGATGTCTGCAATCATCCTTAGAGTTTATAAACTCAGTTTATTTCCAGATTATACTTAATAGAAGGTAAAAATTAACATAAAGTGACTCACTGGTAAAGCAAAAGTAAAAATGCGTTTTCTATGTTTGATTTGGTATTCATTCACTCACAATACTTCTTCACACAAAATAAACAAACAAACAAAAGATGCTAATCTCTGAAAATTTATGTTGAAGGAGTTAAATGATGTTCTCGAAAATGTCAAGTCCTTTTACTGGCTCATATTGAGAAAAAAAATGGATAATTATTGTATTATTGTTACCAGTTCAGGAAAAAACTCACAGTTTTCATAAATTCTAGTCAGCTTTGCAGAAAGATAACTTCTGATGTGTTTTAAAATTCCTAATTACCCAACAAATGCTGCTACAGTTTAAATCAATACTCACGCACATAACAAGGAAAGAAAGGGCATACATTTTGAGATTAATGGTGTAAAAAGTAAAGGATAAGGCAAAAAATGACTAAAAAACAGCTAAACAACCAATTGTTATGTTGTCTCAGAATTTTCTGTCAAGAGAATGGCCACCTGATTGAAAAGAACAGAAGAAAAACTTACCAGAAGGAAAAGTGAAGCTAATGGTTAAAAACTGTGTTTTGAGAAACACTCATTCACTGAAAAAGTGTTTCAGTCCCCTGGACCATTTGACTAAGGACCATAATTTTTGAGAGAACTTGCAAAGTAGATCCAACAACTGCAGTAATCTTTGAAGGAACTTAAAAGATTGGGGAGGGGCCAGAAGACTGCAGGCCAAAGTAGACACATGCATATTCACTTTGCAAAAGAGGAGAACAGTAAATTCTTCAAAATATCGACAGAGGAGCTTTACACTATTCTTACAAAAGCTTCCATAACAACTTATTAGGGATTGATTTGTATGGTGCTAGGAAACAATTTATTGTACCCTGACTACACTAACCATGAGTTATTTCAAATGAAATAACGAGACGCAGACAAGATAGTGGTTAAGAGTGAGATTTCTGTGTTAAACTTCCAAGACTGATTTCCTACCAGTGCGATGTGGCCAAGTAATTTCTACTCCTATATCTTGGCTTCCCCTCTGTAAAATAATAATAATGGAACTTCATAACATTGATGTGAAATATAAATGTATTTGACAGATCTTCATGACAACGTAAGACAATAATTTACATGTCTCATTCAGAGTAAATAATCAAAAATAGTATATCTAACTATAATTTCTATTATTTCAGAACATACCAGACATGTATAGCTTCGCAATGTGGAAGATACTGTCCAACTGGTTTTAACAACGCAAATGCCAAGTTCACTCATGACGGTCTTCTCCATACAGTGGAGAAGAAAAAAATAATTTACAGAAATAAAATCAAACCAATGTTTACTAAGAGGAATCTCAAAACTATTTCATAAGAAGACCAAACGAATCATTTTGAAAACTCTAGTGCATCAGTCTGAATATGAATATACTATAACTTCTGGCCCTAAGATTTGCTTCAGACAGCAGCTCTTGAGAACTTTCTGCCTTAACAATTTCACTGAAGTGAGCAAGTCTGTGTTCAAGAACAATGGGATATCAACCAACCCTGACTGTCAGCAACAAATGAATGTAGCAGTCAGGAGATGTCATTCTGATGTCAGCCATAGCAACATCCCTTAATCTGATGTATGTTCATGATATTTATGCTGCAATTTCAGTTAGTTTGTGTACATTGTCCATCCTATTCTTTCAGTGATGTAAAAAGTACAAGAGTATCATATTATGAAATGACTCTACTTGAAAAAAAATTAAAAGATAATATGCATGAAGGAAGCCATTGGTGCTGTGGTGTGCAGGGATGATACTGAAAGATAAAAAAACAAACTGGAAAAAATGTAAAAGGTTCTGAGCTGATCCACAAGGAAGAAAAATGACTGATAAAAACTAAGTTTTGAGTGTGCAGATGACCAGAGGATCAGCGTCCATCCTGGATGCCTGTCAACCTGATGTTAATTTAGGAGATAAAAAATTTGTTCAGGAACTTAATAAGCATGGTAACAACTACTGAGGATCTTTTGTCAAAATCCATGGATAATCATAGTTTCCAGGCGTGTTCACACTTGTACAACCGTGCAGTGAGGGAGTAAGTGGAAATCCCCAAGAGGAGGGATCTATAAGGGTAAATGATTCACAGCAGAAAATCCAGCAGCATGAAGTTGAAGGGCATGCCTGGTTTTAAGGCAGAAGTTAAAGAATGAAGAGACCTGGTCATGCACAGTCATGTCATTCTTATTTGTTTATCTTTTTAATATACAAGATTTTAAAATAATTTCAAACAGCACTAAGGTGGTACAAACTTTCATAACAAAAACCTGGACTAGTAGTTTCTCAAAAAATAATGGGAGGTTCTGGCAACATTTACACACTATATCCCTAATTCATTAACGACACCTGCCCAACCCATGAGGCTTCTGAGTTTACAATTCCCATTTTAAAACGTCTAAAAAAAATGCCTCACAATTCTACAAGATAGAAGTGAACTGGGGACTGCACGTGAATGCTTTTTCACCTGGACTTAACCCAGAGATGCTGAATGTAAATGAACTCCTCTAACTGAAAAAGAAATAATGCGTAATGAGTTTGAGCAGCGGTTAATATGAAAAGAGCCCAAATTAGCAAGCTTTCTTTTTCTCAACTACTGATTATTGATAATGCGACTTGATTGCTTGTACAGTATTTTGATAAAGATGTTTACACTCAGAATTAAGCAAAGGCCAAAAATCATATAGGTGGAGGCTTAATTTTTGGAAAAAAATAATCGTGGTTCACAGAATCACAGGGATTTAGAGCTGCAAAAGCACTTGGAGATCATCTGGTGTAATTCTCACAGAGAGAACCATTTACTAACTTATACGCCAAAGTTCAAAGCCTTTGAAGCTCACTTTCATTATAAAGTACAAAGTAATTTTAGAAATAAATTTGTAATACAAATGGTATTGATTAGAAAGGCTATAAATATACTTAATCATACACACACACACACACACACACACACACATATATATGGAACTGAACATACAAAATTGTGTACATATTACAAAGTAGGCCCATGTCAGCTCTCTAGGCTCTCAGCCCTGTGACACAGGCAGTATGCTTTAATGAATACCCAAGGGGATCCTGCAACACAATATATTCCCTGGCCTGTTTGGAAATCAGACAACAGTTCCTCTTGGTGTAAGTCTTCGGTACAAAGACTTTCCTCTCTTTCCGCCCAACAAATGAAACCCCATGTTTATCAATGGAGTAAGAGAATACTGATTACCTACCTCCACTGAGTATACTGAGTCAACAGCCTAGAGGTCTGAGACAGTCAAGGGGTCTGGTAATGAATGTCCTACTCATTCTGCAATAGAAATTACCAAATAATAAATGCTGAATGTTTGGAATTTGGAATAGCCAGCTTTATATTTTTTAAAAAAGAAAATCTTATGCATGAGTCAGAATCATTAATATAACTTTGCTGTGTTTGCAAATTTCTGGCAGGTTAATTTTTGATAGTTGGGGAAGAGCAAAGCTTCCAACCAATTTTCTAAATCATCTTTAGGCAAACATCCAGGTGCAATCACCTGTAGACTGCTGCCTAAAGGACCAGGTATGTTTTGAGAAAGCAGTCAGATTTCTGAATGATTTACAAAGTTAACCATTAGAGCTACTCATAGAACTGGCTTAGACTGAAAATAAGTAACCAAAAATATATGCATGACACACCTTCACCTCAGTGTCCTCACCTCACTCGGAGGAGAGAAAAGCATCCAGAAAAGGCAAGTTTACCCTGGCTATTCAAATCATTTTCAGACATGAGCCTATGTAAGGTATGCCTACTCTGAGGTCACTAAAAATAAAAATTAAATAGCAGACATGATGAGCAGAAGACAGTACAGTCATTTAGATGTAAATATATTTCCTTTTTGATCTTAAAATTTAGAATAGTATCAGTAACTACTGGGTGCCAAAATGTCACATTTTGAATCAAGCTACCAGGACTTAAAAAAAAAAAAAAAAGACAAAAAAGTTCTTCTAATTTGAGACAAATGAAATCAGAAACTATCTAAAATACAGTGATCTGACAAAGAGAGCTATTAGCTGAATTTGATATTATTGTGCTGTCACTTCCAAATAAATAACAGGGATCAATTTGTAAAGTTAATGAGACATTTACAACTGAAACACAATTATAACTACAGCCCCTAGAACAAAGTTTTAAAAATATTCATTCACTGTCATTCAAAAATGTGAATCGCTTATTTGTCTGCAATGAATTCTAAGTTTAAAACATTTATCAAACTCACTTGTTTTTCAAATCTTTTGACAGAATAGTGTAATGATGATGTTAATGATACAATATTAGTAAATAACATACTGAGTTAAGAATAATTTATCTCCTGTAGTTCCTTATAGCTTTTAAAACGGGCTTACAGACATGTTATTTAATTTAATGTACACATAATGAACTTAAATGCATAATACCGATCTAGATATTTTTAAAATAGGCAATTTAGTCCTCATAAGACCTGCAGGGGCTGAGTGCGGTGGCTCACGCCTGTAATCCCAATACTTTGGGAGGCTGAGGTGGGTGGATCACCTGAGGTCAGGGGTTCAAGACCAACCTGGCTGACATGGCGAAACCTTTCTCTACTAAAAATACAAAAAATAGGCCAGGCGCGGTGGCTCATGCCTGTAATCCCAGCACTTTGGGAAGCCGAGGTGGGCAGATCACGAGGTCAGGAAATCGAGACCACAGTGAAACCCCATCTCTACTAAAAACACAAAACAAAATTAGCCGGGCACAGTGGTGGGCTCTTGTAGTCCCAGCTACTTGGGAGGCTGAGGCAGGAGAATGGCGTGAACCCGGGAGGCAGAGCTTGCAGTGAGCCAAGATCATGCCCCTGCACTCCAGCCTGGGCGACAGAGCGATACTCCGTCTCAAAAAAAATAAAAAATAAAAAATAAAAAATAAAAAAAATATATGGGCATGGTGCCTGTAATCCTAGCCACTTGGGTGGCTGAGGTAGGAGAATCACCCGAACCTGGGAGGCGGAGGTTGCAGTGAGCCAAGATCAGGCCTTTGCACTCCAGCCCGGGCAACAAGAGTGAAACCCCATCTCAAGAAAAAAAAGAATCTTAGGATAAGAAACTTCTGCAAGAAAAAAAAAGTATTGAGGATCACAATGACTTTTAAACTAAAAAAAATATATATATATATGCTAGAGTTGACAGTGTGAAGATCCAAGATTAATAAGATGAAAATCAACGATTACATTTACAGTGATTTTAGCCTCTGATGGAAACCTGAAACTGCTTGCCCATAGTAGGTGGTGACACATTATAGTTACATTACTTTCTTGAGAATAATTTATAGAAAAATTGTTTTCAAAGTTAATCATGTTTACTCCTTGTCATCTTTCAACCTTCTATAATGAGCAGCAAGGCATTGGCGATGATCACAAGTCGCCTGACACTGTCCCAAGACGACTTAAACATCAGTGTCCTTTCACCTTGAATCTGGGAGGGCCTGTGAATTCTTCAGCTAATAGAATGTGGCAAAAGTGATGTTATGGGACATCTGACATCTGAAGTGAGGTCATCAAATGCCATGCAGCTTCCTCTTGGTCACCTGATACACCTGCTCTCCGAGCGTTCCCTTTCCAAACACAGGTGTCATACTGTGAGAAGTCCAAGTCACATGGGAAGGTCATATGTAGGTTCCCTAGTCAATGGTCCAGCCTTTGGTCAGCACAGCCTTTGGTCCGTGCAGACCAGAAACCAGGCATGTGAGTGAAAGGGCCTCCAGATGATTCCAGGCCCCAGATCTCTGAGGCCCACTCAGCCTTTGGAACCTTCCCCACTGAGGCCCCAGGCATGACGGATCAGAGACACCTTCACTGCCCTGTCCAAAGTCTGCCCACATAATTTGTGAACATAATAAAACAGTAGTTGTTTTCTGCCACTAGATTTGGGAAGTTTGTTATACAGCAACATATAAATGGACTATCACTCTAGTTAAATTATCTAGTTTTCCAAGTTCATTTCCATAATAGAAACAGTAGTAATAAAATAATTTTAATGATCTTTTGCTCCAGATACACTGTTAAGGCTTCATATTTATGATTTTATTATAATACTCCCATTTAACCGATAAAAAGAGTATTATAAATATTCCCATTTTACAGATGAGGAAACTAAGTCTTTAGGCATTTAAGTGACCTTACCAACAGCACAAAAGTAACAAATATCAGAACCAGTATTTACCTGGAGTTATTTGTAACTTCTCAGCTGTCAGTAACACACAGTTCATTTGAGAGAAAAAAATATGCAGTTCTTACATAAACATGCATGTCAAAAATGTACTAATGTAAATATCACTAAATGATTTCACTTTCAGGAATATTTACTTGAAGTGGTTCAAATCTGAATAATTGGCAATTCTTAGAATTCAAGAGAGAAAAACAGAGAAGTCAGTATCTTAGGCAACAAAAATCAATGGTATAGACTATAAGTTCCTTCAAGGCCATCAGATCAGCCCCTCACTATCTAGTCTACATATAAAAGGCACCAAACATCATAAGAACCTGTGTATGGCTTAAAAGATGTGAGGAAAATGGAATTCCTGGAATCATGTTATTTAAGAAGTAAGAAGAACCCCAAAGATCAGCCAATCCAACTCCTCCTTTAACAAGAAAACAGTCCTGTAACCCACTTGAGGCTGTCCTTGGTTCCTCACTGCCATTGAATGCTCTGTTCTAAAGAGCTTGTGGCTTCCTCAGGTGGATTGATAGCTTCAGGGACATCTGTAGTCCCCAAATTTTCAGGAGGATAGATATATCAACCCTCTGGCTAATCCTTTTCCACTTCAAAGAGTGACTGATCCTCAATTCTTAGTTATATAGGGGCATAAAGACAGAATATACTTACATCCCAACACTGAGTATGGCATTATAGAAGGGAGATAATGCAAGGAGACACCAATTGCAAAACAAAGCACATATTAGTCCCGAAAGTGAAATAATTCACAAGTTAATGTGGATCATCATAAGAGTCCATAAAGCCTTGAGACTTCCCGCTGCTTTAATGTTACAGTAATGGTAAGGGAAATGAGAATTAGAAAGGGAACCATGCTAATGTTTACTATGTTCCAGGCCTAAGAATCATTTTCGCAGTATCCCCCTTAATCCTCATAAAACTACCATGAGAAAGCCACTCGCTCGCTCATTTTAAAGATGAGGAAATTGAAAATGACAGTGACTGCTAATTGTGCATAATATCCGTTCTCTCCTTTTCAATTTTATTGATGGGGCAGTACACTCTGCTAAAAGACTA
Organism: Chlorocebus sabaeus; assembly: GCF_047675955.1. NCBI lineage: Eukaryota > Metazoa > Chordata > Mammalia > Primates > Cercopithecidae > Chlorocebus > Chlorocebus sabaeus. The sequence goes on from NC_132910.1 coordinate 7,897,601, forward strand.
CATTTCCCAACGTTTTCAGCTAGGTGTGGCCGTGTGATTAAATTCAAGCTAATGATACATAAACGTTCTGTGGAATTTCCTAGAAAGCTGCTGATGAGCTGGAAAATGCATTCCTTTTGTCACCCTGTTAGATTCCTTCGTTTCCTTCATGCAATATGGAATGTAGATGAGGTAGCTGTAGCATCAGAAGCCATCTTCAATGTGAGGTGATCCAGAGAATGAATGCCAGAGTCAAAATGCAGAAAGAGGAGGAGTAGGGGGAGGCAGGAGCTTTGGTCTCTCCAGATCATGAAGACAGCATAGAGCCATGCATCGCTTACTGCTAAACTTCTTTTTCCAAGACAGAGAAATGTATTTCTGTACTGTCTAGGCCCCTAATATGTTGGGGTTTCTGATACATGCTGTTGGACACAGTTAATCTGTATGAATGTATTACCTTTACTGAAAGATGTTGCCAAACACAATGTTGAAAGCTCCAAAAAAGAAAAAGAAATCCATTTATTTCTAACAGTCCACTTCACTGTAATTTCTATTTCATCCTGCAAAAATCTCGTACTTCATTTCCAGACTGGATGCATAAATTTAAAGATAGACATGAAGACTCTAATTGTCTAAACTTCATAATTCTGTTTGCATCCTTTTGGAAACAGGAAGGTTAGATGGAGAAGCGAGCTTAACAAGAAAAGGAAAGCTTAGGGAAGAATCAAAATTGCTACAGTTAGTTGACTCAAGCTTTATGCTGTGCACGTAGAATACAACCAACCAAGAAATTTGACCTATTATTTACATAGTGACAGATAAAGGAAAATGAGGTGTAGCTCGATAAACAAGCTCTCTCCTAAAGCAGATTTAGACACTATTCATTCCCTTTCTTTCAGTCCAGAAGCCTGCTTAGGTGGAACTGTAAAATAAATTCCAGCACTCTGAACATTTCAAGGAGAAATAATTTTCAAAACTGGCTCAGACTCTATTTTTCTTCACTTTGAAATTGATTAGATGTGCTTTCAAAAGAAAAATTGGTGTCTCAAGGAATAAAGAGCATTTTAGACAAATATAAGATAGCTAATTTTAAATCCATTTAAGATTTTGCCTAGATGTTCTAGCCATTAACCATTTAATCCCATTTGTCAGCAACCTACAAACAAATCATGTCAGATTAGACCAAAAGATAGTCCATATTATAACATTAACCCAATATTTGCCATTTAGCTGAGCTGATCATAAAATAGCAGTGAAATTTGTTCTTTAAAAGACCTTAAATAAACAATAAATTGACTGAGGCAGTGAAAATAAAATCACTGATGAGTTGCTTAGTAAGTAATCAGACTCAATACTTGGAAAGAAATGTTACATAAGCAATAATTTAATTTAACTTTTCAATTTAGGGCATGCTTAGTCATATGTAACTTTCTGAAATGAAGCATTTCAACAACTCACCATGGGTCTGCTTTAGAAGATAATCTGAAAATCTATGAGAATGACCAAAAAAAAAATTTACTCTACAGCAGCACTTGATCTAACTGCTAAAGAAGCAAAGACAAGTAAATGAGAAGGTTTCAATTCAGTGAGTCAACACTGCATTTCACATATAGAGCAGTTCGCCCCTCTAAACCTTTTAAATGAAATTACTATACTCTTCTTGTGCGGGGATATCTAGAGTAAATAAAATAGCTCTAAAACATAAATCAAACTAATTTTGATTTGAATGGTTTTGCATTTCTTCAAAGCATAAATTGGGGATTCATATGGTTCATTTATTTGCTATTAACTCTACAAGCAAGAAAACATATCACAGGATAACTTCCGTGGCTACTATAATGTATCGTTCCGGTATCATTCTTGACAACTGCTCCTGATCTATAAATTATAGCTATTATTATTATTATTGATACTTTTGAGTTCATTTTAATATCTAAGAAAGGAAAGTAACAATTTCTCATAAACCTAATATATAGGGGGGTAGGAAAAGGCAATCATATATTTTAATGTAAAATATGTAGAACACAAAACTACAGAATGTAAATGCTCTCACAAGTATCCTTTTGTGGTTTAATTAGAAAACCCTACAACTGACTGAAATTTACCTGAAAAGAGTCAATATCTAATTACCATTCGGGGTGAGGAGAGATGGGCAACTTTGAATTGTGGCATTACACAGGAAATAAGTTGAAAAACAAGCCCTTTGAAATACGTTTCACTACCATCACAACCGACGCAGATAACAATTTTATCCACGATTTACAACTTGTTCTGTCAAAGAGTGAATGTTCCAAGAACTTTCAGAAAAGAGCTAAGCATGTTTATAGAATCTACATTACAAGAATTATCATATATATCTTGGTCTGTCTATAGGAGAACATACACAGGCAGGGTTTCTATTTATAAAAAGCACTCTCTGAATTGCAACAGAATACAATGAAGGCTCTTTATGTGTTGTACCCACCACTCTATCATCAGGATGTAGCTCAGTGTCTGAAACTTTATGAGAACTCAATAAATATATGATAACTTAATGGTTAAATGAATTTAGATAAAAAAAAAAAGTGACTGTTTTTCATCATGGTTTGAAAGCCAATATGCTCATGGCAAAGACGCCTGAAACCAAAATTTACAGAAAAAAATTATTTCTCTTCCTTTAGAAAAATCTCAATCTCACATTGTTATATTATTACATATCCTGTTTGCTTGGAAGATAATCCATTAGTGGTAGCATTCAATTTGTGTTGTGTTCTATAGTATAAATTGAATTGAATATCTTTTCTGTAAGCACATGATAAATTTTAATTCCACACAATCAGTAATCCTAGTAAATCTTAGCATTTATTCCAATTCTGAGCCATCTCCTTTCCCCCATATATACATTCTTTTTCTGAAGAGGAACTTTATTAGAAGGTATATATGGGAAGAGGGATGGCTCAGAAATGGAATATATGCTAAGTTTTATATAAATATGTATACACACTTGATTTTGGTTAAACTATTATATAGGAAAAGGGTTATTATCATAAATCTATTATTTAGGGTATAGTTAACTTCATTTTTGCTGGAAAACACAAAATTAAAATTATAATGTAACAAAAATAAGACAAATGATAAAAAATAAAATTTACATTCGACTTGGGTGTCTTCAAAGCCATTATTGTTAACTTTCAACCTAAGTAACACATCTAAATTTAAATGTATGGTAAAACCAAACAAATTTGGGTATATGAAAATAATCAACTCCTGTAAATTTGTAGATTTTGTCATAAAATATCTCTTTTAAGAGACCCTAATATATAGCAATATAGTAATGACTAAACTCCCCCCGATGCTTGATATAAGTTCTGTCAGGCACCATCTAGCTACCCTCATAACTAGTCTTGTTATTAATCATCCTACAGAAAGCTCTTCCCTGATCACCTGCTACAAGATAGATAGCAGCTGGGCTATTTTATGTAATAAGGGACTTGGGCTTTCAAGGCAGTGAGGGAAAAGAACCAGAAGCTTGGCAGCTGTGAGTCAAGGGCCCCACCCTTTCACTACATAACAAAAATCAGCTGTTGCCTCAACAGCTGGTAAGTGGCTGACAAAAATGAGATTTGAAAAGAGTTGTAGATTTTATGTAGAAAAGGGCCATAGTTAGGAGACAATAGAGAGTAGAAAAGAAAAATGACGATAAGTGTGGAAGACACAGAGAAAGCTAATATAAGTGGTAGCTACAGATCAGACGCTAACAAACTATGGCAGGGAGGACTCACAGATATCACAGAAGCCTACAACCTGAAAAATCTTGTAAAAGAAAATAAAGATGAAGAATAAGGACAGACAGCTATCTGCCTGAAGGTATTTTATTGCCCTATCTGAAAGCAGGGAGCCTAGATTATCATTTGAACTATTTCTTCACCCTTGCATCTGTTTACCACTTAATGCTATTACTATGTAGTGATGTGTTTAAAATAAAGTATGATAATTATAAATAGGAAGATATTTGTGACAAATGTAAAGATGATGGTTCTCGCTCCTCTTGCAAACTGCATTTTGAGACTGGCAACATATTCACAGGCATTGATTTACTAAACAAATCTAAACTAATGCCAACCATGTGCCAAGTACTGGGCAAGACAACAATTAATGAGGCATGGACATGGCCTCCAGTAATTGCATGTGGGAGAGAAAGGCATAAACAATAATGACGATGCCTCTTGTGTTGTACACGAAAGAAAGAAACTAACTCTGCTGGGGACAAGACATGAGGAAGATGGACAAGAGGAAGTGGCAGACTATAAAGCTCATAAATTGACGTAGCATTCCAGACTTGCCTTGAAGGATGACTAGGCTTTACCTGGAGAAGAAATTTTTTAAATGTATTTCAGGAAAAGAATAGCACATGCAAATACAAAGAGCATGATAGATGAGAAAGGGAGCTGCCTGGGAGACAGGGAAAGGATTGGCTGAGTGGTACTCATACTCAAGGTTCGGCTGAGGCTAAAAACCTTACATGTGTAATAGCACTGATCCACAAGTCTATTTGATTTTTCTTCAGCTGTCCTTGACAGTCTGGCAACGGAAGCAGAAGTAAAGACAGCAAAACTGAATGTGCTTCAGAGAGAAGAGGACAAGAAGGAAAAAAGAGAAAGACACAATGCACAAGATGCTGTCTCCTCATTTCCTACGGCCCAACCCACTCACGGGTTTGCAGCCCAGTTCTTCATGCCAGTATCTCCAGAAGAGTAGAGGAATGGAGATTGTGTGTACAGTGCCCCATTCAGTGAATCCTTCACTTATCTCTAAACAAACACTCTTCCATTACAAAAAACAATACCAACAATATAGCAAAATAAGCAAAGATGAGAGGTAGAAATAAACCAGTAGAAAAGCAGAAAGATGGAACAGAAGTCACCGGTGAAGTTGTATCACAGTGCTACGTGCAAATATTTAGCTGAAAATGATCACTTTGTCTGCTTCTCTGACCCACTATTCGAGATTCCCAGTATCATTCCTATTTCTGCCAGAGTCCATAGGTTCTATCGAGTCAGAGATTGTGTTTTTACGGGGGCTGATTCCATCTGTGTGTTCCCAATTACTGACTCAGGGTACAGCCACTCCATAACAAGAAATCCAAGAATGGGTTTTGGTTGGCTATTTTTTATGAGTTTATTTTATCATTGTACAATAACTCTAAAAAATTAAATGCTAGTTTAATTTTATCAGCAGTAGAGATATAAATTCATGTAATATAAGAGAACATGCCACACATGTATTTACACATGCATAAATCTATTTGAGGAGAGAAAGAGAAAGATCAGTTTTATTTCTTTATTACTTGTGTACCTATTAGGCCTTATATAGAAAGAAAATTCAGTTCTGCCACTCTTCTATAATACTGTTTAATTGAAAAATATTTACATTCTATTAAATGGGCATTTATATCATCGAAACATTTTTATAAGGAAAATATACCCCAGAGAGTAGATGACTTGAAATACAAGTCTAATCCCCTCTGTTCTACTGTTTTTCTTACCAGTAAAACACAATCCCTCCCCTTTCATCATATTTACTACTGCATAAATCAGTGTAACTGGAGTCAGCTAATAAACTTTCACAGCCAAAGGTCTCACACTGAAGTCCATAACCTACAAATATTTGCCCTATAAAATATGACAGATAGGGAAAGTTAGGTAGACCCGATAGCAACATATGATCCTAGTCTTTGCATTCTATCAAACAACTTTATTTACAATTGCCAGTACAAATTAACCTTCACTATAGGAACGTTTCTTCAATCTAAGGATAGTATTTCACGAAAATATTTTTAGCAGTAAAGTAAAATTGAATTTAACTGAATCTCAATAGTGTGGTTAGGTTTATTAGATTGCACAATGAAATAATGTCCTTTAACTTATTTTATGATGACTGTATTAAAATCAACCCTGGGTTTAATTCACAAATCAACCATAATATCATTTTAATATTATTTGCCCAAGATTTCCACTAGTACAAACATGACTTCCTTTTAAATGTCTTTGAAGGAAGAGGGACTAAAATGGACATTAAATAGTTTTTCTGCCAAACAAAATGATGGCTTTAAAGAAAAGCCAACATTAGAATCAAAAAGCTCTTATTTAACTACTACAAGTATGTATCTTTTAAAATGTAGGCAAGTTTCTCTTTAGAAAAATACTACTAGAGGAAACTCTAAGTCTCTCTCTCATGCAGAAACCTGTACTTCGAAGACAAACACATGCTAGAAAATCTCTTCATTCCTCAGTTGCTGATGCCCAAGGGAGAAAAGAAATTGGGTGGGACCTCCAGTGTCTGTCATTGATGTCTATATTCTTCAACTTAGAAAAAAAAAAAAAAGTGTAAAAATGTACAGTTCACACAGGACCTGGTTCTCTTCTCTCTCTTGGTCTGGGTAAGTTTTAACTCTAGAGGAGAAGTACTTGCAAAACCATTTGGCTGTAAGTTCAGACTTTGGTTTTTAACTGAGATCTACTATTAATAAAGCAAATAGTTTGATCTCTACCTGATGCTTTTGTTTACTTCCCATTTAGTTTGATATTGAAACCCCTATACTAAACATGCAGAGGGTGTCATATAATTCTTACCAGTCTAACAGAAATCTTACTCATCTTTAAATGTTCGTGTCTAGTATCACCTATTTCACTGAAGGTTTATTTGACTCCGTTGTTGAAATTAATTGTTTCCCCACATGTCCCCACGGCTGTTTGTAGACTGCTTATAGCACTTGCCCTATTTTCTCACTGGCTTACAAATAGACTCTTAAAGTCAGAGATTATGCCTTATTGGTTTACACTCTAAAAAGTGCCTTGCATAAAACAACTGTTCAATAATCGCTTAAAATAAATTATAGAATTAATATATTCCTTAATGTTAAAATTTTAAAATTAAATAATGTGTTTATTAAGTATGAAGAGAATGACAGTCTGTAAAAATGAAATCATCACATATATTCTATTTACCCAACAAATAAGAGCACATTCCTATACAGTTAAGGGTAAGCTGTTAGCTAACAGCCTTAAGGCAATGAATACATGTGTACTGGGAATTTCTATGCGTTTTCTGCACTGCTAATTCTAATGTTCATAAAAAATGCATGTAACTGTTTCATTGGAAAGCTCCTGACTGATATACCGAAACACCGGTTTTTGTTGGGGTTCAGACATTAATTCTGAATGCAAGCTTACATAAAGATAGGGGATGTAATGTTTAAAATAGTGTAAATGGCCATTGAGTCAAATATAAATCGATATATGAGATAACAGAATAAAGAAAAATTGCAGAAGGCTTCAAACAGCTAACAGGCTTCCTTGTGGCAATTCACACTCCAATGTGCTTGAAAAACATCAAAGTACAACTTAATTGGTCTGGGAGACATTCATTCACCTCATTTAACAAATATTTACTGAACACCAACTACATGCCTGATCCTCTGCAGGGCAACGAATGCAACACAGTGTGACATAATAGACACAATCCCCATCCTCATTGAGGTTACAATCAGAACAGGGAGTCAGATATCAAACAGATGATCAAGCAAATACAATCATGAATAAGTGCTGCCCGGGAAAATGTGGGTGGGGTGAAAGATAATGCTCTAGGTAAAGACAACAGTCTGCATGAATATTCTCAATCAGAAAAGAACCACAACTGAAGAAACAGTACAGGCTGCTGGAGCAGAGTTGGCCATGAAGAAAGGGATGGGAGAGGAAGCTGGAAGGATGGATGGAAGCCATAGCACCTCAGGCCTGGCCATACTAATTATTGGGATTTGCATTCTAAGAATAATGCAAAGAAAAGAGTTAAGCAAGGAATTACATTATCAGATCTATTCTGACATCTAACTCACGCTAAATACCATAGCAAATTTAGTATGTTTAGATATACTATAAAACATAAAATACATTTCTCCCAAATATAGCAATGTTAAACAAACTAATGGAATATAAGATTCAAACTATAATGAGTCAATGGTGTGTCTGATTGTATTTCTGTGCTCAAAGTAAAAAGGTTTATACATTAAGCTGTAAACAAGTGATAAATATTGTGCTGCTTACTAAAATCTCAGGAGTGTTAAGATTAAAAAGGGACATAGGTAGAAGACAGGACACTTCCAGTTCAAGACAGGTCACTTCCAATTCAAACTGCATATTCTGTTTCTAAGTAACTTATAAATTTAATAAAAATCAAATATGAAATAAGAATTAAACATGTTTTTACAATGGCAAGCCTAAAAATAAGTAATCTTTAAAAATATTTCCAAGCCACTTGTAGATTAGTCCCGCTAACACAGGTAGTGATAAAAGTAGGTTCAGTATATTGATTCCTAATTTAAGAATCTACACGGTGTCCAATTTCCTGATGAAGTCAAAAATCCTACGGCTATCATTCAATATCTTCTGGAATCTATACTGAACCATATATCCTCTTTCAAAACTGTGACCCTACATACTCATGAAAACTATCGCCTTCGTTACCTTTATCAAATCATCCTATCTCTTTATTCATCTAATCTCCAAATTATTTCTGTTTTTAAGGCCCAAATGAGCTATATCTGCTATATTCGGCCATTTGTTATATTGTTCTGATGCTTCCTAAGAATTATAAAAGATTTATACCCTCACTATAAATCTGCACAATGTTTTAAATGTATGTGTGTGTAAAAGATACATATATATGTACACATAGTTTTTTCATCTAAAAATGAGTATAGCAACATAATTTTTAGGATTTTAAATGAACTAATGCATAAGATTAAACAGTAAGTGCTCAATGAGTATTATACATTACAACTAGATATAATAGCCACTAAAATCATACCTATACATTTATTTTGACAAAATCTCTCATTATTTCATTCAACAAATATTTATCAAGCATGTCCTATGTCCCTAGCCCTATGCATAAGATTGTAATGAACAAGATAAATTAGATTCATCCCTCATAAAACATTACACAAGTAAATACATAAACAAAAAATTACATCTTGTAGCAAGTACTAAAAAAGAAATAAACATTTATGGAAACTCTGCTGGCAACACATGAGTATATCCCTAGCAAAACATCTGTAAATAGCTCCACATATCCATTGAACTTTCTTAAAATGTTTTAAAAAATTGAGTTAATATAGAAAACTGACACCTATTTAACTAAATTTTATTTCAGTATTAAAAGAGTTAAAAATTACAGATAAAGACATCTACATCTGTTTCATAGATGTTTAAGCTCTACTTCATTTGAAAGAAAAATAAAGTTTTCTTATACTAAACTTGTGGTGCAGAAAGTCTTCCTTAGAGATGGGAAGACAATGAAATCCTGGAAGATCCTTTTGCAAAATACTCCTGCTATGGTATGGGTTGTTCATATTTGTCCCCCCAAAATTCATATGTTGGAACCTAAGACCCAAGGTGACAGTATTACGAGAAGGTAACTTTAGGACGTGATTAAGTCATGAGGGCACTGCCCTCACAAATGGGATCAGAACCCTTATAAATTATCTCTAGGGAAAGAGCTGGGCCCCTTTTTGCCCTTCCACTTTCCACCAGTGAGGACACAGTATTCAGCCTTCTGCTATGCAAGGATGCAGCAACATTATGCACCGTCTTGGAAGCAGAGAGTAGCCCTCACCAGGCACCAAATCTTCTCATGCCTTGATATTGAACTTCCCAGCCTCCAGAACTGTGAGCAATAAGTTTATTTTATGAACCACTTACTCTCAGATATTTGTAAAGCAGAACAAATAGACTAAGACAATCCCAAAGAGGTAGGTCTGAAAACTGAAGTTGTTGCCAAATAATCAATGGTCTCTGATAGTGAACGAAATGTGCATTCAAGTAAACATTTAGGTTGATGAACTTAAACATCCTAGCCAATTATTTCTCAAGAATCTATTTCTTAACTATTTTCTATTTCTAACATAACTCTCCATTTCAATGCCATATTTTGTTTTACCTATTTTGAATGAAAGTGATACACTGGAAGAAAATCCTGTTTTCTCTTCAGGCTAAAATTTAATTACATTCAAGCACCACTTAAACTCTCATAGAAATAAAGCATTATATTTCCTGCTTCTTCTTTTTTCCCTGTTTTTCATTTGAAAACCTACCTTGACTCATTTTGTTACCCCTTCTCTGTGTTTATATTTAAGTGGGGAGGCAGCAAGCAGTGGAGACAGAGATTTAGACTGTCAATCATCCTGTTCACTCAGAGTTTAAGTGTTCTGTTTGTTGTCTCCTGGGAGAGTAACATCCATAGTAACAAATGTAAATGCATTTACTTTAGGGCTATTTTAATAGCCATCAGTGGAGGGGGCAGGGGGAATTCTATATGGGACGAAGTCTCTCTAGGCACTAGGGATCACCAGTAATTTCCTCTTTGAATACTAATGGCTAAAGTTTCATCATGCTGAAGTTTGATACACATTAAGCAGTCAAACACATATTTAGCATCTCTGTAAAATATCACCCCACTGTCTACTTTCACAGCCCTAAAAATACAGCCTGTATTGTTCACACAGACAAACTGCCCCAAGTTATCTAGATGAGTATTTCATCATTCATGCTTTGACTCTCCCAACCACCACCATTTGTTACAGAAATCATTTAAAACAAAAAATAAAACCAGCCAGTGTTTGGTGGTAGTTTTAGTAAGGACAACCAATCTATCTATAAGGATTCCTTGGAGGAGTGACCATGAAGAAGGGCTAGACCGGAGACACAAATGTCTTTCTAGAGAGGAGGTACAGACTTACATAATGCACACAAGAGTGTCTAAAAAGCCTGCAGTTCTAGAATAAGAGGACTTATTTATTTTAAAAAGATTTAGTTATTCTGTAGGTGTCTAATTTGTTTTATGTCATTAATAAGCTAAAACAAGTTATTTTTTTAATGTAGGCCATATACAAGAACGAGTATTACTTCATATACACAGTGTTTTTAACTATAATAATCCCTCATTATTTAATGTACACCATGTGCTTTATGTGAAATATATTTTAATCTTCAAATAATTCTATTATAATCTTCATTTTAAAGATGAGGACATTGAGAAGTAAGCTGTTAAATAATTTGCCCTAGGAGGTGGGACAGTCATAATTTCAATCTAGGTTTGCCTGAAGGAAAACTCCAAGTCTTAACTCCACTGACTGTCTGTAACTGGGGCTCATCAATTTTAGGTTGATCCTCAAAATAACTTTGGATATACAGTGGGTGTTACTTCTGTAAGCACAGTCCAGACACCAAGACTGTGGACATGTTCAGAGAAATACATACATGCACATATACACATGTACACACACACACCACACATTATAATTTACCCTTTAATAAAACTAATGTTTAAGTTTCACTATGAAGTGTCTAGATAAACCTCGAAAACAGAACCTTACAGAGATAACAGAGAGTATAAGGGAGTTGAAAATACTTTTATCTTAAGTGAATCCTCAATTTGTTAAAATATAGTACCACAGTGAGTAAGTGCTTTAATAATTTTAAACCTCTCTCATAAAGATCTAAAGAGGCAATGTAAGGAGGACACAGTGGCTCTATTTGCTGCAGTACTTAGTTTGTGCTCTTGTACTATAAGAACAAATGCTAATTACTGTTCAACCCTAATGCTAATCTCAGCATCTGCTAATTAAAAGATCACATCTTCTGCAAAATCAGCATTACCATTCAAATGAAAACATTAATCAGTTTGAAAAATCCAAAATCAATCAGCTGAAAGGAGAAAGTTGTAGGCCTCCAACGAACTGATAACAGCACAAACTCAGGAGTGCAAAAGAGCAAGTGTCAACTTATGTGTCTCAGCAACACAGACTCACACTGTTACAAAAGTTACCCCGCAATGTACTGTATTGTGTTTCAATATTTCCCCCTAACCATTTCACTACATATGATGTTTATATGCGAAATTACAATAGCACCTGGCTCCTAAAACGGCCTTGTTTTAAATTTAATGCACCAGAGATGGGATTTTCAAAGTGGATGTTGCAGCGTTTTTCAAAACTGGTGCAAAACTTCATGAGATAATTCCAGAATACTAATAACTGCAGAGAAGCTCAGTTGTATTAATTATTTTACAGCTATTTTTTTTTTTGCTTTTTCAAAGCTAACCAATAGTTCTATCTTTTGTGGTCCTTATCAGTATTCAGAACACCCAAAGTGCAGACTGGAGTTATATTTCGGGGTCAAATCAAAGGAGCCTTTTTTCTCAGATTCCCTCATGGAGCTGTCAGAGACAAAAGATTTAGATTTTGTTCGTGATGATCTCTTCTGTCACATTTCATGCTCCTCCTTGTGTTAAAGAATAAGAACTAACAGAAATCTTCTCTCTGTGTAGCAAAACACAGCAAATATAGCTCTGTTAGCCAAATGAATATTTAAACAACCAACAGAAACCCAGGACCAAAACACTAAGAATTGTCACTTATGTATGGATAAAATATGGCAATATAAAAACACTTCATTTAATGCTACTTAAAATTGAAAGGATTTAATGTACATAGAATTTCCTGCAGCCACAATGAATATATATACTCGGAAAATGTGAAGGTTCCTAGCATTTTCAGAATCTCATTGCTAACTACTCATGCATTAAAAGAAAACACTATAGGGAAAATAAACTTAAGTGAACTCTTGCTGCAACAACAATAATGTAAAATATAAAAATATGAATTGGGACTACCACTGTGAAGGAGTAAATAAAGTTTCTTTTCATTTTGAAAAATAAATGAGTAAACATTATTCGTGAATTCACATGCAGAGCAAAAGATATTAATGTAATAATATCTGAAATAGGAAGTAAAATTCATAGCCTTATTTATCTAAAAAGATAGGAAGAACTCAGGCCCAGACAGATTTACAATAATGATTTCATCAGGCAGACAAATAGTTTTGATATATACCATGCCGAGAAAACTCAGCTCTAATTCACTTTATTGAATTAAGAAATGAATAACAACTTCATGTGACAATTATATTTCAAAGAAGTTATTACTGAAATTTACTGTGTTTTCCTTAAAGTTAATAAGGCAGACAACATGAGCCTATATATCTTACACTGACCTCTACTTATGGAGGCTAAAAATCATTAAAGATAGTTTGTAATCATAATATTGATACATACTCATAAAAAATGTATTTCATACGTATAACCTTAGAAAAATCTTATTAGAATAACATTGAAGGGGAGGGACAAAAAAAGAAATAAAAGAATAATATTCATATGTGGTAAAGAGTATTTCCATCTAATACCAAAAAATAAACAAGAAGAGTTTTAAATGGTTTAAATTTTTATCACTATGATACACAGAGTAGAAAAATGGCCAAGGTGGTCACCAAAGAAAAAGCTCCAGGGTGTCTCACCTGTGATCACATTACAAAGAGAAGGATTCACTCTCTCATGCTTAGAAACACTGATAAAGAGGCAGGGCACGGTGACTCAAGCCTGTTATCCCAGCACCATGGGAAGCCGAGGCGGGTGGATCACCTGAGGTCAGGAGTTCGAGACCAGTCTGGTCAACATGGTGAAACCCCGTCTCTACTAAAAATACAAAAATTAGCAGGTGTAGTGGCAGGCACCTGTAATCCCAGCTACTCAGGAGGTTGAGACAGGAGAATCGCTTGAACCCAGGAGGTGGAGGTTGAAGTGAGCTGAGATAGAGCCACTGCACTCCAGCCTCGGCAACACAGCAAGACTCCATCTCAAAAAAAAAAAAAAAAAAAAGAGAAAAAAGAAAAGGAAAGGAAGAAAGAAAATAAAAGAAAAAAGAAAAGAAAGGGAAACAAAACAAAACACTGATAAAGAAAGCACATATAGAAAATAAATCGTCTCTCAGGAGAAAACTGACTGGATCCAAAGTTGACAGAAGCTGATATACATAAATGGAATGTGACCTTATTAATTTACAAACAACCTTCACAGGAACCAGGATATTAGGGGTCCCACCTTCTAGTCCATTCTCTTCCTAAAAGCTGGCTTCAGAGAAGTCAAATAAACATGGAAACAGAACAAAGGGGAATTAACTAACTCAAGTACTTAATGGCTTCCATAGGTTAGTCAAGTGATGTTCTTAGCCAATAGGAGCAGGATTTATTTTCTATATATCCACAGTTAACTAGCTCTTATTTTGAGTTATGCATTATTCTTTCAGGTTTGGTGATACTCCAATCCAGTCGTAGGAAAGCAACTGGCCTGGGAGTAATTACAGACCTATGCTTTTTCTATCCTATGCCCATCTCATTGTTTATGGGATTTGTAGTTTGCTTCTTTCTCACTTCTGTAAGCAACACTTTAGTCTACAAGCTCTAATACACTACAGTATCATTCTGAACTATAAACATTATAATTTGTAAAGCTTATAATCAATGACATAGCCAGAAAAGATGTGTTAATTTAAAAATTGGCCAAATTATAAGTTTATACTACAAAAAAGAATTAGCAATCAACCAGTTCTCAACCCTTTCTTAATTATCACAAATATAGGGTAAAAACATAGTACAGTTGAGTACTTTCATTTAATACATATCTACTGGGTACAAATTGTAGATAAGCAAGGCACATTTTTGCAGTGAGGATTGGGAGGCTGGAGGACATAACATTTACTGAGTGTCATCTACTCATCGCTCGACTAGACAAACAAGGAGGTAGTTTCTCATTTATTTATTATAGCCTTCAAGTAGACACAGTTGTCTACATGTGCACAAGAGAAAAGAGGCTCATTTCCATCTCTTCGGGGACCTTGTTTGGTTGGTTGTCTTGTTTTGCTCATGTTTTCATTTCTGGCTAACGTCATGCAACTCATAATCACATTCAAGCATCTCATATCTTGAAAGAGCAAATGAGCAAGACAGTAAACAAAAACCAAACTTCACAGCTGTCTATGATTCTTGTTTGCACACTGCCAAAACCTTCCTTTTTTCCTTTCTCAACCGATGGGGAAATAATTTACACCTGCTTCCCGCTACTACCCCTCATTCAGTCATCAACCTACTGCAGTCGTCTTTCAGGTAACACCACCCTTCACTAAAACTGCTCTATAAAACAACACTCATTACACTTGAACAAGAACTTCTGAAACACTTTCTTTCCTTCTATTTTAAGCTCCAAGCTCTATGACCATCCCTCCAGGCTCACTAACCATATCTTCTTATTTCCCTCTTCTGATTTCTATCCTCTAATATCAGAGTTCTTCATGGCTTTCTCCTTGGCCATATGCTACACCCATTCTTTCAGCTTCCTTCTAGAAATGTAAATCATATATTTGGTCTCAACCTGATACAGTTTGGCTGTGTCCCCATCCAAATCTCAAATTGAATTTTATCTACCAGAATTCCCACATCTTGTAGGAGGCACCCAGGGGAGGTAACTGAATCACGGGAGCCAATCTTTCCCATGCTATTCTCGTGATAGTGAATGAGTCTCATGAGACCTGATAGGTTTATCAGGTGTTTCCACTTTTGCTTATTCCTCATTTTATCTTGCCACCACCATATAACATGTGCCTTTTGCCTCTCACCATGATTCTGAGGCCGCCTTAGCCATGTGGAACTGTAAGTCCAATTAAACTTGTTTTTCTTCCCAGTCTCAGGTATGTCTTTATCAGCAGTATAAAAATGGACTAACACACAACTTCTGCCCAAAGGTGCCAAAATCTATACCTCTAGCCCAATTCTACCTCTAAGCTATATCCAGCCTATATCCACTTGTAGGGGATAGAAATGCCCTATGTTGAAAGTAATACCTCTCCCTTTCCCATCAATTTTTTCATAATCTTCTAAGACCACAAAATGACATCACCATCCTCTCTATCCCCCAAGTAAGTGAGCTATAAATTAACCTAGACTACTTTACCTTTATTGTCCATCTTTAATTTAGTCATAGATTACCGAAGATTTCCTTAGAACCTTATACATCCAGTAGACACTCCCACCGTTTCCATGGCTACTACTTGGTTAGGTCCATCAAGGCCCAGAATTAGGCTCTTACCTACCTTTCTAGCTTTAATCCTCAGAATTCTTGAGTCTTCCTAAAAACTTGTAGAACACACACACACACACACACACACACACACACCACTTTTATTTCCTTATTCATGTCCTTGCCATTTATACATTTATTTCATTTATCCATTTCCTTAAATGTTCTGTTAACATGTTTGTATTCAACTTCCCTGTACATATTGACATCCTTCAAGTCTTTGTTCAAATGTCCCCTTCTCAATGAAGCCTCCTCACCTGCCTGTTTAATAGAACAAGCTGCCTTCTATGCCCCCGACTCAGTCTCAATCCCCTCATACTGCTCTTCTTCTTCTTTCCTCCATAGGACCTATTACCTTCTTCATTCATCTACCAAGGCAGAAAGGAGAAAAAAAAGAGTAGTATAATGGTAGAAAAGTGGGGCAAACCACGGTCTTAAAAAGCAGAGGCAGGTAGAATTTCTAAAAAGGAGATTTAAAAAAAGAAAAGAGTAACTGTAGAAATGTTACCTACCTACTTCAATCATTCAAATGCCTACGTAGATGGTACAGTTCTAAGTAAATGTATGTGGAAGCTCTTAAACAAAACCTAAGTTTAATACCTTAAATTATATTAGATGATATTATTATTACTAGGGAAATATTACATTTTCATTAATGTAATCAAATAAACTGGATAATGATTTTTTCCTATTGAATTTTAGTAGTAATTACAATATAAGTAAATCTGTTTGATAAGTCTGTACAAATATTCAAGCACATAATTCTGCAACAGAACTATATCATAGAGTCACTGAGGTATCATCACTAACTACATCTAAGCTGGCATGGAGGCAAGAAAACTATGAGTCTGATTACAATGTTGGGTAAGTCAAAGTCCTGATAACAGTTTCACAGTATAGCATTGCCTCCCACTTTGGCTATATTCTGGCAAACATCCTCATAAAGCTGAGGGCTTATTTCTAACATCATGTTGTGAGTGTCTTTACCTACATAATAATTACCTTAAAGCACATTTTCTATGTTCCAGGCACTGTTCTAAACAGTTTACATGTCTTACATGACTTAATCCTTATAACAATCCTGTGACAATAATAATAATAGCAAGTGCCATTACTACCCTACTTTAAAAATGAGTAAGCTTGTTCTTCCAAAGTGGCATTGTTGGGGCTGGGCACAGTGGCTCACACCTGTAATTCCAGCACTTTGGGAGGCCAAGGAAGGTGGATCGCTTGAGGTCAGGAGTTTACCAGTCTGGTCAACATGGTGAAACCCTGTCTCTACTGAAAATACAAAAATTAGCCAGGTGTGGTGGCGCATGCCTGTAATCCCAGCTACTTTGGAGGCTGAGGCAGGAGAATTCCTTGAACCTCGGAGGTGGAGGTTGCAGTGAGCCGAGATCACGCCATTGCACCCCAATTTGGGCAACAGAAACAAAACTTTGTCTCCAAAAAAAAAAAAAAAATGAAGTGACATTGTTGGTCACTGGTAAAGTTGGAATTCAAACTTAAGAAAATGAGTTCCAAAATTGATATTTTGTCTCTTTAGAGCACTTGGATAGTTGGCTTAAATCCAAATTAAAAATGCAATATAATATAAGCTTAAAAATGTGATCATTTACTCTTTAACAAGCATGATTCTGAGTGCTTCATATGCATCCAAACATTTAACCTTGACAGCAATTCCAGAAGGGAGATATAGCAATTCTCTCCACTGTCTTCAGAATAGGAGACTAGGGCTCGAGGAGGTTAAGTACTTGCACAAGGTCAAACCTGTTTACAATTCTCCTAATATATCTATCTAGTAATGCTTCCCCACACACTGCCTCCTTTGTTTCTTTATGCTAAGCTAGTGGTCTCATTCTAGCATTATAATATTATGGAGTCATAATTACCTCCTCAGCATTATATGCTGAAATACACTCCTCCCAAGGTACTGTAATTACAATGCAGGTATCTGATACCATGGATACCTTTTATTAATTTATATTTAGTACTTACCATGTGCCAGGAAGTTGGTTGGACCCAAAGGATAAAATGAAGAACATTGATACCACCCCTCGACGTCTTATTTATTTATGGGAAATAAAGCAAGTAAATAGACTGCTACAAAAAGCCCTGAGAAGCACTGTGGCAAGGGAAGTGTAGTTGCTAAGGAAATGCAGAGAAGCACCTTACCTAGATCTGGGGGAGGCAATGACTAATCTGGGCCCTAAATGAAAAGTCTGAAACAGCCAGGTGAAGAAGGAAGACGGAGATACAGAAATAAACTACAGTGTTCTCAAAGAAAGAAAAGAATGAAGATGCAACACTGGGAGGTTGGTTGTGCTCCTTCCCTACACTCCACCCCTACAACACCTAGAAGTATTTCCCGGGGGGAATTGCTAGTCAGCTTTTGGTCTCTTCATCCATCAAACCCTCTCACCTGGAGACATAGGATGTCTTCCAATTTCTGTTTCTGCCTCACCCAATTGCCAGTGACATCTGAAAGCATAACATGAGCATAAGTCTAGAATATGAACATTGCTAAATCCAAAAAATAAAATTCATATGCGATAATATCAAGTGAGGTCACATGGATTTAGTTTTATCACAACCAACTGACATTTTGGCATGCCTGGGTCTACTATTTCCTCACAGACTTTTTTCTGTTGAACTTCATTGTTGATCCACTCCAAATGAATTGGACTTCCACCTCAGTTTACTTGTCTAACACAATAATTCATTAGTAGTATGTTACAGGGCCACCCTCGCTACAAGGGTGTCTGGAAGAGCAAGTAATTTTTAAATAAGCATAGTAAGTCCTGCTTGGACTAGATGCTTGCACTGGACAAAACCTGACAGACTGTGGCCAAGCCACCCTACCTGGTTTTTATCAGCCCTTTTCCCCAGGAGGCTGAGATTTAAATTTTAGAGAATGAACTGCAAGTTTGATTAGCTTATGTTATTAGCCAAATCAGGATACGAACTCCTAATTAGTGCTCTGTAATATATTGTCAAATGGTTAAGTTATACTACTATAAAACTCATATATGATAGGTGGATGAGATAAACAGTAATTTGTATTTTTTTGTAAACATAAGCCACAGGCCACGCACAGGAGCTCACACTTATCATTCCACCACTTTGGGAGGCTGAAGCAGGAGGATCACTTGAGGCCAGAGTTCAAGACCAGCCTGGGCAATGTAGTAAGACCTCATCTCTACAAAAAATAAAATAAATAAATGAATAAAAATTAAAAATAGCATAACCCCCAAATCAAAGAAACACACTCAGGATGAAAGGTTTAAATAAATTGGAAAGAATTCATCTCTCCTTACAATTTCTTAATAACTTTTGTGATCAACTCCACATTACTAAGTCAGAAATAATAGGGAAATGCTGCAGCACGTGGAACACTTACATCTGCGATGTCTACTAAGCACTGTTTCATCTTAATTAAATCAAGACTAATCTTGACAATCAGAAAGAACTCAAGTGTAATACAGTAACAATAATAATAATGGTAGTAGAATGGCTGCCAGCCATGGAGCACTCCCTATGTGCCAAGAACTGTGTTAAGGTCTTCTAGCAGACAGTCGTGATTGCTTACCATCACTAAGCAAGAGAACCTTCATTTTATTCACCATCACAATGTGCTTCTTTTAAAATTACTTGCTTTCCAGACACCCTTGTAGCTACGGTGGCCCTATAACATTACACTGATAAAAGATACATGGCATTCCAGCTTTAAGATATTTTTGAGTCCTTATGGTTAGAAACATGTAAAGATCAGATACTGAAAAAAGTTTTTCTAAAGTACATTCTGTCTATCTATATAATATGTATATACGTGTGTGTGTGTGTGTGTGTGTGTGTGTGTGTGTATTTAAGAGGCAGGGTCTCACTCTGTCATCCAGGCTGGAGCTTACAATCTCGTCTCACTGCAGCCTCAAGTTCCAGGGCTCAAGTGATCCTCCAGCCTCAGCCACCCAAGTAGCTGGGACTACAGGCACATGCCACCATACCCAGCTAATTTAAAATTTTTTTTTTTTTTTTAGAGATAGGATCTTGCTGTGTTGCCCAGGCTGGTCTCAAACTCCTGGGCTTTGGTGATCATCTCACCTTGGCCTCCCAAATTGCTAGAATTATAGTCATGTGTCACCAAGCCCAGCCTAAAGTTTTGACTCACAGGGTCACTTAATATTAGCCTGACTTCTTTTCACATATTTACAAAATTAAAGTTACCCAATACAGGATTAAAAGAAAACAGTTTTTAAAAAAGCAATACTTCCAGAGTTACTCTGAAGGGTATGGTGTATACTATGTTAAAATTCAAATCTAAAAAAAATCCTTGCTAGCCCCAAATTTAAGTTCTATCAAAACAATGTAATAAAGCTAATAATGCCCAGATACGGCTACCAAAGTAATTAATTTCATTGACTTATCAATAATTATTTAGAAGTTTTACTTCAAAAAGGTGCTATCTATACAACTCATTTGGTATAGGTTATTTTAAAAGCATTCATTATTCATAAACAAGTAAATAAGGCTTAGGTAAGCACATAAGCAAAGACAGAAACACAGGAAATGCTGAGCCAATTGGGCAAACAGTTGGCTCAGTGAGAGTTAGGAATGTACTGGAGACCACTTTAAAATAATCAATGCCTGGGCCTATAGGCTAGAAGATCACAGCCCTCACCTTTACGTCCCTTGTTTTTTCTCTACATCACAGCCTCTCTCAAGTAAAAGACTGTACTGTATCTGTACATGTGCCAGATACAATATTCAGCTGAAGCACACAAGGATAAGTAAGAGACCAGGCGTGATGGCTCACGCCTGGAATCCCAGCACGGAGGGAGGCTGAGGCGGAGTTTGAAACCAGCCTGGCCAACATGGTGAAACCCCATCTCTACTAAAAGTACAAAAATTAGCAGGGCATGGTAGTGGGTTCCTGTAGTCCCAGCTACTTGGGAGGCTGAGGCAGGAGAATTGCTTGAACCTAGGAGACAGAGTGTGAAGTGAGCCCAGACCGTGCCATTGCACTTATTAACTACTGTTGACAAAATAAGAGGGATTTAATTTATGCTGCAGTATAAGTTCAGACATAAAGACAAATTTCTCCACATAATGGGTTGTTAAATATATTAAGGACTAAGGAAGCTCTTTTACAAATAATCCAAATTTTCATCTGTCATGGTCTGCTCTTCTTAAAGGTCCTCTCGGTCTAGTTTTAATCTAGAGCATTTACATTTTAGCTCTTCCTACTCTATACTATATCAATAGTGGTTATTGCAATTGATGACACTGACGAGCTCTATAACTTTCATAGTATTACGGATCTAAACATCAAATTAGAATATGGAACTTCACTCTATGTCCACAACCACATGGAAATGTGGAATGTATCATGCTACTGAGATCACTGAAATGGGGTAAAAATAAAATGTTAACATCAGTAACATTTAATGATTTCCTAAAATAGTAATGATATTCCTTTTCTCAAATGGTAACATTCAAAAATGTACTTCAGAATAAGAAGAAAAGGACATCGTCATTCTCATAGCATCAGAGGTTTATTAAATTCTGTCATTACTTTTTAAAAAGTCAGTTAATAGCAAAACTTATCAACTTTACATAGTTACAGCTATGAATCACTCCACATTTTTAAAAACTCCTACATTAATGGAAATGCTGGTGAAATTTGAACAAGATCTGCAATTCAGTTAATAGAATTTTATGAATGTTAAATTTTCAGATTTTGATAAGTGGACTGCAGTTATGTAAATAGTAATACCAGAAGCGGATAATTAAGGAGTATACAGGAATTCTTTGTACTATTTTTGCAACTTTTATCTAAGTCAACAACTGATCCAAAATAAAAAGTTTAAAACAATTCCTAGTTCTTTTAACATAAAATTTCATAGTAGCAGGCTAAGCAGCCCAGATGCTACAGAGCATTAGTAATGACCATTTCAAATATTCAAAGTTTTAGAATATCAGCAGATTGCAGCATATGTCGACTGTGTTTAACAATAATGGCTTATTACCCTTTGATTTTTGGCAAAAGAATATTTTTAAAAGATGGATCCATGAATGATAAACGAAAATTTAAGTGATACATTTGAATGCGGGAGGAAAAACATTGTATTTCGTTAGTTAAAAAATTCCACAGTCAGCTCAGTCAAGGAAAAAATTTAAAAACAGATCATTCTTTGCCATTATGACTTTGATATAACTCTCAGAGATCAGAGATAAGAAATACACTATGAGAAAACGAGGGCTGGGCACCATGGCTTATACCCATAATCCAGCACTTTGGGAGGCCAAGGTGGGAGGGTCACTTGAGCCCAGGAGTTCAAGGCCAGCCTGGGAAACATAGGGAGACCCTTTCTCCACAAAAAAAAAGAAAAAAAAAAAAATTTAAAACTTAGCCAGTCATGGTGGTGCACACCTACAGTCCCACAAACTTGGGAAGCTGAGGTGGGAGAACTGCTTCAGCCCAGGAGGTTGAGACTGCCATGAGCCATGAGCAGCCCACTGCACCGAAGTTGAGACTGCAGTGAGCCATGATCAGATCTCTGCACTCCAGCCGGGGTGATGAATACCCTGTCTCAAAAGAAAAAAAAAAAGAGGGAGGTGCCAGAAAAAATGACAAAAACCTCCAAGTCATCTTCTGCAGACATTTTTATGAAGACAAAACAAAGTGTTACCCCTTCATTCATGCAACACGCATTATGATGTCCTATTATGTGCTAGGCACTATAATTCATGTTAAGCTTCAGAAAACATAACTTTAAAAGATTTCATGATCATTTAGATATAAAGCTTACTCCCAAAGCAAAGATTAATTAAAAAATTACATTCTAAATATCTAAAAGAGATTAAATATGATTTCACAGCAGGATATCTTTCCCATTTATCCTTCATGAAAGTTCAAATATCTAAATTTACGAAGATAATGGCATTCCACTTATTCTGGGGATAGTAGCAAAGAGTTGGATTTTTGTAAAGAATCCATTTTCCATTAGTTAGTTGTTTGTTTGTTTGTTTTTTTCTACTAACACCTAACCATCCTGAGTAGAGTGAAATTATAACTTCATGCCACATTCCCACCTGAGCAACCTTTCAGGTATTCTGCCAGGCACTTTGAAATAGAAGTAGAAACTTCTTAGGGTCTTCCTCCATCATCCCATAAAATAAGACAAATAAATAGAGATCACATATATCCTACTTTATAATTCAGAGATTACTGACCTTTGTATTTCACCTAAGGTCAAGAACCTGAAAAATATCATAAAATGAACTATCTTCCGCTATTCATGCCACATCAAAATATGAGTTCTGCTATTAACAATGGTAACATTAAAATAATCTCACATGTGCACAGAAAGCAACAGATTTCTGACACTGTGGAAAGTAATGGGACAGCTCAAACAAACAAAGAAATGAACAGAGATTTTTCTTGTCTCCTATACTTCAAACTGCAATTTATTTGCTGTTACAAGTCCTAAAGACTGCCTGCTTATAGCTAAAATAAACCCACAGTGTTTTCTTTTAAAAAGTAGTCATTAATCACAGCCAATTGGATAACTGTAGACTCTAAGACACCCCCTCATAATGCTAGGAGAAAGGACCATGCTAATGTCTGATGGAAGGCAGGATAATTGTAATTGTTTAGAATGTTAATGTTTATGATAATATTTGAACTAAAAAAAACAATAGAGAACTAAACCTAAGTTGGGCAAAGTGACTCACAGGTAACCTAAGATGAGTCATCATAAATTCTTGATGGTAATTTTTGGGGAGACAAAAACTTGGGAATGGGGAATACTCTGAGAGCTGTTACAGAAAAATGAGAACTTGAGAGCTTTTAGCCAAAGAATTCAGAGAACAAGAAGGTAAAAAGCAGTGATGGAAAAGATATTAAAGAAGACAAGGAAAATATTACTGGATTTTTACGCTGACCATGGGCCAGTAAAGAAAACAGATATGGAACCAAATCCAGAGAACTTAAGGAGCTGGAGTTGAGTCACTGAAAGGAGAACGGTTTGACTGTTCACTGGGGATCCCAAAGAAAGGACTTGGGCTTCTTAAAAATGAAGTAAGCTTAGCTCAGGAATGAAACTGGATATCACTGAAAGGGCAGACGGAAGTAAAAATTGAGATGCCTATTCAACTGATGCCTGTTAATATACATTAATCTATATTTTGCTAAAGTGAATACCAAAGTGGTGTTTGTAATTACTGACACATGTATACCTTGACTATGGTATTGGGACTGATTTTCACACATCTTACATAATGAATCATATTTAAATCATAGTTAAATGATATATGTTTATACCCCAGGACAGCACTGAGGTTGAAGAGGATGAGGGCAGGAAAAATAATGCCCCTATCAGAATAGAGACAGGAAGGTGGAGAAATGGGAAGGTTATATATTGATACAATAGCTATATAAAACTGAATGTTTCTAAAGTTTTTGGTTTTACATAGCCCTTTAACTGTGGGGCTATCAACTCAAGGAAGATAGGTTTGGCTAGGAACCAATGAGCCCACAGTATCATCCAGGAAGCAGCACAGGTAACAACAGGATACTAAAGGAACGTGACTGTTCCCAGTCCCTGGAACCATTGGATTGCCCTTCTGCTCTGCCAGGCAGCTAAGATGAAACTACCAGAGTACAAATTACTAAATTCCAGGGTTGAATTATAATCAGAGGTTGAAATGACAAAGCCGATTTATATTTTTCTTTCCTTTTCCACCAATAAAATACAAAGCAGATTCTGCGTTAGAAGTGAGAAGTCTGGAGAAGAGAATTAAGGAAGCATAAAAGAGGGATGATTTGTCCTTCCCCATTCTCCACAATGCTTGGGGTTTGTGCAGACAGGGATGGTTGGCATTACCTTCAGAAGATGAAGTTTAATAAATAAGAGGACCCTCTCTTTTTGAGTACAGACTGTTTCAAGCTCCATCACCCCTACAGAAGACATCAGAAATGGTTATGTGTTGCCATCCAGTCAGAGAAGTCAGTGAGAAGGTGTCTGCTGACCCTTGGAGTCCACCATTCCTTCCCTCGGGTTCTGCCAAGGATTTCTGAATGACTAAGAGCCTAGAGCAGCATGGAGTTAGCCAGGGCGCTGAGTCGGGACCAAGTTCACAGAGAATTCAAGGCGGTGGCCTCAAGTAAGCAGTTGTGTGTTCATGTCTGCACCTCTAAGTGACCACTATGAATTGTTAATCCTCTATTCACATACTTTAAACACCACCATCCCCTAGGCATACACTTCTTTTTCTGGCCTTAAGAAATATAAGGCCAACTTTTCTATATTTCCTCCAGAGAAAATCTGGAAGACCCAGTTTCAGTTTAAATACATAAAGATATATAATGCTTTAGTAAGAAGCAATAAATTTTTAATTTGGAAACTTTTAGAAATGAAAGACCAAAATAAACCTGTGCATTTAAAGTTCTTCTGTCCACTACTATATCAAACTATAAAATTAAAGGGTGGCTCCCACATTCAAACAACATATATTTAACGGCAATGAAGACCCAAATTAAGATACATAAACACATGTTAAATATTTATGAGTTCACCCAACAAATTTTAGCTATGGAAACATAAACATATTTAAAGTTGTCTGGAAGCTGAAATAAAGAGTAAAGATAAAAGTAGTTATTGTAGTTATTAGACATGAAATTTTCATTAAATCTGATTTTGAGGCCCCAAACGGTATACATGAAGATTATTTTTGAAAATAAAAATTTAAGTATTATTTTTGAAAATAAGAATTTAACAATTTAAAAAAATTAATAATTTTAAAAAATTATTTCAAAAAAATTCTAATTTACCAATATAGAAATTTTATGAATAGAAAGTGTTGATTAATTAAGCAAAGCATGAAAAATTTAAAATAAGCAGTTAACAAATACAAAGACACTTACTTAGCACTTTATAAACTCATAATTCAGAGTGCTATATTTGGAAATGTCCTCAAATCTTTCCTTCACTTAAAGTCTGGGATCTGTTAGAATTTTGCTCTTGGAAGACGATGGCTTGCTTCTGTATTGTCGTTTCTATTGTGTTTCTCAAGGCATAGGGAAGCAGACAGAAACTGGCCAATGTAAGAATGACAAGGTAACCCAAAATGCCCAATCACTAAGTCACAGACACTCAGACACACACCCTCAACATTAGAGAAAAAAATAAAAATCAAATATAGGTTGTTACCCCATAGTGTGTGGGCAAACACCCACGATGTTGACATATAAATCTTACACACAAGTGGAGGCATTTGACCGACAGACACCACCTCTCACCAATCTGGTTCTACACCTACTTTCAAAACCACTGTGTTTCAGAAGCTGAAAGTATTGTTTCACTTCTCATTCCTCAAGCCACTGAAACAAGAGGCCAATGAGAAATCCATAAGAGAACAATTTTGCATCACTCTCTGCTTATATTGTAGGTTGTATCTGTAACTGCAGAGAGCCCATCAAATGTACTTTCTACTCTTTCATCAGAATGCCATAATAAAAGCAAGAGAAGATAATAAAACTATATGTATCATTTCACCCTTTTCCTTGGCAGTCTAACATGTCTCCAAAGGGAATTTTGTCAAGTGCTTCTAACCAATTTTCTATCCAGCAATTAAGAAGAACCCTTTCAAAAGTTGCTTTCTGAAGAGGGTATCAATAAAACTGAGATAGAGAGATAATCTGACTTTAAAAAAAAAATCTGACAGTCATCCTTAAGAATTATTATTAGAGGTGCAAATAAAATGATGCCTTCAATCTTCATTTTCTATATTTCCTCAATAAATAGCCTAGACAAACATCAATATGAACTGGAACAATCAGTTAATGCTGGTAATTATTACAGTTCATAGTGCTTTTCTACTATCTTAACAATTTTCCCTGCAAATGTTCCATACATTTGACAAAAATCAGTAATTATAACCATAATATCGAACCCCTCACTACAATTCCTTTTAAACAATTAAGGACCCCTAAGAGGACATATAAATTTAAAATCAAACTTTATTATTATGGGAAAGTGATGTTGTTGGTATTGTTTCAGGAGGAAGTTATTCCCTTTGTAGTCTGGGTTTCCCTTTCTCTCTTTCTTGACTGTACACTAAGAAGACTAGAATATGGAACCTCATTCCTTACCAGTTTGGTTCCTGTACTCACATGAGTCCCTGTCATTCTTCACACTGGCATTTCCAATGGAGCTTGAAATTAACATTTTTTCTGGCCTTATGCCTAATTTTGTTTTCTTTTGTTAGTTCAGAGTTGTTTTCCTTTAGTGATTTACTTTATGCAACATTTTCCAGGAAGTCAGCATAACTACAGAAGCAAGCAGTTTGTCTTAACCAATGCTATAGAACCAAAGAGAACGAGGAATATATAAAATATTGCTTGTTATTTCTTTGTGTTTGAGATGATGGATATGCTAATTACCCTAATCTGAACACTCTATATTATATATCAACACATTGCTATGTACTCCATAAATATGCACAATTATGAATTGATATAAAATAAAAACAAAAACATATATTTAAACTTCTCCCACGAATTACAACAGATTTAAAAGAAAGGTTAAGATAAGGTTTATGTTTGGGACCCCAAAAAAATCTTGACCAGATCACATGTTCTATTTGGACAATAAACTACCCAAGAGTATCTTAACAAGGTGTCTCAATATGAGATTAACACAAACATAAATGAGCATATAATCTAAATTAAAAGCAGAATCTAATTCAATGCTTCCAGAAGGATTTTTAAAAAACCAGAATTCATAAAAATAAAAATCTGAAAGGCTTCCCTGCAATTATGGTTATGATAGAGTTGGCACAGCATGGTTTTAACCACATAGAAGATTAATATTTATTTTCAACAAATGTAGCTAGAAAAATGTTATTATATCTCCTCCTTTTTTCACTGGGAGCATGCTGATTGAAATGGATTCATTTATCTATGCTGACAGCTAGACAAAACTATATTGCGAATATTTTTTATCTCTGATTAAATAAGAACTTCCCAACATCTGGTTTGCTACAACAATTACATAAAATTATCTAAAATAAGTTTTTTGAATATGTTTAAACATGTCACAAAGTGTTTAACAGCTCTTTTAATAAACTGCTCAGAAAAAAAAATAAATAGTAAAGCAACTTATTGTAGAAGTATTAATTCTAATAAGAGACTCAAAAACATGGAAAAATTACCAATTCACTTTCATAGCAGTTAGGATTACAAATAAAATATGATACTTGGTTACCCAGAACAAGAACTTAAGGGTTTTTATGTCCTTTCAAAAAAAATATTTTCAGCTATCAAGAGAGGCTTAAAATTGTATCTCTCTCTTTTGAATACTGTAATTAGAGAGCAGACAATGTCTTATATTGAAATAGCAGTTCTTGAAGAGGACACAAATATTGACATCATATTACAAGCCTACCTTTGAAGGGCAAGTTCCCACAGGCCAAATATAAAGACACACTGAGTCCTAGTTCATACACCTCTACAGGTGCTTTCAGAAAACCTGGCTTCAAAATGTTCTGGAAAACTATACTATTTTATTATGTATGTCAGTTGTATGTTTTTCCTCATAATATCTAATACATTTGCTAAATATTATTTAATTATAATCCCTAATTATTAATACATGTTTATGAAACTATTGCATTCAGTAAGAGAGAAGTTAACTCAGGATAAAGGTCTCTGAGCTCATATTCCGGCCTCTGTCACAGTAACTCTTTGCAATAGTGAGACTGTTTTCTTAAATTGTCACTTTCAAAATAAGCAATTTTCTTCAAGTTCTAAAAGTAATTGATTTAGGGGAAAATGTTCATTGGGGAAAAAGAAAGACTATGTCTGTCCTAAAATACTAAGTATGCAAGCTGTATTTTACAGTCCATATATTATGTATATATGCCTACAGAATGTGGTATTAGAAATAAGTAATAAAGTCATTTCTGGCATGCTTATCTGACGCTGCTGTAAGTTTCAGGCTTCCATTTGTATCTCACAAATTGCCAGATAATCATTCCTTTCAGAATAAGTCAGAGATAAAAAAAGACAGTTTGATATACATGAAGCAGCATGCCAGAATGATTCCAAATGGAAGTCCCTGAAGATTGAAAGCAGCAGATATAAAATGCAATGTCAATCTTGCAAAAAGAGCAGGAGCAAAGGGGAAAAAAAGGAAATGGCTTGAACCACTGTGTTCCACTCCCTTTTTCTACATGAAGCAAGGGTGGTGATAGCACTAATTTTTCCTAGCTGAATCTCACAATGACTAAACCTTCTGCCCGTGCATTAGATTACATGACTGAATTTAATTCTCACGATCCTTCTATGGAACACATATAATCAGTCCCATGATGTAGAGCGTAAACTGATACTTAGGAAGTGACCCAAAGTCACATAGCTGCTATACGGCAGTCCCGTGGTTTAGGCTCAGAGTCTTCTGATTCTAAAGCTCATGTTCTAAATCACTAAGTTATCATGACACAAACAAGTTATTAGAGCTTATTCTATTACCTTTTTAAATCATACAAGACACATTTCACGTATGTTTCATCTAATATACTAAGCCCTTACCTTCGAAAAAATCAAATCTCATTTTCATAACCAAATACTCTAGTTTATGAAAAGACTAAAAGAAGTTCCAGTCATTGATGACTTTGTATTTTCTTTTCTTTTTTTTTTTTCTTTTTTTGAGACAGAGTCTCGCTCTGTCGCCTGTCGCCCAGGCTGGAGTGCAGTGGCACAATCTCAGCTCACTGCAACCTCCGCCTCCCAGGTTCAAGCGATTCTCCTGCCTCAGCCTCCCGAGTGACTGTGGTTACAGGCGCTCGCCACCAAGCCTGCCTAATTTTTGCATTTTTAGTAGCGGTGGGGTTTCACCATGTTGTCCAGGCTTGTCTCAAACTCCTGACCTCAAGTGATCCTCCTGCCTTGGCCTCCGAAAGTGCTGAGATTTTGTGAGCCACTGCACCTGGCAGATGACTTTATAAATTTTCATAGAGGTTTAAAACAGGAAGAGAAATAATCGAAAGTCATGGCAGAATGTCAGAAATGCCATAAGAGAGGGATGACAAAGAGCAATGATGAGTTAGAGGACAGAACACAAGGGGAAAATAAAATATTTACATTATTAATGAAAAGCATAAAAACTGAAGTGTTTCATAAGTTCTTAAATAATATAGTCAACTATTTTGTATCTGTCATTCAGAATATTAAACCATTGTTAGAAGAAAAATGTACTTCTCTCTTTTCAGGTATCATCGAAACAGGAATTCCCTGACTTCAATGATGAGTATTTATAAATAAATCGCTGTAAACAAAATGAAAGATCTTTGTGGTTTCAACTTTCTTAATTAAATTAAGTGCAGTTTCAACATCTGGCTTTATGGTTTTTAAATAGCATTTAAAATACAAACATATTAAAAATCCTAGTTACATTACAGGTCTCCAGAGAATGCCTTTTAACTTTCAGGTAAAAAATAAATCCATATTAAACAACTGGATACAGAATGATAACTGCAACCATATCTTATACAGGTAGATCAGTGAAAAATTGTAAAGTTTAGATGAGGTCATTTAACCAATGATCACCATCTCATTTAGGTCCCCCATATCTTTATAATCTAATTAGAGTACAGCATAGTACAGTCAAAATGGGTATTATTCAATGCAGACCACTTATTTACACATGAATCAACTGAGGCCAGAAAGAAGCAGGATCTATCCTTTGCTGCTTAGCTCAGAAGCAGTAGGGCAGTGGCTTAG
The DNA here is from genome assembly GCF_047675955.1 of Chlorocebus sabaeus. Classification (NCBI taxonomy): domain Eukaryota; kingdom Metazoa; phylum Chordata; class Mammalia; order Primates; family Cercopithecidae; genus Chlorocebus; species Chlorocebus sabaeus. Next base: position 7,928,364 of record NC_132910.1, read on the forward strand.
ACGCTCATGTAGCTGGTCTCTCCACAGCCCCTCTTGATGCCTCCTCCAATTATGTCTACACAGAGCAGCCAACATAATCTTTTTAAAATGAAAATCTGATCTTGTTATTACCTTGCTTAAAACCTTTAATGGCTTCCCATTGCTCCTAAGATAAAATCCCAAAATACTTAACCTTAGAAAACACTACAAATTCTGGCTACTACTTACTAGCCAGATCTCATATCACTTCTCCCAATCCTTATGTTCCAGGTTCTCTAACCTCTGAGTTCCTCACAAGAACTGAGCCCCTTTCTTTAAGCCTTGAAACAGGAGGTTCCCTTCTTCAGGAAGGCACTACTTAACGAGTTCATGAAATGCAGTATTTTTCCTGTTTAATCTTTATCACAATTGTGTTTAACTGTGTCATATGAGAAGCACTCAAGCTGGGCACACCAGTGGCTTATGCCTATAATCCCAGCACATTGGGAGGCCAAGGTGGGTGGGTAACTTGAGCTCAGGAGTTTGAGACCAGTCCAAACAACAAAGCAAGATCTCATCTCTACTTAAAAAAAAAATTAGCTGGGCATGGTGGTGCACACCTGTAGTCCCAGCTACTCGTGAGCTCGTGAGGGTGAGGTGGGAGGATCCATTCTGTTTAGGAGGTCGAGGCTACAGTGAGCCATGATCGTGCCACTGCACTCCAGCCTGGGTGACAGAGCAAGACCCTGTCTCCAAAAAAAAAAAAAAAAAAAAAAAAAAAAAAAAAAGAAGCACTTAATAATATTTCTTGATAAAATGAATGAAAAAGATTAATGATTCTAAATATAGTATCTTCTATTATAGGACTCTTCCTCTTTTAAAAATTTGATTTCACTAAGTTAATTTTCCTAAACCACACTTACTTAACATTTTGCCCAAAGACTCCTAAACAAAAATCATTTTTTAAAACATACTTCACTATTACTTTATTAGTATTAAATAATTTGTTCCAAATAATTAATAAATAATCTTTATCATTACATACTGTAGAAAGTCCCCCCAAATTTAAATAATAACCTTAATCCTAGCAGTGAAAAGAAGACAAAGTCTACCGTCTTTACTAAACAATAATACCACATTTTCCTTAACAATTGTTTTCCAGATTGATATTTTACTGCTATTCTTTGACAAATAGAGTCATAACCATAGCCTTTTCTTTAGCACTGGTATTCCTAAAGCTGGCTCCTCTATTTCTACAGAATTTCTCAGGGACAAAAGATACCAGGTACTTAGTAAGTCAATAGGGATGGGAAGAAATAAGGATAAGGATGAGTAGGAACCAACCTTCTGGAGTAAAACTCTCCTCTTCACAATACGAACAGATACATATCTCCAAAACTAAACTCTGAAATCTTCATTTCAATATTTGTATAGATCTTACATATTCCTGCTCATCTCAAATCTTCAGTGCCTGACCACTGTTTATGGTCAATAGAGAGTTTATTTTCTGGCATCCTGAAATTTAATAGTAAAGCTAGACAAGTGATATTGAAACATTCTCAATGTTAACTCACTTTCTCTGTAAAGGAAAAATTTCAGATTTGTTGTCTCCATTGCCACATCAAGGCATCAATGTTCAGTTTTCCTCTCTGTACTCAGCTCTATTAACCTCCCCCAACAGAACATGCTTGGGTCTGTGATGAGCTCTTCTGATGACAGAAAGTGAAGAGAGCACATTCTCTAGGGCTGACTAGTCAACCTTCCTATCTCAGTTCACATGTCACTGGCGCTGGGAAGTCTTTTCAGATCCCACTCACCACCCAGCTCAGACAAGGTCTGATTCTGCTGCTAAACTCTCATAGCATCCTGGACTTTTCCTCTGTAGCACTTACCACAATTTTAACTACAACTAATTAATGAGGGATACATTGCTTAATTCCTCTTTATTTCCACGATTTTGCATGTGCCATAAAGTCAGAGGCTCTTTCTGCCATGTTATGCTCCATATCCCCAGCACCCTGCAGACATCTGGTGCTAACAAATAAATAGTGAATTATAAAATTAATGATTTAATGAAACTAGTATTTTGGGAACTGTAGAAAAATGGTAGAACAATTTAGAGGCCCACTTAGGAAAAGGTAGCAGCTTCAACAACAAATTAATGAAAAAATTAACACAAATAATAAAATGTATTGGGTGCTTATACAAATCTAGCCAGTGTGCAATATGTTGTATGTGCACTACCTCATTTAATCCTCACAGTAACTCTGAAAGGTAGGTATTGTTTTTCTCCTTGTCCACACATGAAGAAATTAGGCATAGAGAAGTGAAGTAACTTTTCCAGTGTGACATAGAGGAAAGGTCTGAAATCATGCTTTTATGATTCCTTTACCCTTTTTCTACTTTTCCTCTTTGATTTTCATTCATGTGTATACATTTTTATTACTGTAATTGATACTTTTCTATGTATGTGTTTATTAAGCCCAGCCAGTAAAGATCATTTCATTAATGTAGAACTAAACACAATTTAATGTTTGAACGTTATAATAAATTGCAATAATTTTACATAAATAAATTCAGCCATAAGAAAATAAAAAGAGTAAAAGGAGGACACTGAGAATTCTATACTCAAGGTATATACTTTTGCTTTATAAATGAAGAAAAGTTGAAATTGCCTTGATACAAGGTAACACTACTATGGGCCTAAAGCTCTGAATCTAACAAGTATTGAATATAAACATAAGAAAAAGAAAGCTGATGTAACACACTATACCAATCCTCAAATCATTTATTAGGAATAAAACGTATTACTATCCTTAATAATAGAGAAATATCATAAAAATATATAAGACTCCTTAATGGTTTTAAATCATGCAAAGCATCTTCATTATGTCACTTTCCCTTTAAGCCATCACAAAAAGATGGTTTAATCTATTTCATCTTTTTAAAATATGCTATTACCACATGCAATACTGAGCCTTAGCTCTTCACAAAGGAAGAAATGTGAAAATTCTTACATCATCAACTACCTAGTAAGTTTTTTTTGAAAAGTACACCTTGCAAGCAGAAGTATTCTAATAAGCTTTACCATTTTATTTTATCCCATGGATATTTTAGGGTAAAAGGACCACCCACCACCCCATCTTCTACTTACAGATGAAACAGACCTACAGAAGTTACGTGACTAATTCAATACAAGATAGAGAGTGATAACATCATTCCTGAAATCAGAAATGAGAACTCTCAAGTGCAAGACTAAGAAATTCCAGGCCGGGCGCGGTGGCTCACGCCTATTATCCCAACACTTTGGGAGCCAAGGTGGGCAGATCACGAGGTGAGGAGATCGAGACCATCTTGGTTAACACGGTGAAACTCTGTCTCTACTAAAAATACAAAAAAATTAGCTGGGCATAGTGGCGGGCGCCTGTAGTCCCAGCTACTCAGGAGGCTGAGGCAGGAGAATGGCGTGAACCCGGGAGGCGGAGCTTGTAGTGAGCCGAGATTGCGCCACTGCACTCCAGCCTGGGCGACAGAGACTCCGTCTCAAAAAAAAAAAAAAAAAAAAAAAAAAAAAAAAAAAAAAAAAAAAAAAAAAAAAAAAAAATCCATAATAGAAGGCAGCATGTGCTACAAAACTGCCATGTCACTTTGGGCAAGTCACTTCAACTCTTGACAATATATTTTTAAGGAAACTAAAACACAAAGAGTCTGGCTTTCAAGATTCCTTCTGTGCCTTTCTTTATTGCACGCGCATGTACAGAGCAATTTTCAATGGCACTTAAATTTATCTTGCAATAGTAACTTCAAAAACTGCTTTCATGTTCAGTTGTTTCATCTAGGTCCATAAAGCACATTCATGCAGTTATACAATCATTTATTTATCAAGCATTAAACTCTGTCCCATAAATATATTCTGGTGCAGATTTAAACAAAATATCGATAGTGAAAGTAGAATATGTTTCTGCTCTGACTGCTAGAAATGTATCGTAAATATGTCTGTACAATTGGAAGCAGAAGTCACAAAAATACTGTTTAAAGTCTCTCAGAACGAAGAATGAACTACAATGAAATCAAATTCAGTAGCTACCAGCATTACTGGAAAATTGATTTCAAATTGCATTATCCACCTGCTGTTTTACTCTTTAATTTTACCTAAACACTACTGGACATTTCACATTATGTATCTATTTTTATTGATTTTTTTTTTTTTTTTTTTTTTTTTTTTAATAGTCGAGGTCTCACTCTGTAGCCCAGGCTAGAGTGCTGTGGTGCGATGATGACTCACTGCAGCCTGGAACTCCTCCACTCAAGCGATCCTCCAGCCTCAGTCTCCTGAGGAGCTGGCACTACGGACGTGCATCACCATGCCTGCCTAATTTTCTAATAATGTTTATAGAGATAGGATATAACAATGTTGCCCAGGTTAGTCTCAAACTTCTGGGTTCAAGCAATTGTCCTGTCTCAGCCTCCCAAAGTCCTGGGATTACAGGCATGAGTCATAGCATCCAGCCTGTACCTAACTCTTATTCCTACAGACAGATCTCCAATTGAGGTTACACCTAGCAAAACCTGTGTTCCCGTTTACTTATTATAAGCCAAAATGTTCTGTTAAATTACTTTTCTGACCCGTCTACTTTTATAGACAAACTTCATTTATTTTAAATGCATTGACTGATAATTTGCTCCTACTTTTCATACTTAAATTTTAGAACAATAATCCAAACCACATTTGTTTTTGTTCCATAAGAAGTATGGGAAAGAAAAAGTTTTGTTAAGTTGATACTTTAGATAAACTTAAGAGATATGAGGTCCACTCAAGATCAGTGAAAGAAACTAAGAACGTTTATGGAAATATTAGACACACAGTGGACTCAGTTCTTCATGGAGCAAATTCGTTGTATGGTTTTGTTTTAGCAATATGTTAAATTCAAAGACATAAGGCACAATTTTACTTAAATATTAATAATCAGTGAATTTCCATTTATTATTATTATTACATTGACCTCTGCTTTTATATATTGGCGTACATGTACAGCTGAGCATTAGTAATTCTTAAGAATTACCAAAAACTTAGTAAAAGTTACTAACTTTACTAACTATACATAACCAAGAATTAGTAGCCATGAACTATACACTACTGAGAGTTAACAATTCTTAAGAGTTTCCAACACTTTCAGAGGACCAGTTATACAGACAGCAATGATGCATCTGGATCTGTAACCAAGTAGAAAAAGTCAAAGGATTATTTACTCCTTGATCTAGTAATTGTACTTCAAGGAATCTGTACTGCAGAAAAAACTAGAGAACAGGCCAAGCTTTCAGCACTTGGATAATCATGGTGACATCACTTATTCTAGCAACAAATGACAACCCACATGAATAAGTAAATGTTTGAATAAATCGTAGTATATCTACATTATGAAATATTTTACAATACTTAAAATAATGCTTTCAAAAAAATAATGGCATTGAGAAATTGGAGATAATTCTACAAACTAAATATGGTTTAATCTCATTTCAATTAAAACAAACACAAATACAAAATACAGATGCAGATAATCAAAGCAAAAATTACATATGATGTAATCTCTGTGAACATGGTGGTATGCCACTGTATTATGTTATATTGTGTGATTTCAGTTTTAACTTTATGTATCTCTGTATTTCAAAAGTGTTCAACATGAGCATGTGCTATAATCAGAAAAAAATCTAAATATGATCTTCTATACTAGGAAGAAAGAATGGGAATCAAAATTCAGCCATTACCATCACCCAAGTAGAATCGAAAAAGCATGCACAAATGATGTAGGTTGAGGAAAAATTCATTGCAGAGTAACCTCTACTAAGCTAAAAGAGAGTAGCCGGGAAGGAATTAACATACAAGGACTGGTAAAACAAAACATATGGGCTAACACAGTGTCCTCTGACATTGATACTATGAGTCCCTCATACAGACTGTTCATTCATTTGTAATAAAGTAGGTTAATTTCTCATATGTAAATCTAATGCTTTCTTTCATACCCCATTACTTCTCTTGTTGATGTTGCTCTAGCTCAACATCCCCTAAATTCAAGGAAGAAAACATATATACACACACCACTGTTATCTCACTATCATCTATTATTCAAGAAAGGTCTAATTGAATAAATGTCTACTCAGAAGCTCCAAGCAAATTTCATTTCTGAACACTACTGTCTGCAGCCCAGCAGGCTATTTCACCAAGATAAGATCACACATTTAATCAAACGCACCAGAAAAAGAAATACTCGCAAAGTTTGCTTAATAACGTCAAATCATAAAAAAAAAAAATGTTGACAGCATACTAATTTTTAGTGCTCCTTCTTCTTTGAGGATTTGCAATAGTAAGGAAGGTCATTGTACATAAGATTTCTGCTAATTAGGCCTTCTACTAACCTTTAAAAATTCTTCCAAATTATCTTCATATGCTACTACTTATATTGATTTGGTACTTTTAAATGAAAATGAAAACTCAACATAACTTTCTTTTCTGAATACAGGAAAAGTAACATAATAAATTTAGGAGTATTCCAAAGAATACATACAATAGCTTTAAGCCACCTCAGGTGGTCAAGTGTCAGCATTAATATTCAGTCTCTGGTTTTGGTAATAATGGGCCCATATTAGATGTCTATCATTTGAAAAACACTACTGGATACACTGAAGTATATTTTGTTTGGATGCTTTAGGCAACTATAAAGTTATCCATGCTCAATTATCTGAAATATCTTACTTGATATAATTTTGAATACTCTGCCTCTAAACAGAAGGTTTACTTGAATAAACATATATTCTCATCAGAAGCATGACATAATGAGTACACAGCAAGTGTAAAATAATTAGACGTCGCAAATAGATGGATGGATACATATCTACAAACTCACTTTTTCTGGTTTTACTTCTATTTGCATTTATTTTATGCTGTATTTGTTCCTGTGCCGTAAGTTTTTGTTTCTTCAGTTTCTTCTGACATAACTTTTTCTTCTGTGCAGTCTCCACTTCTGGCTTTGGAACAATTTGTTCCTTTTCAGTAATGTGGCCAGCGAAGCTCATACATGGGTTAATTCAACCATGAGCACTATCAGGTGTCACATCTTGGGGATTTTGTTAATCTGAATCTACGCAATGCCTAGATAGTCTCTATTCAAACCTTGAAGATCAGCATTATTCTCTGCATTTTTAAGCATGTACAGGAAAAAATCCAGTTCTCTTTGTGCCAACAAACCTGTGTCCAGCTCTCCCATCTGGCATTGAACAGAGCCATTGTACAATGGCTCTACCACTGTAGGACGGAAATGGCACACTGCTTCTGCAAAGGCACTTCTTTCAGATATTTGGTGGCTTTTCATATATACAGAGCCTAGATATCTTGAGCAGTTTAATAGATAACTTGGGTGCTCTTGAAATGAACCTGAAGATTTGAACCTCCCGATTTGCATAATTTTGTTGGGTTTTGTTGGTCAAGTGAGTAAGGAACCATTTTCTAAGATCACTCTGGCCTCTTATAGGAAGAGGGTAAACCCATTTTCAATGATTTTCCTAACCAATTCTTCCAACACCTGATTTGTCCCAGTTATTAAAGAATCACTATTCAGATACTATCAGCACCTCTTTCTTTTTGTGTGAGCAACATCCCTCTCTTAATTGAGCCTTTTCTTCTTCAAGCTAGCTATCCATTCATCCACAGAGGAACTGCAATATTCTTACTGCCTCCACCAAGCTGACGACAGTCGATCAGTATAAGACTGAGTACTTAATTCAGACTGTGGTGAAAGGGAATGAATCCAGTAGTCAGAGAAAAAGAAAACTGATAGGCTGGGTAGGCCTGGAACTGGTAGGCATGGAATGGAAGCAGAAGCCTAGAGGTATCCAATTTTTTCTGATACCTACGTAAAACTTCACTCTTTCCCAAGAATCTTTAGGTGAGAAACACAATAACTTCCCAATAAATTAATCAGTTCAGCAGAAAGTGAGCTGGAGGTGTCTTTGCAATTAAAATAGAAATAGTGAAAACACCCATTCTATTAAATATTTTAAGTTAAATTTAAGTACATATTACTTAGATACTATCATAAAATTGCACCATTTTAGAATGACTGTAATATTTAACCATCACACATAAAAATTAAGAATCATAGTGAAAACTAATTGAAATTGCCTAAACCTCAAAAGATGATTGTATGTAATTTTTTTAAATGGCTGCCTAAGCTCTTCCTCCAAAGCCAACTACAGTTGATAATATAATTAAAACTCATTAGACAACATCAACCAAACATTTAAAGCCAATATAAAGAAAGGCTATAGATACACACATGCCTTGTGTTAACAGAAAATGATTTCTCAATAGGTTCTTTGTCCACGCCTTGAAGTCATGATCAGTATTCTGAGTCAAGGTTCAAACAACAACCATAAGCCATTGACAAACCAAGAACACTGAAAATTTGAAAAAACAAAAGGTGTTAATGAAAACCAGTTGAACCCTTCCATTCTTGCCAGAAATAAAATCTCATACAAAAAGATGACCATCAGTCAGGACCATTTCCTTTTATCCAAAAGTCTTTGGAAGAGTTTGAGAAAAAGGAAACGGGGAAGGGGGGAACCAAACCAAATCAAAACAAAACAGGAGACTGTTGAAAACCCTCTTACAGGGTCAGCATCAATGGAATGTATTTTAGTATTCAGGTTACCCACCCAAGCAGAACATCAAAAACTGGGCTTGAGTCTCTCCTCTATTCTCACAGGCTCAGGCTACTGTGGAGCCACTGGGGCTGTCCTGAATAGTAACACACTCTGCCTCTGCGGGATGCGTAAACACCAACACAAGCTGATCAAACAGGAGGGGGTGTCGTTTCTACTCGGCTTTCAGTTCCTTGAGTCATACTTTAAAACACCTAATTCTGGTGCAATTTAGCAAGCCAGTCATCCAGTCCAATGTGCAGTTTACTTTTTCATTCATTTTTACCACCTACCATATCATATCCTTTCCTTTTGAGTATACATGCTGGATAATTATAGAAAAAGTCACACATTTTAATAACTTCTGTTATTGGCACTGTCACTGAAATATAGATGTCAATTCTAAAATTTGGACTTATTTACAAGCCCTTCAAAAGTTTTAGTCTTTAAAGCAATTTTGGGATCTGAATTTTATAGGTTTATCTCATTTATGGCATTCTTATGAGACTTAAAACCTGGGATTATAAATCTTTTAAAAGTATGAGAATCCTGATATCTTCGACGTTTATGATGACTTGATATGGTTACAGCATTACAGAAAATTCTGATGCAGTTAAAGCTTAAAGAATGATTGACATGTGAAAAGATAACAGGGTATTTAATTTAAAACATCTTAAATTGTTACTTTCATTTTATACCCAATTTAAAGTCAATCTTCGGACATAGTATTTGGTGGATGTCAAAAATATTTTTCTGCTAGGATTGTAATTTTTGATGGGGAATTAGGAGCAGAGCATAACATTTTAAGATGAAGAGGAGCTCAGAAATAAGTACTTAAAAGGTTAAAAAGGGACAGAGGGAAGCAACATAGTAAAAATAAATACAAGACTCGAACCTTTCTCAACTACTTAAGAAAATGCTATTGATTTTCCCAGCTCATCAAGAACTCTTCAATTAAGAAAATGATATTTGATTTAGCTAAGTTTTCTTAATAATGGTACTCAAGGACATTTCTAATAATACTATGACTAATAACAAAAGGTACTATGCATGAAATATTCACTCCACTAGGTACTTTTATATTTACTTCCTATTACTCCACTCAAACCAGCAATGTAGACTTTATTATCTCTATTTTACAGATAGCAATAACAGAGGTAGAAACTTGCACATTTAGGGTTGTATTCAAGTGACTCTCAGTCCAAAGACCATTTCTGAGAATCTCATAATTAAAAACACTGCCCAGCTATTCCTATCTATGGAGGATAATTTAGTTTCTACAACACTAAATCAGAATCTACCAAAGTTCTGGAAGGAAAGTGCTATAGTACTAATTTTATAGTGATAGGCTGGGTCAGAAATTATAACAAGCCATAGAATATACCCCAAAAATGTATATAACTTATAAGCACATCTGTAACTTCGAGTTTTCAAATAGTTGCCAAAGTCTCATTCAAAAATATTACACAATTCTCCAGTTAAACTTTAGCATCTAGTAAAGCTAATCTGAATGCATAGCTTCTTTCACTAGTTAGACATATCACTACTCACAAACAGACTGAACTACAGTATATAATTGCCCCAAGGATCCTTTGCACTGAAAATGGCTTGTTGTGATGCTTAGATAGTGATTAACAGATTAAGAGTATAGTGAGTCATCTTGATATCACTTCAGAAAAGTGATTTTCTCTCTAATAATTCCCAAGATACATAAATATTCAATTAGGGTCTTTGAAATCTAGTTTTAATTGGGCATTCACATTCACTATCAAACTTCAAACTTAGCTCAAGCTAACAAAGGTGTTTTATTAATTCCTCCTCTAAAAAATGCTAATAACCCTTCATGAGTTTTATAGTGTGAGAGTAAAATAAAGTCAAGATTATCTTTTATATGAAATTTTAAAATTTACCAACATTTTAAGACATACTGTAAAATGGTGTGAAATATAATTATGTATCTGAATCACATGGGGAATTGATTAAAGTTTCCTAGGACTCTCATGAGACCCAATAATAATGATGATGATAGTAATAATAGCAGCAAATAATTATGTTATTATTATGCACAAGGAACTGTTTTAAGGACTCTGCATAGATTTACCAATTAAATCTTCATAATCATCTGTGAATTTGGTAAAATTGTCAAATCCATTAAAAATGTCAGGAAATTAAAGCGTAGAGAGATCAGGTACCTTAACCCAAATCCAATAGTTTATTAAACCTAGGCAAACACTCCAGAGTCCCTTTCTGTTCATCTCGACGCCATCTACCTTTCTAGGTATCAAAATATCTTGATCTAGGGCCTAGATCAAGATATTTTCCCCTTGACTCCCTTGTAGCCTTCCCAAGAGCAGTCAGAAGATTAGGCTGCATATCTGCTGTGTTAAAGTTTCCATTTCCATAAATGGGGACAAAAGTCTAAAAATAAGTTTCCTACAATAGATTATTTGGAAATAAAATAATGAAAATGCCAAATAATTAATAACTATATCCAACCTGCCTATCTTTTTTACAGGTTGGACATCTAATCATTTTCTCACCCTACATGACTCTTTATGTGGCTGGATGGGTGGCATTTTAGAGTACAAGGAGGCAGATCTCAGAAAAGTCTACTTGAGCCGTTCTCAGACTTGCTGGCCCAGGACCGTTTTACACTCTTAAAAATTAATGACCTACATTAGAGAAATGCAAATCAAAACCACAATGAGACACCATCTCATGAAAGAATTGCGATCAGTGAAATGTCAGAAAACAATAGGTGCTGGAGAGGATATGGAGAAATAGGAATGCTTTTACACTATTGGTAGGAGTGTAAATTAGTTCAACCATTGTGGAAGACAGAGTTGCAATTTCTCAAGGATCTAGAACCAGCAATACCATTTGATCCAGCAATCCCATTACTGGGTATATACCAAAGGATTATAAATTATTCTACTATAAAGACACATGCACACGTATGTTTATTACGGCACTGTTCACAATAGCAAAGACTTGGAACCAACCCAAATGCCCATCAATGATACACTGGATAAAGAAAATGTGGAACATATATACCATGGAATACTATGCAGCCATAAAAAGGGATGAGTTCATGTCCTTCGCAGGGACATGGATGAAGCTGGAAACCATCATTCTCAGCAAACTAATACAGGAACAGAAAACCAAACACTCCATGTTCTCACTCATAAGTGGGAATTAAACAATGAGAACACATGGATACAGTGAGGGGAACATCACACACCAGGGCCTGTTGGCGGGTGGAGGCTAGAGGAAGGATAGTATTAGGAGAAATACTTAATGTAGATGATGGGTTGATGGGTGCAGCAAACCACCATGGCACATGTATACCTATGTAACAAACCTGCACATCTGTGCATGTATCCCAGAACTTAAAAGTATAATAATAAAAAAAAATGACCTAAAGTGATTTCTTTTTTTGTTGTTTGTTTTGTGTTGTTTTTGAGACACAGTCTTGCTCTGTGGCCCAGGCTGGAGTGCAGTGACGCGATCTTGGCTCACTGCAACCTCTACCTCCTGGGTTCCAGCGATTCTCCTGCTTCAAGCCTCCTAAGTAGCTGGGACTATGGGCATGCACCACCATGCCCAGTTAATTTTTGTATTTTTAGTGCAGACAAGGTTTCCCCATGCTGGCCAGGGTGGTCTCAAACTCCTTACCTAAAGTGATCTGCCCACTTCAGCCTCCCAAAGTGCAGGATTAGAGATGTGAGCCACTGCACTAAGCCTCTAAAGTGACTTTTGATTATTATACCTGTAACTGTCACCATTCAAGTATTGATAAACTGGGAAAATTCTAAAACTTGCAATACGTAAGAACATATGACATATGCCATCAGAGCAATGATGTCATCACATATCATATACATTCTGGAAAACGCCACTGAACACTTGTTAAAGAATACAAGTGAAAGGCAAATAATGTCTTAGCATTATCATAAAAATGTTTTCTTTTCACATTTCCTCTGAAGGGGTGTCAGAGATCCTCAGGGTTCCCCAGAGGACACTTTGAAAACACTGATAAAAGAGCATTGTTTGCTTTACAAAGAAACTGACATGGAAGTTTTAGCAGAAAGAAACATTCAGTTGGGTGATTTATTCTTCCATCCCAAAGATAGTTTTCAAAATAAGTAGGATTATCATCACAATACTCTATTTAAATTCTTGAATAATATGGACCAAATTTTCACTTCTTTTAATACCTATTTGTAATCACTTTTATGAAGATATTTGTTAAAATTGAAACTAAGTTCCTGTTTTAGGTGTCAATAAGACATAAGGAAGACATGATTTATCAAGGTCTATAGAACCTATTATGAGCAAATATAGAAACTCTCCCCTTTTATTTACCCCCCAAAATAAATAAAGAAGTTCAATTAATTTCAAGTGGGACAGCTACTTTTCTCTTTTTATATTTTGTGCTTATGAATCGATAAGCACATTTCACAATTCTAAGAAAAAAGTTACACCTGGTTTCTTATGCAGCAGTAGAGTTAATTTTATTGGGCCATGCTGACACTCAGATCAGAGTAATCACATTAAAGATTTGCGGAAAAACCTGCACACCTTAGATGCATAAATGTTATTTACAGGCATGCTCACACTACATTCTTGCAATGTATTACAATGAATGAAAAATCTGGATTTTTCTCTTCATTGATCAACAACTCTCTAACCCTCTTCCTGCCCCTACTCGACAAAACACAGAAAGATAACCAAGGAAAAATGTCAGGAGGACCTTACTCATACTTGCAAGTTTTACTTTTTATTTAATTATAAAAATGGTTATTCTATAAAGAAATGCATTTGCATGAAATAAGAAGACATAATAATAATCTAAGGGCAAATATATCCTTGTGGACAAACAAATAATAAATTACAATACAGCCATATTCTTTACGGTTCCTCCCAAAGTGAGCAAATGCATATTTTGAATATAATGCAAATCTAGGAAAGAGAAGGCAAAATAGCCATTTGCAAAACTTAAGGACAGATCATCCTTTTAAAATTCCAACTGCTCTAGCCATTCACACCATGCTAAATTAAGGCTGCACAGCATTTCTTAAAATCACTGTTTGATCCTAAATATGAAAATTGCAATCAGTTTTCCTTGCTGATTTCTGGGCCAAAACTCCCCACTTCTAACAGTAACTGTCACTTCTACTTGGCAGTCCTTTTTAAAGAGAGTTTCAACCAACACTTAAAGTGGTCCAAATCAAATCTGAAAAACAATTCAGTTTTGCATCATATTATTTGACTAACTTCAATCCTCATGATTTTATAGTCTTTTTAATTTACTATTTATGATTTCCTTGACTATAGCACACAAAGGAATCAATGGTAAATCAAATCCATAAAAAAATCTGTCTTTCCTAATTAGTACAAACAATGCCAGCCTGTGTAGCTGCAGCCAGTAAGTGCCATACTTGCTATTATTCCCTGTGGAAAAGAATGTTTAAATCTGCAAAATGTAAGAGGATCATGATTAAGAAAATCATTTCTGAAAGACTTTCCATTCATATTTTTGAGGAGCACTCTCAGTCTGAAGGATAATCACACCAAGAAACCTAAAATGAGACATCAAAAGCGTTTACCCATCAGGCAAATCACATGCTGGCTTATCACTCTTCAGGTCGGGGATGCCTGATGCAGCCTAACGTCTCTATCTAAAAAAACATTAATAGTTCATAGAAAACTTTGTGTTAATCATTCCTCCTACCCCGATTTTGTAGAAATAGTCTAGTCAACCATATACACAAATGGATCAGGTTACTGAATACTTAGTGATAAGGAAGAGCTATGGAATGGCATTCAAATACTCTGACACATTCACCTTCAGCTAAAGACAGCACAATACACTGACAGACACAGTTCTAATGACATCAGGACCTGTGGAATGTATGACTGCTAGGGAACACATGCTGCTAGGAAACAAAGAACAGATCTGATCAAATCTTGTAATGTAAGGACTGGGAATCATTGTGATTAGATCTTCTAAAATGGGAGGACAAGTATTCTTTAATCCTCAGAAATATTTGCAAGTATAAAGACTTTAATATGTATCATCTAGAAATGAAACAAATACATGAAGTTAGATTCTCATGAATTAAATCAAAATTTTCTAAGTTTTCTGTTAGGTGATGGCCATTAGCAATATCTCTCATGAAAATATAACTTAAAGTCAAGCATCAGTGATTCGGTGTGTTTTGCAATCTATGCTTTTTCAAGAGGTCAAGGTCTTCAAAAAATAATGAAGACATCCAGAAATTATTGTACCTAAAAACAAAGTACCCTGTTACATTAAGAGCCTTATACTTTTTAAAACAAAATAGAACACAAGTATTTGCAACAAACACCAAAGCAGTCAGAGCTAATCTAGACCTAAGGAATTTAATACATTTTAATTATTGAAAGTAAAAAGTAAAAAGCAGTTTCACTTGCAAAAGTAACAGTTTGTAAACTGTGTTTATCTTTGTGCATTCTTTACCCTTGCTTTGATTACCAAAAAAAAAAAAAAAAAAAAAAAGATTGGGTGAAACAAAGCTGAGAGATAATTCAACAACAAATATCCTCTTAACTCCTATACAAATTATCTGGTATCCTATTTTGGTGATTATAAAAGAGCTGAGAATTCTATCCTATTTGTAATCCACATACAGATAAATTGGGCGCCAGATCATTTAGGACCATTACAGATGGAAAAATATACAAAAGAAATCTTACCAAACTCTGTTTATTCTCGTAGGGAAATATAGGAGAGTCTCCAAATGAAAAAAAAAAAAAGGCTAAAGAAGTATTTCTTTGCAGATTCTACGATGACATTCTTTAACTAGTGATGATAGCCCATATGACACTAAAATTAGCAGACCGCCTATTTACTTCAGAGCAAAACACAGAAGGCAATTTTTCCTTCCTGCCAGAGTCTATGTGTCTCCTCATTTCCCCAGCAGCTGGCTGGAAGGATGTAAAATCAGAGGTGCAAGAAGCCTATACTTCCTAATGAGTAATACAGCCAGGAAAGTAAACACAACAGACGACAGCAGGTTCGACTCTAAAGGAGACTGTGGCAGGAGTGCTTACACCGTTGTTTACAATGTGCTCTAACTACCGCAGGCAGGGATCACACGCAGACACAGGGAGGAGACACCCTGGAGGTGGCTCGCAAGGCTCGAGTTCGCCCAACTGCTATGATATCTCTGGCCATAAAAATAAAAGCAGCGCATGTTTCTATCAGAGCGAGGAAAGTGGCCAGAGAATTCCAGGGACCAGGAGTTATGCTGGCTGGACTCGATTACTTCAATCTGCTGGAGAGATGACTACCCTATGAGGTTCTCATCAGGGCCAATCTGGGGTGCATGGAGCGCTGCACCAGCGACTCTCACGCGCCGCATGCATCTCGCCGAGCTGCGCCTCTCCAGGGGAAGGGGACATGGCAAGGCTTCCTCGCCACCCTGCGGGGGCCCCCGTGGCCTCCTCAAACCAGATTTTCCAGTTAAGCGGATCCCAGGCGATTTCAATAAGCAAGCTCAGCTCCAGTAGCATCAGCTCCAGCATCCCCGCAAATATCTATCTGCCGTCCCTGGGGCGCAAAAATGCGCACACACTCAAACGCCGACTCCGCCGCCAAGTAACCCTGGTAGAGGAGGTCGCCCCCACCCCTACACACCACACACACACAAACACACACACACACCTATAGTGCTGGGGGCCTGGCACCCTAAGCTTCTGAGCTCAGACGCTCCGCTGCAGTCTGGAGCTTTCCCCTCTCCCGAGAGAAGCGCCGAGGTGCCTTTTCTCCTACCTGTAACCCGCCAACAGCGACCACCAATGCTCTGCCCACCCCGCCCCGGCGCCGCGGCCGCCCGGATTCGTGCAACACCGCCGCCCCCCGCCCAGTGCCCACTACCAGCATAGCGCAGCCCGGGCCACCCACGAAAGTGGAAGCTTTCTCCAGTCAAAACCGCCTAACAAAGCCTGGGCACGCAGGTCTAAACCAAGCTGCTGTGAAGGGGACACAACAGGCAGGGCGCGGGGAGGCAGCGCGACTCCACGACTCAGGGGCGCGACCTGGGCAAAAGGGGCCACCACGGATGCTCCAGGCAAGCGTCGAGGGAGAATAGCGCCGGGCTCTGCACCCTGCATTTTCCATCTTCCCAGAGCCCAGCTTCTCACCCAGACCCTGTCCGTCCTCCAGCCCGCTCCCGCCTCCAGCCGCACCAGTTCCAGCTGGCCGGAGAAAAGGCGCCCTCCTGTCCGCTTTCTGCTCCCACCAGGGGATGGCACTGGGGTGAGAGGGGAGGGAAAATTCACGGGATGGGAACTGTTCCTATTCCCCAGCGTGTGCAGCTGCGAATGCGCCCAGTCTCTTATCCCCTTCACTCCCCTCGGCCGCCAAATCGCCGAATGGCTGGAAAAAACTCGAACCTGCGCCAGACCCGAGCGCCCACCAGCCAGGAGGTTCCTTTCCCGCCCCGCATCACGACTGGATGAGTGTGTGTGTGTGTGTGTGTGAGGGCGAGTGTGTGAGTGGAAGGGCGAGTGTGAATGCACCCCGCACCCCCTCTGTTGCCCGCCCGGTAGATGCCGAAGCCTGCGCCCGGCCAGAGCGACCCCTATTATGAAGAGTGCGAAGAATAAATTACCTTTCGTAACCGCCGGTCCCTGAGATCGTCCCATCAGTTGCTCAACAACCTGAAGGCGGGTGCAGTTTCCACAATCCAGCCATTGAGCTCGGGGCAAAAGACCGGCCGGCCCCTGTGCAGACACCCCCAACCACACGCGGCAAAGAACGAGAATCGAAGCGCAGAGAAAGCAGCAGGAGGGTGGAGACCCCAGTCAAGGAAACAACAACAAAAAGTCTCTCTTCCCTTTCTTCTGCTGCACAGCCACGGAGAAAGGGGAAGGAAAAAGAGAGCCAAATGCTCGCCTGCCTTTACGTTCCTCGCTTCACACACCCCAAGGGGGCAAAAGCGGAGCGAAGAGAAAAGAGGGTTCAAATGTCTCTGCCAGTCCACAGTTGCACAACTTCGGAGTCAAGCTCTGTCTCCAGCAGCAGCCGAGGGACCCAGCGGCAGCTATTAACATGCGGCAGTCATAGCTGGGGTTGCTTCTCCTCCTCTTGCTGCTGCTGCTGCTGCTGCCGCCGCCGCTTAAGAAAAGACGCTGCCGAAGAGACCAAAAATCTTCCACCATCCCCCCAGCCGATCTTTATATCCAGTTCTCCCACCCCACCCCCCTTCTCTTTCTTTTTCTTCTTCCACGTCCTCCCCTTTCCGCCTCGGAGCGGGAGCGATGGAATAGGTAGGGGGAGCCGCGAGGGCCAGGGGTGGCTTCTCCGCCAAACCGTCCTCCTCCTCGTCCTCCCGAGGTTCTCTCCCAGCCGAGGATCCCCTCTCACGCCCGCAACCTCCGCGGACAGCCTGAGCAAGAGCCACACAAACTCCTTCCCCGGTGCACGGAGGGGGCGCGCGGGCAGAGCGGGCGCCCGGCCGCCGAGGGCTGCGTCCCGGGGGCCGGCGAGCTCCGAGCCCGTGGGGTGGCTGATTAGCTCGCCGGCCTGGCCGGGCAGCTGCGGGCATGTGGGAGCTTCATCGCGCAGCCCTGGGCTCCGCGCTGCCGCCGCTGTCTCTTCGGTTCTTTCTCTTCTTCGACTCCCCAAGAGCGAGCGAGGCACTGGCGCTCTCCAGACACGCACACTCACACACGCGCACACACGAGCGAGCTCCTGCCAAAGCAAACCGTGCAACCCGCGCGCGCGCACACCAGTAGGAAGAGGACCGAGGCAAAAAGAGAAGAAAGAAAGGGGAGGGGGCGAGTCACAGGCGGCGGCGGCGGCGGCAGCAGCTGCCGGAGCGGAGGCAACAAGCAGTCCGAGAAAAACCAGCAGCGGCGGCGGCGGCGGCGCCCACCCCGACCAGCTGCAGCATCTGCATCCCCGCTCCTGGGAACTGGAGCGAGCGGTGCCGGGCCAGCAGGCGAGGGGGGCGACGCGCCGAGAGCGGGGCAGAGCGCGGGCGCGCGGGGGCTGTGCAGCCTGCGCGCGGGGTAGTCGCAGCCGGGGCCCAAGCCGAGGCCAGAATGAGCCGCGGTCGGGCGGGCCAGCGGCGAGAGCTCGGAGAGCCGGGGAGGGGGCTAGCGCCAGGGAAAGGGGTGGCCGGCAAAACCCGGATCTGGAGTGCTCGTGGGCTCCGCGGCGCGGGCTCCACCTAGCAGTTCGGCAAACGCTTGGAGGTGGGAACGGGAGGGCTGCTATAGAGGCTTCCCTTTCAGGGTTTGTCAGACAAAGGGTACCTCTCCAGTGGCTTCGAGGCTCGCCTCGGCTCGCGCTCTCTCTCTCTCTCTCTCTCTCTTTCTCTCTCTCTTTCTCTCTCTCATTCTTTCGCTCTCTCCCCTCCTCTTCCTCCTCCGTCCCTCCCTTCCTCTCTCCCCCTCCCACTCTTCATCACCCCCCCCTTCTTCCTCCTTTCTCCTCTAGTCTTCCTCTCCAGTTCCACCTTAGGTGAGTAAACGACATCAGCTTGAAAGTCCTGCTAGGGTCTCATTTTTTTCAGGTGCGAATTATTCCGTATTTCCATTATGCAAGTACCGAGTCTGAAAATGTTTCCTGCCTTTGGTCCATTTTATGTTCCTTCAAACTTAACCTGCAAGTTCATTGCACAGTTTAAAGTATCCCTGTCTGGTGATCAATCGTGGAGATTCAATTATCTTATTTCACATCATCAATGGAAATTACCATAATGAATACAGAAAGGTGCCGATTCCAAAGCCATGCCTTCTGATAGAGAAAAAGTCTGGTCAAGTTAAATGAGTGACCTTGGTCAATTGCTGAACCTTTTGGTGCCTTCTTTGTAAAGGAGAGTGTTGAGTAGATAATTTGTAAGATCTTTTCCTGCTCTAAAATTTCGTGATTTCAAATGGCTAAGATGTTATTTTCTATACTAGTACACTCAAATCACTAAGATTTATCATATTCATTCAACAAGCACAGTACATCCGTAGCTAAATTTCCCAAATTGTATTTGATTGTATACATTTAGAATGATCTAACAACTTCTAGGAGCTCTTTAAAAGGTAACATCAATCCTAGTATATCTGAAGAAACTGAAACCTCATTAGAATTAAAACCATACCCAACACAAAGTGACAGTTAAAATCTCATTCATTCTTTAAAGCTCAACTCCAATCCAGCGTTCTCCAAGAAGCCTCTTCTCACCAAGGTTCTCTCCCCGAAAATCACTCCTTTCATGATACCCTGAAACCCTTTGATGATATCTCTTCACTAACACCTATTTTATTCTGCCCTTTTCCTTGTTCCTTTTTAATATTAATGGTTTGTCCATTTGCCTCTTCAGATTAGTTTTTCTTGAATGCAAATTCCTAGTTTTAATTATCTGTATAAGGAAAGATTATATCTACAGTCCTTTGCGCATAGTTACTCCTTAAAAAAAAATCAGGGGTGGGAAGGGAGATTTAATGATATTGCTAAATTCTGACCAACTAGATGGTCACAAGCTGAAGTTAGGCTGTTTGAATTTGCCTAATACAGGACCTCCATGAACTCCCCGGGTACGTAAAGAAAATACAAATTGACATCTGGAGTCACTTGTTACTTAAATAGTTTTGGAAAGAGTAGACTCTAGCCAATTGTGACAAGAGGCTCTTATTTGTAAAGGAGGAAAAATGGAAGTTACTCAATTCATCTCCCAAATGCTTAATGGTTGTATTAAGAAAAGTAATAAAAATAATATTGTAAGTATATATATATATAATGACAAGTATATATATTAAAGATGATTAGTGGTAGCATCAGAAATATTAAATACATAATATTTATTTAGATCGATAAATATATATAATGACAATATATAGATATTAAAGATCATTAGTGGTAGAATGAGAATATTAAATAAATAGTAGCTATAGATCAGTTTTTAGAATCAGCTTTAACACAACACCAGAGGTCTGGAGGGATGCAGGAAAATGAAATTTCAAAGTAAAAGTTTTATATCTATACACACACACACACATATATATGTACACACATACATATACATATATATGTATCTATATAAATGAAATGTTAACTGAAAACTAAGCATAGTCAGTTAAATAAGTAATTGAAAGTGTTCACCACAGAGGAGTTGACCACAAATAACCAAAATTACAAAGACAGTAATGAGGGAGAAAGAACCAAAAATCGGGGGTGGGAGGTGTGAATAAAAATAACCGATGAGTAAAGAAAAGCAATGAAAGAAAGATAACAGATTGTTTATATAATTAATCAAATGTCAAGGCAACATTATTTAAAGCAGCTGCTTATATTCTAACCTCAAACTTCAAGCTTCCAAATCATTTTTAATCTCATGGACATAGTCTTCTATATCTGATTTAAGACATAAAGCGTCCCACTTCGTTGCCAGGAAATCCATGACTCTTGCCAATGTTTTTCTAAGGTGAAGCTTCCATAAAAATAAAATAAATTCTGTGTCCTCTTAGCTACTATATTTAACACCTTCTTCTCAATGAGGAGACATCATACAGATGATGTTTGAGCACAGATACTATCATATGACGTAACTGTGCAAACTAGAGTGGTTTTTTAATAAAAGATGGCACTTGTTGGTTTCAGCACCATTAATATTGAAAAAAAAAAATAATTTTCACCAAAGGGAAAAGGGCTCCAAAAATGAAAATAAAAAGTGATTATCTAATCAAATAAGAAAAAAGAATTAAAACATTTAAATGACTATTAAAATTTTTAGACCAAAGACCCTTTCAAATCAATAAGAAGTATACTAAGATCCCCAACAGTGTGGAAGTTGATAGAAGACCTTAAAACCATCTGTTCACAGAATAAATACAAACGGCCAATAAATGTAAGGAAGTACGTTTTGCCTATAGAAATCTAATACATAAAAATATGTCCAATTAGGAGATCTATCATATTTCATGATTTTCCCATGAAATTAGGTGAAATAGCAACAGTGCTCTATTACTAAACTCTAACGAAAGTGTGTTGAGACAGGCATGCCTCTATGCTAGTAATATACACTGACACAATTGCTCTAGAAAGAAAGCTGACAATACAAAACAACCGCTTTATAGAATATATATGCCACTAAATCCAGTGTTTCTATTTATAGATATCTCTTCTACAGAAATAAGCAAAGATATAGATGAGGAGTTTGTATAATGATATACATCTCAGCCATAATTGCTATAAAAGGGGAGAGGGTATGTAATGTTTACATATTCAAAGTAATCTTGTTTTTTTCATACTCAACAAAAGTCCCCTTATCTGAATGAAATCAATAGTTAGTGGGAAAAAATTGATTAAAGCGAAAATAATTTTTAAAATGATGCATACATACTGTATTAGTTAAGACTCAATTTGGTTTCAAGCAACAGAAACAAAAAATAGCAGTGACCTAAACAAGACAAATTTGTTTCTTTTTCAAATGAAAATCTAGAGGTAGGTGGTCTAGTGCAGGTATGGCCATCAAAAGCATTCCAAACTGAAATAGACACTTTCTGTCTTCTTGCTCAGCCATCTGTGGCCACTATTCCTAATTTCAGTTCCAGTAATCACACCTACCTTGAAAGAGCAAAGATGAAAGGGAAGGAGGAGGAAGAGAAGAGCATTCTTGCATCCCTGGAAAGTTTCCTAAAGTTGCATATACCATTTTCCCTTTCATTCCATCCTTTACATGGGAAATGTAGACTACCTTAGGCAGTCATGTGTCCAAGTGAAAATCAGGATTCTTTCATGATTTAGCTCTTCCTCATCCTTTGACTTACCATTGCATACCACCCTGGGCTAGGCTTGCATATATTAGTCTTTCAGTAACAAAATGCATGGATAATGCACACACGTGACAGTGCTACTCTCACATGAAATGACCTTCTACTTCAACCAGATGTAAGCTTTCACAAGATTTCCAATTACTGAGCTGTTGCCATCAGGGACAATACTCTCTAATACTCAGTCAGATATCTGCAGACAGTTACTATCTTAAATGCTACTGGGCCTAAATTCACTGACAAATCAAGGTAATCAGAGTTAAATCACATCTGCAACGCAGACAGCAAAGCATAGCACTCAGACTCCTAGGATGCCATGGCGTGAATAGAATTTTAAGGCATTTGGAAATCAGTAGAATAATGATGAAAATATAGATTACATAGGGCCATCAGAACGTGTTTGACTACCCTATGGGATAGCCCAATCCTAAGAAGCACTCAGTGACCCTTTCTGTACCCTGGGATATTTCCGAAAGGACCATTTTAAGTCTGTAAAATCTTACCCAGATTATATTGCCCTGCTAATTTGGTATCTTCTATTCCCTCCTTGCTTCAAGTAATTCACCCCCCTTCTTTTTCAATCCAAAAGAGACCTATGAATTGTACATTCTTAATGACTTGAAAGCTTAGCTATAGATACAGATACCAATCTAGATATAAATTAAATATTTTTAAACAGCTTCCCTAAGTAGTAAACATTTTCCACATATTGATTTCTTTTCTTCCAACGGAAGTGTCTCCTTAAAACTCTTTATTATAATTTCTCAAATGTTTGCATACATGCATGCCAGTTCTGAAAGACTATGAAAGCAACAACAGTCTTTTTTTCTTGTAACTTTGTTTTTTTCCTGTAACTTTTCTAGCTACCTTGTCTTCGATCCCACAGTTAGATTACCTTTCATAACTCCTCATTAGTTTCAACACAGAATGCTTATAGCTACTTACTATAAATGTTAGTGATAGTACCCTGCTCTAGTAGAAGCATTCAGCACTCATAGAGTTGCGTTAAAAGCATAACATCACAGTGCCTAGATTCTAGTCTCCAGAAATACAAAAGGATTCAAGAGCCCAACACTGTTTTCTTAAGATCCTCCCATCTTTATAAGATAAAGTATACAGATATGTTTGTACTGTACTAACGAAAACATCGTGGTCAACCAGAGATAGTCAGTAATAACTGTCATAGTCTAGAAAGGAAGAAAGTGGAATTTTTGATTCTTTATAAAACACTGCTACTTTTCTGGGCTCTGCTTTTCGGCCTCACTCCTTTAAGACTATAATAGACACAGATAGTAGATGTCTGACTCATAATTACTCCCCTTTCTCTGAGAACAGCTTCCACACATGATTGGGCAAACGTGTCTATGAAGTGGCCTTGTCCATACTATTTGACCCTGACCCTTGGCCATGGTTGAAGGGTCCAGGTACAGGCAACTAATGCAGGCTTGGCTAATCAAAATTATTGTCAAGAATTTTTCAGACTATACTATACTATACTGAGGGTCTCAATATATTCCTGATGGTAAGGGAGGCTAAGGAGCTATCTACAGTGGACTGGATGTTTGTGGTCCCACAAAACCCATATATTGAAATCCTAACTCCCAACATGATGATATTGGGAGGACAGGTCTTTGGAAGGTACTTAGGTCATGAAGGTGGAGCCCTCATGATGAGATTGGTGCCCTTATAAAAGGAACTTCAGAGAGCTCACTTGCTCTCTTTCTGCCATGAATAGACACGAAAAGCTGGCACTCTGCAGTCCAAAAGAGTGCCCTCACTAGAATCTGATCATGCTGCCACCCTGATCTATTTCTCGAGAACTGTGAGACATAATTTTCTGTGTTTATAAGCCACCTAGGCCATGGTACTTCATTTTAACAACCCAAATTGAATATGACACTTTTCACAGCTACATTAGCTGCCACATGGTGGTATCTAAACCTGACTTAGTGCAATATTTTCCTGAAGAATGCAATCAGATTAAAATAAGTATTGCTAGCTTTTATCATAAATTCCTGTTTCTTTTGCATGCATATTTTAAATCCCAAATCAGATAAGTATAGGGAAAATTCTGTATGGATATGTAGTTATAATGCTAACATACAGCCTGTGTTATGGTGATAGCTAGGAAGTTAGCTTCTCCTTCAGATTACCTACCGGATTTCTTTAAAATCTGAGCTCATGGAAGGCATGCCGCATTACTCTTCTGAGAATGTTGGCCACATTATTTCTGCAATACTCTCAGTTAGATGATTTTCTCATATCTGACATCATATTCAATCATATGCCTCACCTCTTTTCCTATAAATAACAAAAATAAGATTGATCAGAAAATAATGATCATTCTCCACTCGGAAATATGAGGGGTCTCCAAAATGTTCACAGAAAATATGTATTATTAAAAAGAAAAACTATGCATGGATTTCAAAACTTTACTGCACCAAAATAAACTCATACTAGCTTGTTATAACATGACTGACGATGATCTCATTTAAGGCTCTGAAAAAGGTAAGATATAAGTTTGAAAAGAGCCCCTGTCAGAGAAACATGCATTCTGCTACAATTAAAGCAAAAGCAGACATCACATTTATCATGACGCTTAGGTAGAAGAATGGTGAGCTCACCGATGCTTTAGAACCGTTTATGAGAAGAATTCCCGAAAGAAACCAGTCATTTACAAATGGATAACTAGTTTTAAGAAGGGATGACACAACCCTGAAGATGAAGCCCACAGACGCAGACCATCTACATCAATTTTCAAGGAAAAGAATTCATCTTGTTTGTGACCTAACTAAACAGGACCAATAATTAACAACAGAGACAATAGGCAAGACCATAGACATCCCAATTCATTCGCCTGACACAATTCTGAGTGAAAAGTTAAAGTTGAGCAAACCTTCCACTCAATGGGTACCAAAACCATTGAGTCCAGATCAGCTGCAGACAAGAGTAGAGCTTTCAATGGAGATTTTAAATAAAGTGAGATTAAGATCCTGAAGAATTTCTTTGAATAATTGTAATACTAGACGGAACATGGCTTTACCAGCATGATCCTAAGGACAAAGCACAATCAAAGCAGTGGCTACCAAGAGGTGAAAGTGGTCAGTCAAAGCAAAAGCAAACCAGTTGAAAGCAAAGTTGTGGCAACAGATTTTTGGGATGCTCAAGACATTTTGCTTGTTGTTGTCTTTCCAGAGAGCCAAAGAATAACATCTGCTTATTAACATTATGATGGTTGTTTCCGAAAGTTTGTCAAAGCATTAGCAGTTAAATACCTGGGAAAGCTTACCCAGAGGGTCTTTCTTCACCAGGATGATGCTCCTGCTCATTCCTCTCATCAAATGAGGACAATTTTGTAAGCATTTCTAAAGGAAATCATTAGACATCCACCTTAAAACCCTGATTTGGCTACATCTGACTTCTTTTTATTTCTTAATCTTAAAAAGTCTTTAAAGGACAGTCATTTTTCTTCAGTTAATAACATAAAAAAGACTACATTGACATGGTAAACTTCCCAGGATCCTCAGTTCTTTAGGGGTGAACTAAATGGCTGGGATCATTGTTTACTAAAGTGTCTTGAACTTAATAGAGCTGATGTTGAGAAATAAAGTTTGTATTTTTTACTTTTATATTTTAGTTACATTTTCATGAATTTTAAGTCCCCCATACATTGCTCAGACCCCTAGCGGGTACTCAATAAATGTCTGATGAATGAAATAATTCAAGATAAATGTTATATAATATATAATATGAAATATATAAGATGTGTACATACATCTGTATCTATTAAACTATGTCTGATTAATATTAATATATCTATCATTCTCTTAAGATTATAGATTAATAGAATTTATACATCTAAATGAGAGTTATCAAATTCAAATTAGTCACCTTGTCTAGGGGAGGTTGCCGTTACTCAAATCAAGTTGAATCCTTTTGAAATCCCTTTGTACTGTGGCATGATTTGGAATAGCCTTAAGATATGAGCAAATCTCCTGATTTTAAAGTGTATTTGATTTTTTGTTTTGGTTTATTTGTTTAATGGTTTGGAATCAACTAGGGGAAAATCATTGGCATTAAATAACTGGAATAGAGCTTGGCAATCATCTAATTAGGTTATACAGTCAGAAGACAATGTTTTTACTCAAAATAAATAAGAATGACAAATTTTTTCTTATGATTTAATTTTAGACCATAACCCTTTTAACCTTCTATGTGCTAGGGCATTTTTCATTATAATTAATCCTCCCCTAAAACAAGCAACATAGGCATCATTTCTACTTTATTAACAATGATGTTGAAATACAGAGGGTGTAATGACTAAGGCTGAAAAATCCAGTAAAGTATATACCATATAGACATGTTTACTTTACTAACGCTCTGCTTACATGGTGGAGATTCCAATGGCAAGTTTCTATAATGAGAAACTTCCCTACTGGCTACAGTTTACTGGATCAGAGAGGGAAAGAGGTAACTTCCTTGATTAGCAAGCTAATCAGTTCTTCTTAGGGAAGTTGGAATTGGGGCTAAGAGAATCATTGTTTCTTTCATTGTTTCTTAATGGGCCATGTAAACTATCAAGCTGTGGTGTGGCCCTCTTCTCTCTGCCATATCAATTCAAAAATCAGAGGTGATTTGCTCTTGATGGGAGTCATGAACTAGTATATCATCAGTTGAACCTGCTTTTAGCCACTGAGCAGAGGTGAAGATAATAGGAATCTGCAGAAAGCATCATGAAGCACATGCAGAGAGAGGAGCCAGATGAAATGCAAGGAGAGATTTGGGGTGGTTTTCTGAACCTTCATTTTATTTCTTTCCTAAGATCCAACTACATGTTTATACTTAGTTTCTAGAAAACAGCCATTGTAGTGTTACGGTACATTCACCTTTTGATGAAGCCAGCACAACTTCATAGCAGTTATTAATGGGTTTTGTCTGATCATTTATCTCTTTTCACTTCTGGAAATAGCATGCCTCTTCCTTGGGTATCCTTCTACTCTTCACTTTATGTGCTAGTAATGGTATGTCCATCATGATACCCAACCCACATAGGAAAGGCAAATTATCCAGGCCACATAAAGTATTGCAACCAGCTCTACCCCAGTGATTTGTTTAGGGATAGCCACATGACTTAAACCAGACTTCCCCCCGGGCCTTTTTTTTTTTTTTTTTTTTTAATTAATATGAGCACTGGAATAGAGAAATATTCCCTTCTTCTCTGGCATATTTTTAGTTAGAATGATACAAACCAGAAGCATTTATTTATTCATTCATTCATTCATTTATGTGCTTATTTATGTATTTGTTTATATTGTTCCATTTTGCCTCCTAGAGATTTAACAATTAGGAAAATAACATAATAATATTATCTCAGTTTATCTCACTAAATGGTCAAAAGATTGAACATGCACTTGCCAACAGCTTTCTATATTCTTAGGTTAAGTTATTCAATATTAGACTTAAATAAGATATATTGGTTATACTTAAGCAAAATGCCATGAAACAAAATTCCAAATCTATACTGTAATATCCCACATAAGGATATGCATATTGTGTTTCTGATTTTTCTAATGATTGAGAGAACCCTGAATCAGAACTGCAAACTGGAGGGAAGTGGTAGTATGTGAGTATCTTTGTTCTTTTTAGACATTCAGAGGTCCAGGCTGATGAATATTCCTTCGTCTTACCACATGATTTTCAAGGCTGTACAAGGCAGCCCATGGGAAAAGAGGAAGAGATGATTTTCTCAGCATTTTGTATGGGCCTGGATGATCCTTATCACCTCCATTCAGATTCCATTCACAAACGCTCAGTCATATGGCTATACCTAAATGTAAGAGAGGTTGGCAAATATAGTCTAGGTTTAGGTCCAGGATGAAATTGATGTGAGTTTGACAAACAGAAATCCAGTTCTTCCTCTACACTCCCTTGGTGATTCAGAAATAATGAAGTGTAGAAGAATATGCACATATGTGTAGCCTCAGCACTGCCACGTAACCGAAGTAATATTTACATCAAATGGCCTGGTATGAAGAGCTCAAGACATGAATTCAGAAGACCATGCTTTCAGTCCCATTCCTAACACAAACTAATTCTGTGTTATTGGTCAAGTCACTCAATATTTCTGGGCTTTATGTTCTTTATAAGTAAAATGGGCATATTAAAATACCTGTCTTCACCTACATCACAGGGTTATTGTAACCACCAAATTAAGTACAGTATGTTGAACATTTTGAGTGCTATACCAATGGAAGATCCTTGCTAGGACATGTAAACACACAACTACACCATTCATACACACAGAATTCCGTGCACGCTAATATCCGTGTTTTCTTGTGCTGTTTGAATTTCACCTCCATAGGTGCAATGTCCTATTTCAAGGATGCTGTGAATAGCTCACATATTCCTCCTCCCCAGGATGAAAGTATTCATTTCTACAGCTTGAGGAATGTAGCTGCTTGCAGATGAGTTCCTCAAGTATTTCCTTCTGTTTGCTGAAGGAAGCTGTCTTGCTCAACGTTATATCCCCTCAAATGGGCTAGCCCACATTCAATACCTATACTACACAGGGTTACTTAGAGTAGGCCCACTCCTCACACGTAGATGATGACTGGGAAAGGCTATTCCAGATTCATCACTCCACCTCTTTCTCCACTGGAGTGCCTGAGGGCTCTTTGCCTCTTCTTTGTAGCCCCACTTCTCTCTCTTCCCGATGCTGAGCTCCTCATTCCTCGCACCATGCAACACCACCGCCCCCCATCTTGCTCCCAAGAGCATTCCTGAAAAACCTTCTATTTGCAATTTCCTATGAATCAGCCTCCGAGGACACTTGAATCAAAGTTAGCCTCCCATTCCCGCCCTTGACCTAGCTCTAGTTTATTTTCAACGTTTAGCTGGAGAGATACTATTAGAACAAAGTCACACTGTTAGTTTCCTGGGGCTTCCATAATACAGTACTACAAACTGCATCACTTAAAATAATATAAACTTGTCTCACAGTTCTGGAGGTTAGAAGTTCAAAATCAAGGTGTCAGCAGGGCCATGCTCCAATCCCTCCTTACCTCTTCCCAGTTTCTGGTGATGGCCATCAGTCCCTGGTGTACCTTCGCTTACAGCTGCATCACTCGAATCTCTGCCTCTGTCATCACATGATGATTTCCCTATGCGTCCTGCCTCCACATAGTGTTTTCCTTTTCCTATAAGGATACCAGTCATTTGGGATTAGGGTCCACCCTAGTGGTCTCATTTTAATCTGATTATGTCTGCAAAGACCCCATTTCTAAATAAGTCACATTCACCAGTGTCAGGAGTTAGGGCATCGACATAACTTTTTTTTTTTTTTTTTTGAGATGGAGTCTCACTCTGTCTCCCAGGCTAGAGTGCAATGGCACGATCTCAACTCACTGCAACCTCTGTCTCCTGGGTTCAAGCGTTCTTTCACCTCAGCCTCCTGAGTAGCTGGGATTACAGGCACCTGCCATCATGCCTGGCTAATTTTTATATTTTCGTAAAGACAGGGTTTCACCATGTTGGCCAGGCTGATCTCAAACTCCTGACCTCAGGTGATCCGCCCACCTTGGCCTCCCAAAGTGCTGGGATTACAGGCTTGAGCCACTGCACCCAGTTCAACGTAACTTTTTGGGGTACACAATTCAACCCATAACATGGAACTTGCCCCATATCCTCCAGTTGCTTCCTATCTCATTCAGAATAAAGCTGAAGTGGCATACAAAGCCCTACACATCTGATCCCTGACTCACATGACCTCACCTTTAGTTCCTCTCCCCAGAGATCACTTTGCTGCAGCCTAATGGCCTCCTTGTTGCTCCTTCTATCTTGGAGCTTTGCATCTGCTTCTAGAATGCTCTTTACCCAGAGATCTGCATGGCTGTTTACCTAACCTCCTTCCACCCTTTGCACAAATGTTGTTTCCCAGTGATGCTTTCTCTAACACTCTATGTAAAATTACAAACAACCTTATCCGACAGTTTATCACACTTCCTTTTCTTCCTCCACAGAGCTTCTCACCTTCTAATACACCATAATTTACTCATTCATTGTGCTTTTTACATGTCCACAACACGACTTCCCTGGGCCTCTTCAGCCATGAAAAATATTTTAAATTATATTTTACGTCTGCATTGATATAAAGACAAATATAATCTAGCATGGATGTATCATTGTAATATTTCTAATTTTTATTTCGATTTTAAAAGACAGTGAAATCAAAATATTTTTTATGGGACCCTTTGGGTGTTACAAGCCTTATGCTCTGTGTCTACTGTGCCTAATGGATTAGTTGGTCCTGGTTTGTGTCTCTCTTTTTCCACCAGAATGTAAGCTCTTTAAGGATGAAGACTTTCCTTTATTTTCTTCATTGATGTTTCCCTAGCAAGTAAAATAGGGCCTGGCATATCATAATGCTCAATAAAGATTTGTTGAACATATGGATGGCTAAAATTATCATTTTGCTTTTCCATTAGAATTGAAGTTTTTATTGTGGTAGTGAACTAGGTTTGCGTGGCCTAACATAGAATGTGCTATTGTTTACATGTCAGTACTTCATTTGTCAACATGAAAGATACTTCTGCTATAGGCCAACCAATCTCTGAACTATCAACTGAACTCCAGCCTTATACAACCTTACAAAATTCTTGGGAACTATGGGAAGCTTATGAGAAGTGAAACAGAGGAAATACTTTTCTGTAGCCCACTTCGGCCCTCTGGAGAGTCCTATGCTGGGTCAGGAAATTATTACAAATATTATGAGACACAGCTTTTTGAACTTTTAAAAAACTTCCATAAAGGATTAGAAAAAAAAAATTTCCTGGTACCTTGAGGTTAGCCATAATATTGAAATATATTCTGGTTAACAAAATACATCAGGAAAAACCTTAAAATAATTTTATAGAACTAAACAAGCGTGGTTGCCATATTACACAGATTTGTTTTAATGAAAAAAAATTTTAAAAAGAACTCTGAAAACTGGTAGGTCTCAGGTGGTAGAGCAAAGATAAGAGAATAACTAAATTTGATTTGTATTTATTAGAAAAGGAGAGATCAGACTTTCAATTTGATTTGGGAAAACTAAAGCTCAACGTGCAGAGCTACAAATATTGCTTATTTTGTACTGAAAAATCCTGGGTCTTATGCATTTCTTAGGATAAAATGTGAGCACTGGAACCTTTTTTTGAGAGGAAATGTTATTTCACGGAAGGCAGAAACTTAGTACGGTGCTGCATACATTTAATAATATGCACAATATTCAAATGTACGGCTGATTAGCAACCTTCGGGGTTATTTCTTTACCCATAGTAGAATGACTGTGAAACGTCTCATTTGTTCACCTTTCAACAATCTCATAATGTTTTTCTCAGAACTTGATTAACATTTAATATTTAGTTACTAATGTCTGTGCTCCATTACACTGGTGAGGACACATATACACTTTATTTTAACACATATGTTACTGGGCACTACGCCTTTCATCTTGAATAAGGTATTTAAGGGTGGAACTGTTGAATGCAAAACAATTTAAGAATGGTAATATAGGATTATTTTCTTGAGGTTGCTTTCATTGTATAAATATTAGGAAATTCTTTCCTCTGAAGGTTTCTTTTTTACTATCTGGCATGTATATGTTTCATTTACCTATTTAAGATATGGAGTACCAATCTCAACAGAGCAAAGCAGAGGATAGACCCACTACTTATCAAATATATGCCTAGAAACTTGCAGGGGACATTATATATAGAACCTCATTTAATAGTTGTATTAGTCCATTTTTGGTTGCTTGTAATAGAATAGCTGAAACTGAGTAATTGATAAAGAAAAGGGATTTATTTCTTTTTTTATTTATTTTTTATTATTATTATACTTTAAGTTCTAGGGTACATGTGCATAATGTGCAGGTTTGTTACATATGTATACTTGTGCCATGTTGCTGTGCTGCACCCACCAACTCGTCAGCACCCATCAACTCGTCATTTACATCAGGTATCACTCCCAATGCAATCTCTCCCCCCTCCCCATGATAGGCCCCGGTGTGTGATGTTCCCCTTCCCAAGTCCAAGTGATCTCATTGTTCAGTTCCCACCTATGAGTGAGAACATGCGGTGTTTGGTTTTCTGTTCTTATAGTTATGGAAGTTGAGATATCCAGCGTTGAGGGGCCATGTCTGGTAAGAGCCTTCTTGCTGATGGGGATCCTCTTCATAGTCCTGAAGTGATGCAGGGCATCGCATGGCCAGGGGACTGAGCATGCTAAGCTGCTAACTCAGGGCTCTCTTCCTTTTCTTTTAAAGCCACTAGTCCCACTCCATTAATTCAGTAACCCATCAATTCATTAATCTATTAATTCATAAGTGGATTAATTCATTCATGAGGGCAGAGCCCTCATGACTAAATCACCTCTTCAAGGTCCCACCTCTCAATACTGTCACATTGAGGATTAAGTTTCAACATGAGTTTTGGAGGGGTAAATAATGAAAACATAGCATATAGTCAACAACTATTTAGAGCTATAGGAGTTATTTACTCCATATTATAAATTTTAAAAAGGCCAAGTGCCAAGTGACTAACTGACTTGCTTAACGTCAGTCAACAGGTTACAGCAAAAGAGGTTAAATTTGAAACTGGATCTATCTAATTCCAAAACCTATATTGTTTTTCCTATACCTTCACATGAGCAAAAGATTAACTCGGTGTAGTAATCTGGCATTTAGGAATGGAGCAAGGTTTTTTTTAAAAGTAACATATTAAAAGATAACATAATAAATTTATATAAAATAGCTTAAATTTTAATTCAGTAGCCACCACATTAAAATAAGAGTTCTTAATACTAATTATTTCTGTCAAGGAAACTTATATGAAAATGATGAGTACATTCCTGGGAAAATGTAGGCATTTACACTGATAGATATTGGGCAGTGGGATTTTGTATCATTTTTACATATACATTTTATCATATTCAAGTAAATTGTGAAATTGATTCTGTGGTTTTACCTTCTTTGTGCTTCCTTTTTTGGGATTACTTATTTCTGCCTATCTTCTTTAGTCATTTTAAACAATTTTAATTAGTGCATAAAAATTGTACATATTTGGGTAGTACCATGTGATGTTTCATTACATGTATATCCTGTGAAATGATGAAATCAGGGTAATTAGCATATCCATCACCTCAAGTGTTCATCATTTCTTTGTAGTAAGAATATACAAAATCCACTCTTCCAGCTATTTTGAAATATTAAGTACATTATTGTTAACTAAAGTAAAGCACTGTGCAATATGACATGAGAACTTATTCCTTCTATGTAACTGTGACTTTGTACATGTTCACCAATTTCTTTCTCTGTGCCTCTCTCTTCCCCAGTCTCTGGAAACCAATGATCTCTACTTCTATGAGATCAGCTTTTAAAATCCCACATATGAGTGAGATCATGCAGTATTTGTATTTCTGTGCTTCACTTATTTCACTCAACATGATGTCTTCCAGGTTCATTCATGTTGTCACAAATGC
Source organism: Chlorocebus sabaeus (assembly GCF_047675955.1). Taxonomy (NCBI): domain Eukaryota; kingdom Metazoa; phylum Chordata; class Mammalia; order Primates; family Cercopithecidae; genus Chlorocebus; species Chlorocebus sabaeus. The sequence goes on from NC_132910.1 coordinate 7,962,348, forward strand.
CAAAATTTTGTTTTGTTAAATGTCTGAATAATATCCCACTGTGCATATATGTACACTACATTTTCTTTATCAGTTCATCCACTGATGGACACTTAGTTTGATTTCATATCTTGGCTATTGTGAATAGTGATGCAATAAACATGGGAGTGAAGACATCTGGTTGACATACTGATTTCATTTCTTTTGTATGTATTTCCAGTAGTGGGGTAGCTGGATTACATTGCAGTTATGATTTAATTTTTTTTGAGGAATCTTCATACCATTTTCCACAATGGCTGTACTACTTTACATTCCCACCAAAAGTGTGTAAAGTTTCCCTTCCCCCATATTATTGTTAACTGTTATCTGTTGGCATTTTTTGTTTGTTTTGTTTGTTTTTTTCCTTTTTTCTTTTTGAGACAGAGTCTCACTCTGTCATCTAAGCTGCAGTGCCCTGGCATGATCCAGGGTCACTGCAACCTCCACCTCCTGGGTTCAAATGATCCTCCTGCCTCAGACACCCAAGAAGTTGAAATTACAGGCGTGTGCCACCACACCCAGCAACTTTTTGTATTTTTAGTAGAGATGTTGATAATAGCCATTCTAACTTGAGTAAGGTGATATGTCACTGTAGTTTTGATTTGCATTTCCTAATAATTAGTTATGTTGAGCATGTTTTCATATGTCTGCTAGTCATTTGGGGAATGCCTATAAAGTTCTTTTGCCTATTTTAAAATCAAATTTTGTTGTTGTTATTGAGTTGTTTGAGTTCCTTAAATACCTGGATGTTACTTGCTTGTCAGAAGAATAGTTTGGCAATATTTTCTCCCATTATTTAGATTTTCTTTTCACTTTGTTTATTGTTTCCTTTAGTGTGCAGAAGCTTTTTAACTTGATGTAATCCCATTTGTTTATTTTGGCTTTTAATTGCTTGTGCTTTTGGAGTTTTATTCAAATAATTCTGCCTAGTTTAATATTATGACGTGTTTCCCCTGTGTTTTATTCCAACAGTTTAATATATTTGAGTCTTACATTTAAACCTTTAATCTATTTTGAGTTTATTTTTATATGGTGAAAGATAAGGGTTCAGTTTCATTCTTCTGCATGTAGATATCCAATTTTCTAAGCACCATTTATTGAAGAGACTGCCCTTTCCCCATGTGTGTTCTTGGAAACTTCACTGAAAATCACTTAGCTATAGATGCAGAGGTTAATTTCTGGATTCTGTATTCTGTTACATTGGTCTATTTGTCTGTTTTTATGCCAATATCATGCTATTTAGGTTACTATAGCTTTGTAATATATTTTCAAATCAGGTTCTGTAACGTCTGCAGCTTTCTTCTTTTTTTCTTTTTTTTTTTTTTTTTTTCTTTCTTAAGATTGCTTTGGCTACTTGGAGTATTTTGTTGTCATATACAAATTTTAGTTTTATTTTTCTCTATTTCTGGGGAAAATGTCATTAGTATTATGATACAGATTGCCTTGAATCTATAGAATGGGTAGAATGGACAATTTAGCAAAATTAACCTTTCCGATTCATGAACATGAGCTATCTTTCCATTTATTTGTGTCTTCTACAATTTATTTTATTAAAGTTTTATAGTTTTCAGTGTAAAGATATATTACTTCCTTGGTTAAATTTATTCCTAGGTATCTTATTTTTTGATAGCTATCATAAATGGGATTTTAAAAGTTTCTTGTTCATACAGTTCACTGTTAGTATATAGAAATGTTACTGCTTTGTGTGTTGATTTTGCATCCTACAACTTTGCTGAATTTGTTTATTAATTCTATCAGGTTTTTTGGTGGAGTCTTTAGGGTTTTCTGTACATACGATTATGTCATCTCTAAATAGGGACAGTTTGACTTCCTCCTTTCCAAATTGAATACTTTTATTTCTTTCTCTTGTCTAATTTATCCAGCTAGGACTTGCAGTACTATGTTAAATAGAATGGTGAAAGTGGGCGTTTTTGTCTTGGTCCAGATCTTAGGGGTAAAGCTTTCAGCTTTTCTTCATTCACAATGATGCTAGCTGTGGGCTTCTTATATGTGGCTGATATGATTTGGATGTGTCCCCTCTCCAAATCAATTTGCAATTGTTATATCCTCTTCTGAAATGGACCCCTTTATCATAATATAATGATCTTATTTGTCTCTTTCTACAGTTTTGGTCTTAAAGTATATTTTACATGATATTATATATATCATGTTGTATTTATATATAAATATAAATGTATATAATATATATACACATACACACATATATATGTGTGTATATAAATGTATAAAACTACTCCTGCTGTCATTTGCTTTCCATTTACATGGACTGTCATTTTCCAATCATTCACTTTCAGTGAAGAGTTTCACTTACAGGTATAGTGAGTTTCTTACAGGCAGCAAATAGTTGGGTCTTCTAAAATCTTTTCAGCACTCTGTATCTGTTAGTTGGAGAATTTAATCCATTTACATGTGAGGTTATTATTTATAGGTAAGAACTTACTCCTGCCATTTTGTTAATTGTTTTCTGGCTGTTTTGTAGCTCCTTTGTTTCTTTCTCACCCTTTTCCATCGTGGTTTGTTGGCTTTCTGTACTTATAAATTTTGATCCTTTCTCTCTCTCTATTGTATATCAACTGTAATTTTTATCTTTGTAGCTACAATGGGGCTTACTTAAGATTTTGTATAATTATAAGAAGTTATTTTAAACTGTGACAACTTAACTCTGATCACATACAAATACTCTAGACTTTTCTCCTTCCCCACTTCACAGTTTAAAATTTTGTGTTTTGGTTTAGATCTTTTTATATTGTCTATCATTTAATATTTTATTGTAGATATAATCATTGAGCATTCTGATTTTAATCTTCATACTGGAGATTTAAAAGTGTATATACTACTGTTATAGTAATAGAATACTCTGTTTATGAATTTACCTCTACCAGCAAGGTTTATCCTTTCATATGTTTTCACATTAGTAGTTATTGTCCTTTCACTTTCAGTTGAAGCGCTCCCTTAAGCACTTCTGGTAAGGCCTGTCTTGTAGGGATACATTTTCTCAGTTTTTGTTGTCTAGGAAATGCTTTATTTCTTCTTCCCTTCTGAAGGATTGCTTTGTTGGGAATAGTATTTTTGGCTAGCAGTTTTTATTTTTCAGCACTTTGAATATACCCTTACATTCTCTTGTAGCCTGCAAGGTTTCTGCTGAGAAATCTGCTGATAGTCTAACATAGATTCCTTTATATGTGATTTAATGGGTTTTTCACGCTGCTTTTATAATTCTCTCTTTGTCTTTGATTTTTGACAGTTTGATTATAATGTGCCTTGGAGAGGACCTCTTTGGGCTGAATCTGTATGGGACGTGTTTCTGGTATCTGGATGTCTGTATCTTTCCCAAGACTAAGGAACTTTTCAGCTATTATTTCGTTAAACAAACTTCCTCTGCCTTTCTATGCCTTTGCTTAATAGTGTCCTGTTAAGTCATGTAGATGTTCTTTATTCTTTTTCATGCATTTTCTCTTTTTCTTCTCACTGTGTTTCAAAAGACCTGTCTTCAAGTTCAGAAATTCTTCTGTTTTATATAGTATGCTACTGATGCTTTCAACTGTATTTTTATTTTATTGATTGATTTATTCAGTTCCAAGATTGCTGTCTGGTTCTTTTTTAATGATATCAATCTCTTTGTTGAATTCAGATTATAGATTTTTTTTCTGATTTTATTGAATTTCCTATCGGTATTCTCTTGCAGCTTGCTAAGTTTTCACAAAGTCATTATTTTGAATTTCTTTTCAGGCAATTCATAAATTTTCATTTATTTAGGGTCATTTACTAGAGAATGTTTTTGTGTGCTCCTTTGGTGATGTCATGTTTATTTGCTTTTTTATGTTTTTTTTTTTTTTTTTTTTTTTTTTTTTTGTCCCTCTGTTGATATCTGGAACAGTCACCTCTTCCAGTTTTGCAGGGAAAGACTTTCACCTGCAGATATGTCTTGGGTTGTTAGTTGAGTAGAATGTGTTGGCTATGATTCCAGGTGGGTGCAGTAGTGTAATCCCTGAACAGTTTATTCAGCTATAGTCAAATTCAGCAATACCTGCTAATTCCTTGGTGGCCTCCCCGTAGGGGTTTGTGTGGCAAGTCCACTGAATCAGGATAAGGCTCTCCTGGGAGTAACACACACAGCTGGTGAGTTCAGGAGTCCACCAGCTCATAGTAGGGTCCCCCTGGAAGTGGCATATCTCTCTGGTGAGTATGCTGAATAATCCACAGCTTTGGGATGGAGACACCCTGGAAATGATGCACCTAGCTGAAAACTGTGCTTGAGGCACCTGGGGGCCAGTCTGCTGGGTTTGGCAGGGATCCACTGGGGATGGCATACCTGGTGGTGAACCCAGGAGCCGGTGCACTGCTTTGGGGCAGGAAACCCCTGGAAACTGTGCACATGACTGGTGAGCAAGTTGGTGGCACTTCTAGGCCAGTCTACCAGTTTGATACAGGTATCCCCTGGGGGCAGTATGCCTCATTGGTGACGACACCAGTGGTGCACATAGACACATTCGATATTTCCTTCCGTCTTCTAGATCTTGTCTTCATCTGCACTGGTGATTTTTTCTATTTTATGTTTATTTATTTATTTATTTATTTATTTATTTATTTTTGTTTTTTGAGATGCAGTCTCACTCTGTCTGCAAGGCAGGAGTGCAGTGATGTGATCTCAGCTCACAGCAACTTCTGTCTTCCAGGTTTAAACAATTCTGCCTCAGCCTCCTGAGTAGCTGGGATTACAGGCATGTGCCAGCACGCCTGGCTAATTTTCATATTTTTGGTAGAGATAGGATTTCATCATGTTGGCCAGGCTGGTCTCTGGAACCCCTGACCTCAGGTTATCCACCCTTCTTGGCCTCCCAAAGTGCTGGGATTACAGGTGTGAGCCAATGCACCCAGCCTGAATTCATTATTTACACCAAGTTTCTATCTTCTTCTTTTTTCTTTTCTTGAAGGCCTAATCACAATATTATGTGTAATTCCAAAAAGTCCCCAAAATAGACTCATGCAATGTTACTTCTCAGATTTCAGACCTAGGAAACATATCTCTTACCTGATAATTTGGTTTTCTGTATTATTGGCTATTGTGAGTGATAGATCCTGTTATGTTCCCGTTTTGCTTTGTATGCCTGAAAGATAAGCATTTGCTTTTGTGCACCAGAGCAATAGTATCTCTAGTCTTCAATGTCTGGGGTGACTATTGGTCCCATCATTAGTTGTCCATTGCCATTTTTAAAAAATGATGTTACAGTTTTTCCATGTGTAATCTTGACTTTTAAGATATGTCACTTTTATATTGAAGGTAAGAAAGAAATACAGAAAAAGATGAGGAAGATACTAAAAGAAAAAGAGAGAAAAATGGGAAAATGAAACATTTTAAGTTTGCTTCAAGTCTGGCTTTGCCCTGCTTTCTTCACTTTAAGTTAGTGATTTCTGTCTTGATCAACTGACCAAGTTCTTGCTCTGTATCTAACTTGGAGTAGCTAGGATGGCTACTTTACTCTTTTGTGCTTGGAAACACTTCCTGATATCTCATTTCCTCTGGAACTGAAGCACTTCTTCATTTTGAAAAACTGTTTTTATAGCTTCTCTTCGTCCCAAACTGGAACCCTCCTTCTGAATGCCGCAGCTACATAAGAGGGTCTTATGCCATTGGTTAATATCCCCAACTGTGGATGTGCATTCAGAAGGAGTTATGTAACTAACATAATGCATTTTTCTAATTCAATTAATCAGAACTTTACTGAGTTTCCACTGTATACAAAGTGTTATACGAGCTCCATAATCATGAATATGAATAAGACATGAATTCTATTCTTTACAGAGTTACAAGCTATGCTGATCTATGTGCATGTCTACATATATACCTGTAATACAGTTCTACATATATACCTGTAATCAAGCAGACAGAGACATGGATCATAACAGCGCTCCTCAAACTCTAGGACTGAAAGTGTTGCCTAATGGCACATTCTTAGGGCAGACCCAAGGATGTGTGTGAGTTCCACAGCACCAGCTCTCACTCTGATATTTCCCTGTCTATTCAATGGTGGCAGTAGTGGTGGTGGATTGTTTTAGGAGTAACATTGAATTCAAACTCCTGAATGCTAGCTATGTGAACCTAAATCAGTTACTTGTCATCTTTGTATTTCATTTCCTTTTTAATAGTATATAGTCATATGCATTTATTAAATGAATGAACATAGATATAATGTATGTACCTCGCACAAACTATTCTAGGCCCTGGAGATACAGTGGTGTACAAGAGAGTTAAGTTTCTGTTTCATAAAGATTAAATTTGGAGGACATTTAGTGTATAACCATACTAGTCAAATTATAGTAACATAGAATTATATTTGCAATATATAGTATATTATAATGATATGTGAGTGATTGTTTAATGTAATATATTCTATATTTGCTAATATTTATTAGAATATAAAGAGTGAATTTTTTCTTGCATTATCCAGGAATCAAGGTGGCAAAGATGTTACAATCACAACATGTTTTACATATATCAAATGTATTTAATATTTGGTCACAAGCTATAGAATAAAGTATAGTAATTGTATTTGGCAACTTTCATTCAATGCAGAGATGTAGTAGCTGTTTTAAAATGCAGCCTGATTTGACATTTTACTGATTCTTGTGTCTGGCAACGGAGATGAATACCAGAACTCCTAATATGCTATGTCCTAGGTTTTAAATCACCTTCTGACTTCTCTATTATTCTCTGAACTTAATAAGGACATTATGCCCATGTGTTTTCCAGATCTCATAAAGCATAAGAAGATGTAACCTAAGGTGTTAGGGGAAGGAGTCAGTAGATACCTCAGAATGACCCCTTTCATCCTAATCACATTGCATGGGACGTTAACAATGATCTATGCCCTTCTCCAGCAGCTCGACCCCGAGGTAACCTCTGATAAATGCTGACCTCTGTGCTGGCCTTATGTAGAGATGAAAGAAATGTATGTGTGTGTATTTTAAAAAGCAGTTATTAAAACTATTTCAGGCTTTCTAATATTCTTTCATCATTTACCCAAATCTGAGTGTGAGAAAGTGTGTCATTAAAGGCTTTTGTCGGCCGGGCGCGGTGGCTCAAGCCTGTAATCCCAGCACTTTGGGAGGCCGAGATGGGCGGATCACGAGGTCAGGAGATCGAGACCATCCTGGCTAACACGGTGAAACCCCGTCTCTACTAAAAACACAAAAAACTAGCCGGGCGAAGTGGTGGGCGCCTGTAGTCCCCGCTACTCGGGAGGCTGAGGCAGGAGAATGGCGTAAACCCGGGAGGCGGAGCTTGCAGTGGGCTGAGATCCGGCCACTGCACTCCAGCCCGGGCGACAGAGCAAGACTCCGTCTCAAAAAAAAAAAAAAAGGCTTTTGTCAAAATGTGAACAAATGAGATACACTTCATGTCGTATTCTCTAGTGCTCAGTGAGAGAAAAGGTGCGTATGAATTCAGATATATTGGACCTCAGTTTACTTACCTGTAACACAGGGACAATAATTGCAGGTCCTTTGAAGATTAAGTTAGAAAACTTCTTGGTACATAAAAAGTGATATATATGTGCTATTATTGTTAAATTGTTTAAAACTAGAGTACCTAAATAATTATAAGATATTTGTTTGAAGGATGTACATCCACAATGATGGATTTCTGAGCAACACAATTGCAGGTAATTTTTATTTTCCTTTCTTACGTCCCTGTTTTTTCTAAATTTTATATGATGAATACAAGTTTTACTTAAGTAGTAAGAATATTATCAAAAAGTACTTTTTAAAGCTATTGAAAAAAGATAATCCACTAGAAGGTGTCAAGTGTGTCATCACAGTAAAGGATAAAGGATGACCAGGCACAATTTAAATATTCTAAGAGCTAAAAGGGCAGAATAAGAGAGGAAAATTACATTTTGCAGTCCCGTCCTTTTTGGGCAGGAACTGAGCTAAACCAAAGGAAAAAAATATGAGAAAGGACCCAAGAAAATCTCTTTTGCTGCTATCCTTCCAGAAGTGAGGTCCTCTACAGCAGTCTACCCGCTGTCAAAAGAATGATGTCTTCGCTGTTTACCAATTAAATAGGGTACTATTTATCCATTTCTGCGTAGCAAATTACCCCCAAACAGAGAGGTTTAATTAATTTATAAGACTTGGAAATCTGAGGTGAGTTTACCTGGGTTATCTGCCTCCAGCTATCTCAAAAGGGTGTGATAATGGTACTAGTTGGGGCTAAGGTCATCTCAAGGCTAGACTGGAATAGGATCTGCCTCCGAGCTCACCTGTGTGGCCGTTGGCAAGCCTCAGGTCCTCACTAACTGTTGACTAAAGTATCCGTTGCTAGCCCTTTATGCTTCTCCATAGGTTACTTACAACAGGGCAGCTTGCTTTTCCCGGTGGGTGGGGGAGGGATGTATGTATGGGGAGAGAGAGAGAACGGAGAGAGAGAGAGAGAGAGAGAGCCTTTTAAAGTAATCTAATCTCAGAAATGATGGCTCATTACTTTTGCAATATTCTGTTTGTTAAGAGAAAGTCGCTACGCCTAGCCCCACACTAAAAGGGGATTACACAAAGGCCATGAGAACTAGGATGTAGGATCAGAGGGGCCATATTAAGTCTGACCACCAAGATGTCCTGAAAGATGCTTGTTAAGCTACATTGTAGCTTGATCATCCTTCTTTCATTCATAAATACTTGAGCAAATGTTTGGCATTGATATTTCTAAACACACACATATTTTTCTCATTCTGTTGGTTTCTGTGATAGCTATGAATATTCTGATATGATTTTAAGTTAACCAAATTATAGAGTTGAAGGGATCTTCTAGATCATTTATTCCACATGAAATTGAAGACAAGAAAAAGGGAAATGACTTCAACCAAGTTATACAGCTGGTTGCTAACTACTTACAATACTAGAACAAATATAGGTTTCCTGACTTACAGTTTTTAAGAAATTGAGGAAGATATTATACAAATGAAGTTAATTGTATAGGTGACTATGTTAAGCTGCAGAGATTTTGGCATTTACCTCTTAAGCAGCTTGTACTACTGTAACTAATACACAAATTGCTACTAGAAGTAAGTAGGAATTCCAACAACAACAACAAACCTAAAAGATACATCATGGCTGAATGGGAAGTCAGCCGGTGTCAAGAAAATTTGTTTCAGAAATTGGGAAGATTGAGACTCCAGATATGCAGTGGCAAAATATTTGCTAAAAATATCACCTGCAAATCCTGGAAGGTAAACTAACTATATGCATACCAAATTTGCATCAGTCTGAGATCCTGAAAAATGAATGGGTCAAAGCCTGTGCCTTACCTATTATATTTGAAGTGAGTGAGAAATACAATTTTGTTGGTTAAGTAAGCCATTGAATATTTCAGGTTCATCTGTTATTACAGCTATGGCTGCCTTAACTAATTTAATCTTCTGTGTACAAAGCAATCAGTTGTTTTGGTGTTATTAATTTTTGTATTTAAGGAGAACTTTCTTCCCATGAATTACTTCATTTTGTGAGGTTTTGTCTAAATTATTTTAAATTCACTAGAGATTACAAATAACTAGTATTTCCTTAAGCACTTGCTTTCTGCTAGCTACTGTACTAAAACATTTAAATTATCTCACTGATGATTTATAGTAATCCATAGCAAATATACAGTCATTATTTTAATTGTACAGATACGAAAACTCAGGATGAGAAAGCTTCAGTAACTTGGTTAAAGTTATAGCTGGTACATGGAAATTGTTAGAAACTTAAGACTGTAGCTAGGGGATAAAAATGAGATTGATTATAATCAAACTAACGAATATGGATGATATCTCCTAGACAGAATATGTTTCATAAGAAGGGAAAACAAACAAAAAATAAATAGAAGACAAGAGAAAAGAATCTACTGCAGAAATTTAGAAATAGCTGACTTTAAAGCTTGGGTAAGAGAAGCTGTCATATGAGAGTGATCAAAGAGTTAGAAAGGTAGGAGGAATGACAACACAATATGTTTTTGTCAAACTATGGAGAGTAAATGTTTCAAAGAGAAAGTAATAGTGTCAAGTGTCGCAGAGAGGGCAAATAAAATAAGGACAAAAGGACATGTTTCCATTAGAATTATGAGTAAAAATGTGACCTTGGCAATAGCTATGTAAGAGATGGAGGTGAGTCAGATTTGCAGTGCAATGAATGGAAATGAGGAAATGAAGACAGTGAGTAGAGATAGCATTTTAAATAAATTTGACTGTGAAGAGAGAAGAAAAATAAGGTGGTAGCTGGAGTGGACTGTGGAACTGACTTTTTCTGTTTGTATAACAGGTTGTGAAGGAATGAGTAGAAAAGGAAAGGCAGGTAAGGCAGAATAGAGGACAGATACATGAGAAAACATATTGGTCTTCTGAGAAATCTAGAAGGATGCAATCTAATTTGCAGGAGGAGGATTTACTTTTCAACCCGAGGGAAAAATCAAACGAATAGGTGGTGATGAAAGTAATTATGTAGAATAATTTTTGGTAAGGAAGGCAACACAAGTCTTCTCTGGTATGTTCTATTGTCTTTTTCAAGAAGGATGTAGAGTTAGTGACTGCGATTAAAAACAGTTAAGGGTTTGAAAGGAGTGGTTATGATTTTAAGCATCTTCAAAAACTGGAAAGAGAGCTGATAGTAAAATGCAAACACAATGCAGCTCTGTAGCTTGGAGAACACCACTGAGGTTGGAAGGCACAACACTTTACAGATTAAAAGCACTAGAATTTTGCATTGCCTTTGATCTACTATGTTTGGATTAGGAATTTATCATAAAGAAATAATCATGAATATATCCAAGATAGAGCCATAAGGATATACACTGTGATCAGACAGAGCAAAGTAAATGCCCCTCTATAGACTAAGATGGATCCTCAGGTTAAGGAAACAAAAATTACTTACAGATCAAGATTTCAGTGATTGGCTGGCATGGCAACTTCCTAAATACCTCTGTCTACAACATAAACCACACTTGCTAACACCTTGACAATAGGAGCTCTGAGGCCAATTATCAGATTCCTCCTAAATTTATTTTACAACACAGACCATTACAACTCTGATTGGACAGAGGACTGTCTTACATCCTTTCCTGATAAGCAACTGCAGACCATAAGCCAGTTTCAACCAGCTTATAGAGACTGCACACGAACTGTGTCCTATGGCTTGCTTATTGATGTAAACAGCCAAATTCCACAATTTTGATGCCAAAACCCCACCCCAAAGTAAATATGGGATGCATATTACCTATATGTTTGCCCATTATGCATGCACTCAACACCCCTCATAAATATGTACAGCCTTTCTCCCAAACTTGCTGAATATGCGTAACCCTATTATTTAATATGGGCCATGTGAGGCATAAAACCCAACTCTTCTCTTTTCCTCTTTGAGGAGAGAGCACCTTTGGTACAAGCTGGAGGCTGTCTCTTCCCAGTTTGCAAACTGATATCGCCACTAAAACTTTCCTCTCTACTATTTAGCCATCCTGGTGGTCTTTTGGATGACACCATGTTAGAATTTACAATAGTAAAAAACTGGAAGCAACTTAAATGCCTATTGATAAGATTTGTTAAATAAATTATGGTTCATCTGTAATTAGAATATCATGCAACCATAAGAAATTATGTTTTATAGGGAAATTAAATAGCTTGAAATATCTTTGTCATATGTCTAATGAAAAATTGAGGTTATAGAAATAAACTTGAATAATTCCATTTATTTTTATGAAAATGAAAGCACTTCCTATGTACACAGAAAAATGACATAATGGGGTTATATGTGTCTTCCTTTTTGGACTGCTATAGCAAAGTACCATCTACTGGGTGGCTAATAAACTATAAAATTTCATTTTTCTTCATTCTGGAGGCTGGGAAGTCCAAGGTAAGTTACAGGCAGATTCAGTGTCTAGTGAGGATGGCCTGCTTCCTGGTTCATAGAAGACTCTTTACTCCCTATAACCTTCCCTAAAGGAAGGGGCAAGGTACCTTTCCCAGACCTCTTTTATAAGGGCACCAATCCCATTCATAAGGGCTTTGCCCTCATAATTTAATCACCTCCCAAAGGTCTGATCTCCTAATACAGTTCTCAACTTCAGAGTTAGGATTTTAACATATTTTGCAGGGACACAAATACTATATGCAGCAACATGTGAGTTATATTTCTGCAAGTCCTTGTTTGTATTTCTATTTCTTCCAATTAAAAACATTTCTAATTGCTGTAATTAAAAATACCTTCCTTTTAGAGGATTTATTGAGAGTTAACTGAAGATCTAAAATATGATTCATGACATAGTATAGCATCCCCCTTCAGCAGCTATTGTTCTGAAGGATATCATTCCTTGGGCTATTAATGGGCATATGTGGGGGGAAATGTTCGCACAGATTTGAAAAATGTTTTTTTCTAATTCATTTCACAGTTATGATGTTTAATGGTAGAAATCCTCAGAACTTCAAATATGCTAATTTTCATTGTGACTCTTCTTTCTCAATTTTAATTGCACACTGAATAATTTCTGCATGAAATATTTATTGACATTTTTAAAAACTAGTTTTCCTTATATTGCTTTGCAAAATGGTGTGTTGGCATAAGTTACCTTATAAACATGATCCTCACTGTCATTGAATGTCTTATTGTCATGACACAGATAAGCAAGAGCGAGGATATGAAATTTTATGGGCTGATAAAACCTGTCGGTTTTTAAAAATCTATCTTCAAGAGCACACTAGTCAATGGATAAGCTTTGGTATTTCTCATTTCAGAGGTATTATTTATTTTAGGTGACAGAACTTTTTCACTGCTTTAGAAATGCAACTCTTGTGCCTTTTAACCAAGTTAAATTAATAAAACTCTCTGACTGAACAGTGCTTATAAAAATAGCGTCTGAGAGATATACCAACCAGTGTTATGAGAAATAAAGATACATAAAAAGGTGCCAACATAAAACTGTAACCCATAAGCTTTTTCTTTAATGGCTTCTGTAATTCATTTCATAGATTTTGTTTTGTCAAAATGAAGTTTTAATTATATGCTTTAAATTTATTTAAGATACTTTACTTTAAACCTGTGGAGGTACATTTACCTTTCTCTTATTTATTCAACTGTAATTTCTACTTACCACAACCTGCTTATTTTTTAAATAAACATATGGCAGAAACTTATTAAATTCATTAAGTAATGAGGAAACTAGTAAGATGGTACAACCAGTTTTTAGGAGAATCCAAAGAACAGGCACCTACATAGGCTCATGTGAACACTGGCAAAATGGATCAATATCCCCAGAGCTATAATCAATTTCATTCCATTGAACACAATAAATTTACCTTGTGTGACAAAGAATCATTCACATTATTATTGGTTTTCTATACATTTTACAGAGTTATAAAATAGTCAAATACAATGAAAAGGGTAAATCCCATAGAGTCAGATAATCCAAAACAGTGTGCTCTAGACAATGCTGTTTTCCATTGAAAATACTTGGTAACCTTTTTGCTGTATTTCAAAGTTTTCATAATTTTTCCTGAAGGTGTCTTTCTACCTTGTAATCATAATAATTTAAAGAAAGATGCTCTTGAATACAAGATAAGGCTAGTTTTACTACGTTTGACCTGATTACTTATGTTAAGTGGTAAGGGTATTCATTCTGCATACAGGCCTTTTTCAGTTTTTTACAAATCAAGAAAGACAAATCATTGTAAATCGATATGGCTTTTGATTTAATTGAACAATTAAAAACACCACATGATTAACTTCTGTATGGAAATATTCATAAGTAGTTTCATATTTGACTTATAAAAGGTTTATTATTTACTATACCAAGACTAGAGAACTAAGCCCAAGATACTCTTTCCACCATAGCTCTAAATTTGGGAGTTTTTTTTTCTTCTCAAAGTGCTGCGAATATTTTAAAGTTCTTTACCTGTCAGGAAGTGACCTTCCTTAACACCTATAAGGCTGGGAAGCTGCAAACCACATATTAGGCAGTTTTCCTGGGAGAGTCTAGTATTCATTGGCTCCATAAGAAAATCAACTTTTGTTTCTCAAAAGCAGCTTGTTATGTCCGATTAAGTAATCATTGTTCTCAAATATGACAGTCAATTTTACAATTATTTTATTCTATTATACTTTGGTGAAAAGGAAAGCATTCTTATTGAGCCTACGCAGATAACTATATTGCCATAAAAAACCAGAAGCAGCATAGAGTTTCTGAATTAGGTGATCAGTAAGAATCAGGGATCTTTTTAAATATTTCATTTCAGTTATGAAAGCAGAGTTAACTCATTCGTTCCAGGTTTTAAATAGTTTAGAACTTCCCTCATTAGTTCATTTGGTCTTCTGTAATTAATTCTTATTCTGTTGGATCTTGGGTTAGTATTTTCATGAAGACATTTGCTTCTTCAGTAAAAAGAGTTGGGGAGATCTTGACTTAGTCGCCTGCTACCGTCTAACAGTGGTCTAAGCAATGTTGAGTCAAAGCGTATACCCAACATCCTAAACTTTGAAGGACCAATAGTTGGAAGTACCTAGTGTAGGTTTTACCCACAAGTTTTGGAGACTGGCTTTTATGGAAAGAGACTGATCATTTTTGTGTGTTTTAAAGACAGTGAATGCTATATCTATTTTTTTTAAGGATGGATTTTTATAGGACAAAAATCTTGAAATATTACATATAATGATTCCTGAACTATACATATCAAGAGTATACCAAGAATAACAAGTAAAGTCTGGAATAGAATCTGCACATGTGTATTTTTATAAACTCCATAGGAAAGTCGAATGTTCACCACTGTGTGAGAACCACTGGCTTAGAAGATGCTAGATTCAACTTAAAAAATTAAGACAGTGGCCTAAGAACACTTTAAGTAAACTGAAACTATGACTCGTAACATTTTCCTTTTGTTGACTAATATTAGATAAAGCACTACTTAAACTCTGACAAATATAGAAAAAAAAAAACTATTTCATAAGAGTATTTTCAGTTTTCCTGAGGATGATACATATTATTGAAAGCAAGGGCTTTAAACAGTACCCAAAGACTTCCCATAAAGCATATAATTTCTGAAATATTTACAATGATAACATTTAACAAATAGTAAGTTAACCTAAAGACGTCTAAGTATCTTTTCTGATTTGACAATTCTTGTCATGCAACTCATCAAAGAAACCTAACTGGATACTTCTGTCGTCTCCTTTTAAGAGGTAAAAGAACAAATTGTTGTGATTTTCTAGAGACCCTCTAGAAAAGCATTGATAGTTTTAGGCATAAAAAACCCTGCACATTTAATTTCCTTTTTTTTTTTTTGAGACAAAGTCTCACTCTGTCACGCAGGCTGGAGTGCAGTGGTACGATCTCGGCTCACTGTAACCTCCGCCTCCCACGTTCAAGCGATTCTCATGCCTCAGCCTCCCTAGTAGCTGGGATTACAGGCACCTGCCACCAGGCCTGGCTAATTTTTGTATTTTTAGTAGGAATGGGGTTTCACCATGTTGGCCAGGCTGGTCTCAAACTCCTGATCTCAGGTGATCTACCCGCCTCGGCCTCCCAAAGGGCTGGGATTATAGGCATGAGCCAACGTACCTGGCCTGTTTTTCTATATTTGGAATCTGATTTGAGGAAGGCAAAATTTTTTTAAAAAAATGTTTTCAGAAGAGATTTGGAGACTTGATTAAGATGGAACTGTGAGTACTTGGAAAAAAGTACCTGGTAAAGTATTTAAATAAAGAGACAGTACCCCCACCCCCTACCCCCCAACATACATACATCTTGGAGCATAACAGGATTATAAAGAAACTTAGCTCTTTGAGAAGTGAGAACTTTTGTTTTCTGTCCTTTGTTTCCCCTGAAATAATTGAGGATATAATTGAGTTAGCATAATGCACAGAAAATTATTCTGATTAAAAGCAAAATTTTACAATCTAGGCAGATTACCCAAAATACATTTCACATTGTAGGAACAGGTATTAATTGATAAACCAAGGAAGAAATCTCATCAGGATTGACCATACAGCTAAAGTTTTAATGATTTTCATATCTTCTTTATCTTTTTAGCTATTTTTGTATCATCTATCTAGCTACACATGTACAGTATATACACATATATATACACATATATATGTTTTATGTTTATTGAACATGTACTTTTTAGAATCATGTCAAATAAAGAAGTGAAATATAAAATAAAATTTACTTAATACATTTTCAAAAGTAGTATACTATAGTTCCCCTAATTTCCAAACATATTTTATTATATATATTTTTTTATTCTCTTAACTTTAAGGCTCTTTAGAAAATGAAATTTTGCCAAAATCTTTCAGTATTCAATTTTCATCTATTCTGCCAATGATAATTCACTAATGCCACCCTTTAATACCTGTAATTAAGTGCCTAATCATTCTTTTAAAAATTCAAATGTTATAATTTTCATTATTTGCTTTATCTTTTGTGAATCTCATGTTTATTCCATAGTTTTCTTGTTTTTTTTTTTTTTTTTTAGTTCTACATAACTCATTATCACCAAGCATGTATATTTATTGAGTGCCTGTTTGGTGCAGGACATCATAAATTGTTAGTTATATAACATTATTAGCTCATTTTCTTTTTCCAGTGTGAGAAACTGCAGTCCTTAACCCACTTTAATAAATGTGAGTTTTCTTTACGAAGTTTTTGTTTCTCTTATATATCTTATGCCTTTTATGCTGAATAATGTCTTTTCCATAGGTATATGGTATTTATGTTATCAATATCTATAAACACAAAAAAGGCAACTAAAATGAATCTTTATTTCAAAAAGGGATTTTTTTCTATATTATGCTGAGGAATTGCTTCACTAGTAATTTTTATAAAAATTGGATTTTGGAATTTCCAGGATAACATCAGTTACATGAAAAGGAAAATACCTGTGCCCATTTTTCTCATTTCATTCTTTTCTGCCGATACATTCTTTTGCTTGCCAAAACACTATTTGACTTAGTAATATCTGAAAATATTTGCAGCCTAACTACTTAGGCCTATATAATATTTCTCAGTTATTATTACTCATTAATTTCTCTTGGGGAAGACATGACAATGAGTAACGCTCAGAAAATAAAAGCGGTGTTGTAAAAAAATCAAAGGTCTCAAATAAACATAATAAAATTGAAATGTTTCCATTCTTCCTGTATTTTTTTTCTTTTTCTTCTTATCATTCATTTATCTGACAGCAACTCTCTGTTTCTATAGATATTCTGCTACTTGAAAATGGAGACAGTGAGGTGTTCAATTTGTATTCCAGTCAGGACTTAGTGGGAGCTCAATAAATGTCTGTGGAATGGTTTCAATAAAACAGTGAATCTCAAAATTATACATGGCAGAGGTAGAGAGTCTGACCTCTACATGTAGAAGCTGTAAATTTCTTTGGACTCTCAGGTTTATATTTAAAAATTAAGCCTTTTTAACATTCACATACATTTATTTATATATATATATATATACTTATATGTATTCACACTCAAAATTTTTAGTAGTTTTGTGATTTTATCAGTTAATATGAAGGGGCAGAGGCAATCTTAGATTTTGTAGATATGAACGCTTACAAAATTATTGTTTGCTCATTAAGAAAATGAGTATAAAACTGTGTACATAGGCTGGGAGTGGTGGTTCACACCTGTAATCCCAACACTTTGGGAGGCCTAGGTGGGTGGATCACGAGGTCAGGAGATCGAGGCCATCCTGGGCAACATGGTGAAACCCTTTCTCAACTAAAAATACGACAATTAGCTGGGAGACCTGGCGCGTGCCTGTAATCCCAGCTACTCGGGAGGCTGAGGCAGGAGAATCGCTTGAACTAGGGAGTTGGAGGTTGCAGTGAGCCGAGATTGTGCCACTGCACTCCAGCCTGGCAACAGAGCGAAACTCTATCTCAAACAAACAAGCAAGCAAAGACCCCAAAAACTGTGTATATAAAAATGAGTATATAAGTAAACATTTATTTACAAAGAGAAAAGAAATCACAGTACCACAAACATCACAAAATCTAAAAAACTCTTTATAAATTAAATGGATAACACACTTCTATACCACTTTCTTTTATCTTCAGACTCATTGCCATTTCAAATAACATGAATTATACAATGTCATTTTTTATAAAAAATAATTTAGCCTTCTTATCATAATTGATTTTTTGCTAATACTGATATTAGAAAAACTTTTTTTCTGCATCACAACTCATTATTTATAAAGTGTAAATTTTTGATCTATTTTAAAATTGGAGAAAAGCTCTGTCAACTTTATTTCATGTATAAGCTACAAGATTTGGAAGAATTTCCTAGAGACTGGCTTCTGGCTGTATACATTTCAAACCTCTATTACCCACACACTTCCAATGACAGGTGCTACAGGACAAGTTAATGTATCTTGTGGTACAAGCTCTTGTCTTTCACCTTCCTGTCGTGACACTGGGAAAATCAGCACAGGAGTTGTAACCCTGGAATGCATTTTTTCACCAAAATGGTAATATCTTAACTATATATGCAAATTATTCAGCTAAAACCAAAGCATCTCTCCAACTCAACTTACCCATGGCTGAATCTGAAAAGGGCCTTGTTCCATTCCAATCCACCTGACATGAAAGAAAGCTGATGAAGAGGGAATAAGAATGGAAACGGGTCACTGCCTTAAATGACTATGAATAAATCTCTTATTTTTGTATATTTACAAAAAGAAAAGAGCTTGTGCAAAGATCGCAAAGGTACCTTCCAAGGCTTGGAATGAGCTATACAAGAGAACTTTCCTAATTCCAAGGTTTATAGATTCATGGTTAAACTCAGCTTTAGTTTCAGGAGCTATTCTTTTTTTTTTTTTTTTTCCAACTTTTATTTTAGATTCCGGGGTACATATGCAGGTTTGTTACATGGGTATATTTCATCCAGGTAGTGAGTGTAATATCCAAAAGGTAGTTTTTCAGCCCTTGCTGCCCTCCTTCCTTTCCTCATCTAGTAGTCCCCAGTGTTTATTATTGCCATCTTTGTATCCACAAGTACCCAATATGTAGTGTCCACTTACAAGTGAGAACATCTGGTATTTGGTTTCTGTTCCTGTGTTAATTATCTTAAGACATGTACTCCAGCTGCATCCATGTTGCTGCAAAGGACATGGTTTTGCTCTTTTTATGGCTGTGTAGTATTCAGTGGTGTATATGGACCACATTCTCTTTATGCAATCCACCATTGACAGGCACCTAGGTTGAATCCATGTTTTTGTTATTGTGAACAATGCTGATATAAACATAGAAATGCATGCATCTTTTTGGTAGAACAATTTATATTACTTTTGGTATATATAGCCAGTAATGAGATAGCTGAGTCAAATGATAGTTCTAAGTTATTTAAGAAAGCTCCCAAACTGCTTTCCAGAGTGGTTTACCTAATTTACGTGACCACCAGCAATGTATAAAATATTCCGTTTTCTCTGCAGTCTTGCTACCATCTGCTGTTGTTTCATTTTTTAAGTAATAGCCATTCTGACTGGTGTGAGATATCTTATTGTGGTTTTGATTTACATTTCTCTCATGATTAACAGTGTTGAGCATTTTTCATATGTTTATTGGCCATTTGTATGTCTTCTTTTTACAAATGTCTTTTCATGTCCTTTGCCCACTTTTCAATTAGGTTATTTGTTTTTTGTTTGTTGAATTGTTTAAATTACCTATAGATCATGTCTATTAGACCTTTGTCAGATGTATAATTTGCAAATATTTTCTTCCATTCTGTGGGTTGTCTGTTTACTCCATTTATAGTTTATTTTCCTGTGCAGAAGTTCTTTAGTTTAACTGGATCTGGTTTGTCAATTTTTGTCTTTGTTGCAATTGCTTTTGAGGACTTAACCATAAATTATTTCCCAAGGCCAATGTCCAGAATGATGTTTCCTAGGTTTTCTTCTAGGAATTTCATAGTTTTAGGTTTTACATTGAAGTTTTCAGTCCATCTTGAGTTAGTTTTTACATATGGTGAAAGGTAGGAGTAGTTTTATTCTTCTGCATATGGCTAGCCAACTGTTCCAGCACCATTAATGAAACAGGTGATTATTTCCCCCATTGCTTATATTTGTTGACTTTGTCAAAGATCAAACGACTGTAGGTGTGCAGCTCTATTTCTGGGTTCTCTATTCTGTTCCATTGGTCTATGTCTGTTATATACCAGTACCATGCTGCTTTGGTTATTGCAGCCTTATAGTATCGTTTGAAATTGGATAATGAGATGCCTCCAGCTTTATCCTTTTTGCTTAGGATTGCTTTGGTTATTGGGGCTCTTTTTGGTACCACATGTACTTTAGAATTTTTTTTCTAATTCTATGAGAAATGACATTTGTAGTTTGATCAAAATAGTATTGAATCTGTATATTACTGAGGGAAATCTGGCCATTTTAGTGATATTAATTCTTACAATCCATGAGCATAAGATATTTTCCATTTGTTTGTAATATCTGTGATGACTTTCAGCAGAGGCACTGTTCTTCCAAGTGGTTTACTTGTATTAGCTCAATTAATAACCATATTAAATGCTATAATATTATACTAATGAATGTTTCCACTTTACACATGAAGCAAATTGAGGCATACAGATGTTAAGAAACTTGCCCAAGTTCATGAAGTTAATGATTGGTTAAGATAAGCATATGACCTGAGGCTCTCTGGCTTTAGATACTGTATTGTTAGCTACTTGTTCATTACTATGCTTGTTTTGATATTATACATTGAATTCCCTTTTAAAAGTCTTCCTAAAATTGAGCCTATAGGAATATATGCACTGTTTATCTTGTGCAGTTAACAGGTATTCCCAGCACACTACTATACACATCTAGATGGGTCTAAATCACATTTTAAGAAGCATGTGGTATTTTTTGTTTTATATTCCTCAAAAATGAAAAAATCAGGGACTATGTGCCTTCTTAATTAGTGCACCTGTACAAAGAACCAAGAAATCTGTTGATATCTAATACTATTGAATATAATGACAAGATATCACCATTCCACTCTTATAAAATAACATGTTTTAATTTAATCGTATCATCAGACTACCAATATCAATCAAGCATGACGCTCCGAGGCAGGCGTATCACTTGTAATTATGCAAAACAGGGTGTATCTGGTAATTCGCTTATTTTCATGCTGTATTAATATTCTTAAAAATCACAGGTATGTCTTAGATCTTTCAAATCTGAAGTATAATAAATCTAAGAAGACACAATTTAAAGTCTGCGGTTATCTATTTTATTAATTATGTCACCATCAGAGTTCTTGGTAATTGCAATCAGCAATAGGACCCTGTATAAAAGTAATCACTAATAGCATTATCACTGTTAATGCTGGTGAAACATCTGCTGTGTATCAGATAACATGTATGCTTTATTTCTATTTGTTAAAAAAATAAAAACATGTAGATATTATCATATTCTTTTTATAGTTAAGTTAAAGCTAGAAGTTAATTTAACTGAAGCTACACAACTAGTAAAAAAGGCACCGTCAGGACTTAAGACACCAAAGCTCAGATGGTTTTTACTAAAGCCCATTTCAACAGAAGAGAGAAATCTGTGGAAAACATCTTTTTTGATCAATATATTAGTTTCTTAGGGTTGCCATAAAAAATTGCCACAAATGTGGTAGCTTAAAACAAAAGAAATTGCTTGCCTCATAATTCTGACGGCTAAAAGTCCAAAATCAAAGTGTCAGCAGAGCCATGCTCCCTCTGAAGTTTCCAGAAAAGAATCTTTCCTTGCCTCTTCTTTGCTTTTGGTGGTTGTCATCAACCCTTGGTGTTTGTTAGCTTGTAGCTGCATTACTCCAATCTCTACTTCTGTTGTAACCTGGCCTTCTTCTCTGTATGTGTGTCTGTGTATCTCCAAATCTCTCTCTCCTTATTAGCACACCAGTCATTGAATTTAGAGCTCACGTTAATCTGGTATACCTTTATCTTAATTGGTTACATTTGCAAAACTCCTTTGTTTCAAATAAAGTCACATTCATGGGTATCAGGGCTTAAGACTTGCACATATCATCTTTGGGACATAATATATCTTGTTGAGACAGTCTTCAGTCTGTAGAGTTCAAGTGTACTTGCGTCTCCATCTTAACATCAACACATTTATACCTCCTCTATTACTTAGCTCAGATATCCCTTTGTTTTTAGTCTTTTCTTATTTTTCAGCTAAGAATATACTTTGCACTTGTCTTTATAACTCATAAAGTATGTTGTTCCACTTCTAACATAAAATAAACAATTTCTTTCTGTTATATTCATTCAGTTACATGCTTTATTTCACTTAAAGCACTGTTACCTATTTAATATAGAAAATGATCATTTCTTATATGTTCTTGTTATCTGCAATGTCTAGCACAGAAGTAAACATAATATGCATTCAACCATTATTTGCTGAATGGATTAGTTTATTTACTTGATAGCAAAATAGACTTTTCATTTTTGCTTTAGGTATTTCTGGATTTGTTGTATAGTACATAGCATATTTTTAATTTAATTCTCTTTGAAGTTCAACAGATGATTCCTTTAGATTTGAGAATTAGATTCTTCTGATGTCCAAAAGCTGTAAGTTATTGAGATGTCTCACCATGGAAAGAAGGGAAATCTTCAAATTATTTAAATGTGGATAGCAAATGTTAGGACTATTTGTCAGAATCTGCTAATTTTCAAAATCAGAAATAATAAATCACTGAAGAGGGGAAAAAACACTCCTCCAAAAATAATTTATTTGGTGGAATGCTATTCAATTCAATTATATGTGATTTAATTCAACACAAAACATTTTTAGTGAAATATAATTATACACAAAAAGGTTCGGGCATTTCCAAGATGTGTAAAACATCCTATCTTTTCTGAAGAAAATAAAATTTAAATTAGTGTTTAAATATTAGGAAATATTCGAGATATTCTTTTCATAAAATAACATACTTAACTCATGCAATATTCCCAAAAAGACAGTCTGATTACATTTATTGTGAACACTAAAATTTAGAGTTTAACCTCAAAAAAGTTGGGAAAAAAGGAAAAAAATAGCGTTTAACAATAATGATACTTTTATAATACAATTATTCACTATAAAAGCAAATAGTTTTAATGTCTTTGTCATGTCCCAATAACTGTTCTAAACATTTTACATGATATATCTTATTTATTCATCGCAACACCTATATATTAGCAAAATACTATTATCTCCATTTTGTAGATGAGGAGACTGAAACACAGAGAGGTTAAGTATCACACAGGATGCATGCAGCAACTGGTCCAAGATTAAAGTAACTATTTCAAGGCAAACCAGCCAGTAATTGTGAGGCTGGAATTTCAACTTGGGTCTGTGTGACATTCAAAGTCCATGTTTTTTGCCTTCCTTATGCTGTGCCAGGTGTTTTGAAGAAAATAAAGCCATGTGCATACAAAACTATTATATAAGGCCAAATGTGATATGAATTGCAAGTATTATAAATTGCTATTAGAATTCAGTGGTGGGCTCAGCTGATGAGGGAAACTTAATGGTTAGAGATGACCTAACTGGATCTCAAAGAATGAGTCAGATTTAGCAATAACATATATCTTACACAATTTCTATAAGTGCATTCATGTGTTTTAGAAATTTCTTAGTTTTTTGGTGTGGATCCTCCAACTAAAAATGAACGCTGAATAGGAAATGAAGACCAAGAGAGAAATAAAGGCACATATACCTCAAAATATGCAAGAAAAGCATTGAATACAGTTATAATTTCCTTGAAAGGGAAGATGAAGACTAGCATTTGCAATGGGGAGACTAGAGAAGTGAAACATTTTTACAAACATTTTTACACACCTCCTTCACATTTTCTAATTTTCATGAGCAAATAGTTCTTTGGGAGGAGGGAACAAAGATCTCTACCAATATTATGAGTAAATAGAGAGACTCCCCTAATCTAAGACACTCATCTGAAATGTGCTCCAGGCAAAGGAGTCTTGAATGCCTAAGCCAGAGAGAGAACCAGGACAGAACCTGGTGCAGCTCACAGTGAAAGCTACTGTGAAGAAATTCATCACAACACTTGTGTATTAGCAAGTTGAGAAATGATCATTGTGGGATTTGATGCCACAAGGCATAGCATACCATAAGGTTTAGTTTAAGTCCTTACAGACTTCAGATTTACTGTTGATCAGTGTTGTTTTCTGTTACTTAACTCTTCTGAACCGCTGGATAGAATACTTACCTGTGGAGGGCCAGGCCATCCAGGAATGTCTACTATCTGTTGAATGGCTACTAATGGCTAAGAGCTTTAAATGTATTATATCTATTTCTTCATAAGTACTTCAGGGACAAATTCAGGTTAAGATAAATTACATAACTTGTTTAATGTTCAACAGCTAATAAAGGATAGGAGCGGGATTGAAACACAGATCTGTCAATTCCAAAGTTCGTTTTCTTGTGCAAAGCTGACTCCAGTGAAACATTTTTTTCTCAAGTGTCGAACAAGGGCACAGGACAACCAAAATGCTGTTTCTTTCTTCACCTTGACTACTGCAGCATAACTAGACTGCAAGCCCCAGGCATCTTAGACATAGGAGTTACATAAACCATAAACCATATTTAATCATGATAAATATAGGCAATATATTTCTTCAGTATTGTCTCATCTATTCAGTGTTTATTAGCTATTCTTTGATCTAACAATTATAATCTGGGAAGCTGGAAACCTTAATATTAGTGCATTGCTAAGTCATTTTCAGCATACATTTCACACATTTCAGGCCATAGTGTGCAGCTCAGGATCTAGTCTTGAAATAAAAAAAATTCATGTGTCAATGTGAAATTTTATACTGACCAACCTTGAAATAAATAAAAGTGTTGAATTATTGAAAGGCTCAAAAATGCAGACAAGGTAATTCATAGTGAAGTCTAAAGCCCAAATCTTTAACGTTTTACAGATTTGTTTCGTCTTAATGATTATTAAAAAAGGAAGCACTGGCAGAAAAAGTTCTTTTTTCCCCTTTCAGGAGGCTAGTCTGTAATAGTCAACAATGGATTTAAGATGAGAGAATACTGGCTTATTGTAAGTGTAGAAGTGTATAATTCATACATAGGAACAAATTTGGAGTCAAATTATTTCATAATAATATCCAATAAATTCTCATAATACTAACATTATTATTTATAAACTAATTTTATGTTTAATTTCAACTTAAGTATTGCGATATCTTTTAATATTTTATTTTGTATAAAATATGTTTTCAAACCCTTTGGGATATGGCAAATTATGATTATGTAAAATATTTTGTTTATTTAAAGAAAAATGAAATTATGGTCCTATAATTACTAAATATCAGTACATTCCCCTTAGCCAGAATGGATAATTTTAATTAATATGTTTCTTTGTATTTGAGTGTTAATAATATAATAATTTTCTATCTGAGGTAATATTAGTAGCTAATAACCATTATTAATATACTATCTTAAGAATACTACAATAATTAGGTGTTTCTTCATAAAAGCCTATCTTTCAAAAGCAAGTTGACACCATTTTGGGAGAGTAAAATTTTCTGAAGTAGAAATGAACAAAAACAGTTTGAGAAATGTCTGTTCTTATATTCCTTATGCAGAATGTTAAAGCTAATGTGTTAAAAAGCACTTCAACTTTATATTTAAGAACAAAAGCAAAACAATTAATATATGTAGAATCAATACCATATAGGTAAATGAACATTTGTGTTTGCTTGGATCAAGTAGAATATAGTTTGCATGGAGTTGATAAATTATTGTTAAACATTGGCTGAGTTCCTTTATGATTAGGTTATGATGAGAGATTAAGATTTATCTTCAGGCTAGTTTCTTTTCAGTCCCTCACACTTCTAAAGGAAATAAAATTAGATTAAAGACATTTCATAGTAAGACACCTGTGACAATGCTTTATGAATTTGAAAGGTAGTATTTTTACAACTTTTTGTTAACATCTGGATCCCTTGTGGATTTGTTTTTATTGTCTACTGTTTTTCTGTTGTTTCGGTCACATGGTCCTGACTTTTGGCATGACTAGTTATGTTTGATTAAATACTGGTAGTGAATACAAAACACTGTAGAAACTCCAAATAATGCCATCTTTCTCTGGAGATGGTTTACCTTTTCCACTAGTCAAAGAGAGTGATCTCTTAATCCATCATGGATTTTACTGAGTAGAAGCTGATTGTAATCATGGTAAGGCTCTGTCTGGTTTCGGTCCATTTTTTCCTGCAAAATTTTCAATTGAGAGTCTAGGGAGTTTTCTTGAAATTTAACCCTATCTTTCTCATTTGCTAAAAAATATGATTTTTTTTTTTTTTTTCCAGAGGCTTTCCACTTAAGTTTTTAGTCTCCTACTCTAACAGAAACTGGCCAGCTACTTGAGGATCCCTGAAGTCCAAAAGCTTTTCTGGTTTTTCTGTGTCTTGTTCTTTTTATCAGTATAACTACCAGATTCTTAGATTTCTGTCTTTGCTTGGAATTGCTGCATAACACATGGAAGCAAACTTATTATCTTAACATCCACTTATTAGGTTATATTTCTGTAGGTCAGATATCTGGGTGTATGACGGGGTTCTCTGGTCGTGGTTTCACAAGGCTGAAATCAAAGAGTCAGCTGGGCTTTGTGCTCATTTGGAGATTTGACTAAGGAAGAATCTGTTTTCAAGCTCATTCAGCCTGTTGGCAGTTTATTTAGTTCTAGTTCCTTGCAGTGGCAGACCTGAGGTCTTCATCTTTTTATTGTATTTTGTCCGGGGTTATTCTCAGCTATTAGAAGGTACTGCTGTTCCCTGCCTTGTGGCCCCCTTCATCTGTAAACCCAGCCTCAGAGAATCTGCCTCATGTCAAATCCCTCTCACACCTGGAGTCTCTTCACTAGGAATAGTCCAGTTTCTTTTAAGGGCCCGCCTGATCAGATTAGGCTTGTCAAAAACAATCTCACTTTCTTAAACTCTTAAAACCTGTGCCATATAACATAACTTAATCATAGGGATGACATTCATCATCTACAAAGTGACGTCTACACTCAAGGGGAGAAAATTATACAAGGGCATGGGTCAGAGGGAGTCATCTTAGAATCTCCTAACTAAGGTTGGCAAATGCCATGGCTATAGAGCTAAACTTAGCTTTTCAAGCTTCTTCATTCTCTGGAGCCTTAGCTCTTCCAATGTGCATTGTTTAAACAACTCTCTGAGCTTTCAGTTATCTAGTTTTTGTTGTTGTTGTTGTTTCGAGATGGACTCTCACTCTGTGGGTCAGACTGGAACACGACCTCGGCTCACTGCAACTTCCGCCTCCCAGGTTCAAGCCATTCTCCTGCCTCAGTCTTTTAAGTAGCTGGGACTACAAGCATGCCCCACCATATCTGGCTAATTTTTGTATTTTTAGCAGAGACGGGGTTTTGCCATGTTGGCCATGTTAGTCTTGAACTCCTGATCTCAAGTGATCTGCCTGCCTCGGCCTCCCAAAATGCTGGGATTATAGGCGTGAGCCACTGCGCCAGTTTGTTATCTAGTTTTTCTAGGTGGGGCATTCATCTGTTGCAAGTTGCTTCATTCCACTTGAATGCATCTTTACTAAGATTTAAAAATTCTTGAGTTACAAATTTCTGAGTATAGTGATAAAAGTGAACTGGGATTTAATTCCATGTATAATCTCACAGTCCTCTGAAGAAAAAATGATGTTACAAACACATCTCTGATTATGTGATTTGGTAATTTGCTCTATAAAACTCATCAGAATGTTAGCTTTGTTAGATATGACTCATATAGTTTAAATATTTTTAAATGAATATTTATAAATCTAAATACATTTCTATAAAATGATGTTGAGATTTTGAGACTCTGGGATTTCAAAAAAAAATTTTTCAATAAATTAAAATTGAAGCTTCTATGAATAATAGAAATATTTCTAATTTTATTTTAAGACCACACAGCTATTTTTTTTAAAACATGAGTATACACTGTGCTATGATTTGGATGTTTTCACTCCAAACTTCAAGTTGAAATTTTATTCTCAACGTTGGAGCTGAGACCTAATGGGAGGTGTTGGGTCATGGGAGCAGATCATTCATAAATATATGAATGCCCTCCCTCAGTGGTGAATGAGTTCTCACTCCATTAGTTTCCATGAGAGCTGGTTGTTCAAAAGAGCCTGGAATCTACCCTCTCTCTCTCTCTGTCCCTTGCTGCCTTTCTCACCATGTGATCTCCACACACATCAGCTCCCCTCCCCTCCCCCGTCAATGGAAATAGCCTGAGGCCCCTACCAGATGAAGATACTTAATCCTGAACATTCCAGCAACCAGAGTCATGAGCCAAATAAATAATTTTTATTTATAAATTACCCAGCTTCACGTGTCCCTTTATAGTAATACAAAATAGACTAAGACACAGGGGAAAAATAAATTTACTGAACAAACTCAGTCAATAAGGTAATTAATTTACTTTTGGGAAACATGCTAAATTCTGCTGTTATAGTACACTAAAGAATCAGTAATCCTTTCTTTCATTCGTCTAGATTGTGAGAAAAAGTTTCAGAACTTCTGCTACAGCCTGTGACGTACACCGACTACGAATTCAGAATTTTGGGGGTTTATTTTTAAGTTTGAAAGTAGTTAGTCTTGGCTGGGCACCATGACTCACGCCTGTAATCCCAGCACTTTGAGAGGCTGAGGTGGGTTCAGGAGTCCAAGACCAGCCTGGTCAACATGGTGAAACCCCATCTCTACTAAAAATACAAAAAGTAGCTGGGTGTGGTGGTGGGCACCTGAGGCAGGGGAATCACTTGAACCCGGGAAGCGGAGGTTGCAGTGAGCTGAGATCGCACTGTTGCACTCCAGCCTGGGTGACAAGTGCAAAACTCCATCTCAAAAAAATAAAAAAATAAATGAAAGTAGTTAGTTCTAACTAAGATGACACTATTTCACCCAAACATATACATAATTAAGAGGAGATTTTTTAAAAGAATAATGAAAAAATGAAATTTTATTTTCAGTTCAGCTGAAGTAGATGTAGTGTATATTAGAGTCCAATTTTGGTATTGCATTTAAGTGTTAATAGAAATATATGACAAATGCCTACAGGCAGCTAAGCAAAATTTAAAAGTCAATAAATTAATGATTCAATCCTTTTATCACTTAAACACGCTATAGAAACAACACTGACACTGTAAGACTTTTTTTTAAATGTCTTTGTAAATCTTAAGTTATGTAAGTGAAAGTGCCATAGCAGGTATATGTTAGAAATGTCCCATATTCTGTGGTGCTGTGGTTTGGATGTCCCTTCCAAAAGCTCATGTTGAAATCTAATTGCCATCATGAGAGTATTAAGAGGTGACACTGTTAAGAGGTGGTCAGGCTACAAAGTTTCTGTCCTCATGAATGGACTAATGGCATTATTGTGGGGAGGGGTTAGTTATTGCAGGAGTGCATTTCTGATAAAATAGATGACTTCATCACCCATCCTCTCTGATTCCCTCCTGCTCTTTTGCCCTTTCACCTTCTGCTATGGGATGACACAGCATGAAGGCCACCACCTAATGCCAGCACCATGCTCTGGGACTTTCTATCCTTTAGAACAGTGAGCTAAATAGACTTCCATTGTTTATAAATTACTCAGTCTCAGATATTCTGTAATAGCAATACAAAGTCGATGAAGGCATGCAGCAATTCTGATTTAAATTCATTATAAATTATAATATTAAAATATTATTAAATACCACCTATGGATACTGATCTCTTAAATATTTTAGACTGATGATATTTTCTTAGCTTTGGATCTCAAGAAAGATTTTATTTTTGATTTTATTTTACTGAGGTTCTTATCTTTGCTCTGTAGATGACTTTTGTAACATAAAAATCTTCAAATTATATAATCTGTCTTCACCTATCCACTCGCTTAAATGAAAATCTCTGCAGTATCAATGAGAAGCCATCTTTACTTTTAGTATGATAGAATTTAATGATGAGAAAAATGTTCATGCGTACAGATTTTGTTTTAAATTTACTCAAGAAACAAGTATACATACTGTGTTTTATAAATGTAAAATCACACATATTTGTAAATATGTCTTGAAAGAATTGTCCCAGTATGGTGGCTCATGCCTGTAATCCCAGCACTTTGGGAGGCTGAGGTGGGTGGATCAGCTGGGGTCAGGGGCTTGAGATCACCCTGGCCAACATGGCAAAAATCCATCTCTAACTAAAAATACAAAACTTAGCCGGGCATAGTGGCAGGCTCCTGTAATCTCAGCTCCTCAGGAGGCTGAGGCAGGAGAATTGATTGAACTTGGGAGGTGGAGGTTATAGTGAGTTGAGATCGCACCAAGGCACTCCAGCCTGGGCAACAGAGTGGGACTCTGTCAAAAAGAAAGAAAGAGAGAGAGAAAGAGAGAGAGAGAGAAGAAAAGGAAGAAAGAAAGAAAGAAAGAAAGAAAAGAAAAGAAAGAGAGAGAAAGAAAGAAAGAAAGAAAGAAAGAAAGAAAGAAAGAAAGAAAGAAAGAAAAGAAAAGAAAGAGAGACAGAAAGAAAGAAAGAAACAAAGAAAGAAAGAAAGAAAGAAAGAAAGAAAGAAAGAAAGAAAGAGAGAAAGAAAAGAAAGAAAGAAGGAAGGAAAGAAGGAAAGAAAGAAAGAAAGAGAAAGAAAGAAAGAAAGAAAGAGAGAAAGAAAGAAAGAAAAGGCAAGAGATCATTCAGAAGACACACTGTGATTAGAAAAAAGTTTTATTATTCACTTGCCTACCAAATATATATATAAGCACAATGTCAAAGATAAGGGAAAATTTGAGGAAAAATAAAAAAATCTCATAGCCACAATTAATATGTGTTTGCACTGCGGTAGTAATCGTTAGGTTATGCTTTGTGTTATTCTTTAACTTCTAGAGATTCTTCACCTTTGAAAGGACCGAGGAAGTAAATTGTCTAGTATACTCTCTCTTTTTGGAGCAGTATAGTATCGTGGACTAAAAGCATGACCTGTAGAGGTCATTAAATCTGTTTTCTTACCTGTGCTCACCTGTGAAAAAAAGAAAGTAACATATACCTTAAAGTGCTGTGAAGATTCAATTACATATAAAAGCAGCTGACTGAAGGAATGTGCATGGATTCCTAAGACAAAAACCAAAGCAATTAGTATTTAACTGAAGATTTCAGCAAATGGATATTTTAGAAAAACTGCATTTCATCTCAAATTTAAATTTTGTTGTCATTCATTCATTGGACAAGTAGGTTTATGTACTCAGAAAAGTTTGTTTAAACTTTTTCAACAAAAATTTCAAAAAAATTTTCAAAGACTGTTTTAGGTATCTCACTGGAATTATTCCAAGAATCAGAATGAATTTCTGAATGTCTGAGGACATTTACAAATGGTTCCATTTTCCTTGTAGAGTCCCCAATGCTGATTACTACTTTATATACCATGATTTTAATTCCTATGTTTCCATTAAATTCATTTAACACATTGTTTTGAGACTGAACACTGACATTTCTGAACTCTTATTAGCTCTAGGAACAGAAACTATACATTTTTGGTAGCTGGAGACTCTCTCTTGATAAATATAGGCAGTTCAGTCTCTTTCACCAATAATTCTGATGTTTACTTGTCTTCAACTCTGAACATTGCATGTTTATTACTCCAACAAGTGTGGAACTCCTTGAGTCACCTCTATTACCATATACACATAAGCTTTCTCTTTGTTCCTTAAATTACCACTCATCCAAAATGTTTAAATTAAACATTCCAAATGTTTAAAATAACATTAAAAAGTAATAAAAATAATCATCAGAAAGAAAAATTGATCTTCAAGCCTGAGAGCCTCCCCATTATTCCATGTTCTTGGTAGCTGTTATTCCCCTTTGGCCAAACTTATTACTATAATCCTAGGGATCACTTCTTACAAAAACTATAGTCTCTTTACTAAGTCCTTTTACCTAATAGCTGGTCTCTGAGTTCTCAGATAACATTATAATTATCTGGAGAGAGATATCTCTACCTAAAAATTATACATTATGAGACAGATAGTTTAGCATCTGACCCTGAAACATCTGCTTTTGAATTATTCGCTATTTGGATGTCTCTATAGAAAGATGGAGTTGGCTGGGTGCGGCAGCTCATGCCTGTAATAACAGCACTTTGGGAGGCCGAGGTGGGTGGATCATATGACGTCAAGAGTTCGAGACCAGCCTGGCCAACTTGGTGAAACCTCGTCTCTACTAAAAATACAAAATTAGCTGGGCGTGGTGGCGCATGCCTGTAATCCCAGCTACTTGAAGGCTGAGGCAGGAGAATCACTTGAACCCGGGAGGCAGAGGTTGCAGTGAGCTGAGATCGTGCCACTGCACTCCATCCTGGGCAAAAAAAGTGAAACTCCATCTCAGGGAAAAAAAAAAAAAAGAAAGAAAAAAGAAAGAAAAAAGAAAGATGGAGTCATGCACCTTACATCTGCATGACTATAAAGGCTCTTCAGAATGTTAGCTTCCAGAAACAAGGATGACTCAGGTACCAAAAACGTATAGCTTGTGTTCCTAGAGCTAATAAGACTTCAGAAATATCAGTGTTCAGTGTCAAAACAATGTATTAAATGAATTAATGCCAATATAGGAATTAAAATTAGGAATTATAATTAAAGTAGTAGTCAGCAACGGGGACTCTACAACTTAGTATCAAGGAAAATGAGACCATTTATAAATGTCCTCAGACATTCAGAAATTTATTCTGGTTTATGGAATAATTCCAGTGAGATACCTAAAACAATCTTTGAGAAATTTTTTGAAATTTTTGTTTAAAAAGGTTAAACAAACTGTCTATAGAATTTTGCTGCACCCTGAAGATTTTTGGTTAAACTGCTTTTGGCATGCAATGTCAGGCATCCTTTTGCTTTCTTATTGGTGTTAGCAAATTAAATTATTTTCTATAATGTTTCCCTCTAATTTGTAAACATGTAGTCATAACTTTTTCTCATGTTTAAGATATCACAATGGACATTTACTTTTCTAGAAGGAAATAGACTCAATTTTCTCTATTCTAGAGAACATCTTGACAGGTTATCTGCTTCTTATGCTTTAAAAGGATGATAAAAATAATCAATGCACAGCGAAGTGTTTAGGAGCATAATTTCATTTCTAATGCATTATCAAAATATCTGTTATCTACACTTTTTTTTTTGAGACAGGGTCTCACTCTCACCCAGACAGTTAACAAGGTTCTGAATCTGATTCACTCCTGTGAATAATGTACTATTTTACAAATAAAGTATCTAACACAGCAGTCATCTATTGAGCATGTCCTGTCTATGATAAACATATATTATAAAGTTTGTGAATCCTAGAACTTCTGATTCCATCTTATTTTTAGTCAAATTCAAATAGGTATGCAAACAGCTAAATGTAATAATATTTCTGTTATTTAAATTCTGGAGCTGTTCTCATTATCTCTTTTGTCTTCTCTCCAATTCTGTACTACCTTACACTGCTTTGGAGACTGCCTTTCTCTAAAATGAATGCACAAAAATATATCCGGGTAGATAACAAGTATATAAATAATAATAAATTGCCTTTCAATGCTATCCAATCAATTCAGATTTTTCTTTTCCCTATTTTCCAATCTCTAATTATGTTTATTATGTAGGTAATATTAGTGGCTTATAAAAGGTCTTTCCCTATTCCACTTCTTTGTTCCTTTCTTTACCTATTTATTCTATGATTCTGCCTCATGAAATTCTGACAAATAATTTTTTAAAAGGATGGGCAGTGGAAAGGAACTCAATAAGGAAAAAGGACATTCTCTTTCTCTTTATTTAATTAGGTAAAATGACTGGGAAAATTTGTAAGTTAAAATTTTCACCCTTTTAACACATTTACCCTGGTCAATATTCATAGATACCTTCAAAGGCAAATCCAATATTTAAACAGGACTTGCAGATAGTCCTTTTATTGACAATCTGTTACAGGCTGACCCCCTTTCTTTCCGTTTTTTTACTGGGGGCAAGAGAGGAGGAGGGCTTGGCAAGTGCCGCATAACCGATCTTGAAAAATTCCAGAAATGCTGCCAAGCGGAGGCTTATTGGATTCATCAAAGTTCCACCTCTCAAACTATAAGCTGGGGAGGGGGACTTACTATTTATTTCCCTAACTTTCCACATGTCTGTGAATAGTAGCTTCAGAAAGGAATTTCGTCTGTTTACTTTGTAACAATATTAATAGCTGTTTACCACAAGAAGATGTTCTTTGCTCAAACCAAAGCAAATATGTAACCAATTTTAAGTCCCCTGTTAGCACCCCTTTCCCTTGTGAGGATTTGATTTTGACCACTGAGATATGGGAAGAAACCCTCACTTATTCATAATAGGTGAACTTGGAACTCTTCTTATTTCTCACAATGACTTTGATTTCTTAAGAAACTGAGTGTGGGGATGTGGGAATGTGTGTGTCAATGGGCAGGTAAAAATTGTTTTCTATTTCAACACTTAATAAAGGGATATTTTAGCTTCCTTAATGTAGGTCTGTGTTTGTTTACTTCTATGGCTAGTATATCCACTTTATAAATAGATCATCTTCTTCAACTTTGTCCTGTTGACTTCATTTCATTGTCATCTTCTTAATGGTTCTTTGACTTTCTAATTCAGAGAACACTGATTAACCTTTGCTCTTTTGTATCATCATTCTAAATCCATACCAGTTCTGTTTTGTTTAATGCCAGGATTATTTCAAAATTTTACGGCTCTGTCACCCAGGCTGGAGTGCAGTGGCGAAATCTCGGCCCACGGTAATCTCTGCTTCCCAGGCTCAAGCAGTTTTCCAACTCAGGTCCTGAGTAGCTGGGATTATAGGCACATGCCACCATGCCCAGCTAATTTTTTTATCTTTTGTGAAGACAGGATGTCCTCATATTGCCCAAGCTGGTCTTGAACTCCTGTACGCAAGCAATCCAACTGCCTTGGTCTCCTAAAGTACTAGGATTTGATTTCTGGACCCATGTGTCCAAGGAATTCCAGTGTTTGAATGATAAAGCTCCATCTAATAAAAAACTCCATCCATCTATATTGCAGTTATCTTCACTACCCAAATATCAACCATCCTTCCCTCTTCATACTACTCTAGTCCATATGGCTTCTATTTTCTTTCTTCTTTTTCTCTCAGGTTCATTATATGTTTCTACTTGGCCTTTTTTTTTTTTTTTTTTGAGATGGAGTTTCTCTCTTGTTACCCAGGCTGGAGTGCAACGGCGCAATCTCGGCTCACTGCAATCTCTGCCTCCTGGGTTCAAGTGATTCTCCTGCCTCAGTCTCCTGAGTAGCTGGGATTACAGGCATGTGCCACCACGCCTGGCTAATTTTGTATTTTTAGTACAGACGGGGTTTCTCCATGTTGGTCAGGCTGGTCTCGAACTCCCTACTTCAGGTGATCTGCCCGCCTTGGCCTCCCAAAGTGTTGGTATTACAGCACTGAGCCACTGCGCCCAGCCCTTGGCCTCTTTTATATGTCACTACTTGGCAAGTTCTTGTCTTCCTCCCTATTCTCACATCATTTCTTTTTTTGTGTAGTATCAAATTCTTCAGCACAGAAGAATTATGTTACAGAGGGCAGGTAGTTTAGCAGGGGGAATCGGATGGATGAGATTTTGATATGTGCAAGGTGTTAGCAGTATTTGTATATTATTAATCTTAGGCGTCATAACAATATCAATAATTAGAGGAAGAGAAATTTACAGTTGCTCTCAATACTAATATTATTAATAATAATGTTTATAATAATAAAAATGTTCTTCAGTTATATTTTCTTCCAAAGGTCTCTCTGATCTTAGTGAACCTTTTGAGAAGCTAACTCTTATTTCTCATTTCAGAGCAATATACTGTTGTTTAGGTAAATAACTTAATTAATTGCTATCAAAGTATGAATTGTAGAATGATCACTATACTTACCATATTAAGTTTTTCCTAGTTAGTCCAGGAATAATTAAATAAATTCTAGGAAACATTGAATAAACTCTAAATGGAAGAATTTTTTATTCATGAGCATTAAAATTAATCTAAAGTTAATGTTCATTGGATTTTAAATGAAAGAAAACTGTATAATAACACTTACAGGCCTCTAAGTACTCTGACAAATTCTCTAAATTGCTAGCCCAGACCTAAAAACATTTAGCTTACACTTAGTTTCCAGTTTCTCCAAATACCTGATATAAACGTCTGCAGCAGCTTTTCCGTTACAAACTTTAAAAGTCTGTGAATATTAAGCAACTTGTATATGAAAAATAAAAATACACCAATATTAATAGCATTTTATTCCTTAAAATGAATCCTTAACACAGTGTTTTAGTCCAGAAAACTAGCATTTTGATGTAGAAAGTGTTATGCAACTGCAAACATTTTCTTGTGTTGGCCAGTATAGGTCCTAGCTAGTTTGCAATCATCTCCCACTGCAAATGTCTCATGGGGAAATGGCATTCAGTATTCATACATTCCTTCCTCTCCATCCTACCCTGGGGCTACTTCACCATCTTTAGCCACAGGCTCTTTCCCCCATGACAGTTGATCTACTCTCAACCAGTAACACTTCTTGTTGGTCTGCACAATGAATTGTCATCGTTTTTTCAGGGGCCTCTCTTCTTCCATATCAGCAAGGTAGAATATATGATTATTTTCCACTTTTGCTCTGCCTTTTCTAGGCAAACATTTTCTGAAACAAGGCAAGTTGGCCTGCTAAAGTCAGAGAGTGCTGCTGAAGTGACTGCAAAATAAACACTTCCTCTTGAGCACAGATTTCCATGTATTTTTTTTTCTTTACTTTTCACTATGAGTTTTAGTGGGTACTATTTTACCCTTACTTCAAAATGAAGAAAATTAATACTTAAAGGATGATATTTCTGATCAAATGTAATTCATAAATAAATAAAGAGACTGGGAAACTTCAGTGGAATTATAATCCTGCCCCATATTACAGGATGAACTCATATATTAATATGATTCATGAACTTGACCTAACCACTTAACTTTTTAATTTTCCAGTTACTGATTTTTTTAAAGTAAAGATAACTATCTTTTTTTCTCACATCACACAGGATCAAAATGACTCCAAAATATAATGTGTAAACATCTATCAAATGTAAAATATTTGCACACATGGTCATTTAGACATCTGTGTCTCTTCGCTACTATCCCATTGTTGCATTTTATCCACAGAATTTACCATTTTTCTTTCTGTGTTAAAGAGAGAGAAAAATAGTTTCTCGCACATATGAAAGCAAGAAAAGTCTTGCATTTTGAATTTGAAGTCATCATAGCAAATAATTTCTAGAACCTTTAAAAGTATCAAGAAATCTCTTTCAGCTTCCTTACAACGCCTTCCCATTCTCTTTAAAGTACAAATGATTTTATACCACAAATCAGACACAGGTACTTTCATTTGAAACAAACTGAATTATTTTACTGAATAATTGCTACTCTTCCATTGGACTTAGGACTAGAGATACAATTATCAGTGAATCATATTTACCATCTAATTTTAAAAGCATGTATATATATACACACATAATTAGAAATTAATAAAATACATCCTAAAATTCAGTGCTGTGTTAATCAAGCAGGCATTCACCCAGTCTGGAGTGGGTAGTATAAAATTTGGAGAGAAAGGAAAGAGGAAAGCGAAGGTAAAGGGATCAACATTGAGAGGGAGAATGCAGAATATTTAATAAAAGAAATGTCTTATGACTTAAAGCAACATTGCAAAAAATTGGGTGAATGAACTAGTGAACGAATGATCTATGCATTAAATTAAATGATTAGAAATTGTACTGTACACTTATAGAGAATAGAGGGATTTTAGGCAGTTGAAAAGTGAGACACTTTACAAAATTCAGGGATTCAAAAGTCTCAAGCCATGAGAAGATGACTTCCTTATTTTTAGAGGGCTCTTTGAAGAAAGACTTCAAAGTACACATTCTTCAGAACGTTGCTGTTGAGTAAAAACCTGGCCATTTCCCCAGACCTAAGCTGTCTCTTTTGGTTTTTCTGGCTCTGGGCCTACTCCAGGGATGTGGATATATACTGGACAGATGGTTACATCAACCCCTGGTTGATTATACCTGTTTTAAGGATTGACGAATGGTCAGTTTGACCTTGAAGTTTTGAATGTAGGCATTGCCCTGTACAGAGAAGACAAGTCCATGCTTAAACATTCACTCAGGCATTCATCCCTTTATTTATTATTCTTTCACCTGAAATGGAGCAAGCCCTTCTAGTGAAGAGGGATAGTGCTACATTTTTAGTTATATTTCATTTTAGCACACACTTTCCTTAGAGTGGAAATTTTCACATTAGCTATAAACAGTTTTTTGTAGTCCATAGAGAAGACATGGGTAGATACAACGGCTCTTTTTTTCCCTTCTCTTGCTGTTTATTTATTTATTGACAGAATCCATTATTAGTTGAGACTTTTATGTGGCCTTTCCCCAAATACTGCAGATAAGAGCATGTAATCCAGCCTCGGTCAATCAGACTGTATCATTTTCCTTGGCCTCATTGATTGGTTTAGGAAAAGACAACGTCCCATTTTTCTGCTAGGACAACCCAAGTCCCCCTAGGGCACATTCTCTTGACCTATTATTGGTAAAGAGGTTATTTTACTTTTTGGCTCCCAGAAGCTAATATGAAACTTAAAGTTGTTGTAGTTGTCATTTTTGCTACATGTAGAGAATCTGCCTGAGAAGAAAGCCAACATATGTGAAAGAGACAAGAGACAGAAATATGAATAGGGATAGAGTTGTACATATGTACATACATACATGTATATACACAACATATATATACACACACATATATATGTTGAGAAAGAGAGAGAGAGAAAGTCCTGCTCTAGCCATGTAATCTATGCCGGGATTTCACCTTTGTACCTATTTCCATTTTGCTTAATTTAGTTTAAGCTGAATTTCATTCATTGCAAGATTCTTGAAAGATACAACACTTAATATCTACTTTGATAGTAGAAACAAAACTAACTCACCTTTTTTTCTTTACCGGATAATTATAAGGTTGTAGCATTGTTCTGATATTTAGCATCTTAGAAAAGGAAAATGTAAAATAGCTTATTTTTAGTTTTGGTCTCTATGGCTATATTTTGGATCAACATAATTTCAAAATAAATTTGGAAAAATATAGCAGATTTTAACTGGAGTTTATATTATATTTAGCATATAATTCTTAAAGGGTTTTCCCATGATTGTGAATTTTATGAAATTCTCATCAGTCATTATGATTAGTATTGGGATTAGCAGTTAATAACTGAAACAGTCAAATGTGGAAAAGAACAGCTGTGCTTTAGAAATAAAGATAGTTATGCAAATATTGATTGAAATAACATTACAAAAATTTAAATAATAATGAAAAGTAGGAAAAGCCTGATAATCAAGGAAAGCTGTATGCATTGCTTTAGATCTGTATAAGCTATGCTTATTTTATTTTAGTGGTGGAATTAAGACAAAAGAAGAAACAGAAGAAGAAAATCCAATAAAGACCTAGAAAATAAGAAGCAGAGGTTTAAGATCACTCTTAGGAATCTCAAAGTTGCAACACAACTCTTTGGAAGAACCTGCTCATCACTGACTTATTGAAGTCTATGGCTGGAGTCAGGGGGATCTTAGGTATTGCAAAACTGAAGGCCAAGATGGAGACATAGATTAAGTCAGCAGCGACACAAAGGAGAAACTAATATATGGTGCTGGAGACATTCAGAGTTTAAACAAGAGATAAAATCTACCACTAATGGTAGGATTTTGTTAAACTTTTTCTAGGGTGTGCTTATACCAGGGTCTGAAACCTTAAAATCTTCTATTTAAAATCTCAATGAAACTAACATAAATTTAGGAAGCCAAGATATGTACTCCTATATGAGAAACCAAACACAAAGATTAGGAAAGAAATGTGTAAACCTTTTCAGGGAAGAGTAAGGCTAGCCTCTCCTATAATACTGAAAAACAAAGGTAAAAGTGTAAATGGAATAATCTGGCTACAGGGTTTTGTGTTACCAAGGTTGGAAATTCACCCAGCATAGTTCAAAACAGGAATGGGCTTTTTTTTTTTTCAAATAGCCATTTAGCAAATATTTTAGGGTTTGCAGGCCAGATGATCTATACCTAAACTACTCAAGTCTGAGTTGTGAGAAGGCATAGGTATACATAAATAAATAGGTGTGGTTGCATTCAATAAAGCTTTATTTAAAAAATGTTGCTTTAGTCTGTAGACCCTTAGTAGAACAAATAAAACTACTCATAAGCGATGTCTCCCAGGTGAAAAATGCATGCCCTAATGGGTGGTATTTGCTCATTTCCACAGTATAAATACTAGCACTGTGGCTAATTTTAAACTATCAATGGCTGAAAAATTGATTTGAAAAATTCCTGAATAATTAACAATCAGCACTTTGAGCTAATTTTGAACAGTTGTAGGACAATATAGAATATGATCCACTTACAGAGGAGTAGATAAGCCCATGTCCTGAGCCTTAGTTTTTCAGATTTTGCAATCTTACATTATCTTCCCTCCTTCCAGGTTTCCCTGTCCCTGTCGCTCATATCTGCTTACTAGAGTCACAGTCTTAAAAACAATCTTCCTGCAAGCATTTGACTTAGGCATAGCTCAACCTCAAGAGTTATAAAACATTTATATGCCATTTTCTTTTTAATTCAGTGGCTTATTTATGCATATTTCCCTAATATGAGTAATGCCATTTTGAGCAAGCACCTATATTATAAATTATTAATTCAAGAAAGGTAGACACCTAGATATCAGTTGATGAATTTATATTGTAGACTTCTAATAAAAATTACCACGTATGATGAGGTATTCACAGTCAAAGGAAACAGTACAAAAGAGAATATGTTCAGGAGGAGACCACAGAATGGGCTGAAAGAGAACATAATTATAAAAGAAATGATGAGAAACAAGCTCGGGCTCATTTGGGGAGGGATAAAACTCTAGATCCAACTACTCATTATTAGACCATTTTCATAATGAACCTGTTTCAAAAAAAAGTCAAAGTGGATATGCACTTGGTGCTAAATGAGTTTAGAAATAAAACAAAGTAGCGAAAGCCTTCTTTTATCCTCTGTCAAATTAGAAAAACCAAGTAGGCCTTTGTACTTGTAATAGTCTATTTGTTTAAATACATAGACAAGTGGCAGGGGAATCATTTAAATGTTTGCAGGCAGTCAACCGCATTAAAGAATCACAAGAAAACAGGCTGAACTCCGTAGTCAAACTGCTAACTTTATTCTAATTAATAACCCTAAATTGTGGAGCTGTTCATGGATTGCTTACATTTGGGATATATGAATGTTGAAGTTAGAGGCTGAAATTCGAGGTAAAATAAAATAAAACCGTCAGCATATGTGAAATTTTTGGTAATCCTTATGCCAGTAAAAGGAGATCGTACATTTTTTGAGATTTAAAAGATTTGATTATAGGAATAGTGTGTACCAACCAAAATGCTCTTATTTCATAGTTATTTCACAGTCTTGTATTCACATTCATTTAACTCTCACTAATCTGTCAGGGACTCTCATCCTTGTTGTGCATCCAGCATGTGCATCTCCTTAAAGGTTATTTATAGATGTGAGATACAAGAATGGGGAATATAGTCCACAAAACATCACTGTTTAGTTTTTTAAAAATGTGTTAAATCTTTCATATTTAGGTAACAAAATTCAGCTCTTGTCCTCCAGAAACTTACAGTTTCTACCCCCATTTTCTCTGCTTCACTTTCCTGGGAGGATCTTGC
The DNA here is from genome assembly GCF_047675955.1 of Chlorocebus sabaeus. Taxonomy (NCBI): domain Eukaryota; kingdom Metazoa; phylum Chordata; class Mammalia; order Primates; family Cercopithecidae; genus Chlorocebus; species Chlorocebus sabaeus. The sequence continues at coordinate 8,004,149 of NC_132910.1, forward strand.
TGCAAAGTTTAATGAGATAAGTATGGGTTATTATAAAGCAGATTGAAATTTTAAATGACAAATAGTAGTAACCCTTAAGTACAGGTAAGATAAAAACCTCCCCCATCCCACTTTCAGAGGTTCTGCCTTATCAGAGTCCCTGACCCACAGTGAGAAATTAATACACATATTTTTGAATACATTTTGAATAAGCAATTGGGGATTTAAGTAAATAAGAAATTATCCTATAGTGAGAGAAGATTTGTAACACGTGGTGAGAGGTACAAAGTAGCATACCCCAGATCATGAGTTTTTTATGACTCCCTTTCCCGTGCTCTTTCTCTTTCTCCACATCAGGGATAAGCTGATTAATTTTATATAGAGTTGGTAAATGTCAATGAAGGAAGAATGAAAGTAGATAAAGAAAAAGGGTCAAAACAATGAAGTTTTATAAAAAGCAATATTCAATATCTGAAGAGGAAAACTTTACTGTCTTTTTTTTTTTTTTTTTTTTTTTAGTGAGACAGAGTCTTGCTCTGTTGCCCAGGCTGGAGTGTAGTGGTGCGATCTCGACTCACTGCGACCTCCACCTCCAGAGTTCAAGCAAGCAATTCTCCGGCCTCCCGGCCTCAGTCTCCTTAGTAGCTGGGATTACAGGTGTGTGCCACCATGCCGGGCTAATTTTTGTATTTTTAGTAGAAATGGGGGTTCACCATGTTGGTCAGGCTAGTCTTGAACTCCTGACCTCATGATCCACCTGTCTCGGCCTCCCAAACTGCTGGGATTACAGGCCTGAGCTACTGTGCCCAGCCTTTACTGTCTTTTATAGACTATACTGGAGGCCTTTGCTTAGTCCACAAGTCATATCTTTAGCATTCTTCCATGGAGAAGGCTCATGGGCAGCTAACTTTGTTCTGCATGATCCTAGGTCCTTGTCCATTAGTTTACTGGGCCAATGAGACTTTTTTTCTCCTTGGAATTTGTAATTAGCATTCAAGAATGGTTGGTAAGTCTCTACAACCTGATGAAAATGGGATATGTATAGACTGCGGACCATGGAGAGCCATCATCAACCATGTAGACTGTCAAGCGGAGAGAGTGGGTCTGCCTGAAGAGAACAAAGCAGATATGCAGAGAGAAGCAGAGAAAATCAACAGGGAGACAGCGCTGCCAGGTTTCATCAGGCTTTCTCGGTGGTGGTCATGGGGCTTTCCTCAGTCTTTTCCTAAGTTCTCTGAGATAACACCTCCTTCTTATGTTAGTTAGCTTTACTTGATTTTTATTAATTGCAAATTTGGTTTTTATTGCAAACTTTTATTATAAACAAAAATGGAACTTAAATTGTTGTTTCGTAAATTTTCTATTTTGCGCCTTTGCCCAAACGTTACCATTTCAATAAAATCTAACTTGATCATTACACTGAAAATTTTAATTTTACTCCCCCTGCTGTTATGGGCTGACTTGTGTCCCCCATCCCCCCAGGTTTTATATTGATGTCATAATCCCCAGTACTCTAGAATGTTCTGTACTTGGAGATTAGATCTTTAACGAAATAATTAAGTTAAATTATAGTCATTGGAGTTGGACCCTAATCTAACATAATTGGTATCCTCATAAGAAGAGGATATTTGGACACAGAGGGGTACAAAGAGAAGACTATTATGAAGATACAGAAAGAAGACAGCCATCTGTCTGGGCGGAGTGGCTCATGCCTGTTATCTCACTCTTTGATAGGCCAAGGCGAGTGAATCACCTGTGGTCAGGAGTTTGAGACCAGCCTGGCCAACATGGCAAAAACCCATCTCTACTAAAAATACAAAAGTTATGTGGGAGACTGAGGCAGGAGAATCGCTTGAGCCTAGGTGACAGAGGTTGCAGTGAGCTGAGATCGCACTCCAGCACTCCAGCCTGTGTGACAGAGCGATACTCTGTCAAAAAAAAAAAAGAAAAGAAAAAAGAAAAAGAAAAAATGGTAGCCATCTACAAACCCGGGAGAAAGGTCTGGAGCACATCCTTACCTCACAACCATCAGATGAAACCAACCCTGCCAACACCTTGATTGTAGACTTCTATCCTCTAAAACGCTGAGAAAATACATCTCTTTTTCTTTAAGACATTCAGGCTGGTGTACTTTGTCATGACATCCCTAGCAGGTGAATATACTACTGCCTACACTGATCTCCCTGACCTTGTACTATTGCATTATTAAATATTCTTCTCATTTTTATCTTTCTCTCATCACTAGAATGTAAATTCATGAGCGCAGAGAATTTTGCCTATTTTGCTCTCTGATATTTTTCTCAGTGCTTTGAACAATGTTAAATACACATATATACACAAATAAGAAATTTTATTAATGCATGATGTTTCCATACCGATACTAAGTACCACATGAAGAATGGAGATCCTTGTGTCACTCTGGGGAAATCAAGTCAATTTATAAAAATCGTAATTATGTTTTGTAAAAATGAAATGTTGGGACTTCTTTAAAACATGAACTATACAGCATCCTATAATTCTGTGAAAAGAAATGAATACTCAGTTTTTACCTTTCTGCTACTAAAAAGACTTTGGCTTTGTAATTTTAAGACCTTCAGTGAAACTCTGTGTATCCAAAGGTGTTTCTTCTGCCTTTCTGTGAAGACTCTAGGGAATATTTGTGTTTCTTCTTGCTTTTAGAAATTTATCAGTGAGTCTTCTACATGTGATTTGGGGATGAAATGAATATGCTTATAATTAAATTCTCAACTTTATTTGCAAATATTAATAGTAAGTTAAACATTCTTTTAAGATTTGATAGGAATTAATTTTTTCATGAAGAAAACATTTTGAGGCTATTTGTGAAAAGGAATGACTATTATAGAAAATCCAGTTTTATAAAATTATGTGATTATTATGATATATAAAATCACATCCTCATTGGAGTTCCTTTCTTCCTTTTATTCTGTAAATTTATTAGTTATCAGGCATTCCTTTTAACTTAATCCAAGCTCTATTTGGGAAGAAGTTACAACTTGTGCTGCAAGGTTAGTTCAAATTTTATTATTCATTTTATCCTTGACCTCAGTGGTTAAAACTATTAAGTAAAGTAATGTTAATTGTGGTGGTGTTTTTTGATTTAGACACTTGTCCACTAGGAATTGGACTGAGACCAATTCATTTCATTCCAGCCACTGAACAGACATCAAGCTGTAATGATTTTTGGTCACTGTTCAAGAGTTTACATTAATATAAAGGGCATACAGGGTAAAACTCAATCATAAATACCACCCTATACATTTAGGTGGACGTTTATGTACTAAACCGTGTGAAGTAATGGGGGAAATTATGAATACATATATTTTAATATTTTGCAACTGAGTATGAAGCATCACTATGAATTTTGTTCTGTTTTTTTTTATTGTATAAAATAAAACAGGGCATTTAAAATCTTTAAAAAGAACTAAAAGAAATTGCTTGTCTCAATCCACTAATTATTTGATTACCTAATATTCCTCAAGTACTACACAGGAAATACATAACATCTGAAATTGAGTAAGGTATGATCTTGGCCCTGAGGAGGGTTATGGTTTAGTATAAGAAATGAGATAAGTAAATGGGTAATAAATGGCAGGTTTAAGATAATGGATAACACTTATTGAGTACTCACCTGTTTCAGGCAGTCTTCTAAGAGCTTTGTATAGATTATGCCAACTGAAACTTTTAACCAGACATTGAGGTATGTATTGTTTTATAGATAAGGAGACAAAGTCACAGAAACTTGAAGCAAGTTTGTGAGGTCATGAAGTTAGTAAGTAAACGTGTTGCCATTTGAACTGATGATTTTGGCCCCTGCATTACATGCTTAACCTCTGTAGTTTGCCTTTAGGGTAAACTCCTTAAGAACAATGTAAAAACACAACAAAATGAAAACCCTACAATCTTGTGTAATACTTCACGTAAGGCAGAAATCACATCTGTGTTGGGGGATCCTAGAATACTTCTTGGGAAGGATGCATTTGGAAGGGTCCTTAAAATATTTTAATATGCGGACATCTAGAATGAGACATCATCTTTGGTAGAGAGACTATGTCTTTGACTGCCTAGCTGATCACCAAATCTTCCTGTACACAGAGGCAGACTACTTTTCTCATCCTCCATTGTAAACAGGTACAATCATGTGACTGAGTTCTCTACCTACGAGAATGTCTATTGTATATACATTGCAATGTATATAACATATACTATATCTACAGTAGAAATGCTATAAGAGCTGCAGACTTTTAGGCCAGGCCTATACAATTTCTCATGTAGGATTTTTTCCTGCTTTTCCTCCTTATTGCAGATGATCCACAGATCTTAGTTGAAGATGGCAAACCACATACACAATACGAAAGAGGCGCAGATCCCTGAGTCACAACTTGAAGAAGAGTCAACTACCTACTGGGCAAACCCATTTTAGGCATTTTTGAATGAGAATAAATGCTTACTGTGGTAAGCTACTGATATTTTCACATTCATGGACTGTAACAGTTAGCCTACCTTCACTTATATAGGAAATATAAGAAGCAGAGTGTCCTATAAGGAGAATAAATTAAATTTGCCTGTGATCAGTGATTGGGAAGTGTAATTTGAGGTCATATGAAGCCAATAGAGGTTAAAATTGCATATGGCAAAACTACCCTTAAAATTCCCTGTACAGTTCAGTGTATACAACATAGCACAATAGAAAATAAAATTTACTTAGCTGAGTATTTAGAGACCTATAGATGATTGTATCAGTCCTTCTCACTCTTGCATTGTTAATGTTTTTCTAGTGTCAATTAATTATTCAACTTCTTCCTTTAGGATATTGATGAAACCATTAACCACTTATTTGTCTGCCCACCTGAACCATATGTTCCACTTCTTTAATGGAGAAGAAACACAATCTTTCTAAAGTGTTTGGCAAGGAGTGTTGGTTATTTCAGCCTAGGTTTCTGCCACTGCCTGAGGCATATTACATAATGTGATTTCATGGAATTGAGAGGCAGTTAATATTCTTAGAAAGAACACAGGCTTTATCAGCAGAGAACTTGGGCTTGAATTCCAGCTTTTACATTGTTCTAGTTATGTTGTGGACCTTGGGCAATTTACTTTTTTGAACTTCTATTTTCCAATTAGTAAATTGGAGATAAAAATAAAGACATTAAAATTTTGTTCCAGAGATATGTTTATCTATAATAACTAATTTTTATTGAGCATTTATCATGTTGCATTTTCTAAATCAATTGCTCTTTATATTTTCTATAATTTTCACGTTTCTGTGCTTTATAAACATTGTTGGTTTTGATCTGTGAATGTAATACATTCTGTTAAGTATATATAGAATTCCCAACTCAGGAATAGACAGCATTTTGACTTATTTATTTCCTTCTTCTCTCTTTTTATTTTTTACTTGTTTATTTTTTTATGAAACAAAGTCTTGCTCTGTCACCCAGGCTGCAGTACAGTGGCATGATCTCGGTTCACTGCAACCTCTGTCTCCTGGGTTCAAGCGATTCTCCTGCCTCAACCTCCCAAGTAGCTGGGATTACAGGCATCTGGCACCATGCCTGGCTAACTTTCGTATTTTTAGTAGAGACAGGTTTCACCATGTTGACCAGGTTAGTTTGGAACTCCTGACTTCAGGTGATCCGCCCACCTTGGCCTCCCACGGTGGTGGGATTCCAAGTGTGAGCCACCTCACCTGGCACCTTTTTCTATTTTTCCCTTTATTCATATCTCCCTTTTACCATTATACCTACATTCAACACATCTTTAATCCCATTTGCTCCATTTCTGTTAAGGTTAATCAATTACATAAAAATTGTATTTTTAAGTTAATATGTAAATTACTAACATTTTTAACTTTTCATTTACAACAACCTTAGTATCTAGTTAAGGAAGGTGCTGTAAACTTCATTTGACAAAGAGAGTAAATGACTTGTCTTATTATGTTCCACATTATTTGGTGACAAAGCTGGGACTAAAAAAAAAAATTAACAGTTATGGAATGCTTATCATTTGTCTAGCACTGTTCATATACTAAGGAATTTCCTGCTCATAGCACTTCTGTGAGTTAAGTACTATTATTACCACCAAATCATACACGAGGAAAAGGAGTCACAAAGATGTTTGAGTAGCGTGCCAAGGTCATATAACTACTAAGTGGTTGATATGTATTTGAACTCAAATGTTTGTATGTCTAAACCATTCGAGGATGTGGATTTTCTTAATGTATGTTGTTTGGTACGGTGACTATATATGATATCAGTAAAGGAAAGACATTGTTATTGGACTGTTCAGGAATCTGAGAAAGTCAACATAACCAAATGATCCTGTTATACAACAGTAGAATATTTGGCTAGTAAGGCATAGTAGGCACACACATTGATGTTCTTAAATGCTGTCTTGCATCTACATGCTTAAATGTCAAACATTATTGTTTCCTTTTTAAAAGCATGAAGTTTAAAAAGTGAACAAATAACATAACAGTCTTCAATTCTAGGGCTACACTTAAAATTTAAAAAATAAAATAATCCTCCATGGGGACATTTACCGGAAAATGTTGTCTTTTACTGTGATAGGATAAATTTCAGCTTTTGGAAAAAGTGTATATGACAGTACCAACAAAAATAGATGATTAAATCATTAAATTTAAAATTCTGATAAGATAATTTTTGGTTTTATACTGAATATTTATATTGTAAGAATCTGTAACTTTATAATATATCCTGGTCTAGTGAGATTATTTTAAATAGCTATATGCATTATCTGTTGGTAGGCAGGAACAATTTTTCTGTAACATTATGTCTACCTTTTGGAGCTTTGATTAATGCCTGAAATGTATCAGAAACATGTTATCACTGTTATATTTATTCTTTCTAAGTGATTTCCACATAAAATGAACTCACCTAAAAAATTAAAGGTTTTCATTTTCCAACCAGCACTGTGGTCTCAACCTAAGGCTTGAAAATGAGGTTGTGCTCCTTCTCCCTCTCATATATTTATAAGAAACCTGAACTCTGCTGCTGGAAATCAGCTAACAAATTTGATTATGATCCTATAGTAGTAGTTCTGTAGAAAGACCGCAATGGGTCTTGCCACAGAGCCAATTATCTTGATTATGAATGTGCTATTTTTAAAAATGTGACCTTTGTAATTTCTTTATAGATGATCTATAATCTGTTTATTCATGAGTAATAATTAAATATTTCTGCAATTATTTAGATATGCATATAAAATAACTATTTTACATAAGATATCCAAATTAAATGAAATGCTATATTTACACATAATCTCAGTCTACTATCTGAAAAACCTTACTTTTCAACAACTTACCATCTAACTAGTGGGATGATTAGTTGTGGGCCAAAGGGAAGGTTGAAAGAAAAATTGAATAGCTTTTTGCTTCAATAAAATTTAATTCAAATCTTTAATGTTTATTACAATCAAAGCACTAAGGTTAGAAGTGACTCCAAAATTTTCATGAGTCATGTTTATTGATTGCAATCTAGTGAGAAAAGGAGATTAGACTAGTTTGGGCAGTTTTTGCGTAATAATTGTGCTTTTTATTTAGATTTTAAATTGATATGGTTAGAATGGAAAGAACCAAAAAAATTATGGAGCGGGCTACAAATTCAGATACTTATGGGCACCACCACAATGAGATGATATAAAAATAATTAAAAGGCTTTGCGTGTGTTATTTAATTTGTTGATGGACACAGATACATACAACTAACTCTAAGACTGATACCATGAGAAATGTAAACGGAATGCCTACATTAGCACAAAGGGAACAATTTATTCAGAGCTATGGATTATAACAGGTGTCAATGAAAAAGTTGTATTTGAACTGAATCTTGAAGGATAAGTGAGACTTTAAAAGAGGGGATAGCAGGGCCCAGTGGCTCATGCCTGTAATCCCAACACTTTGGGAGACTGAGGCAGGTGGGTCACCTGAGGTCAGAAGTTCGAGATCAGCCTGTCCAACATGGTGAAATGCCATATCTACTAAAAATATAAAAATTAGCCGGGCGTGGTGGTGCATGCCTGTGGTCCCAGCCACTTGGGAGGCTAAGGTGGGAGAATCGCTTGAACCTGGGAGGTGGAGGTTGCAGTGAGCTGAGCTGAGATCGTGCCATTGCACTCCAGCCTGGGCAACAGAGTGAGATTCTGTCTCAAAAGAAAAAAAAAAAAAAAAAAAAAAAAAAGAAGAAGAAGAAGAAGAAGAAGATGGGAGTAAGAAAAATGTTCCAAGCAGAGGAAATGCTATCCACTATCCACAGTAGTTAAGGCTAAAAACAGGGGAGAATCACCAGTATCCAAAATGCTAAGGGTCTATTAGCAAAATGGAGAGCAATGTGGGTGAAGTTTGAAGGAAGGTATGAAGTTGAAATGTGGAATTAAGAATTGGAAACCAGGAGCATATAATGAGTTTTAGCAGGTCAGAGTGTGGGCTTGGGGAGAGATTCAGGTCCTGAATCATTGGTTGGCTGTCATTTGTCATTTGCTTTTAAAAACTTACAGTGACTGGTTGCAAAGTCAGCTTAAGAGAGCCCCCTGCACCCCAAAAAGTCAGGGATAAAATTGAAATAACCAGAGAAGAAAATAAAATCAAACATGTAAAATTTTGCTCCCTCCTATTTTCCCTTTGAGTAGTTGGCTCTTGCTTCTTTCATCTTTTCATGATTCCAGTTGCCCAAAAGGAGAATGGGCTATGTAGAGTAAAGTTAAGCACTTTTGTTTCTGTAAGGGAAAGACAAAGGCAGACCTGTGGTGGCAGATCAATGGGTACTGTTTACACAGTACCTCCATTCTTACCTTTTAGCTGACTCTTCTCAAGCACTGAGCCAATAGAGTAGCATTCGAAGAGTTGTACATTACACATTAAATTGAACAAAGTTATATCCTGTTCAAGAACAAATTTTCTTAGTGGGTAAATAGAGAAACACTAGTTACATGAGGTAGTGAAATGGAATTACTGTTTCCATGGAGCCAAAGAAAATGCAAAGTAGCGTGGCAGACACTAAGGATACACTATTTTCATACTTTTGCATAGGATTGGTCCTTCCTTCCTCTTCACCAGATCAAATCAAGTCATCCTTTGTTTTATTCCCTTCCCTCTCCAATGTTACCTTCCTGACCTATAAGCTCCTAGCTCCTTACTTCAACCTCTGTTAAATTGCCCACCCAGATTACTAATCCTCACTTTATCCCTAGATACAACGCTGACTCTTCTATATCATCTTGCAAGAACACAATAGTTATCAACTGAGTGGGTACAGATTCTCTTCTGTGTGAATGAATGCTGCAAGTGGTTGAATAGATACAGTCCTCTCAGTGATGAGAAGTGGGGACTCTAACTGAGTGTTTGTTTTGGGTGACTCTCTTCTTTTAAAAGTGTCACTAATATAGCATCTGACACATTGTTGAAGCTTAATAAATGTTTATTGCTGCTAATCAAGGCCAGTGACTTCTTGTCATCTTCAAGCTGAAGAACCAGAACAGTCAGTGGTGAAATGTAGTTTATGAAATGAAATATCCAACAGGGAAAAATGCATAAATTGTCTGACTAGTCTGCAGTGGAGAAATAAACCAGCTATATATGTGGTGCACAAGAACAAAATAAAAATACTATTTTGAGATTCATTTGGAAATAGCTGTTTCCCAAGACCTTGCAGATTGTGGGCCAGATTTTAGCCTTGTGTAATTCCACAGGACAACTCTCTAATCTGCAATTATCAAAACAGTATTTCAAGACAATGATTTGTTATTTTATTTTTTATAATAGAAACTTCTATTGTTAGTAAGATCATTGCAAAATCAGTGTATTCTCATCAAGTCATAAATACCATGATGTTGAAATAATGAATTTTGAAGTTTGAAATCATTATATTAAGAAAGATAAACTGACCAATTATAGGAATCATACATTGAAATAAATGTTTATTCTTCTTCTCCAATGCCTCATTTTTTTAAACCTAGTATGTGATGAATAAGGATCCTTCTCTCCATAAAATATTTGGTCATTTCCTAAATCTTTCTTATGGTTAGAGCTTCAAAATGACAGTTCAAAGCATCTGTATTAGTCTGTTCTCACACTGCTATAAAGAACCACTGAAGACTGGGTAATTTATAAAGAAAAGGTTAATTGGCTCACAGTTCTGCAAGCTGTACAAGAGGCATGGCTGAGCAGGCTTCAAGAAACTTACAATCATGGTGGAAGGTGAAGGAGAAGCCAGAGCATCTTACAAGAAGGAACAAAAAGAAAAAAGAGAGAAGGGGAAGTGCTACACACTTTCAAACAACCAGATGTCTATCAGTAGACAGAACTCTGGGGATGATGCTAAATCATTAGAAACCACCACCATGATCCAGTCACCTCCCACCAGGCCCCATCTCCAACACTCAGAATCACAATTCAACATGAGATTTGGGTGGGGACACAGAGCCAAACCCTATCAGCATCTATCAACCAATAAAATACCAAAATCCAAATGAAAACATGAGACTTCATCACTTTCTGGATATGATAGCCCCAGTAAGTTGCTATAATTTTATTTAGTGTGGTCTACTCCATCATTTTGTTATTTGAGAGTCCCATCTAATAAGACAATTTCTGAATTGATATAAAATTATGCATTTACCATCATTAACTAATATTTATGGAGTTGTTTTTTATTATGAATTATTATACCCATAATCTTCAATCTATTTATAAAGATGAATGAAAAACCATTGGAAAGACCTTTTTTCTTCTGATTTTCTTTCCTCTAAAAACTGGACTAGAGAAAATAAGTTTACAAATAAGAAGAGGTCAAGGGGAAAGCTTGTTTCTTCTTATTATAAAAATTTTATTTATATTTTCAAAAACCACATTAGTTAAATATTCTGTCTAATATGCCTTTTTGTTGTCCAAGTATTTGAAGTAAAAAATGGATTCATAATTAACATATGGCAGCTCTCTGATGCCTTAATAAATAGAAAAGAGCTTTTGTTCAAAGCTGCCAGAGCTCTTTCACAAATTAATTGACCCTACCTGGCGAATGCAGTGTGTGTAGCCCCATATTCTGAAGCGGGATACGAGTATAGCCAGCTTAAAATAAATCCTAAGTTGTAGAACATATCTAAAAGTGAACAAGAAAAGTACTTCTGAGAGGTATATTTAGGGACAGCTTTACATTTTCCGGTCCTCGTCTGGTGACAGAGGCACCACTGCTATCCTTTCATTCTGACCTCATATATTATAGAACTAGTTTTGTCTTTTGTTCCAAATGCATGGGCAGATGTCAAAGCTGTATTTCCACGGTTACACTAATGAGGTCCGCACGATTATATTAAGAATTTGTGTGTGTGTGAACATGACTTGTTTGCACTTACATGGAACATTCAACATTAAAAGGTTAAATACTTTATAATTTCACTTATGAGACATTCTGGAAAAGGCAAAGGTATATTGAAGAGAATTCGCTCTTACTAAGTGTTGGGGCCTGCTGTGACTATAAAGAGTAGTCCTAGGAAGATGTTTTTGTGAGTAATAGAACTATTCTGGAGCCTGATTGGTGTGGTGGTTACCGAATCTCTGCACGTGCTACAATTTCTTGAACTGATCTCCAAAAAAGGTCAACTTCACTGAAGTAAATTTGTAAGGTACAAAAAAGGTTGAAACATGATTTTTTTTTTTTTTTTTTTTTTTTTTTTTTTTTTTTTTAGTATTAAGTCTTAATTTTGATCCTCTTCTTATATGGTAGAAAGATGTTTAAATGATTTATAGGACTAGTTGATAAAAATATTTCCAGAATTATGAAAAAAATTTTGGATCTTTAAATATCTGTTGTGATAGTTAATTTTTGGTGTCAACTTGACCGGATTAAGTAATACCTGGAGAACTAGTAAAACATTACTCCTGGGTGTGTCTGTGTGCATGTTTCCAGAGGAGACTGGCCTGTGAGTTGGTGGACTCTGTGATGAAGGTCTGCCCCCAATGTGGATGGGCACCATTCAATCCCAGGTAGAAGAAAAAAGGCTAAGGAAAAGTGATCCTGCCCTGCTCCTTGATCCTCCCACCCCCACCCTCCTTGAGCTGGTACATTACTCTTTTCTTGCCCTTGGACCTTAGAACGCCATGCTCTCTAGCCTTTGGACTCTAGGACTTACCTGAAACCTCTCGCCCGCATCCATTTATTCTCCAGCTTTTTATCACGGACTGGGATTTACACCATTGGCTTCCCTGATTCTGAAGCTTTAAGTCTTCGGCTGAGCCATGCTACTAGCATCTCAGGGTTCCCAGTTTGCATATGGGCTGTAAGTGAAGTTCTCAGCCTCTATAACTGAATGAACCAATTCTGCTAATAAATCCCCTCTCATCTGTCTATCTATGTATTTATTTACGTTTTATTGGTTCTCTTTCTCTGGAGATCCCTAACTAACACATCTGTTCATTTTATTGATGACTAAAGGGATACTGTGAAATCTTTATGTAATTCAGCCCTCCAAGGATCAAAGCAAGAGATCACTTTAGAGCTGGGATTCCTTTATTGTATTTACTATTCAGACTTCTCTGTTGAAATGAAAGATAAGCTTTCTTTCTTCTGAATTCTTTGTATTAAAGTGTTCTAGTGAGATTTCATTGTGTTTTGCCATCTATTTTTCAGATTTTTGCAAGTATAAAGAGTAGAACATTCTTATATCTTTTAAGTTATGTTTTGATTAATTTCTGTTAACTTGGATATCCAAATTCATCTTATTCAGTTTGGCAAAACAATAACTTATAGTTTATTTTTTTAAAGTTTCAAATCTGAATCACATACTTCATAGCAGGAAAATACATATAAAAGGGAACAAAGCTCACAAACAATAAAAAGTATCACAGAACAGTAATTTGGTAAACATCCAATCACTCAAATTGGCTATAGATCTCAATATGCAGTTTTTGAGTTCTAATTGGATTTGATAACCTATCACATATTTATGCCTGCTTGCAGAATGTGTCTAAAACCTCATCTCTTTCTTGAATAGTTTTGATAAACAATTAAATGTTTATACTGTTTCTTACACCATGCTGAAATTATATGATTTTTGGTAATAAATGGCGACTTTGATCATGTCTGTATTTATCCCTCATTAGTCTTAGAACTTCTCTGCTTATTTTTAAAAGCTAATGATTTCCTTGGTCATTTAGCATGTACCAATTTTCATCCGCAGATATTCAGGTTGTTGCAAACTCATGATGAAAGAAAAAAATTGGTTCATATATACATACATTTATTTTGAATAAGAAAAGACTGCCTTGAGATGTTAAAACAAGAGAATTGGAATTTTCTGAGCATTTATTCAGGCTAAAACAAATTTCACAGTTTACATTAATTGGGGTAAAATTAGGGTTGCCATTCAATATTTTTTCTCTCTCTCAAACTGATATGTTTGATTATTTACCAAAAATCTAGCTCCCAAATTTCAGGAATGCAGAATGTCCTAAGATGATGATTTTCACTCATTTCATGTCTTTCGAGGTTGCTAGTAGAGATTATCCAGGTTGGTGTTCATGCAAGATCATCCAGTGAAAAAGGGAGTATTCTTTCCTAATAAGCACAAAGAAAGAATTGAATTAGAGGAATTCGTGAGAGTTTCACAATTATAGAAGCCATCTCAGTTGCCACTTATACCTCTGGTCCACTCATTGTTTATAGTAAAGTTACTTTAAATTGAAGTATATGTTTATATGAAATGAATGTTTAATTATAGAAGGTTATTTAACATGATATATATTATAAAACATTCTTTCCTTTTCTTGAAGGATCTTCTAAACATATCAAATTGCACTTTCGATTAATCTTGTAGAGTTGAATTTGTATTTCTACAGTTTTTACATTATTGAGTCAGCACAGACAGTTTTTTAAAAAATGAAGTGTAGCTATGTATGGTGGGTAGGCTTTTAAGATGACCCTGAAGATTCTATCCCCTTCCTTTGAGTGGGTGGAACCTGTGACTATGATGGAATTATTCTTGTGATTATGTTATCTTATATGGCAAAACAGATTCCACAGATACAGGTAAGATCTCTAATCAGTTGACATTAAATTAATCAAAAGGGAGCTCTTCCTGGTGTCCTTGAAGAAGCAAACTACCATGTCCTGGACTGCCTATGGTATGGGCATTGGCAAGTTTCTGAGGGTGGCCTGTAGAAGACAGGAGCAGTTCCCGACCTACAACCAGCAAGAAGCTGGAGACTTTTAGTCTCTATGGGCTCAAGGTACAGAATTCTGCCACCTCCAGTAAGTATGGAAGAGCCAGAACCTAAAATGAGATTGATATCCTGGCTGCCACCTTGATTTTGGCCTGTTAGAAACTCTCAGAGGACCCAGGTAATCTGTATTTGGACTCCTGACCCAAGGAAAGGGTAAGATAGTAAATTCATCTCATTGTAAGTTGCTAAATTGGTAATAATTTGTTACGCAGCAGTAGAAAGCTAATCTACTACAAATGGATCATTTTTAAAAGAGCGTACTTGCTCATAAAAAATGTTCATGGAATAATACTTACGAAAATTAGTATTTATTAGCATAAATAAGATAATTCTTAAGGAACATTAATATTCCTTTGCACACTCAGGCAGGAGGTGTGCAAGTTTCTAGGCAGACTGGTGGAATGCCCAGATGGCCAGAACACCAGGCAGGTTTTTCAGTGGTGGGGAGTAATTGTTTACAGGTTTAGAAATTCCCTTATCATTAAACGCTACAAATGAAGACATTATTACCTTAGTCAGCACACAACTTTTGGTTATCTGATTCTGATGAAGTTGAGCAATCAATTTTCAAATAAAATATAATTCATATTTAAGTGCCAAGCAATTATTTTCACTAGGTTCATGAATTAACTACAGTTATTTTATAAGGAAGTGGTTGGCTAAGTTTTAATGCTTATTTACATGACATAGTGCAGTATATATTTGTGAGGTGGATGGACACAAATAATTAGAGATGTCTTAATATTCTGATAATGAAATCTTTCAAATCCAATTATTTGGTGTAGGTGAAATAAAATAATACATATGAGTCATAAATACAAGCTTTGAAATCTATTCGCTGTGATGATTTTTAATTTTGTTTTCCTTTTGTATCGGTGGGTACATGTTTTGTGAAATTGTGATATGCCTTTAAGTTATTATTGCTTGAAGTAATCATCCTTGAATACCTCAATGTCTCATTCATGATGTCTACCACCTGTCTCCTAATATGTAAGTAACAAGCAAGGTGATTTTAAGAATGATATGTCCGGCCGTGCGCAGTGGCTCACGCCTGTAATCCCAGCACTTTGGGAGGCCGAGGCGGGCGGATCACGAGGTCAGGAGATCCAGACCATCCTGGCTAACACGGTGAAACCCCTTCTCTACTAAAAAATACAAAAAGTTAACTGGGCATGGTGACGGGCGCCTGTTGTCCCAGCTACTCGGGATGCTGAGGCAGGAGAATGGCGTGAACCTGGGAGGTGGAGCTTGCAGTGAGCCGAGATCCCGCCACTGCACTCCAGCCTGGGCGACGAGTGAGACTCCGTCTCAAAAAAAAACAAAAAAAAAAAACCAAAAAAAATAGTCCTTGCTATATAATGTTATACTTTTACTTATTAGGGTCACAAAATGTAATTAAAGGTTGAAAAGTGAGAAAATCCTCTGTGGTGGATTGTTTTATCTTTCCTAACTAATCTCTTCCCTCTTTGAGAATGAACTATGTATTCACCCCCCATCCATCATTTTGCCATGTGGATTGCCATATTTCTTGCATGGTTGAGTACACTTTCTGACTACTTGTTTAGTTTTCGCCATGTGACTTGTGGGAACCAATGAAATTTGAGCAAAAGAGATTGAGTTTTACGTTTAGCCAGGAGCTTTAAGAACATTGTGGGTTGCTCAGTGCTCTTGGTCTTTTTGATATACCATGAAAAGAGTATGTCCCAGGTAGAACCTGCTCCTTCAGTCTGATCTAAAAATGAAAGTCTTGGGCGGCAGAAGTGTAGCCTGGCAGCCAGAATTGATCTGCAACTGAACAAGCAACCACTGAGATATAATTCCTTTTGTTTTTTTATAGGCTTTTGATGTTTGTTTCCACAACAAAACTGAACGATGTAGTCTGAAATTTAATTTTCTTTGAAATGAAAATGTGACCATTTTTATTTCCCTGATTAGCATTTCAGTAGTTTTATATTGCCTTAAGACTAAAGGCCAAAGTCAACTCTTTCATAAGATCCTGTATGTTTGGGGCCATATTGCTCAACCCCCACCCTTTTTTTTTTTTTTTTTTTTTTTTTTTAAAGCAAGAGTTTGTAAAATTCACCAGATATTCTCCTTATGTCAGGAATCCTTTCCTTATGTACCTCCCCACCCCTTGCCTCTGACAGCAGGAATAATATATGCAAAATTCCTATGGTTATACATAATTATATGTAGAATTCATGTCTTATTTTGTACTCTTTCCAAAATAATAGGGATTGTGATGCTTTGTATTCTATTTTATCTACAGTACCTATTACAGTGCTAGTACACAGTAGAAACTAATAAATATATATTGAATGAAGCAAAACATAAAATCAATTTTTGATATACCATCTTTATCCCAAAAAAATCACATACTCTCTTCAGATTTTTAGTGTCGTTATGGTGCTTTTAATTTTAATTCATTTCTAAAGACTCAGAACATGATGTTTCTATAAGGACTGTGTTTTTAAATATTACTGAAATATTTATTAAGTCAAAAGTATAACAGGTATATTGCATATCATCTGTACTATTATTTCTCATGGAGCAAGAACTCATTTTCACTTTTCTTGGTGCCTAAGACTAGTTGAATGGTTTTCTGTTGCCATAGTAACACTACTCAGTTTTTACAGTGGTTTCCCCCATATTTTAAACATTGTATTATTTCATTAAAGGAACTTAAGAATTTTGTGGCAAATAATATTGTCTGTTCCTAAAGGCTAAAATACACACAATTTCACATGCTTTCTGTACATATTTAAATTTGACTTTTAAATTATACTTATTTTAATGTAACTCCACTCTTTCGTGTTTTAAGCTTTATGTATTCCAATTTATAGAGTCAACCTTTATTCTTTTTTAAATTTATTTTTTTCAGTGTGCGTTCCTAATAAAAAACATTGCTTTAATCGGTCAAATTTAAATTTTAGCTATTAAGACCTGAAAAGAAATATAGCATAGCAAAAGGTGGATTCAGAATAGACCAGAAGGCAATTATATAAGGCACACTTGGAATACTATTGTGCTAGTCAAAGATTGGAGGGCATCTGGCTGAGATGTTGACTGGAATATTGTTTGATAAAGGGCATACAAAGTGTAATACATTGATAAATGTGGACCAAGTTGGAAGGATAAGTATTCTCCTTTAACAATCCTAAGCAGGTATAGCTGGTGCTCTGCATATTTTTAGGAGACATAGGTATAATGTGAACAACAAAAAATGTTGAGGGGGCAGAAATAACTTAGATATATTTGTGACAGATTTTTCCACAAGATAGTATTCAGGGTATGTTTATGTATTATTATCATTCAATGTTATATCTTAACAAGATGTTTGGGATAAACTCATAATATATGCTTTACAAGTTGTATAGCTGATTTCCTGTGCATTTGGCACATCGGTTTTGCTTCTGATGGTTATATATATTTTTTCTTCTCTGAGTGTTGAATTAATATCTAGGGACTTTGTAGAACGGACAGAGGGTCACCAGCTGCCAAAGATCTGACAGAGTCATAGGAGACTTCTTTTCTGAATTTTCATACCCAGAAGAGCTTGTTAGATGATACAGCATTTTGGTCTAAGCTAAATGTAAAATAACACATTTCGTCTCTCCACAAATAATACTGTAACTTTGAACTGGTCTTTGGAGTTTTATATTCTAGGGTAAATGAGTTTTTGAGACTTTCTTGGAAGAAATGGACGTGAAAAATAGAGTTTGAAGAAAGAAATAAAAGCAGATAAAAAAGAAAAATAAAATGATAGGTGAGAAATCAGTAAATTATTTTATTTTCTTGAAATACTGAATGAATTTTAATTTGGGAAATGAAAAAAGAAGAAAGCAAGCAAGCAAGAAGGAACAAGGAGAAAGTTGTTAGGTTCTAGGCTAAGCTTCCAAGTGTACACATTTATCGCTTGGCTATACAAATTTAGATGTTGCAGGGAAAAGTGCAGTGTTGTGCTGATAGAACTCATACACTGTGATAGATAATATCACAGTCATTCTGTATTTTGCAAGGCATTTATGTTAGGAAATCTTTTGTTCTCTGCAATTAGTGCTTTGTGTATCTTAATTAATTTAATGCCCATCAATTAGCAGGTATCGTTCCCAACCTAAAAAGCAAATTTCAGTAAATTGTGCGTATAAATGCTAGGTTATGAAGTAGTTCTTTCCAATCTCATTGTATTGACTTGAATACTGTTGATGGTGATGATAACAGAGTATAATAATTTATTTTTTGTACACTATGTAACAGGTACGTGCCTTTTCAACTTAATAACAAATCAATGAGGGAAATATTAAGCCTCAATGTTGCAGCTGTAAAGACTGAAGCAAAAATTTTATTTAACCTTTCAAAAAGATTATAAACATTATAAGAAATATTTGGGGAATTTCAACCCAGTTTCCCTATACTTTTTCTATTATTCCATGTTGACTCGTTAAAAGCAAGATTAACAGATGTTAATGAAGAAAATGATAAATAGAATGAAAGTTAATCTAAAGTCTATTGTTTTAGAACACTTAAAGTGGATTCTTTTAATTGTAATATAACAGGTAATGGTTTATGTGGTAAGACATTTGGAATTGAGTGGTCACAGGTCATTAGGAAATTGGGGTTAAAATGATGTTCTTTTGAATGAGAATGGAAAAACATGCACCCTAAAATATCTTATATTTGGGATTAAGAGCAATGTGCATGCCATAAGACATATTAAATAATTTGGCCACATTTTTGAAAATGAGCTATTATTTTATAGTGCACGGATACTGTGGTTTGTGGTGTGTATCTTTGGAAGTTTTGCTGGGCACAGAGACCAAAACTTGCTAATTTGATGGTGTTAATGACCTACTCAGGGAACAGTGAGTGTTGATTAAATGATATTTTATTAGTGAGCAGTCTCGGCTAGCTGTGGACATTTCAGGAGATTTGCAACCAAATATGTGTGCAAATACTATTTACAAGATGGGTAACTTCAGAAAATTTACTAAATCTCTCAGGCTTCATGTTCTTTGAATGATACTCAATGTATGGCAGTAATAGCTCATATTTAAAATGCCAGGCATATAGGAAACTTTCAATCATATTAGCTCTATTCTTTCAGCTCCCTCCACTACTTGTTTGATCTATGCTGCTTCCAGGCTCTGAAAGGATCTCTAATTTTTCTTCTCTCTCCAGTTACAGATGAATCTTTCTTAACATTTTAGTAATATATTTACATATGTGATTATCATGGAAAATATGAAAACATTTATGTCAGTAGGTAGCCAGTTTGCTTTCCATCTTGCACACTATTCCTGATAACTTCAGTAGAATTAACTTGTTCCACTCTATCAGATAGAAGAGGGAAGGAGAAATGCTTATCCCATATTTAGAGTTGACAGAGCAGAAACAAAAAGTAAAATGAGGAGGGGAGAGGGAGAGAGGGAGGGAGGAAGGGAGTGAGGCGGGGAGATAAAGGGTGAGCAAGCAAGCACACAGTATTTAGATTGATTGGGAGAGAAAGAGATCTACCTGCTGACCAGGAGCAATTCCCATTATTGAACAAAAAGCAAGAAGTGTGACTGGGAAGCTTCTGGGACTTAATTTCAGTAGAAAAAAAAATTGCAGAGGAAAAAAGCACAGAAAATTCCTAAAATATCAATACATAATATGGATAAGAACACCTCATTTAGATAAACTGAGTAATTAATTACTGAAACAAAAACCAAGACCGTCATCTGTGAAACAGCTTATTTTACACAATTAATTATTCTCTGTCATATGGTTGAACACAGACCAATTGTAAAGAGAGACTACTGTGGAGCAGTTTTGAACAGAAGAACTTGTGCTGAACACTGACATTCCATCTCTGAGAGAAATCATTGAAGATATTTAGGTGAAGGATTAACAAAACTGCCCAGTTTTCAATGTATATTTTCATGTTTATTGAAGTATTAATATCTAACGACTTTCTTCAATAAATTGGGCAAGTATGTATGTATGTATGTATGTATGTATCTATCTATCTATCTATCTATCTATCTATCTATCTATCTATCCATCCATCCATCCATCCATCCATCCATCTCTCTATCTATCTTTTTAAGAGTTAGGGACTCACTCTGTCACCCAGGCAGTGGTATGACCTTGGCTCACTGTAGCCTGAAATTCCTCAGTTCATGTGATCCTCCCACCCAGCCTCCCGAGTAGCTAGAACTATGGGTGCATGCCACCACAACTGGACAATGTCTGTATTTTTTTTTTTTTTTTTTTTTTTGTAGAGACAGTGTCTCGCTATGTTGCCCAGGCTGGTCTCAAACTCCTGAGCTCAATTGATCCTCTTCCCTCAGTCTGCCAGACTGTTGGAATAACAGGCATAAGCCATTGTGCCCAGTCTATACTTAAAATCTGCTTAATAAAAAAAGACTCTATTTGCTTGAATATTATGACCATCTGACTTTAAAATAAATTCTACTATCAAAAGCTACAAGTGTGGGTGATGGCAGTTCATATCTGTAATCTCAGCAGTTTGGGAAGCTGAGGTGGAAGGATCACTTGAGGTGGAGAGTTCAAGACCTGTCTGGACAACATAGTGAGATCCCCTTTCCACAAAAAGAAAAAAAAATTAGCTGGGCGTGGTGGGAGGCTGAGGTAGGAGGATCACTTGGGCCCAGGAAGTTGAGGCTGCAATAAGCCTTGATTGTGCCACTATACTTCAGAGTGAGACCCTGTCTTAACAACAACAACAATAACAACAATAAAAAACTACTAAAAAGCTGCAGGCAGCTACCCTAAGCTATCGAAAATATCAACAGATAATCTACAATCAAGAGCCTTTGAATCTTTTGAATTCCAGATAAAAAAAATATTGGAGAGAAAAGCCATTTGTTAATAGCTAATCTTATGCTAATTTTATAAGCAGAAAATCTAAATGAGGTTGTGAAAACAGCTAAGCTTTTCTGAGCACTCACTCTGTATTAGGCATTATGGTAGTGTATTATAGGTTTTTCTATTAAATTGATTAGGTGACCTCATCGCTTTGAAACCAGTCCCTTAAAACCCCACAGTGGCAGCAGAAAGTCACACCAATGTGACCACAAGGAATTGGTTATTTTTCTTTTTCAACTTTTATTTTATATTCAGGAGGCACATGTGCAGGTTTGTTGCCTGGGTATATTGCCTGACGCTGAGGTTTGGGGTATGAATGACTCTGTCATCCAGGTACTGAGCATAGTACCCAAAGGACTGCTATGTTCTTAGTATTTCTTATTACTTTAAAATTCTTTACTCAAATGCTTATCTCTAGCCCCAGATTTCAGGAGTACTTTTGTTTGGCTGAATAAAGACAAGACTATGCCAGGAATAGATTAGATGCTATTATCCACTTTGGAAATTCGTTATACCAGGTATATTTTCTTGATGCTCATGCATAACTTCCATTAGCGTTAATAAGAGTTGCATTCATGCATGGAGTAGAGAATAGATCCATTATCTCTAAAGGGCAGTTTCCTTTTTAATATGTTGCTCAACTTTTATTACATGTTTCCTTTTTGTTTATATTACAGAGTCACTCCTTTATTTATAGAAAGGGGTATATAACTGCAGGATTAAACATTTTTGCTGGAAATTTCTTCAGAACAGTTTTTAGGCCACAATGGTGTGGAACTGTCACAACTAATTTTTGAAGTCTCTCTTCTTGTAAAACTGTTAACATTCTGGATGCATTTGGATCTAATAAAATAATTTTGATTTAAATTAGACAATCACTGCAGTAGTTACTGAGTCAATTTTTCATATTCACCATCATTTTCAAATGTACAAGTAGTTTCCCCAGCAACTTAACCTGATGTTTGAGTAGAAGGGAAAATAAGCTATTCATGAAAACTTAGATCTTTCTATCATGTTGGGCCAACTTATATAGTCGCAACTAAAATATTTTGGATTTATTTTTATTTTATTTTGTTGTGTTTTGTTTTATTTTATTTTATTTATTTTATTTTATTTTAACAGGGTCTGGCTGTGTCACCCAGGCTGGAGTGCAGTGGTGCAATCTTGACTCACTGTAACCTCCACCTCACAGGCTCAAGCCATCCTCCCACTTCAGTCTTCCGAGTAGTTGGGACTACAGACGTGTGCCACCAGGCCCAGCTAATTTTTGTATTTTTTGTAAAGATGGGGTTTTGCCATGGTGCCCAAGCTGGTCTTGAACTCCGGAGCTCAAGCAATCTGCCCACCTCAGCCCCACAAAGTGCTGGGATTACAGGCATGAGCCCCTGCACCCAGCCGAAAATATTTTGCGTTTTAAAATATAGTTTAAATGTCAAAAGAAAAGAAAGAAATTGTAATGTTTTTGACAATTGTTATTAGGATAGGTTTAAATAATAGTAGAAAATAATCGTAAAGATTGTACAATTATCTCCTATATTCCCCACTTCCATATGGATTTCCTCTTAGATACTCCTTCATCACTGCTATGAATGATGAAATGAACCAGCCTTCAACAAGACAATTATTTATTGATATAAACCATAAATTGTTAATACTTTACTGTCTCATATGCTAAACAATACTATGTTGAATCAATAAAGTACCACTTACACACATAACATTCCTTCCATGTTACTTTGTTGTAAAATATTAATGAAACAGCTTTTGATGTTTGTCATTGCTTTATAATAATTAATGCATAAATGATATTTCCATTTAAACAATTAGAGCATGGAAAATAATGAATCCCTACTGACTAACTTTTCAAACCTGTTCCCTTTTTAGTTGTCCTCTGATGAAAACATGGCAGATGTATTCTCATTGCTTCAACCCACTCCTTGAAGACATCCTGATTCTTTCACCCACGACCTTCCACTAATATGTCAAAGGGCCTTAAATCTTTTATGATTGTGGGCTCTAAATCTAATATGACTGTTGTCCTTTTAAGAAGAGGAAAACTTGGAAATAGACAAAGATACATTAGGGAGAAGGCCATGGGAAGACAGAGGCAGAGAACTGGCACGATGTATTTTTAAACCAAGGAATGTCTAGTATGGCTGGCAAGCATAGAAGAGGCAAAGAAGATTTCATTTTCCAGAGACCTCAGTGGAACCATGGCCCTGCCTAGACCTTTTTTTTTTTTTTTTTTTCCTGATTTCTAGCCTCTAAAATTATGAAAGAATATGTTAATGTTGTTTTAGCCACTCAGTTTGTGGTATTTTTTACCACAGTCCTAGAAATCTAATATACCTGTTAAGGTGGTGTATGCCAAATTTCTCTACTGTAAAGCTACTCCCTTATTAAAAGGGCTACTGTAAAGCTATTCCCTTATTTTCACACAAATCAGTAAATCCACTCCACATTCAAGGGGAAGGAAATTTAGCTTTATCATCTAGAGGAAGGAGTGTCAAATAATTTGTGGACACATGGTAAAACCACCACAACGACTAGTAAATGCTTTTGGGACATATGTCAAGTCTTTGAAAATATTCTGTTTCTCTTAAAAGGTTTGCTTAGTAATTTTAGTATTCATCAGTAGATTTTGCCTGCAACAGTTATTAGTGTAGTGTTCTAATGGTGATTTTCTATTTCCCTTATTCCTTCTTTATTTACTAATTGGAATTATTCTCTAAAGAGATTGTTCATTTTCCTATGTATTTATTCAATTATTTATAGGAGAATGGATATATAAATATATATTGTATTCTTTGGATTTATAATTCAATATGATCTTCATCTATTGTACTTACAGAAGTGGTTCCGGCTTTGATCATTGGGAACTCTTTTTTTTTTTTTTGAGGTGGAGTCTCGCTCTGTCGCCCAGGCTGGAGTGCGGTGGCCAGATCTCGGCTCACTGCAAGCTCCGCCTCCCGGGTTTACGCCATTCTCCTGCCTCAGCCTCCCGAGTAGCTGGGACTACAGGCGGCCGCCACCGCGCCCAGCTAGTTTTTTGTATTTTTTAGTAGAGACGGGGTTTCACTGTGTTAGCCAGGATGGTCTCGTGATCCGCCTGTCTCGGCCTCCCAAAGTGCTGGGATTACAGGTTTGAGCCACCGCGCCCGGCCGGGAACTCTTAATGTTTCAGTTCTGTGCCCCTTTTACAGGGACTGTCACCTCTTCTTCCTTTCTTGAGCACATTCTAACTTTCTCTTACTACTAGATACTCTGGGCTTATCATGCATTTCCTCAGCTCCAGTCGTAGAATCATAACTGATGTATTGTACACATATCTATGTTAAGGAACCTATCTATCTTTAGACATTGTAGAATAAACGTAAGTTCTCACTGATACCTCTGAAGCATATTCAGCACCACAAGGCTCATTCTAGCCTTTCTTCCTTCCTTATTTGTAACATTTTTCTCTGGCAGAGAGAAACTGGGTCCCATTATGTACAATTTATTTAGCTATATGTTCAACTCTAGATACATGTAAAGTAGTTTTAGAATTGCTAATTTGTTTTAGCAATTCAAAGTTTGCAAGGAACAAATTTACCAACAAGAGAATAGTTGTGTACTGTTTTTTTTGTCTTTAGCCTTACAATATCCAGTCAAGGCTGTTCTAAAGTTATTTAGGTCAGCTCCTTTCCCCCTCCATGCCTTTCAGTAAAGCTGCCAAATGCATGTAGTTTAATAAGATTTTTCACAGTCTACATTCCATCCTGTGATCCCCCGACATCCTTATTGATTCTTTTAAATTTACAAACAGTAAAATTCAATCTTTGTTGTATGTAATTCTATGTTTTGACAAATGCATAGAGTCATGTATCTACCACCCAAGTACTATGTAGAAAAGTTCCATCACTCCAAAAAGTCCCTTCTGCAGGCCCCTTTGTAGGCAACTGTTTGTTTTACTCCCAGTCTCTGGTACCACTGATCAACATAATCATACAATGTATATCCTTTTGTTCTAACTTCTGTTGCTTAATGCAACATATTAAAAATTATCAATGTTATGTGAATCAATAACTTATTTTTATTGCTGAGCAGTATTTCATTGTATGGATGTGGCACCATTTACTCATTGAAGTACATCTGTGTAAATAATAGAGGTGGGATTGTTGGGTCATATGGTAAGTATATATTTGACTTTGTAAAAAAGTACCTGCTTTCAAAATGACTATACCAATTTTGTATTTCCACTATCAATGAACAAGGATCTCTGTTTCTTACATCCTAACCAGTATTTGATATTGTCAGGTTTTCTCTCCCTTCCTTCCTTCCTTCCTTCCTTCCTTCCTTCCTTCCTTCCTTCCTTCCTTCCTTCCTTCCTTCCTTCCTTCCTTCCTCACTTTCTTCCTTCCATTCCAATAGATTTCTAGAATATCGCATGTGGCTTTTTTTTTCCATTTCTCTAATGACTCATGTACCGAATGTCATTTCACTTGCTTATTTGCTATCCATATATCTTTTTTGGAGAAGTGTCTGTTCAGATATTTTGCCTACTTTATCTCTTTTAGAGATGAGGCCACACTATATTGCCCAGGCTGCAGTGTCATGATTACTCACAGATGATATTATAAGGCACTCCAGTCCTGAATTCATGGACTCAAGCATCTATCTGCCTCAGCCTCCTGAATAGCTGTGACTATAGGCCCTTGCTACTGTGCCTGGCTTTTGCCTATATTTTTTTTTAACAAGGTTGTTCATTTCCTAATTGTTGAGCTTCAACAGTTTTTTGTGTATTGTGGTTACAAGTCCTTCATCAGGTATGATTTTGTTGTTTATTTCTAAAAACAGTATCAAGCTAAAGGTTTATGTGGATTTTCATTTATGTTTACCTTTAAACTTTTTGGTTTTATATTTCACATTTAGGTCTTTTTTTGGAATTAATTTTTACAAAAGATGTGAGTTATGTATCAAGAGTCGTTATTTTGCATATGGGCATCCAATTGTTCTAGCACCATTTATTGTAAAGACTATTCTTTCTCTATTGGATATCTGTTCCACCTTTGTGAAAAATCAAACTACATTGATTAGGTGTATTTCTGGGCTCTCTGTTCTGATCCATCAGTCTATGTCTCTGTCTAACTCTATGTTGACACATGCTGCCTTTTTAACTGTGGCTTTACACTAAGTGTTAAACCAGATAGTGTGAGTTCTTCAACTTTGTTCATTTTTATAACTATTTTGGCTGTTCTTATTCTTACGGACTTTTTATATGACTTTTAGAAACACATTGTGGATATACTACCTGTGATTTTGGATTGAGATTATTTTGAATCCACTAATTAAATTGGGAAAATTGATATTTCAAAAATATTCAGTCTTCTATGAAAGTGGTACATCTCTTCATTCATTTCTTTCATCAGTGTTTTGTAGTTTGCAGCATACAGATGTTACAAATATTTTATTAGAATATTTTTGGTGAGTTCTGAAATATATGTATTTTTATATATGCACACACTATATAACATTTACATAGATACATGTATGTATATAACATACATAGTGTGTATATATAGAGAGAGAGTATGGGATATATGTATATATCTCACACATTTAGGTGATATGTGTATATGCTATAACATATACTCTTTTGCTTTACAGTTATATTTTAGAACAATTAATATAAAAACTTAATTAGATTGGCTTTATTCCATTACTGACATTTTAGGTTCTTTGTGTAGATAGTTCTAGGTTTCTGACATATTTTTTTCCCCAACGAACTTCCTTAAACATTGAATAGATACCATTGCATAAAATCCTCCCAGATTTTCTAGATCTGGAAAAACTTTAACTTCTTTTTTGTTATTGAAGGTGGTTTTACTGAATATTAAATTTTGGGTGGAAAATTGTTTTACTTTAAGCACTTTAAATATGTCATTGCATTGTTTTTTTGATTGCCTGCTTTTTTTTCTTTTCTTTTCTTTTCCCTTTTTTAGAGACAGTGTCTTGCTCTGTCAACCAGGCTGGAGTGCAGTGGCAGGATTGTAGCTTACTGCAGCCTCCAACTCCTGGACTAAAGTGATCCTCTCACCTCAGCCTCTTGAGTAGCTGAAACTATAGGCTCTTGCCACCTCAGCTGGTTAATTTCTTAAAGATTTCTTTTAGACATGGGGTCTCACTATGTTGCCCAGGCTGATCTCAAAGTCCTAGCCTCAAGTGATCTTCTCACTTCAATTCTCAAAGTATTGGGATTACAGGCATGAACCACTGCACCCAGTCTATTGGTTGGATTTCTGAAAATAATTCTGCTATATTTGTTATTCTAGTCCCTCTACAGGTAACGTATATTTCATTCTTTGGCTTTCCTCAAGATCTTTGTTTTTGGTTTTAGTGGTTTCAATATTACATATGCTCGGGTTTTTGTTGTTATTGTTTGGTTTGGTTTGGTTATTGTTATCCTGCTTTGTTATTTAACCAGCCTGTTGTTGTCTAAATTCTTGGATCTGTGGTTTGGTATCTGCCATTAATTTTGAAAAAAAATATGGCCATTATTTCTTTAAATATTTTTTCTACTCATTCTTTCTCTTTTCTCTTTCCATGTTACCAATTACACAGATATATTATAGCATTTAATATTATCCCATAATGCATGGATGCTCTCTTCTTTCTTTCTTTTTTCTTCTCTTTACCCTCCACCCATTTATTTCTTTTTCCATTTCAGCTGAGGTGATTTTTTCTGACCTATCTTCAAGTTCCCATTTTCCTTGAAAGTTTCAAGTCTTTTTCTATTGTCCATTTTATTTTTCTTATAGACTTTATCTCCACATTGAAATAACCTATCTGATCATGCATGATGTTTATCTTTTTATTAGATACTCTAACATATTCATTATAATTATTTTAAATTCAAATTCTAATTGCCTTACTATTTGTGTCACATGTTACTCTAATTCTAATGAAAGTTTGTCTTATCAGATTGAACTTTTTCTTCCCCTTTTGTATGATTTAAAATTTTGGTTGAAATTCATAAGTGTTGTAATTGACAGTAGATAATGTAAATATTTTTTCTGTTTGTCAGTATGTATGCCTTTTTTCTGCTAGAACTCTAGTGTGGGGATTTGTGTTAATGTTGCTGGATTTAATGTTTGTTCTTGCTGCTGGGGTTACCTCAGTGCATCACCAGCTTCATATTCTTTTAATGATGCCTTGTGTTTTTGGTGTGGACTAGTATTTAAGAAGGTAATTCTCAATGTGCACTTCTTACTTGGCTTTGGGATTTCCCTTTGCAGTGCTTCCAAGATAGCATCTTTGTCTTGGAGCTCTCCCAGTGTATTCCAATGTAATGATTGCCTGACATGTTGATATGGTGGTGAGTAGTGGGGATGGAGACCTTTTTTGCATTTGTAGTTCAATGCTGCAACTTAGCCTCCTACCCATGTAGCATATATCCTACCCTATCCTTAAAGACAGAGATTTATGGCTTAGCTATTTTTTCTCCACCTGCAATGTAGTTCCGTGAGTGCCCCAAAGTGACAATTTTTTTTAGCTCTTTAATATGCAGATGTAGGCTTTTATTTTATAGGATTGATAGAAGAGATGATTCTGAATGGAGTTTCAGCACTAGTTGCTCTTATCCTCAGCCAGAACTGCACGGAAATCTTTATCAGGATCATTCCTAATTTTCTTTGTGAGGGCCTGGTGGGCTTAATGAAAAATAATGCTACAAAAATAGTCCCCCTCCCCCCAGTCCACCTCCACTATCTCTAAGATCCTTAGGGTTTATTATTTTCATGCTAGCCACACATGGCCTTTAGCAATTTGTTAAAACATTTTTTTCATAAATTTTTATAGCAGTTTATTTGGTGCCTAGTGTTATCTACTCCTGTAAGCAACTGAACAGGTTCTGGATCTCCCCATATTTTGGATTTGTTGTTTGCCTTGTAATCTTAAGTCTATGATAAGCCCAAGAAAAATTTAAAATTTCCTTTTTCCTTTTTTTTTTTTTTCCCTGCTTGTTATTGCAGGGATGATGCTCTTTATCTCATCGTCTCTGAACTTAAACTGGAAGTTTCTACTTATTTCTTTTTAACTGAGTTATAATTCACAGACCATTAAACTAATAATTTTAAAGTATACAGTACAACGATTTTTAGTGTATATACAACGCTGTGCAACCACGAGCGCTATTTAATTATAAACATTCTCATCTGCCCTAAAAGAATGCCATAAGCATTAGTAGTTATTTTGCCTTCCCCACTCCCTCCATTTCCTGATAAACACTAATCTATTTTGTTATAAATTTGTTTAGCCCGGACAATTCATGGAAATAAAATTATATAATATTTGGCATTTTTGTGTTGGCTTCTTTCACTTAGTATAATGTTTTCAAGGTTTATGCATATTATAGTACTTCATGTTATTTAATGGCTGAATAATGTTCCATTGTATAAATCCACAACATTTTGTTTACCTGTTCACTAGTTGACCTTTTCTGCATTTGGATTGTTTCCATTTTTTGGCTATTATAAATAACACTACTACAAACATTCATATGAAAGCTTATTTATGGACATACGTGTTCTATCTTTTGAGCATACATCTAAGACTGGAATTGGCATGTCGTATGGTAACTCTACATTTAATCTTTTGAGAAACTCACCAACTGTTTTCCAAAGTGATTATAGCATTTTACATTCTCATCAGCAATTTATTTGGATTCTGATTTATCCACATCTTTATCACATCTTTATCAACACTCGTCTGTCATTTTTATTGTAGTCATCTTACTAGATGTGAAGTGGTACCTCATTTTAGTTTTGAATTGCAATTCCTGAGTGACTAATGAGGCTGTGTCTCTTTTTATGTGCATAATAGCCATTTGTGTATTTATTTACGAAAATGTCTATTAAAATATTTTGTCCAATTTTTAAATTGGGTTATTTGACTTTATTATTAAATTGTAATGATTGTTTAATATATTGTGGACAATAGACCATTAGATATATATTATTTGCAAAGGTTCCCCCCCCCCCCACATTCTGGGTGCTGTCTTTACTTTCTTAATAGCATCTTTTGAAGAACAAAGTTTTTAAATTTGGATAAAATGTAATTTATTTTTTCTTTGGTTTTGTCATTGTATCTAAGAATATCATTGCATAATCAAAGACCACAAAGATTTACACTTGTTTGTGTTTTTTTTTTTATCTACTCGTTAAATAATTTTAGCTTTTACATGTAGGTCTTTGATCCATTTTGAGTTAATTTTTGTATTTGATTTGAGGAAGGTGTCCAATTTCACAATTTTCTATGTGACTCTTTAGCTGTTGCAGCATCATTTGCTGGAACAGCAAAACAAAATTATTCTTTCTCCTTTGAATTGCTTTGTAGAAAATTAGTTGATCAGAAATGTATAGACTTATTTCCAAATCATTAATTTTATTCCATTGATCTGTATGTATATACTTATGTTAATATTACATGACATGGTTTGGCTGTGTCCCTATTCAAATATCATCTTGAATTATAGTTCCCATAATTCCCATGTGTGGTGGGAGGGACCTGGTTGGAGGTAATTGAATCCTGAGGGCAGTTTCCCCCATGCTAGTCTCATGATAGTGCTTAAGTTCTCATGAGATCTCATGGTTTTATAAGGGGCTTCCCCTTCACTCAGAGCTGCTTCTCTCTTCTGCCACCTTGTGAAGAAGTGCCTTCTGCTAAGGTTGTAAGTTTGCTGAGGCCACTCCAGCCATGCGGAACTGTGAGTCAATTAACTTCTTTCCTTTATAAATCACTCAGTCTTGGGTATTTCTTCAGAGCAGTGTGAAAACAGAATAAAACAGTAAATGGTACTGGTAGAATGGGGTGCTATCTTAAGGATACCCAAAAATGTGGAAACAACTTTGTAACTAGGTAACAGGCAGAGATTGGAACAGGTTGGAGGGCTCAGAAGAAGACAGGAAAACGTGAGAAACTTTAGAACTTCCTAGAGACTTGGAGGACTCAGAAGACAGGAACATGTGGGAAAGTTGGATACTTCCTAGAGACTTGTTGAATGGCTTTGACCAAAATGTTGATGGTGATATTGACAATAAAGTCCAGGCTAAGGTGGTATCAGATGGAGATGAGGAACTTGTTGGTAGCTGGAATAAAGGTGACCCTTGCTATCCTTTAACAAACAGACTGACAGCATTTTGCCCTGCCTTAGAGATCTGTGGAAATTTGAACTTCAGAGAGACGATTTAGGGTACTTAGGGGAAGGAATTTCTAAGCAGCCAAGCATTCAAGAGGAAGCAGAGCATAAAACTTTGGAAAATGTTCAGCTTGACAACGCTATAGAAAAGATAAACACATTTTCTTTGGAGAAATCCAAGCCAGCAACAGAAGTTTGCATAAGTAATGAGGAGCAGAAGGTTAACCACCAAGACAATGGGGAAAATATCTTCAGGGCATATCAGAGACCTTTACAGCAGCCCCTTCCATCACAGGCCAGGAGGCCTAGGAGGGAAGAATGTTTTCCTTTCATGCTCTGTGCATCCTGTGCTCTGTGTCCCAGCTCTTCAGCTCCAGTTGTGGCTAAAAGGGACCATTGTTCAGCTTGGGCTGTTGCTTCAGAGGGTGAAAACCCCAAGCCTTGCCAGCTTTTATGTGGTGTTGAGCCTGTGGGTGCACACAAGTCAAGAACTGAGGTTTGGGAACCTCTGTATAGATTTCAGAAATGTATGGAAATGCTTGGATGTCCAGGCAGAAGTTTGCAACAGGTTCAGAGCCCTCATGGAGAATCTCTGCTAGGGCAGTGCAGAAGGGAAATATGGGGTTGGAGCCCCCACACAGAGTCATCATTGGGACACTGCCTAGTGGAGCTGTGAGAAGAGGGCCACTGCCCTCCAGACCCTAGAATGGTGGGTCAACTGACAGCTTGCACTATGCACCTGGAAAAGCCACAGACATTCAATGACAGCCCATGAAAGTAGCCAGGAGGAGTTTTGTACCTTGCAACACCACAGAGGTGGAGCCATCCCAGGCCATGGGAGTCTACTACTTGCATCAGTGTGACCCAGATGTGAGACATGGAGTCAAAGGAGAACATTTTGGAACTTTAAGGTTTAATGATTGCCCTGTTGGATTTCAGACTTGCATGGATCCTGTAGCCCCCTTTTTGTACCAATTTCTCTCATTTGGAATGGGTGTATTTACCCAATGTTTGTACCCCTGTTGTATCTAGGAAGTGACTAACTTGCTTTTGGTTTTACAGGCTCATAGACAGAAGGGATTTGTGCTATCTCAGATGATATTTTGAACTTGGACTTTTGGGTTAATGCGGGAATGAGTTAATAATTTTGGGTACTGTTGGAAGGGCCTAATTTTGTTTTGAAATATGAGGACATGAGATTTGGGAGGGGCCATGGCTGGAATGATATGACATGATGTGATGATATGAATGAAATGATTTGATGGTGTCCCCACCCAAATATCATCTTGAATTTTAGTTCTCATAATCTCCATGTGTGGTAGGAGGGACCAGGTAGGAGGTAATTGAATCATGGGGGCAATTTTCCCCCATGAGAATGTTTATTCTCATGATAGCAAATTTTCACAATAAGGGGCTACCCCCTTCACTCAGGACTCATTCTCCTGCCATCCTGTGAAGAGGTGCCTTCTGCTAAGATTGTAAGTTTCCTGAAGCTTCCCCAGACATGCAGAACTGTGAGTCAATTAAACCTCTTTCCTTTGCAAATTACCCAGTTCTGGGTATTTCTTCATAGCAGGATGAAAACAAAGTGATATACCACATAATAGTGATTACTGTAGCTTTATATTAAATTTTGAAACTTCAACTGTGTTGTTTTTCAAAATTTCTTTATTCTGAATGTCTTGCATTTCCTTACGAATTTTAGAATCATACTGTCAATTTTTACAAAAAAACCCAGTTTGAGATTTGCTAGGAATTATGTTGATTATGTAGATCAACTTGAGGATTTATTTTTAAATCATTTTTAAATCATTTATTTTTAAATCATTTTACCTGGCCTAATTTATCCCTTAGCTAAATTATTTAAATTAATTACAATGTTATTATGTAGGAATGAAAGGAGATAACTTGAGAAGAAATAAAATGAAGTAAAATGGTTGTAAGGGATGGTCAGGAATATACTTCAGCTAGAGCAATAGTTTCCAAATGCTTATGGATCACTGGTTCCACTGTGAAAAATTATCTTTTCCAAGATCAAAATGGGGTATACTAAGTGAATTTTTTATTCAGAAATTATATTTTTCTTGCTTTTGGTGTTATGATGTTTTGTGTTTCTTGTTCAATGTTATGATTTTAATCTTAAAATCATACTATGTTGAAATAGCATATTTTAATTTCATGATATTTTCAGCTCCTTATCTGTTTGATATATTTTTATTTTCTCTTCTAAGTGGCTTAAAATCTTCAAATTCTGGAATCTATCTATTACAGATATCAAAATAATCTCTGTATCAGTCAAGGCTCTTAGTTGTATGAAACAGAAAATAACTCTGGATAATTGAAAAAGAGAAAGAATTCATTAGAAAGATACTGGATAGTTCATTAACTCTCTAGGAGGGGGTTAGAAAACTATGGCAGGGAGCTTCCATTGTCACTCTGCTGGTCACATATTGTAATTAGAGCCTACACCACAGGAAGTTCCCAGAAAGACTCTCATAGTCACATTTTGAGAATATGAATATGCCACCATATTACAGTGTTAAAACCTGGAGCTTACAATGGAAACTTTTTAAAGCTCCAGTTTAGTCTAAAGCTCTTTGTGATCATTCAATTAAATTAGACGAATGTGCATTGACCACCCACTATGAGCACTTGGCCAGGTTCCGATCATGAGCTGTGCTATGTTTGATTTGGCTTGCAAACAACTTAGACATATTAAATGTGTTTCCTTGCCTACCATTGAATGAGGAAGGGGAACTCTCCAACTTTGTTGGGTTTTGATATTAAACAGCACATCCCTGAGAGCCCTGCAGCACCTGATATATACAGAGAGAACAGGAAAAAGGATAATTATAATCAGACTTCTACTGGCTGTGCTTAAGATCAACGAATCAGCAGAGTGCCAATCAGCGCATTTCTGCAGAAGCTTGAGATGGGAACTTCCCTTTTCTCACAGCAAGATTACTGGTTTGCGGGAAACAAACAACCCTTGCATGCTTTTCCAACCTCTAGTGTCCCCACTTCAAAATAAAGCAAAAACTAAAAAACAAACACACACATACAACAAATAGGAAGTTCAAAAGTGGTCTCCTGTGGTGTTAAATATAAGGAATGTGTTTAAGACGTGGCACTTAGGAGTTCTTTGTGGCAGGCAGACAAACCAGCTAATGCAGCAAAACAGTCAACACTTACAAATTTGTTTATGTGTTACGGTAAAGGTCTTAGGCAAGAAGCATTGTGTGTTGATGGCAAACTTACCTTGTGTTTCATGTTATGTACACAGTTTTTTTGTGGTTCCTGAAACTCCCTTTGTCCATGTCAAAATAAAATCTCTGTTGGTAGTATTAATATAAACTCTTTGTCATGGGAACACAAAATGTCTGAGAGAGTTATAGTGGTTTATTTTTAAATGATACACAGTGTAACAAGTTCGGGCTTATTATTTTTAGTAAGTAGCACTGTTACATTAAATTTGTTTTGTTATCATACACAAATACTTAAAAAGTAAAATTAATTCTTTACTTTTTACACGAAATAATTTTAAGATATTCTAAAGTTAAGCAATTTTTAATATGCAGTAAAATTAACTTAGAGGAAGTTATTTAGAGAAAATGTGAATATTTTCTAATTGAGTGCATTTGGGGTAGAAAAAATAAGTGTTAGGATATGTTTTCCATTGGTGTATGTGCAAGTACATATGAGGGTGTTTGTGCATGCATGCATCTATGGTAGGGTAGGGACGACAAGAGGCTTTTTTAAAAATAAAAGATTAAAGGCCCTTAGTAAGTGTACTAGTTAACTATTGCTGCATAACAAATTACCCCAATTAACTAATTAAAACAAGAAACATTTATTATCTCACAGAGTTGAGAGGGTCAGGAATCTGGGGCAGTTTAGTTTGGTGATTCTGGCAGTGAGTCTCTCAGGAGGTTACAATCAAGATGTCAGCTGGGCTTATGTTCATCTGAAGACTTGGCAAGGCCTGGAGAATTCACTTCCAAAAAAGCTCATTCAACATAGCTGCTGTCTAGCTGCTGTCCTCACTGGCTGTTACTGGAGGCTTCACTTTCTCTCCATATGGACCGCTTCATAGTGCTGCATGAGTGTCCTTGCAACATGGCAGCTAGCTTCTCATAAACTAAGCAATCCAAGAATCCGAGTAACACAGATGCCACGATGTCCTTTATCATCTAGTCTTGATAGTCACACTCAATATTCTCAATATTCTGTCGAACACATAAATCTGATCTATCCAGCATGGTGGGAGCTTTGTAGGCCATGCCAACGAAGAAGGTGGGATCCTGTGGGGCCATCTTGGAAGCCAATTTGTTATAGCGAGTATAAAGGTTTCAACAGAGGCTTAAGAGCCTTTCACCTTGCCAGGTTACCTATTTTCTCCTAAAGTTAAGATGCTCTATGTTAGTGTGTTAGTCAGGGTTCCCTAGGGGGACAGAGCTAATGGGATATATATATATATATATATATATATATATATATGCATATATGTGGAGTTTATTAGGTATTCACTTACACAATCACGAGGTCCCACAATAGACTGTCTGCAAACTCGAGAAGCAAGGAGAGCCAGTCCGAGTCTCAAAACTGAAGAGCCTGGAGTCGGATGTTTGAGGACAGGAAGCATCCAGCATGGGAGAAAGATATAGGCTGGGAGGCCAGGCCAGTCTCACCTTTGCACTTTCTTCTTCCTGCTTTATGTTCACTGGCAGTTGATTAGGTTGTGCCCACCAGATTAAGGGTGGATCTGCCTTCCCCAGCCCACTGACTCAAATGTTAATCTCCTTTGGCAACACCCTCACAGACACACCCAGGATCAATACTTTGCCTCATTTAATCCAATCAAGCTGATAGTATTAATCATCACAGTTGGTGTATTGGATCTTATTGTTTTGCTGAAAGAAAAAAAGAAATAATCAGTGTTCTAAACCAGGCTAGGTTACACAACTGATCATATTGCACTATTGAAATGAATGGAATATAGCTCTGGTGTCCTCAAATTATAAAATAATTGTTTATCATCTGTGAAAAACAATATTGCCAAACATTCACATGATTGAGGTATTTTTTTAATATAAGATGGTTGAAACGACAGGACACAGTGCCCATCTTTTGTCATATCTTTAGTATTTTTAAAACATAACTGTAATTTTCTAATAAATATGTATTAATCAAAAAAGGAAATATAAGCAGCAAAAAGAACTGAGTTACATGCCAGAAATCTGTACTTTTATTCGTGATGCTCACAGCTGGAAGATATAACTAGTTAGTTGTCCAACTAGTTGATCGTTGTTATAATTTTAGAGTAGAAACAAAGAACAAAACTGATAAAACTATCTACTGTGCTTAAATTTGCGTTCATTAAATTTGGGGATGATTTCTTTTTATTCTTTTTATTCTCAAGTGTATACATTTTATCCCAAATGAGTAAAAAACAAAACAAACATACCTTTATTATGTTTTCCAACATAATAGGTTCTCTTTTAGTTATAAATATTTATAATTTTAAATTTTCCCAATTAGTTTTTAGTACATTTAGAGCCATTGCCACCCACAAAAATGGTCTTAAAAAATATTATATTAAAATATTGGGGAATAACACACTAGGCTTAATACTTGGGTGATTAAGTAATCTGTATGGCAAACCCCCACAACACAAGGTAACCTATGTAACAAACCTACACATGTACCCCTGAACTTAAAATAAAAGTTATAAATAAATAAGTTAATTAATTAAATAAACAAGCAAAGGAATAGGGTGTGACATCTGAAGACGTTTTTTTAAAAGTCCGGGCGCAGTGGCTCAAGCCTGTAATCCCAGCACTTTGGGAGGCCGAGACGGGTGGATCACGAGGTCAGGAGATCGAGACCATCCTGGCTAACACGGTGAAACCCCGTCTCTACTAAAAAATACAAAAACTATTAGCCGGGCGAGGTGGTGGGCGCCTGTAGTTCCAGCTACTAGGGAGGCTGAGGCAGGAGAATGGCGTGAACCCGGGAGGCGGAACTTGCAGTGAGCTGAGATCCGGCCACTGCACTCCAGCCTGGGCGACAGAGCGAGACTCCGTCTCAAAAAAAAATGAAATTTTTAAAAAAGTATTTAATTGCAGAATTTTATAATAGTCCTTCATTTGGGGAGGGGTGTAGATATCTGAGATCCAGGGTAAAAGTGTTTTAAATAGTGAGCAGCTGACCCGCGGCTAGCTAGAATGGGTTCATACAGAGATTCAGGATAACCAAGCTTGGAGATATGTTTTTATTCAGTAAAGACATTATTTCTTGGACTTACATTGTTCGTGTCCCATTTCTTAATACATGTTGGATTTTATTTGATGTGTCCAATTTATCAATAATACGTAGAAATATGTGGCCTTGTTATTTACACTAAACCAAAAAATGCCAGCAAACATTAACAAATATATTACTTTAACTCTTGCAAGTACACTCATAAATTCCTCTTACCACTCAATGCCTCCGCCATCTAATTCAGTTTTGCTGCAAGAATCCACCATGCAGAATATCTTTATATTTAAAAAGAATAGCAACTTATTTGCCAGCCCTTTCTATTGTAAAAAGTAACTAGAGAATAGGGGTAATGGTGTGTTTCTGGAAAAAAAATTGCAGGACAATCTGACTTTTCTTTTCTCTCTGTTCTCCTACTAGAGAAAAGATAAATTGGGAATAAAATATCTATTTCTACGGGAAAGAGTCTCATAATAAAACAACTCTTTAGAGAGGACACAAAAATGGCCTAACAACCTTGAAAGAGTTCTTTTAAACTCTATTACATTCTGAAGTATTATTTCTAAATGGAAGCTTTTTCTTGCTTGATAGCTTTGATTTTCCAATATTGTATATGATTGCCTGCCTTACTGTGTAAATTCAAATTTCAAAAGGGATCTTATTTTTCTCCAAGAATATTCAGGTTGTGTTTTCTTTCTTGTTTTAACCTTGATTTCATTTTTAGTCAGAACATTAACATTTTTAGAGCATGACTTTAAGACATTTGGATCATTCTTTTATCTACCTTGACATGATCTTATTGATGATAAAATATGAAAGCATTTTTGCTTAATGGAAGAAAATGAAAGTTTAAAGTGGTTTCAGGCCGGATTTGTTGGCTCGTGTCTGTAATTCCAGAGTTTTGGGGGACCAAGGTAGGTGGATCACTTGAGCCAAGGAGTTTGAACCAGCCTGGGCAAAATGGCCAGACCCCTATCTCAACAAAAAATACAAAAGTTAGCTGAGTGTGCAGGTGCACGCCTGTAGTCCCAGCTACTCTGGAGGCTGAGGTGGGAGGATCACTTGAGCCTGGGAGATGGAGGTTGCAGTGAGCTGAGATCATACCATTGCACTCGAGCCTGGGTGACAGAGTAAGATCGTGTCTCAAGAAAAAAAAAAAGATGTTTCAGTTGCATTGCATGCATTGTAAGTTACCCAATTTTATGACTTTTTAATATTGCTTATCACCATAAAATGAGTTTCATATTGTTAAACATTATTCATTATAGATATAAAACTTTTATCAACAAAAAGGAAAAAATTTCTAAGATTTTGATTTAAACACTACTTACTTTAAAATTTATGCAGCTTCAGATGAAACAGGAATATTTCTGAGATGTTAGTTAAGTCTTTCTTGATCAAATGTTTTGGATCTAATTAATTCCAGAAGGATCTTCTAACACGGATCTACTGTAAGTTGAATTTTTTTTGTGTTAGCAAATATAACAATTAAGATGATGATAAAAAAGGGATACTTCAGAATGAGAAATGTCTGAATCTGGTTGAAATTTTCATGGTGCATTCTTCTAACTGAAAGTTACCTACAGTGTATTTGGGGTTAAAGAGAAAGGGAGCATATGTGGTCAGTCATAGTTTCTGGTCAGACCTTGCAAAGTCTTAATAGGCTATACTGAGAAATTTTATCTTCTGTATGACAAGATTGGCATTTTAAGAAGTTTGCTCTGAAGTTGTATGGAGAAGCAATTAAAGGCTGGAGGGTGATTGAAGGAGAAATATTAGACAACCATTACAGAATTTCAGGTAGGAGGTGACAACTGTTTGGACCAGGATGGTGGCAGTAGGTGTGGAGATTAGACCATAGATTCCTTAGAAGCTAAAACTGATGGAAATTTGGAGATAGATTTGATGTAAGGGAAGAAAGAGATGCTCAAGATTATTTCCAAAGCTTTCATTTTATATAGCTGGGTTGCTAGTCCGGCCAGTCGTTGAGAGGTGGCTCCTGTGTTACAGACCAACAGCGTAGGTTGAGATCCCAGTCTGGAAGACTCTACACAAAAAAGAATAAAGTGGCTTTTAATATTAATTCACTTTTGGCTAAGTTTTCAAAATGCACCTGTATTGCTACCATAACATATGAGAAGTTCATGGGCTGTTCTGGAATTTCCAGGTCTATTTTTTTTTAAAACTGAATTGATTAATTCGTCCAGGAAGACAATGATGTTGATTATTTTCATTTTTATCAGAATAACTGGCTGTTTATCTGCACTGAGGCTTAGTAATCTTTCTAGAAATGGCAAACAGATCCTATCCATTCCTTGTTGTTGTACTTCTTTTAATGCCCAAAATAAAGTTCAGAAGATTTCTTGACATAGCTAGATAATTATTGCTTGCCAGGGAATCATTAAAAGTTTTCTCAGAGCAAGAAAATAAACTGCATTTTAAATAGTATGGTTTTTAATGATCCTGATGTTGGTGGATGGGTTCTGTCTTTAAAAGGCCAGGCGCGGTGGCTCATGCCTGTAATCCCAGCACTTTGGGAGGCCCCAGTGGGCAGATCATGATCTCAGGAGATCGAGACCATCCTGGCCAACATGGTGAAACCCCGTCTCTACTAAAATACAAAAAATTAGCCGGCCATGGTGGCACGTGTCTGCAGTCCTAGCTACTTGGGAGGCTGAGGCTGGGGAAACGCTTGAACCCGGGAGGCGGAGGTTGCAGTAAGCTGAGATGACACCATTGCACTCCAGCCTGGTGACAGAGTGAGACTCTGTCTCCAAAGAAACAAAACCAAAAAAAAAAAGAAAAAGAAAAAGAAAAAAAGTTTCTCCTTTTCTTTGCTACCTCTATCACCTCTTCCCCCAATAAAAAATAGGCTACAGCATAACCCTTAGGAAAAATATTCCTTAGCTATCTCTTTTTAAAGCACTTTTGCTCCCTTGCCACCCAGAAAGAAATAGATGTGGGGTCAGGCAATGTAGGGGAAGTTGTAGAAGGAGGAATCATTACCTTTACTTTTTTTTTTTTTTTCTCCTATGGGAATTCCTTCCCTCTCATTAACCTCTGCAATTTAACATTTGTACCAAGCTATCAAAAATGAACTAACTATTATTTTCACCCCAAAGTGAAGAATCTCAAGGTCCACTCACAATTGTGGAATAGAATGAAACTGATGAGTTTGGATTATACTGTCTGGCTTCATTCAATGAACTTGGTCCAACATTTTTCAGGTTCTTCTAAATCCTCCTTTATTTGTCTTTTTAGAAAGGCTAGTTTATCCAGTAATTTGAACTATGCAATAATTTTCTCTGCTTCGTTTCTATCTTTTGAAAGGCTAAGCTAATTTATATTGCACTTTTTGGTCAATATTCAAGTAAATCTTTTCAAACCTGTGTCCTATATTTCAATAAAAAACGTTGTTTGAAATCTGACTTGGTGGACTCTCTTTGCATCACTCACAAGGCATTCTAATTGAAAATCTGTCTTTTCTGAAATTCAAGTCTTTAGCTCCAGCTTCAAGCCATGTGTTCTTTTCTGCTTCCTTCCATTTTTATGTAATTACTATTTGTAATAAAATGGAAAAAATTAATTAACAATTAAAAATTGTTACAAGTTTCAGTGACCTTGTAACAATTTTCAAAGCCCTCTTAGTGAAGAACTTAACATTTATTTGAGAAGAGTCAACTGTATATTGCTGGTGGAAGAGGATTCTGAATAACTAGTATGTGAATTGAATCATTATGCAAATTGAGGAATAAAGGATTTGTTTGTTGCCTCAGAGAAGACATGAGGGAGACAGAAAGAGGGAAAGAAGAATCAGTGAACTACTGCAAAGGTATGTAACCTCTACTTGTCATGCAGTCTTAGTTTTGGCACCTCCTCCTCCAACAACAAAATGAAAAACAAACAAAGAGAAGAACAGCAACAACAAAATGAACATAAGGCCCTGAGACAAAGCCTTAGGCAAAGGTAGTTACTGGGAAGAGATTTTAGTAGACAATCGTGAAGAAGTGGGGATGTGAGACAAGGAAAGGGAAAAGCTAACAAAAGATGCATTAAGTCTGTTACTGCTGTGGAATTCCACATTTTTAGAAACAGTAATGTGCTTCAGAGTGCTCCACTGGAGGCCAAGGTTGATGAGGAGGCTGGGGCATCTCCTAAAACACATTTCCCATTGGTTTAGAGTTGCCTGTGCCTCTGTCCTACTCAACCCTTATTCTTCAGGATTGTGCCTATGGGCGGCAGAGCAAGCTTTTTGATGCCAGAGACTGCACAGAGCCCTCCAACAACTGCCTCTTCTCTCCATGTAGATCTTGAGTAAAGGTTACTGAAATCATGATATGCTTAATGTGAGGGGATATTATGTGGAAACTGATGAAGTGACTAAATTGTTTTCAGGGTGTCTCAGGGCAGGAGATTGAACTTTCATGGTGGAGACTGAGAAAATCATGACCAAAATCATTGCAGGAACTGGTGGAATCTGTTGGGAAGGACTTAAACTGTCACAAGCTAAAAGATTGGGGTTCAGCTACAAATTTGATCTCTGAGAGGTAAGAGATCTTGACTTAAATCAACAAATTCCACAAATCCCAAAGCTAGGGAGTCTTATGAATAAGACAAATAATATAAATGAGTGAAGCAGTTTAAAAGAAACCTAGGATTTCAGTATTTCATTGTTAGAGA